>NC_091028.1:1850833-2546250 GCF_041296385.1 Aphelocoma coerulescens
GGACTTCCAGAACAGCAGCAAGTGGCATCTTAATTTGGGTGTGGAAACCTGAGGAGCAGAGGGGAAGAATGAGCATAGCAGCATTTGAGGGGAAAGTAATTCCAGTAATTCAACAGAGCAAGAGCTGCTCTGATCAAGGTGTCCAGGATGCCAAATTGGGCAGAGGTGGCTGAAACAATGATCTGAGTAAGACAAAATGGAATGCTAAAGTCTCCATTCTGTTGGTGTGGAGCTACTCTATCTTGTGCCTGTATCAAGCACAATACCTCAATATCAAGAGGTATTTCATATTAAATCTGGGCAACTGAGACCACCAGAGAACGTGTACTTGCTCAGAAAATGCAGTAACAGGATGGGTAAAGAAATGCTCAGGGACTCAGAGAGAGGAGCTGGCTTTGCTTTTCTTTTCAGGGATTGATCTCCAAACCTCTCCAGGAGAACAGGAGCTGGGAGAGGCTTTGCACGGGGCCCAGTCAGCACCTTCTCCATCCAGCTCCCCTGGTGCATCATCACCTGTGCTGTGTCTTCCGAAAGATGAGGCCAGACAGAGAGATTGGGAACATTTTTACCCATCTGATCTTCTGTTTCATCACTGGAAAATGCTTTCACAGATGTCCTGATTGCCACAGGTCTTTGGTTGGCAGCATTTCATGGGGACACATGACTTGCATATCAATAACACTCCCCTTGGCAGGTCCTTCAACTGCTTGCTCTTCCTTCCTCCTCAAAACTCTCCCAGGACTGAGCTGTGGTCTGTGTTTGGTGGCCTGGCCATTTTCTTGGCAGCTGGGAGAGATTTAAACTGCCAGAGGGCAGGGCTAGATGGGATATTGGGAAGGAATTGTTCCCTGGCAGGGTGGGCAGGCCCTGGCACAGGGTGCCCAGAGCAGCTGGGGCTGCCCCTGCATCCCTGGAAGTGGCCAAGGTCAGGCTGGATGGGGCTTGGAGCAGCCTGGGCTAGTGGAAGGTGTCCCTGCCCATGGCAGGGAGTAGGAAGGAGATGAATTTAAGGTCCCTTCCAGCCCAAACCATTCCATGATTCTGTGGAGCCACCAGCCTGCAGGACTCTGGCTGCAGACAGAGCTGGTCCTGCTGTTTTCCTGTTGGGATGTTCCCACTGTTTGCACTGAAGAACAGCAGCCATGGGCACACTCCTGCCTTGTGGATCTCACCACACCTGCTTTTTTTGGGAAAGTGCTTTTCACCAGCCCAGTAAATACCCAGACTCCTTTGAAAACTGATCTCCTTCACCCTGCCTTCCCTGTCTGTGTTTGGATCTCACAGCTCGGTTTTCTAACAAGGGACCAGACAGGGCTCTCATCTCCCTTGCAAGAAGTGTCCTTGCTGGATCCCAAAGCCACACACAGGGCCCTATTCCATGTGCTGATTCCCAGCCCCTTCCACGGGCTTGTCAATCTCAAAGCCACAAGAGAAGCCAAACGAGGGCTTGCACCTCTGCCACCGCCTCCATCCAGCCGAGTCAGGGAGCTCTGTGCCACCCCCCAGCCGCAGGCCCGTGCCTCGTGCTCTTCTGCCCCAATCCCAGTTTCCTGGCCACATCTGGCACCTGCCAGACTCTGGATCTCCACCCAAAACTCCTCCACCCCGCCGGCAGCACCACAAGCGTGTCCCTGGCCAGCAGCAAGGCAGGAGCACAGCCGAGCCCTGCGCGGCCGGCACAGCCCCCTCCTCCCGCTGCCCCCCGGCCGGGCCGGTCCCTGCGGTGTCTGCCAGCGACAGGAGCAGAGCTGACCCCGCACACGCGGGTCCTGCCCGGGGCGGCCGTGTCCGCTCGATGCTCGGGTTACTCTGCGCTGCCTGATGGGCTCCGGCTGCCTTCAAGAGCCATTAACACCAAGGCAGGGAGAGAACAGCAATAAAAGGCTCTGAAGTTGTCCCTTCCCTGCCTGGGAAAGTCCTCCCTGGGCTGGGGGTGCCAAAGCCGGCGGAAGACAGGTGCTGGACAAGAGTGAGGCTCTCACAGCTGGAAAATAAGAACAAAATTAAAAATCAGCAGGAGAAAAATGGCAAAAGCCCCTGCGACCTGTCTGGGATGCTTTTACCAGCCAAGGAAGAGGAAATCAGGTTCAAAGGCCCACAAAAGTGGTTCCAAAGGATAAAAAAAGCCGTGGTGGGAGCAGCTGCTTTCCTCGGTTTACATGCCCATCTCTTCCCACCTCACTTTTGCGCTCTCTGTCCTGTGACACCCTGTATCCACCCACTTCCCCAGCTCTAATGAGACCTCCCATTCCTGTCCCCTGTCACATCCTCTGCCTGCAGGACCTGAGGCAGGATCTCCTGGAGCCCTGGTGCTAGCTGGGTGGCCATGCACACACTGGTTGGCCTGGTGATGCTTCTAGGAGGTCCTGGTGACTTCCCATGGCAGCATTTCCCCGGAAATTTGGGTCTTTTACTGGACTAAGCCCAAGAAGCTTCACAAAAATTCTTACTGCTTTTCAGATTTCAACTGTTTTGTCCAATTCAGCTGAAATGGGGGCAAACACTTTGGGAGGGTGGGGCTGGGACAGCCAGCCCCATGTGAACCTCGTCCAGCAAGCTACACTCACAGCACTCCATTTAAACTGGAAGAGGGACCAGGATAGGCAGGAGCTGGGAGCAGGAACAGGGATGAACCGGCAGGGATGCTCACTGGGCATCAGCACCTGGCAAAGTCAAGGGCTACTGGAGCCATATAACGAGGAATTGGAGACAAGTCCATGTCAGTTGACACAAACTGGCTTCCTTCAGCTCCTCTGACATGTTTTTGGAGAGGGTGAAGCTTGGCCAGTGACAGAACAGCTCTGTGGCCAGTCGCCTTGGAAGTGCTGGTCTGGTACCGTGCAGCACATGGATTCAGAAAAGAGGGAAAGATAAAAATAACCTGCTGCATACTGAACAAGCCAGGCCCTGGCTCGGGAACGTCTCCCGAGCAGGCAGTCAGCTCTGGCAAGTTGTGTTTGGGTTGTCATCTTCTCCTGCTCCACCACCCACCTGCTTCTTAAGCTAACATGGGAATCCACTGGGAAATGGCAGAGCTGGAGGCAGCTGGGGAGATGTGAGAGCCACGGGGAAGGAAGGGGGCAGGTCCTGCTCTCCTGGTCCTGCACGGAGCCCAAGGTGGACAGCAGGGAAGGAGGCCCTGTGGGAGGGAAATGGTGAGGAAGGTCTGGGTGAGGGGCTGAAGGAGCCCACCTGGGCTGCTCCCAGGGCTCAGTAGGGTCGATGGAGGCACCAGGGTGTCTGCAGGGTGCTGGAAAGGGAGTAGGGAAAGGATGTAGGGAGCACTGTGATACTTCACTGTGACCCACCAGAGGTGTTGGAGGCAGAGCCTTGTAACTTCAGGGTAGCAAATGTGTGCAAGGCAACGGCAGGAGCTGCAGACCAGAGAGAAATGGAAGGGTGAGCAGCTCTTTCAAGCAGCCAGGGAAGAAAAAATAATCAAAAAAAGCACTTTGGCTAGAAGGTGCTTTACAAAGTATTTATGAGGTGTGCTTGTTAAAAATGGATAAGCTGTGCAGTGAGGCTGCAGAACTCCTGCAAGCGCCAGGGATGGGAACTTCTGCTGCCCAAGGAAGGCCAGGAGGAGCGAGCCTGTGCTCGGGGAAGCAGCGTGGATGTCACTGCTGTGCAGCCACGCTGGGCTGCAGGACCCGCACAGGTCCCGTTGCTCTGCTTTATTTGTGTTCAGGATCTGGATTGAAAGGGATCTCTACCCCTCAACTTCTACCTCCTTTCTGCAGGAGCTGGAGTAGCTCCTGACACCGGGCACGTGTCCCACACATTTGAGGGGCTACTGCATCCGGGCTGAAGCCACCAGCAGCTTTGCAAAGCTGGCTGCTCCCCACAGGGAAAAGGAATAGGCTTGGCTGCAAAGTGGAGGAGCACAGGGCATCCTTCTTCGTCAGCAGCAAAATGCTCCTGGCCAGAACTGACCATAAGTTGGATGGGCCAGCAATAGCAAAGCAAAGGTACAGCACGCTTGGATGCAGCTCTGGAGGTGGCAGATGAGGAGAGGAGAGGAGAGAAGAGTTGTGCAGGGCGTGGGTGAGGGATCGCAGCCAGGTGGGAGCGGTGTGCTGGGTCAGCGCGGCGAGGGTGAATTCTGCCGCGCCGTGTGGAGACCTGCCCGCTCCCGCACCTGCACGCCCCGGGTCCCCGGCAGCCAGATCCATCTCCACCGTGCCCATCGTCCCCGGAACGATCCCAGCCCGCCGCGCTCCGCGGCTCCCGGCGCTGCGACAGCCGCGTCCCATCGGCGCGGGCAGCGCGACGCGAAGTGATGGGGAACAGCTGCTCGGTGCAACGCGACCTCCCCCGGGCCGGGTCCCCCCGCTCGCAGCACCCGGCGGGGCGTGAGAAAAAGAGCAGCGCTGTCAGGGCCCATCAGCGCGGACGGGCACGGGGGGAGCGGCGGCGGCGGGGGGAGGCAGGGCTGGAGGGGAGCGCCGCGGCTCCTCGTCACGCGTGCGGCTGGGACAGGGTCCCTGAGGGCCGGGGACGTGCCCCGGGTTTGGGTTTCCCGCAGCGGTGCCTCCTCTGGTGCTTGGATAAGAGGTAAGACAAGAGTGGCTTGGAGGAGGAGGAAGAGGAGGAGGAGGTGAGGAGAAGCCGGCAGGGTCTGTGTCCCTGGGAGCGTGGGGTGGGCAGCAGCTTGGCTTGGATGGATGCTTCTCTCCTGGTGCCAACCACAGGACCCCAAAATCTGCGTCTCTCCTGGACAGCCGGGCTCCTTGCAAGGCTGGGGCAGAACCCTCGCGGTGTCCCGGTGCCGTGAGGCACAGACAGACCGATCC
Source organism: Aphelocoma coerulescens (assembly GCF_041296385.1). NCBI lineage: Eukaryota > Metazoa > Chordata > Aves > Passeriformes > Corvidae > Aphelocoma > Aphelocoma coerulescens. The sequence goes on from NC_091028.1 coordinate 1,855,627, forward strand.
TCTCTGCTTCTCATTCAAACCACCTGCTCTGTCTGGGCCGAGGGCTCCAGAAGAAAAGATGCTCCCAGCTGTAAGAAGCCAAGCACGCCGGTCGGCAAATTCCCTAAAGGCGCAGCTGAGCCTCCTAGCAACCCCAGGGAGGAAAAGAAGCAAAAACCCCGTCTCAGTGGGTGAGATCCTCCCTCCTGCCCTCAGCTGAGTGTCAGTGCTGTGACAGTGCGGGGGAGGGCAGCCAGAGTCTGGGGACAGCAACAGATGGGAACGGCTCTCTGCAGCTGCAAGCCAGAGCTGGGGCTGGTCTGCTGCAACTGGGGCTGAGCTGGGCTGCTCAGAGCATCCCCACAGAGTCCCTGTCCCTTGGAAAGGCCACAGGAAAAATACCTGCAGGAGCCAGCACAGTGAAGGTGCAGCCGTGGAGCTGGGAGTGGTGGGCTGTGGGATTGTCCTTAAGTGCCACAGGAATGTGGTCACTCCTGCTCCCTGTGGGAAAGGTCCTGTGCTGGGGCACTGCCAGTCGAAATGATCCCCAGGAAATGGCCTTTTCTGCTGGGACTTGTGGTGAGGAGCAAGAGCTGCTGCTCTGGGAGGTGTTGAGACAAGGGAAAGAAGGTCCTTCTGTCCCATATCTGATCTTCTCTGTAAAAGAGTCACAAAATCATAGAATAGCTTGAGTTGGAAGGGACCTTAAAGGTCTTCTGGTTCCAACTGCCTTTCCCAAGGGTCTTCTTTCAGCTACACATGGAAACAGTTCCCTGGCCAAAATTCCCGGGTCATACCCATGTCAGACAACCCCCCAAGGCACTCCAAATCTTCTCTGAGGATCCTGGAGTCCTTATCATGTCTTTACTCAGTTCACCCATCACTGGCATGGGATAAAATGTAGACCCCAAACGATGTCCCACGAACGTCACCTCCATAAGAACAAAACAAACAGCAGGCTGGGACCTGCTGCTTGCCTTCCTCAGCAAAATCCAGGGCAGCAACAGGGTCCTGCTCCATGAGGCTTGAGCTCCGAGGCTCTGGCCAGGGGGGCTCAGCACCCTGGGGACAGCAGCTCAGAGCAGACACCTGCTCCTGCATTTGGTGAATCACTGTTGCTGTGGTTGTGGAATGGGATCTGGGGTCTGGTTGTGTCTGGCCAAGACTGGACAGAAATTATTTGTAGACACCCTGCAGCCAAGCCATGAGCATTCTGTGCAATCTCGCTTGGGACCACAATTTCCATGGGAATGTGGAAAGCTGGGGCTTCCCCACACCTTTGTCTACCTGCTCCATCTTTATTATGAATCTTTTCACCATCCTAAAGGGTGAAACCTCCTTGACTTGGCCTGTGATAGCCCAGCTTGTAGAGGTGGGTTTGATGGTCTGGAGACCTGAGCTACACAGAAACCCTGACCCTTTTCCTTCAGGCCTCTGAAGTGCCTTTGGGTGAGCAAGAACCTTCAGTCATTAGAAAGGCTGGATTGGAACTAATTGCCCCAAAAGAGAAAAGCTTCACATCCCATCCCCAGGCCGCCAGGCCTTTAGGATTTCTACGGGCAGCATGAAATTAGTAAATTGCTATTTGTGTGATTCCCTAGACCCTTGCCCATAGGACAATTTTGCTCTGTCATATAACGTAAACTGCAGGCTTTGGATGTTCAGAGAATCATAAGTAACCAGAAGAAGGAAGGCGAAATGTAACGTGGTCCCTCAGAGAGCTGCAGGCTCCCCAGAGCCTCTCTGGGAACGTGGCACTCACAGGCAGAGCTGAGGCAACCACTGACCCCTCTTCAGCTGAGCACATCCATTTCCTCCCACTTGCTTACTAATGGGAAAAAAAGTCATTATTAACAGACAAATTCGATTTTTTTTTTTTTTTAATTATAATGAATGGATGGATTTCATGGCAAAAGAGATCTCTGCTGGTTCTGGTCCTTGTTGCTCTTTGGTCCTCGTTTGTCTCCTTTATTTCAAGGTGACCCCACTCAGGTGCAATTTGGCCAGCGCTGAATTTGATGGTTCCTCCATGGACACGAATAATCATTCACACCAGAGAAACTGGGACGGACAGACAACCCTCCCTGGAAACAGTTCCTGACAGCAGCACCAAGCTCGGGGCTGCTCCTTGCCCTGGCCACAGACAGGGAAAATGCTGGCTGCACCCAGAACGCTGCACCTCCTCCCACCTTCAGACATAGAACTGTAGAGTACCCCCAGCTCGAAGGGATCCATAAAGACCATCAAGTGCAACTCCCTGCTCCTCACAGGACCACCCAGAGCTAAACCATGGACTGTGAGCACCATCCAGGCATCTGAAATTGGGTAAAATGAGTTTTGCTCTTGCTCTGAAGCTATCTTGTCCCCCAAAGTTCTAACCAGGTACTTTTGTTCCAGGTAGGTCACTGTCTCACCCACCATCACATCCAACACCTGCAGAAGGGAGACCTGAGATGTGAAGCTCAGAAGATGGAGGACTAATATCACATCATGGAATTTTGTGGGATTCTCTTGACCACGAGATGCTGCTGGAGAAATCGTGTTCAAAAGGCTGAAAACTCTCTCCAGACACCTCTCCCTGGTTTTGTTTCAGAACAATTCAAAACAAAATCTGGAACACCCTCAGCAGAGGCTCCAGAGAATGGCCAGAGGGACAAGCAGACCCTTAACCATTAACCATGATGTGCTGCTGCACTCCTGGTGTTTGCTCAGGTGCTGCAGCCATGGCAGACACGTGAATCATCTCTTTTTCTCTGTGATACGGTGGTGTCAGAGAAAAGAGAATAACGGAGTGGACACACACCCTGTAGAGGAGATCTCAGAATCACAGAATCATTTAGGCTGGAAAAGCCCTCTGAGGTCATTGAGTACCACCCAGCACTGACCATGTCCCCAAGTGCCACATCTACGTGGCTTTTAGTCCCTCCAGCAATGGGGACTCACCACTGCCCTGGGAAGACTGGTCCAATGTTTTGTGAAGAGCAGCTGATGCCAGCCCTTGCTCTGGGCTGTGTCCCACTGCAGAGCAGCAGAGGCAGCTCTGGATGACCTGTGAGCAGTGCAGGGTGACGGAGGTGGGAACGGACTCCAGGATGCTGCAGGAGGGGTTTTGTCCCAGAATGCAGATGCGGAGGGTGAAGAACAGCAGGAGGAGATACTGAAGGCAAGGGAGGCAGGTGGTGTTCTCTCATGAACTGCTCTCCCGGGTCCAGCCTTGCACTTGTGCATGTTAAACCTTCTGCCCTGGTTTCTGGATCCTGAAGGCCAGCAGGAGGGGGTTTCCAGGTTACCATCCTGGGTAGCTGGGCAGTCGGACAGTTCTCCAGCCGAACTAGAGGGGTGCTGCTGTGTTTTCCCAGAAATCATGAGAACAGTCTGGTAAGAGACTCATCTCTTGACCTTCAAGCAGCAGATTCCATCCCCAGTGCCCCACCGCTGCCACCCCCACCCTCCATCCCATTTGGCCTGGAGGTGCCTGGAAGAGGGTGGGGAGCTCTCTGGTTCATTGATCCCATCTCTCCAAGGCACAGGAGGCGCCTCGGCAGCGTCAGCGTGGCCGGTTGTTATTGTCGCTGCTGATTTCTGTGCTCTCCTGCCTCTTTCTCCCTGACTGGTTTGGTGGCCCTGTCATTACCAGGTTTCTCCAGCTGCCTGTCAGGGTCCTACTGGCCTCAGCGTTGCCTCAGGCTCCTGGATAACAAATAAGGCACAGAAGAGTCCTTGGGCTTCCACGGCCTTAATTAGCTGGTGTCGTTTTAGGGATGTGTGTCCTGCTGGAGACACAGACAGCTCAGGAGGCATCTTTAAATGCATCCAATTAGAGGGGGCTTCAGAGACAAGCAGGCAGCTCCTGAGCACAGGGGCTGCTGTAAGACCTCGTGTCCTCACTGGAGGCTGGAGGTGAGTTCTTCTCCCCCTGGCAAACGCCAGTCTCTCCTCGGTGGGACCTGTCACTGCTGTGGCCCTGGTGGCATTCACAGTGTCCTGCCTGGTTTTTCTCCAAGAAACCTGCCAGCCAATCCTGTCGTACTCAAAGCTTGAGTGGATGTTGGCATAAAATCAGTCAGTGTTTGGTCTGGTTTTCAGCAGCCCTGGATCTCCAAAGGAGCTGCTGCCCGGTGTCTTTGGACACAGCACAACTCCCCTGTCCCTTCCCCACTGTCAGGTTCTGCTGTGTGGGACAGGCTGATGTGCCAATTCTCAGCATGACCACAGTCAAGGAGTTGGACTTGATGATCCTTGTCCTGAGTTGGTCCCTCCGAGCTCAGGATATTCGATGATTCTTCGACAATCTGTGGCTGAGATGCAGCCCAAGGAGATCCTTTATTCCTAAGGATGGCTCCTTAGGAAGTCTAAGGAGGCACATTCATGAACACATGAATTCCTCTGCAGGCCGTGACTGAGGGGTGCCTCCACAAGCCCCCCCCTCACCACTCCAACGAGCTTGTGCCCAAGGGGATCCACAGGGAGAAGCCACCCTGAGGTGCCACTGAGAGGCAGTGGCTTGGTGACTTCACACGGAACCTCCACTGGCATGGAAGTGACCTGAGTTACCTTGAAATCAAATGAGAGGCAAATGGAGTGAGGATGTGAATCACAGAACCACACAAAGGTTTGGGTTGGAAAGGACCTTTAAAGCCCACCCAGTTCCACCCCTCCCTGCAAGGGGCAGGTCACCTTTCGCTAGACCAGACTCCTTCTAGCACCCTCCAACCTGGCCTTGAGCACTTCCAGGGATGGGGCAGCCACAGCTTCTCTGGGCACCTTGTGCCAGGGCTTCACCATCCTTATTGCAAAAAACTTATTGATATCCTACCTAAATCCCCCCTCTTTCAGTTTAAAGCCATCGCCCTTCATCCTATCACATCAGGCCCTGCTAAAAGGCTCATCTCTGTACCGTGAGTGTTATAGGATATTTTCTGGGATGTGTTTGTTTTTAACATCTGCACACAGCTGTTTGCAAAGCCCTCATGGGGAACTCTGCATTCCAATCAACCATGAACATCTCCAGCCAAACACGAACACGCTCAGACTGCCAGAGTGTTCCTGTACAAGGTGAGCTCATCCCTTCTCCCTGCCCACATCTTGGCTATGACAGGTCACCTCTGGCACCTGCCTTTCCCCCAGGGAGGTCCCTTGGCGTCCCCATCCTCCCCTCCTGCCCCAAGCCTCGCTGCTGCTCAGGTAGCAGCACCCACCACCATCCCTTCAGCCTCCACCTCAGCTCCCTCAGCCTCTTCAGCAGCAGGCAGCTGGGTCAATCCCCTCACCAGGGCTCAAAAATTATTAAATCGATTAAAACCTCATGGAATCAGGTCCCCATCCCAGCCCCAGTCCCGGATGTGGTGCTGAGGAGTCTGGGCTCTGCTGTGGCCGGGCTCAGTGGCGGAGGCTGCCCAGCTCTGGCCTCTCAAAGAGTTAACACCGAGCAGCACCATTAATATTCTCACTGATAACCCCAAATACCAGCCCTGCACGGCTGTCGCTTTCATTAGCGCCGGGAAAATGAGCCCTTCAAAATAGGACAGGCGGCTGGGGGGGGGGCGTGGGGAGGAGGGCTCTGGGGCCAAACATGCGATTTTCCGTGCGATTGACGGATATTAAACCGCCTTCCAGTGACGTCAGGGGTCGCTTGGCTGATGGCGAAGGATTCCCCAGCCCCCTCGGCCCCGAGCCCCCCCGGCCCTCCCCGGCTGGGTGCCCCCCGCCCCGGTGCTGCCGGGAGCCCCGCACCGGGTGCCGCGCTGGCCGTGGCCCCGAGCGCCGCGTTCGGGAGGTGTGCGGGCGGCTGTCACATCGCATCAGCTCCCAGCCCCGGCGCCGTGACTCGATTAAGGTCCTTTGCCGCAGAACCGGTTAAAGAGTCAGCGATTCACTCAACCGGCTGGGCAGAGCCAGGGGTGGCCGGGCACCGCCGGGCACGGGAACCTCCCAGGGATGGGGCAGGGCGGGGAGATGAGGGCTGGGGATTTTTCCTTTTCAGATGTGGAAGGGGAGCGAGAACCCCGCTCGGTGTGTGGGAAAGTTCGTCTTCCACGTAACCTGTTGAGGAGGTGCAGTGCCCGCGGCACCTCAGACCTCCTAAATTTTGCTTTACCACGTGTATTCCCAACAAATCTGAGCCCTAGGGCCACTGGGAAAGGACGGCTCAGGCAGGGGCTGGATCCATTCTGCTCTCCCCTGCAGCCTTCAGGGGGATCCCGGGGAAGTTGCCAGAGCGTGGATTGGCTGTCTCCCAGTGTTTTGGCTGCAGTTGTCCAGCTCCTTTGGGATGCTGCTGTGGCCAAGAGAGGGATCTGATGAGATGGGGAAACTGAGGCAGGGGCCAGGTGCTTGAGCACACATGCTGATGGATGGATGGGGTTTAGGGCTGGGGTTGTGCTGCTGTTGGCATCACAAGGAGCCACAGAAGGAGCTGCAGCAATGGGAAGCACAGCCTGTGGCTGGGCAGAGGCAGCTGGGGCAGTCTGGGAGGACCACACCAATTTGTGGCACCGTGTCCCCAACCAGGTCCCACGGTCCATAGTGAGAAACAAGTCTTGCAAGATGCGGAGTGTGTGCCAAGACCCCTCAAAGAATCAGAACCGTTTGGAAGGGACCTCAAAGCCCATCTCATTCCACCCCCTGCCATGGGCAGGGACACTTTCCCTAGACCAGGTTGCTCCAAACCCCGTCCAGCCTGGCCTTGGACAATTCCAGGGATCCAGGGGCAGCCACAACTTCATCCTTCTCTTCCTAAATGAAGGCCCTGAAGCAGCTTATGTTCAAGCCAGGCATTAACTGGGAAATGAAGATCCACTTTGACCCATGCCCAGAGAGGGTGATGACCAAGACAAACCTTCGCCTTGACCCAGAGACATCTCTGAGAGTACCAGGACCCAGTCACAATTCAAGGTTTCTGATCTACACAGTCCTGGGGGACACTGCCATGGGTGCTTGTGCAGGGACTGTAGCAGAGCTCCATCCCGTTTTGTATGGACCTCGTGGTCCTGGGGCTGTCCAGGCACAGAGCTGCCCCCCTGCCAGGCCCCAGCCTGCTCCTGCCGGGCAGAGGGGTGCCCTGGAGATGGGGGCCCCACTTTGTGCCCTGCACGTGCCATTCCTCTGCCCATGGTGCTCCCCCTGCACGGCACCAGCTGCATCCCCACAGAGCCCCAGCACTCCTGGGACTGGAAGGGCCTCTGGAGATGTTCTGGTCCAACCCCCTGCTCACAGCCTGCCCCCTCCCTGACCTTTGGGGTGCCCTGTTCGGCTTGTCTTCTGATGTGCCCAAGCTGTCCCCAGCGGTCTCCTGGCACCCAGGCATGGGATCTAGCATGGGACAACTCCGGCAGCGTCCTGTGAAGAGGGACAGGGATGTCCTCGCCCGGCTACAGCACAGCTGGGGGTCACTGGTGGAGAAGAGGCACTAACACCAAAGTCAGCAGCAGGGTGGCACAGCTGAGAGAAGAGGGGCTGCATCTCTCTCCCCACCTCTGCTGCTTTCAGGCCGATGTCCCTGGTGCTGGGAGGGACCAAACCTGGGGCCGAGGGAGCCAAACCCCAGTGTGTCACACACGTGGGGCCGGGGAGGCTGTGCCGGGCTCAGCCCTCGCCGCGGAGCAGGCGGCAGCCTGTGTGACAAGCCAGACCAGCATGGTGGATGGCAGTAATTATCGTGCCGCCCACAGCTGAAGGGGAGCATATGGTAAGGAAAAGGAAACTAACTTGTATTTTTCCGCACCCCCGGGCTCAGCCTTTCTGGGGCTGTCACAGTCGATTTGTGCTGCCTGAGCTGTTTCGCCCCGGCCGCCTCTGCATCCGGCAGCTCCCTCGCAGGCAGCGGCGGGGCTGGTGCTCGGCGCCCGCTGCTCCCGCAGCCCCTCGTGCCGGGGACGCGGCAGCCACGGCCCCGCTCCCTGTCCCTGCCGGGACACGGCCGGCGCGGTGCCGGGGCGGCGGCGGGAGCTGGATGTGCCAGGGGTGCTGCCATGGATGCGTTTGAAGCCACGGGGTTGAAGGGGCACCTTGGGATGCAGAAGCCCTGAGGAACCCTGGACAGAGCTGGACACCCACCCCGGCAGGGGGCTGGATTTGGGGAGGTCTCTGCAGCAGCCCTGGGTTATCCATCAGCTCGGAGCTGTCTCTGCTTTCCCGTCACACCAGGCTTTCCTGAAGATGGGTTATTCCCCACGGGAGCTCCAAGGCAGCCCCTAAAAGCCACCACAAGTCCTACACAGAGCCCTCCCTGAGCCACTGCGTGTGCCACAGGCAGCCATTTGTAGGGTCCTGCAATGGTTTGGGTTGGAAAGGACCTCAAAGATCATCCAGTCCCAGCCCCTGCCATGGGCAGGGACATCTTCCACTATCTCAGCTTGCTCCAAGCCCCATCCAACCTGGCCTGGGACACTGCCAGGAACCCAGGCACAGCCACAGCTTCTCTGGGTACCCTGTGCCAGGGCCTCCCCACCCTCACAGGGATGAGTTTTTCTCTACTATCCAATCTAACCCTGTTCTCAGTGTCTCCATTGCACTGACACCCTGGCACGATGTGGCCTCTCAGGTGGCCTCTCAGGTGGCCCCAAGGTGGCCAGGATCCGGCTGAGAGAGAAAGCTGCTGCCTCACTCCATAGCTCTCTCCTGGTCAGTCCTCTGTCCAAATCCTCTTGCCAAAAGTGAGCCAGGAAGAGGTAGATGCAGCGGGCAGCTGTCCCTGTTGGAAGCACGGTGTTTTCCACACCAGTTCATGGCCAGTGGGGATTTCTCAGGTATGGGAAGAAGTGGGATCTCTCTGTGGAGCTGCCAAGAGGCGTTGGGGTGGGCAAATCCTGCTGATACTGGTGTTGTCATGACAAGGAGGGTCCAATGCTGGAACTGAGCTCGTTCAAGGGTCATGATCCCCTCTGTGGCACAGCGCTGTGTAGGCACCACCTGGGCATCCTTGCCAGCATCACCACAGACTGGTTCATCTGCCAGCTGGGCATGGATTCACCCCTGGAAGGTAAACTTCCAGTTGTCATTGAGAAAGGGGATGTGGGAGTTTCCAGATCCTTTCCAGACCTGCTGCCAAGGGGCTCCTGGAAGAGGCTGGACCAAGACACTGTTTCTATGCAGTGCGATATAGAACCGGTTTTCTCACTATTGCTGGTGTCTCAGTGGTACAGGGTAACATCTCGGGGCTTGGATTTGGGTACAGAATCTCTGAAAACAGCACTGAGCCTTGTGGGAGGTGGGGACCAGGGTCTGGATGGTTTGAGACCTCAGAACTCTTCAGGATGAAACACCAAATTGGGTCACCCAGGCACCCTGCTTGACCCAAAGAGGGAGGATTTTGCAGGGGGGTCTCCTTCACCCAGGTGGTTGCTGGTCACAGGATGCAACACCAGCACCCCCAGCATCTGGGGGAGGTTATTTCTTTAGGAGTAAACTCAATAAGCAGGAGAGCTCAGCCCCTCACAAAGCCCTCAGCAAACACCAATAGAAAGAGGGGACATGAGAAGAGGGCTGCACCCCTGTGCCCTGGAGCTGTCCTTCCCACAGCCAGGCTCACCTGCCTGGGCTCGTTTCCAGCCCCTGGCAGCCCCACAGCCTGGAGAGCAGGGCTGGGGACAGCAGCCACCGATGGAGCTCCTTCCCCTGCTCCAGGAGGTGCCCGTCTCCATCCAGCTCCATCCTGGGCAAACCGGCTGCAGTGCCTGGATGCCAGAGGAGGGTGGCACGGGCAGAGGCTGCTGGTTTTTAGCACACGGCCTGGAGAGCTGCTGACCCCCGGGCACGGCGCGGGGCCCATCTGTCGCGCCAGCCTCTGGCCCAGGGACAGCTTGCACGCCATGGTCCTGAGCATTGCTCAACGCCGGGGCCGCGGCCCCTGGGCACGGCCAGCTCTGGATGCTCCCTCCACAGCCGGTGCCCCCAGCCCCTCCAGCAGTGCTGGGCCCCCCCATCTGACCCCCAACATCCCAGGGATACAGATGGAGATGTAAAAGGGGGCTGTGCAGCCCCTTGGCTCATCGATCACCTGGGGTGGAGGGATTATGATGTGCACAGAGAATGGGAGCATCAATTAATTTCTCTCTAATGGCAGGAGGAGGATGGGGGCTCTTGAGGGGGTGGGGAGCATCCTGAAACGCAGAGCTGAATTCCCAGGCTGGAGGAGCCGAAGGATGTGGCCGGGGATCAGGGAACTCTTTCCATGTCTATGTTCCCTCCTCGTGCTGGATCCCTTGGGTTTGCCTGTAGGACCCCAAAAGTGTAACCCCCCACCCCTGGACTCCCCACCTACTCCAAGAGGCCTTTTTTGGGGAAAATTTGGTTTGAGGGGAAAAAACACCAAACCCGAGCTTAACTCCTCCAGCCAGGGCTGAGTGAACGAGAGTGGTGGGGTGGGCTAGGAAGGAGAAGACCCCCGGGAAGCTGCGGCTCGGTGCCTCCTCCCCCTGCGGGTCTCTGACCTCCCGTTTGCCTGTCAAGAGCGAGCTCCGCCACCGAAACACCCCCTGTCAAATTAGTGAGTCAGAAGACGTAAGAGAGACCACCGCTGCTAATTTGTACATTAACTGGTTCTGACAGAAATATTTCACAAGTGAAAAAACAGAAAATGTGCCTCAAGACAATGTGCAACTTCCGTACCAGCAAACTTCTGCTTAACTGTGCGGTGCCCGAGGAGGGGGGACCCCCCGCCCCGCCGCGCCCCGCCGGGAGCAGCGGGATGGGTTTAGCCCCGGGAGATGCTCCTGGAAGACTGGATCAGGCCCTGAGCCGTGGGAGTGGGGCAGGCGGCCACAGATTCCCCAAAATGGGGGGGGATGGAGGGGGTGAGGCGGGGAGGGCAAGGGATCCTGGCACCGTTCCCCATCGGGAAAAGGGAAAGGGACTGACAGGGTGGAAGGGGCTTGGTGAGAGCCCCCTCCTCACTCCACGATAGAGGGGTGCTGCCCCTCCACAGCACCCTTCTATCACCCACCCAGCAGCTGCCGACATCGGGGTCTGCTGCTTTTTGCCCCCCGCCCAGGATACGACCTGCTGGGGCTGTCCCCGTTGTCACCATGTGGGACAAGCGTGGGTCACAAGCTGTGGCCACTCTGCCGGGAAAATCCAGGGGTGCAGGCAGCTGCCAGCTGTGCCCACGGGAGAGCAGCAGGGTGCAAACCCTCCCCAGGACCCACGGGAACCCTGAGCCACCGCAGCACCGCAGCTCCTTGTCACCACAAGAGGCCCTGGCCAAAGCCGGTGGCCAAAGCCGGTGGCCGAGCCCCTCTGCGGAGCCCCCGGGCAGCAGAACCCCATGGAGAGGAAGCAAGAACGAGGCGGCTGCCGGGGCTGCCTTGTGGCCCCTCACGGTGGCCTCACGCCCTGCCCGGGCCCGTCCCCCCCGCGCGGGGCTGGCACCGGTGCGTGTCGGGGCGCGGGTGGGAGCAGGTCCTCGGGCCAGCAGCATCGAGCACATGATCTGTTGTGGCAGGTTCCCTGCAGCCTGGAGCCAGCCCCGAGCGAGCGCTGGTGATGGCTTTAATTGCTTTCAGATTCGATAGCCCAGCCCGTGACAGCCCGGGCGGCGCGGCCCCAGCTGTGCCGGGCCGGACCCTGCGCGGCCCCGCGCCCGCTGCCCTCGGAAGGAGAGCCCGGGAGGAGGAAGAGGAGGAGGAGGAGAGGAGCCGTCCTGGGATGGGATCTTCCTCTTCATCCCGGCAAAGTCTTCTCCTTCCTCATCTCTGTCTGGGTGACCCCCTGAGCCTGGTCCCTGGGGAGACCCAGCCGAGGGACAGCGTGGCAGCCCAGGATGCCATGGCAGCCCTGCTGTGAAGCCACCCGACCATGTGCCACCGTGACCCCCAGGTGAGCACCCCAGAGCAGCTCCACCCCCGCCCTCAGGGTGCAGCTCTGCCCCATTCGGAGGTGGGGGGGATGTTGGAGGGCTCTGCTCCCCCATCAGAGCTGGGGACATGGGAGGTGGGGGGTCCGTGATGCTGCTGGGGCACAAGCTGGTCCTCTCTGTTGGCTGCCTGTGCCCTCCCAACCTGCAGGGCCCTGTCGGGGGACGGGGGACTGCACTCTAGGTAGTCTGGGCCTGACCCAGATCTTGGGGGGTTTCTCCCCCATCCAAAGGGTGTAGAAACTGACCCCAAGCATCAGGCTCCCACCCCACTGGGTGGTGGCTCTGGGGGGTCAGCTGGGGATCTCCGGGGTGGGAGGATAAAGGGCTGCTCACCACCTACAGTGGCACCCGTGGGCTGGCCCTGACCCACTGGTGCCTGTGCCTACATCCTCCTCCTCTTTCCCGCTGGTGCCATGGTCCGAGGTACCTCCCCCGGCTCCAGCCCAGCCCGGGTGGGTGCAGGCAGCTGCAGGATCCCTGTTTCCCTGCCTGGCACTGGAGTGTTCGCGAGGGAAGCAGGATGAGCCCCCTGGCACCCAGAGCTCACCCACGCACACACGGCGCGCAGCAAGGCGGGGGGTGCCAGCCTGAGCCTCCCTCCTGGCACACGGTGGCCGTGATGACCGTGCCACGTGTCCTTGCTGAGTGCGACCAGCCGGGAGCCCTGGCCCCAGCGGCGCCCGCTCCCTCCGGGGGTGCTGGGGTGGGGATGGGGCTGCCTGCAAGGAACCCCCGCCCGTGTGCCTGCAGGCTGGGCAGCAGCAGCAGCGGCTGGTGCCGGTGAAGGCTCCTCCGTGGCTCGCCAGCTCCTGGCAGAGCGCGGGACGCAGCGGAGGATGAGGAGGGGGCCGCTCGCATCCCGATCCATTATTGCGGGCAGCGCCGGCGGGCGCCCGGGGCAGGGGCTGCATTATTGACGAAGGGGAAGGCAGGCCGGGGCGCAGGCAGGGACCCTCCTGCAGGGCTCAGCCCCGGGCAAAGCACTTCGCCTGCGCCGCAGAGCCGCAGAGCTGCCAGGCCTGGCCCGGGGCAGCGGCCGCAGCCGCCGCAGCCACCCACCGCAGCCTGGTCCTGCGGCCGCAGAGCATCCCCCGTGCCCGGGCCGGTTCTGGGCTCAAGGCACCCGTCGGCACCCTGGGGAGGGTGATAGAGGTGGGCAACAACACCCTTGCGATGCTCACGCTGGCACTGGTGCTGCAGCTCTGCCCCCCTCAACCCAGCGCAGTGCTGGTGCTGCTCTTTTTTAAGCTTCACTCTGTCTCCAAGCGGAGATTTGTGGCGTAAAATGCACAATATGTTCTATCTGCCCTGTGGGAGCCATAAAATATTCACCAGCAGCTCCCATTATAGTCAGAGTGAATCACAGAGAGCGCTCGAGCCCTCGCTCCCTGACATGCCCCTTCCCCGAGCAGCCCCGGCGCAGCCGCGGGGTCCCGGCGGTGCCAGGGCCTGAGGAGCGGCCAGAGCCCGGCCGGATCCCACGGCAAGGACCCACATTCCCACCTCTGCCCCCGGGAGATACTTCCCCGGGCTCAGCAGGTCAAGGGGTAGTGACGGTGCTGATGAGACGGCGACTGCCTTAGAGAATCCCAGACTGGTTTGGGATGGAAAGGGCATTAAAGTCCATCCCATTCCACCCCCTGCCGTGGGCAGGGACACTTTCCACTGTCCCAGGCTGCTCCAAGCCCCATCCAACCTGGCCTTGGACAATTCCAGGGATCCAGGGGCAGCCACAGCTTCTCTGGGCATCCTGTGCCAGGGCCCTTCATGTTCACCTTCCCGAGCACCCTTCAGCGTGCCCAGGGAGGAGCAGCACCGGCCCTGCGGGCGGAGGGGACCAGCGGGACGGCAGCAGCAGTGGGGTGGGCTCACATGGCCCTGGCAGCCTGCCCTGCTCACGCTGTCCCACCAGATGAGCTGGGGTGTGGACATCCCTGGGGTGACTTGTGCTGTCATTTTTGCAGCCACAGCCCCTTGGGTGAGGTGTCACAGCCGTGCCAGGGCAGTGGGACAGCCCCTGCCTGCTCCCTGCCCCAGCTGTCACACCTGTGCCTCTGCTCTTCATGCAGCTCGGTACCAGAGCGCTCCTCCTCCATCTCCCCACTGTCCTGCTGTCCATCCTTCCCTTCCATCCGTCCTTCCCTTGACCCGCTGCTCCCTCTGCCCATTCCCATCTCCCCATTTAGACTTCAGGCTTAAGACTGACAGAGCCAAGGGCTGACAAATTTCCTGATGAAGCAACACCCTCCTCCAGAGCTGATGTGTCAAACACAATTCTATCTTTTGCCACACAATTATTTGTAATTATAAAGCAGTTAATGTTGCCTCAGCCCTCGGGAATTGGGCACAATTAGGGCTGGATTTCACCTCCACCCTTTCCACGGCTACACTGCAGCTCTCAGCCCGTTTCGTGATGCTGGGGGTGTTCTGAGGGCTCCCAAAGTGTCCAGACAGGATCATTGTCCTCCACTGCCATCCACGTGCCTGCTCCTGCGAGACGGTGTCCCCTCCACCCACCAGCCCACGCGAGTGTCCCCGGCTGCACCGGGCACTGCCGTGCCAAGCTCCTGGCACGGCAGGATTTGCTCCCAGTGCGTTGGCAGGCACGGGGCTCACCAGGACGTGGCTCCAGAGAGCCGTGGCCGCGGGAGGCGGGACACAATCACCCACTCGGGCTGGTCATCGCGACAAGATCCACCACCAGGTCACTGAGGTGTCCCAGCGTGTCCTTGGCACTGAGCAGCGCAGAACAGGGCGGGGGGGGACCCGTGGTGGCCCCACAACCCACCGGGATCGCCAGGAGGCGGCCGCGAGGGTTAAACCCGGCTGCTCTCCCTGAACAGACTGAGGCAGAGGAAGGAGCGTGGCAGTGCCCTCCCCGCCAAAATTAACTCTCCATCTGTTTCTCCCTGGCTGAGGCTGATGGCTTGTGACAGGGCCTCCTGAATGCAAAGATGTTTCGCCCGGAAAAATCTATTACAAGTTGCTGTAAGAAAGACCGAAATCCTCTCCTTCTGTCTCTCCCTACTGGTCTCAAGGTGCCCACCCCGGGCGAGAGCGGGCTGGCAGCCGGCCGCCTCCGCTCAGCCGGAAAGTTCTCCCCGCGCCAGGCGGCCTCGCCGCCGGACAAACGGCACGGCAGGGAGCAGGGCTGCTGCCCTGGGTGCTGCGGCAACCAGAGCTGCTCCGGCATCCCCAGCCCGGCCACGGTGCCGGGGATGCGGCGGGCAGGGCCGTGGCGCTGCCCGGCATGGAGCGGCTGGGGAAACTGAGGCAGGAGGAGCGGGAGCGCATCCAGGCGGATGGTGGGTGCCCTCTCCCGGCCACGGCACAGCCCTGCTCGGCCCTGCGAGAGAACACCGCGCGTTTTATGGGAATTTCTGGATTTTGCTTTTGTTTGGCTTTATTTCCGCTCCTTTCTGTGCCCCCGTGCCCCGAAGTGCAGCTAAACAACAACTTCGAATTCCCCTTTCTTTTGGTGCTCAGCTCTCTCCCCAGCACACCACCGACTGTCACTGCTCCACGGAAATGCCTTCAAGGCCCATTGCTTTGACCCCCAAACCTGCCCCCTCATCCCTTTTGTCTCTTCCACAGCAAAACCAGGCAGCTTCAGTAAAAAACAAAACTTTATTTGGTCCGTCAGAACCTGAGTTTGAAAACCACCCATGGATAATTCGTATCATACAGGGATTACTGATCTGATTTACAATTGATAAAATATCCTATGATTCTGAAGAGCTGGACAGTATTTACAGGGTTAAAAATATTCACAGCTCAGAAAGACAGAAAGAGAGAGGAGAAGAAAAAAATTGAAGGACAAATCATCCCAAGGAGGAAGGAGCTGGAAAGAGAGAAAACGGAACAACAAACAAAAATACGGACAGAGCTTGGCTCAGCAGCCCCGGCTGGGGGGGCTGGGAGGGTGCCAGGGCAGCCCACCCCCCGCCACCCCTCAATCCCTGGGGGACACAGAGGGACAGGCTGGGCAGAGCCCCCCGCACCTCCTGCCCAGCCCAGCCGCTGGTGCAGGGTTTGGGGTGCAGGATTTAGGGTGCAGGATCCCCCAGCACCCAATATTGCCCATCACCCCCCCCCTCAGCTGAAGGTCCACACAGCTCAGGAAGGAGAGGGCACACAGGGGGACCCCCAAAACACACACACACACACACACACACACAGTCGAGTCAGAGAGCCACGATGCCCTGAAAACGTGGGGTGCAGCTCCCCTCAGGATCAGCCCCCACCTCGGAGCACCCACGGGGCCAGCAGCACCCCGAGGTGCAGCCCTCGCCTTGTGCTCACTGCCTCCCGCAGCACTCGGGCTCTGGAGGAGGGGGCTCTCCCCTTCCCCCCAAAACACGCCCTCCCCAGCATACGGACTCGTGGTAACTCCAGGGAACTGCTCCCCGACCCCAGGTCAGTACCTGCTGCCCCCCCTTCCTCCATGGGGCACGGGGGGGCCCACAGGGCAGTGCCCGGGGGCCTGAGCCCAGCTCGGGCCATGGCTTCTCTGCAGGCACTGCTCCCCCCGGCCGCCTTTGCATAGTGACACTTGTGTGACAGGGTGAGCGGGCCCGGGGCCGCAGCCCCCGCGAGCAGCACCCAGAGGCCTCGCTCCCCACCTGGAGCAGAGGAGGAGGTGCTGAAACCTCTGAGTTTCACCCTAATTACAGCGAAAACCCCTCAGCAGCAGCTTTCTGCAACAACCCTGCGCCCTCTCCGCCCCCCAGCCCTGGCACCTGGGACGGGTGGGGTAGGTGGGGGGTCCCCGGCACGGGTGGCACCACGGCAGCGTGACCCTGGCACCCCCCAGCCTGACCTCAGCGCCACGCTGGTCCTGGCAGCAGACAAAGGGGGCAACAAGACAGTGGGAAGGGCCCGGGGACAGATGGAGGGTCACACAGACGGACAGACATCAGAGGTATATTCTTCTTTTTGCAGCGCCAGCACCCTGGCGCCGCGGGAAGGGGCAGAGTCCTGAGCGTGGTGCCTGGGAAGGGCCTTGACAGCAACCTCCAGCCCCTCCCTCTCCCACAGCCCCCGGGGCGGGCAGAGGGCACCGGGCCCAGCGCAGGTATGGGGCAGGTGGGATCCTGAGATGGCCCCGTGCCCCCCAACCGCTCCTTGTAAAGTGCGTGGGGGCAGCAGTGCCAGGGCGGGGGGCAGCGGGCAGGGCTGGTGCTGGCCCTGAGAACTCGCCCCGGCCCCGTGGTGTGGGGCAAAGTGCTGGGGGTGCCAGTCCGGCTCTGCCCCACGGCTCAGCGCTGGCGGCTCGGGGGGGCACCCCGGGCCAGAGGCTCGGTGACAGGAACGGGCAGCGGGACGGGGAGGGGGAGGCGCTTCGTCATAGGGGCCGGGGACCGTGCAGCCCGGCGACCTCGGGCGTGAGCAGCGGGTTGTGGGTGCCCTTCGTCAGCATCCAGTCATTGAGGAAGGCCTGGGTGGCTTTGCGGTGCGCCAGGCGGTGCGTGATGGAGAAGCCAGCATTACCCTCCAGCTGGGACAGGATCACCAACACCTGCCTGTGGAGGGAGCCACGGGCTCAGGGCAGCAGCCTCCACCCCGGCAATCCCTGACCTCTGCCCTGACAATCCCATCTCTGCCCCAGGAATCCCACCAGTGCCCCGGCAATCCCACCTCTGTCCTGGCAATCCCCCCTCTGTCCTGGCAATCCCACCTCTGTCCTGGCAATCCCCTCTGTCCTGACAATCTCACCTCTGTCCCGACAATCCCACCTCCGCCCTGGCAATCCCACCCTGTCCATGGCTCCCTGCCAGCCCCGGCTCTGCCTCGCTCCCAGCCTCCTGCCAGCCCCGTGGCAGCCCCTGGAACCCACCCCTGCCTACCCCAGACCTGTGCAGGGGTGGGACGCTGTCCTGCGTCTTGAGGCTGCCGCGTGTGGACACCACGTTGAAGCTGTCGGTGCAGTCGCACTGCACGTGCAGGTAGGACTTGGGGTGCCGGTTCTCCACCACCACGATGAGCCCCGCCCAGCCGTGGGTCAGGTAGTAGCAGGTCATCCCCTCACGGCCCTGGGGCAGACAGCAGGGAAAGGGATGAAGCTTCTGGGCACCCCCGTCCCCAAATCAAGAGCCCTGCATTGGCATCTTCCACTCTAGCCAAGGGCTGCCCATCTGCTGGGGTGCCCCACGCTTCCCCAGGGAGCAAAGGGGGTGGGCATCCAGAGGTGGCAGCCAGAGCTGCCCAACCCCTGCCTGACCAAGGACACCACAGGCCCAGGCTCCCTCTGGCAGCATCACCCCCCTCCCCACTGCAGCCCCTGCCCTGTGCCCCCCACCCACCTCGTGGCGCTCGCCCTTGTTCTCGGTCAGCAGGATGATGGCATCTGCCAGTGTTGTGGGCTGTGCCTCCACCTGCTCCACCATCACCAGGCGGGAGCTGTAGATGGCCAGGATGTAGCTGGAATAATCAGTGGCTGGTCGGCTGCTGGTGGGACTGGAAGCTGCAGAGACACCCGGAGGAAGGGGGATCAGGGAGACTGTCACCAAGCCCACAGTGACAGTCCCTGGGAGCACGGTGCTCCTGAGCTGATGCACGTGCAACATGCAACCTCCACCCTCAGGAAGGTCCCCATGATGAGGACCAAGGGCTTTGGCACCTCTCCCTCCCCCAGGGCCCCTCCATCCCCTCACCCTGGGCAGCAGGGCCGGCCAGGGCAGCGCTCCAGTGGTTGAAGGCACAGCACACGACAGCGTATTCGCCCGGCTCCAGCATCACGTCGCAGTTGACGAACTTCTTGACGGCTCGTTTGCTGTGGGCCATCAGCCGGCCCAGGCTCAGCTTGTTCCCACTGGTGAAGGTGGCCCGGAAAACCATGATGCACAGGTCCAGCAAGTGGCTGTCCACTGTGTCTGACCTCCTGGGTCAGGAAGGAAGGGTCACACGTCACCCAGGACAGAGGCAGCAGATCCAGGGAAGAGCTATCCCACTGCCCCAGATATCCAGCCCTGGGAGCAGCCCTGCATTCAGGGGTCAGTTTCCAGCTAAACATGAGCAGTTCCCAAGATTTGGAGAGACGGTGATGGGGGCCCATCTCTGAGCTCTGTGACCCTGGGGGATGCCATGTGGTGAGAGACCAATGTGTTTGGATTTCTTCTTGGCCCACAGAATCACAGAGCTGTGGAATCATTAATGTTGGGAAAGTCCTCTAAGATCATCGAGTCCAACCGTTCTCCCAGCACTGCCAAGTCACCACTAACCCATGTCCCCACATCCATAAAGCTTTCAAATCCTTCCACGGATGGGGGCTCCACCACTGCCCTGGGCAGCTGTGCCAGTGCCTGACCACCCTTCCAGTGAAAAAATTTTCCCAATATCCAACCTAAACCTCCCATGGTGCAACTTGAGGCCATTTCCCCTTGTCCTGCCTGAAAGCAGAGCCCACCCCCGGCTGCCCCCTCCTGTCAGGGAGTTGTGCAGAGCCACAAGGTCCCCCCCTGAGCCTCCTTTTCTCCAGGCTGAGCCCCCCCAGTTTCACTGCCCTGCCCAGCTCACCTGCTGCCCTCCTGGAAGAGGGCAAACTCCAGGGCTGCGCGCTCCAACACCGTCAGCGACGTCACCGTCACCGGCCCGTTGGCCTTGTTGGGGAACATGCCCTGCACACGCACCTCGTGCCAGTCCGAATGGAGCTTGCAGATATCCACAGAGTCAAAATACCTGTGGGGAAGCTGGGCTCAGTCCCGATGGGGCACGCTGGATGCTGCAGGACACCCACATTCCCTAGGGATGACCGGTCCCAGCTCCCCCATTGTGACCCTGTGTCCCGTTTTCTGTCCCTGCCCTGTTCCCCACCCCACAGCTCTGCCTCTGGCAGTGCCATACTTGATGAAGTCGCTGTACTCCATCCAGAAGACGCCCTCACTGCTGCCATGGGGCATCAGGTCGTGGCGCAGGGGGAGCGGCCAGTGCGGCCACTCGTCCGACCAGCTGCCGTTCCAGGAGAAGCGGCCCCAGGGGTTCCGGAGACGCAGTAACCTGGGGGAAAGGGAAAAGTGTCAGAGACCCAGGAGGGAGGGGAGACCCAGCCAGCCCCCCACAAAGGATACCCCATCACTCCTGCCTCCCAAAGCCCTCACAGCATCCCAGAACTAATGTGTGTCCCCAGATTTCCCTGTCCTGCAGCTCTGGACCTGCTGCTGCTCCCTCTGCCCTTCCCTGCCCAAAGGGGCTCAGCTGGGTGCTGTGGGGAGAGGCTCAGCAGGGCAGAGGCTGCTGAGAGTGACATGGCTGAAAATACAGCTTCCTACAGCAGCTCAGCTGTCAGGGTGGCACCCATTTCTATCCCTGCTCCATCCAAAGGTGAGCAGGATGCTCTGAGCACCTCACTGAAGTGAGAGCGCAACTCCATCCTCTGTGTCTTGTAAACCAGGTGAAACATTCTACCCCTGCAGCAGGCAAGGACAGCTTCTATGACAACAGCATTTATGTGACACTCTAGGATGGTGTCATCCTTGCTGGCCATGAGGATGGGACACCAGAGTCCCCAGGGTCCTGTCCACCATGCCCTCAGTTGTCCGTCCCCGGGGTTTCTGCTGGGACTGCTGGCAGGAGCAGCTGCTGTGCCATGGCAGGCTCCAGCCCGAGCTCACCTGAAGCCCTGCACATCCCGCACGTCCAGGATGGAGTAGGCGTGCCGGGGCCGGAGCCCCATGCTCTCGTAGGCCACGTCATCCACCTTCATGTTGCCTCCGCCACAGGACGCGCCCATGAGGAACCTGCACAGGGACAGCAAACCCTCGGGGTCCTGCCGGGCCTGGCATGGGGGGAAGCTCATCCCTGCCACTCAAGGCATGGGACAGCTTCCCCCCAGGAGGCTGCTGGATGCTCCCTCTCTGCAACAACACAGTTGGGATCAACACCACTCCCCAGGCAGTGGCCAGCCCCGCTGGCCAGAGCTCCCTCTCCTTGCCCACATGCACGCCGAGCCCAGGCTCCAAGGAGAGCTGCTCTGCACTGGGGAGCTTTGCCCAAACCTCCCCCAGTTTCTGCCAGGCCCTGGGGTTTTGCCCACTTCTGCTAGCTGGCAGAGAGCCACAGAGAAGGCAGGTGGTCTATCAGCTAGACAAGTTGGCAGGGGTGAGGACACTATTTGGGGCAGCAGGTCTGCACCAGTCAGGGGGACACCATGTGCTGGGAGCTATCCATCCATGTGGCCCCATACCCCAGCCTTCAGCTAACCCAACTGCCCTCCTGGCAGAGCGATGAGCAGGGGGGTCTCTGCTTTGGCTGTGCCCCCTCTAGACTGGCACTAGCAAAGATGTCACATACAGGTGGGGGACATGTGCAGGGTCAAGCATTCACACGACAAAAAAAGCTCAAAGCAAAGCGAGTGGGCTCAGTGCCACTTCCTAACTCCTGCAAGACGTGCAGGGGAAGTTCACCAGGCTCTTAATTTTGTATGAGAATTACTCACAGGAGAAATAATTTCTTAGAGCTTCGAGTGGGAGCTCCATCAAGGCTCCAGATGAGTGGCAAGGGTGGAGGACTCCACCCCAGCTAATGCAGTAACCCCTCTCCTGAGCCTCCAAAGACAAGAATGTTCCCCCTCACCCCCCTCTCCAGTGTCCCTGCTCCTGCCTCGTCTTACCCAGCCTCCTTAGAACTCAGCATTTTGGCCCAGATGAGGTCAGTGTCAATGGGCTCCTCACGAGGGTTAGTGGAGCTGACCTGCAGCATCAGGCTCTCGCAGGGGGCCCCCGTGAGCGTGGCCAGGCCTTCGATGGCACGCCCGGCCTGGAGGGCGAAGTACGAACCGTGCAGCTTGGCCAGCGCCTTCTCGATGAGGGCCACCCACAGCTGCTTCCTCTGGGCCTGCAGAGAGAGGGAGGGATGCGTCACCACCCTGGGCAGCAGGTGGGAGGGAAAGCCCCTCACACCCACCCCTGCCAGCCTTCCTGGGGCTGGAGAGGCAGGAGTAGCAAGGCCATGCCAGGGGTTTGTCACCTTGGCCATGGGTGACCCGTTCGCTCTCTGCTCAGTTTTGTTTGCACAGTTTAATTCCCCTTGGGAAAAAGTCCTGGAATGAAAACCTGGAAGAGGCCTGGATGCTGACAGAGCTGCGCCCAGGGGTGCTCAGCAGTCAGGCTGGCAGGGTGGGCACCCACCCTGAGCCCCTTCCTTCCACTTCAACCTGGACCAAGGCTTCCAGAGCTCCAGGAGAGTTTGGACAATGCTCTCAGGCACAGGGTGGGATTGCTGGGGTGTCCTGTGCAGGGCCAGGAGCTGGACTCATGATCCTTGTGGGTCCCTTCCCAGTGAGGACATTCTAGGATTCTCTGATGTGGAGCACATCTGGAACAGCTGCCTTTAACTCACACACCTCTGCAAACCCAAACCAACACCGCCCTGGCAGAGGAGGTTGCCCAGAGCGCACACAGCCATGGGACTGATTGGATTTCACCCAGGGAACACAGACACTGCTTCAAGGACAAGCTCCAAAAACTTGGACCAGCAAAGTCCTCTCCTCCAGCACAGGGAACAACTACAAGGCCTAATTACAAGATGCAAGTTTTTTCCCAGCAAATGGGGTTTGGTATCCGGTGCTTGGAGAGCAGCAGGGAAAATCACTGGTACATTGTGACTGTTGTGACTCACAGGTGGCAGCCAAGAGCTGGCAGAGGAAAGGAGGGCAGTGAAGATTTCCTTCTGATGGATAAAGAGAGCTTATAAGTGCTTTTTGCTGGTTTTTGGGTCCTTCACTCAACAAAATCCATGTTGTTTATTTCTGCCTGAGCCACAGCCAGGGAGCTCAGATAGGAGCCTGATTTTCTTTTATTTTTAAAACTCTGTTTTTCCTTTTTTATCCCCCACATCCAGCTCCCACAGCTGAACACTCCGCAGAAAAATCTCATCACGATTCAGATGCCCCTGGAAACAGAAGCAAGGCAAGTCCAGCCCATGCGAAAACCTTCAATCTTAAAAAAAACCCAAAAGCAGACTTGAAATTCATGAAAGATGGATGAAAAAGGTAAAAACCAAGACAGGTAAATCTTATGCTGAAATAAAGAAATGCGTCCGTATCCTCTGTCTACTGAGAGGCAGAATGTAGACACAAACTCCTTCTTCTTCCCTTCTCCAAAGCTGGAGTCCTGTCCTGACATGGCTGTGTGTCAAAATGCAGAGGACTGCATTTGCAGAACGAAATCCAAGCCAGCAGTCCCAGTGCCTGTCTCCTCCTGACAGTGGTACTTTGTTTTCTTTGGCAGATTTTGCTGCCTGAGTTTCAATAGAGACGTTCTCAGTCTCCTTCATGGACATGATCCCAGCAAGTGCCCCTGGGCCTGGCAGGCAGGGCAGGGCAGGGCACAGCGACGTCCTGGAGGGGCTGAGGGAGCTCCACTGATCCGAGCAGATGCCACCCCAGTGTGCTCAGAGCAACTGGGCACTGGCTCGGAACAGGCTGCTCCATGTGCCATCCCCTCCCTCTCCACAGTCCCTCCCTGGCAAAGCCAAGCTGCCTGACCTCCCCTCAGAGGAAGGAAACAGCTTTCCCTCAGTCCCTCACAGTGCAAAGCACAGGTTAAAATGTTTTCCTTTTATGTGTAGAGTAAGGGTGGCTTTCCCTGCAAGTGAAGTGGCTGTGGTGCAACTGTAAATGAAACTTCTTCACTGCAGCCTGGAAAATGCCAAAAGGGGCCTAAGTAGATGGGTATTACAGCCTCAAAGAGTTCAGCTGTCTTGAGGACACAGCAAAGAGCAGTGTCCTCAGCTGCAAACAGGGTGCAGCCAGTGCTGGATCTTGCATTTGTGTCGCAGCATCCACCAGCAGCTTCAGGCTTGGGGCAGAGCAGCTGGGAAGCACCTGGTGGGAAGGACCTGGGAGTGCTGCTGGGCAGCAGCCCAACATGAGCCAGATGTGCCCAGGTGGGCAAGAAGGTCAATGGCACCTGGCAGGACAAGAAGGACATTGAGGGGCTGGAGCGTGTCCAGAGAAGGGAACAGAGCTGGGGAAGGGGCTGGAGCACCAGGAGCAGCTGAGGGAGCTGGGAAAGGGGCTCAGCCTGGAGCAAAGGAGGCTCAGGGGGGACCTTGTGGCTCTGCACAACTCCCTGACAGGAGGGGGCAGCCGGGGGGGGTCGGGCTCTGCTCCCAGGGAACAGGGACAGGAGGAGAGGGAACGGCCTCAGGCTGTGCCAGGGGAGGTTTAGAGTGGATATTGAGGAAAATTCCTTCATGGGAAGGGTGGTCAGGCATTGGAATGGGCTGCCCAGGGCAGTGGTGGAGTTACCATCCCTGGAAGTGTTCAAAAAACGAGTCAATGTTTTGTGGCATGGGTTAGTGGGCATGAGGGCATTTGATCAGTGGTTGGACTTGATGATCTTTGGGGCCTTTTCCAGCCTTAATGACTCTATGACTCTAAATGCAGCACAAAGTAGGGGCCTCACATGAACCCCAGCAGTACCTCTTCCCACTGTCTCTCGTGGGAGAGCCTGGGGCGAGCCTCCCTGACCCCTGGAGCACTGCCCACCCTGTTCCCCCTTGGCACTGACCTGGGAGAAGAGCAGGTACCCGCACTCGTCGCAGGGCAGCATGTCATCCACCAGCACCGTGGTCCACGTGCCGTCCTTGCACAGCCGCACCTGGTAGGCACCCTCGGGGCACAGGGTCCTGGTGATCATCACCCTCTCCACCAGCTCTGGCCGCTCGGCCAGCACGGCCAGGGCACTCAGGAACCTGCCGGGCAGGCGGGGCGGCCTCAGCGGGGCACGGGGCACGGGCAGGCAGCGCGAGCTGCCCGGCCACGCAGCGCTGGGAGGGGGTGAGGCAGAGCATGGGCTACAGCCTGGGGGCACAAATGGGTTTGAGTAGGGCTGAGGGGGCCGAGCTGGAGCTGGAGGAAGAAGGGGGGGAAAGAGGGAAGGGGAGGGAAGGTGTCAGCCCGGCTCACTCGCCCTTACCAGCAGTTTCCCAGCAGTCCCTGCAGGATGTCCGAGGGCCGGGGTGTGCGGAACACTGACCACTTCACTGACCGGTCCTTGAAGATGCTGCAGTTGATCTCGTGGGGCCGCAGCCACTGCTTCACCCGCTGCTGCACGCTGTCACCTTCCGGGAACCCCACGGACTTGGGCCCAGGGGGAAAACTGTCGTCTACAAAATTGACTTTGTTCTGTGAGAGCAAAAGGTAAGGAGAGCATCACTTGGAGCTACTTGGGACTGGAGGGCCTGGAGAGCCTTCCAGTGTCTCCCTGAGAAAGAGCAGAGCCCCAGCCCTCCTGCTTGGCCCAGGCAGTCCCTTCCCAGCCCTGCAGGGGGGCAGGACTGGGCTGGTGTCTGCTGGCAGCAGCAGAGATGCTTTCTGTGCTTCGGGTCCAGCATTCAGCCTTGCCTCAGGCTCACCTCTCCAGCCCCAAGCTCCGGGCTGTGACTCCAATCTGCCTTTTCTGTTTCACAGGAGCCTCCCCGGGCAGGGACCGTCTCACACTTTGTGCTGGTGCTAAAAGCTGGGCTGTGGGGGGCCTTGGCTGCTTCCAAAAGCAGCAAAGCCTGCAAACAGCAAGGCTGCGAGGAGCCACCTGGCACACAAACACTCCTCAACCCGAGCCTTGTCCCTGCCCCAGAGGGGACACGCTGGGTTTGGCAGCCCTGTGCCACCCCCCAGGCACATCCATGGGGAATGGGAGGGGCAGCTTTTGCAATTGCATACAGCCACACCACAAGCAGGCAAGCAATTCCAGAGTGAGGGTATCCCACATCCCAGCCCTCCTGCAATAGCTGCTGCGTAATAAATAAATAAATAGGATGGGTGGAAGGGCAGGTAATCCCATAGGCAATAACCACATGGATGGAAGCACAGAACTTCACCAAGTGGAGAAGTGGTGGCTTTTTCAGTCTAACACGGGGTGAAATGAGAACAGGTGTTTCTTTGTTATTGTTAATTAAATGAAATTAAATTCTTTTAGCAAAAGCTGGCTCTGATTTAAATTAGCTTTGTGCACACCGAACTAGTAGTTGACCTCCTCTTTTGTGGCAATCCTATGTGAATGCTTCCTTTGTGGTGCCTCAATTAGCACCTCCAGCTCCTCTTTTGCAGGAGGGTGTTTTGCAGCTAATAGCTGTCCTGCTCTCTCAGGGGAGCGTCTGCCCCGTGCAGCTGAGGAGCAGCCGCCGTTCCAGCAGCTCAGTCGCATCCTGGCTGGGGACTGGGATGTGACCCATCCTGGGCTCTGCAGGAACCTGCTGTGCAGGGCCATGAGGACATGAGGGATGGGATTCTCCCCCTCTGCTCTGCCCTTGTGAAACCCCACTTTTGTCCAGCTCTGGATGACTCAGCACAAGAAAGATGTGGATCTGTTAGAAGATGTCCAGAGGAGGCCATGGAGATCCAGCTCCCACGGCTGGAGCCCCTCTACTCTGGAGCCAGGCTGGGAGAGCTGGGGGTGCTCACCTGGAGACGAGAAGGCTCCAGGGAAAGCTCAGAGCCCCTTCCAGTGCCTAAAGGGGGCTTATAAATAAGAGGCAAAGCAATTTTTCACATGGACAAATAGTGATGGGACAAGGGGAAAGTTTTAAACTAAAAGGGGAGAAATTTGGATTGGATACTGGGGAAAAATTCTTCCCTGTGAGGGTGGGGAGGCCCCGGCACAGGCTGCCCAGGGAAGCTGTGGCTGCCCCATCCGTGGAAGTGTTCCAGGCCAGGCTGGCTGGGGTTTGGAGTAACCTGGTCTGGTGGAAGGTGAGGTGGGTTGGCAGGGTTGGAACGAGATGAGCTTTAAGGTCCCCTCCTACCCAAACCATTCTGATTCCATTATTCCAGTGGAAGAGGTCAGCTCTGCACTGCTCCCAGACAGAAGAGAAAGGGTAAAGCTAAAATAGGGACCACACACTGAGTTGGAAAAGGCATCTCTGGAACAGCAGAGAAAGGAAAACCCACAGCAGGAGTTCGAGCAGAAATGCTGGCAGGGAGCAGCAAGAGGGGCTGCTCCACATGACGTGGGGCAGGGGGACAACAGACGGAGGAGAACTTGGCCAGCCTGACTCCTCCAGGGGAAGGCTGAACAGCCTGGGAAACACTCGGACAGCAGGGAGCTGGGAGGCTGCCTCACACGGCAGCCTGAACAGGAGCACTGGGAGGGACACCGGGAGCAGAGCGAGCACAAGGGCAGGAGCAGCACTGTCCCTGCACTGCTGCCAGGCCTAACCTCACACCTAAACAGTGTCGGAGCACAGCCGAGGTTCGGCTGTAGGGGGATTTTTGGGGAGATGGCCCATGCTGATCTAACAGCCCTTTATGGGTGGGTTAAGGAGCACAACAGGCTCAGCCAAGGCTCTGACCGAGCACTGTGGCACGGGGCAGGGCAGGCTCCCCTTCCTGGCAGTGCCACGCTGCTAATTCAGCCTGGCCATCGTCATGATTCATCCTTCAGGCCTGATTCCTGATGTAACAGATGTTCCCTGCCTACAAAAGAGGCTATTCACTTGCCTAAAAGATGGGGATAAGCAGAATCTGGGTCTCTGCTATAAAGACACCCACGCCTGTTAGGAAGGACACGCAGTAATTTAAAAAAACCACAACCCCAAAACAGGATCATTCTCAGAGCTTCCCCTCCGAGCCAAACATCTCTGCTCCCTGGACTGCACTGGAGGCACAGAAATGGACACGCTCCTCAGACCGGGCAGGAAAAGCCTTGTCTGTACGTCAAAATGGGACTGCAACTCCCTTTCCATCTGGTCCAGAAGAGCTGGAGGCTTCCCCCAGAAGGAGGCCAGAGAAAGCAGCATTCACAGGAGCTTTTAATGCCATACAGGGAATAAAAATGAGGCCATCAGAGTGGTGTTTGAGGCTGAAACCCAACTGACTGAACCAGATACTTCACAGTGGGAAGGTGGGTGCTGGCATGCACTCCTGAGACCTTCAACTAGAGCCAGGCTACAGCTACAGCTCAGCTGGCCTGCCCAGAACAGGGGGGGCCATTTGTGCTGCACCTCTGCATTTCACAACACCCAAACCAAGAACGCCAAGGCCCAGCTCATGGTTCTGAAACACCCGCAGTTGCTGGCAGTGGCAGCAGTTTCTCTGCCTGCACTCTCATCCTGAGCCTCTGCTTGTTGCCTCCACAGACAGCAGTGCCACCAGCAAACCTGGACACACTCCCTGCCTTTCCCACCACTAGACACTGGAGGGAGATGGACCGACCACCTACAGATGTTCCCTTCATCCCAGGTGTTCTCTCTCCTTGATTTAAAACACCACTGGGTTTCAGAGTTAACAGCTTTAGCACTAGGTTTTAGACTTCATCACCCTTGCACCGGCAGTGGGCTGTATGGGCTGTCTTCACCCTGGAGATTATTCTGCACCAAAACACGACATTTCAGTGTTAACAACCAGCATCCAGCTGCTGCAAGGGAAGATCCTTGGAACGCAAGGCATGGGAGGTGCTGCCCCAGAGCTATGGGGGACGCAGAAAGGGAAGCCAGGAACAAGCAAGCACTCACCTCCCGGCAGAAGGTCACGATGTTTTCCCACAGGGCTTTGGCCTCGCCCTCATCCGTTTGCCTCCTCTTCTCCACGTGCATGCTCTCCCTCCTCTTGAGGGGCTTGAGGCCCTTGCGCTGGGCCACGTACTGCTGGGGCGTGTGGCAGGCGCCGCAGTGCTTGGCCTTCACCTCGTTCAGCAGGGTGCAGGCGGGACAGGCCCACTGGCCCGGCCTCTCCTGCCCGCTGGGCAGCGGGGCCGGGAAGAGCCGGGCCACCTTGCGCGCGGACGGGGCCTTGGTGCCGCAGGAGCAGCCGGCCCTGTCGCAGGCGCCGCAGTCGGGGCAGCGCGGGGCCGGCTCGCCCGGCGCCCCGTGCTCCTGGAAGCCGTGCAGCTTGGAGGAGCCGCACACCTTGCACTTCTGGGCCTGCGTGGGGTTCTTGAGGGTGCACTTGGAACAGGACCAGGTGGTGAAGTCAGGGCTGGAGGGGCTGCACGGGGTGAACCGCACTGAGTCCCCCACCAGGTTGATGGTGTCGCTGCCTTTTTGGGTGCTGCAAACCTCACACTTGCCGGCCCCGGCAGAGTTGAGCAGGGAGCAGGAGCTGCACTTCCAGTGGGACGGACTGACCTCCATCTCCTCCTCCAGCACGCTCAGCCGTTTGTTGGACAGCAGGTCGGGGAAGCGCGCGGCAGGGGCGGCCCTGGCCTGGCCCTGGGGAGAGCCCTTCTGCCCCGCAGCGCCCGCAGCCGCAGGCTGGGAGCCTTCGGGGCCCGGCATCTGCAGCTGTGGGGGCACCTCCCGTCGGCTTCGGGGCACAGGGTTGTTCTGGAGCCCTGGGGAGAAGGGGCTGAAGGCTGGTATCTTCTGGGCCTCTTGTTCCATAGCCACCGGGCCCTGGGTGGCCACGGCATCACCATCAGAGATCTCTGCAGAGACTAAAGGCTGAGGGGTGGAGGGGGCCATGTGGAATCCGGCCGGGGTGATGACTTCAGGGACGACCAGCGCCTCTGGTGGGATCTTGGGCAGGGAGAGCTTGCGTGGGCCACCACAGGCGGAGCAGGAGTTGGCCACGGGCGTGTTGTGCAGGGTGCAGCGCTGGCAAGCCCAGCCGCTCTCCAGCTCCGCTTCATCGGGGCTCTTCCCCTCCGAGTCCTCGCTGCTGCTTTCCGCTTTGGCAGCCTCCTCCTTGGATGTGCCCTTGGGCTCCACCAGTACGGCAGGTTTGGGCAAGATGCCATTGATGACGGGCAAAGGGGAGCCACTGGGTCCCGGCTCCGGGGTGAAGCCACACACCTCACAGGTTTCCTTGCCCAGAAAGTTCCTGAAGGTGCAGCGGGCACAGGCCCACTTCTGTTCCTCCACGCTGAGCCGCAGGATGTGGTTGAGGTCGGGCTTCTGGCGGGGGGCCTCGCAGATGGAGCACTGGCGCTGGCCCACGGGGTTCAGGAAGGTGCAGCGGGTGCAGGACCACTCGCGGACGGCAGCCATGGAGCCGGGAGAGTGGGAGTGGCTGCAAGAGAGAAGACACAGCGTGAGGCCAAGGCCACCCGGTACGCAGGGGTACCACGTGTTTCCTGGGCTGGCATGGTCAGGACCTTGCTTCCAGGAAGGGCACAGCCATCGATCCAGTCACTGGTCTCCAGGCACTTGCTCCTCTGGCACTGATAAATTGTCCAAGTGCATGGCAATGCATTGGCTCCCATCTAAAATGCTCCAGGAAGGGCAAAAGAAGCAGCCCCAGCACCCACTGACCCCATTCTCACAGTGGGGTTATGCCCTGGTGAGCAAACACACCACCTCTGTGCCCAACCCTGGCAACTCTGTGTGTCTGCAGCTTATTTGGAGCTCTCTGGGGGAGCTGACACCCTGCTCTGCCTTCTTGCTGTTCCCACATCAGTTCTTTCCTCCTTTACTCCACCCTACCATCTCTGTCTCACTTCCTGTTCCTGTCTCCCTCCTCTCCTTTCAGCTCCACACCACTTATCCACACTGGGATAACTGTGTTATCCCACGCCAGACACCACCAAGCCAAGGGAGGCAGGTTTTGGTGTGCAGAGGTGTTTCTGTCTGGCTGTAGATTTTGGGGCCAGAAGCCTGGCCCAGCCAGCCTGGGAGCAGTAGCTCCGTGGTGCACCAGTGCCAGGACAGCTCACCAGCAGCTTCCCAGCTCAGCAAAGGGGGTACCATGTCCCAGCTCCAGCTGCTTCCCCGATTATCTATGAAGCAGACAGACCATTATGCCCTTCTGGCTGCACCAGCCCTTGGTTTCAACCTCCAATGCTGATTGGGAATGCCTGAAACCCTGATGGGAGAATGGGTCCAACACGCACCAGAATCACCTCGTCCCAGGGCAGGAGGTCACAATTACGTTTTCTAGGCAGGTTCAATTTCCAGAAAGTGCAGCAGCAGCAGCAGCTCCACGGCCCATGGTTGCAGGGAGCAGCCTTCCCCCAGTGTAGTCCTCCTGGTGCTTTCAGGATGCCATGTGTGCACTCACACCAAGAACAAATCCCAGCCCTGCATGGTGCCCTTTGTCCCCTGGTCAGGGTCATTTCCTGCAGCTTGGAACAAAGGTGGGGCTAAAGCAGAGTTTTCTGCTTCCTCCTCCTTCACACAAGGACAAACCAGCTCTCCCTCAGGTAAACACGCACCAGGAGCGTGGAGTCCTCTCTGCACGCACTCCTGCTCCCAGATAAGATGGCCAAGTCAAACCCAATCTTGAACCCAAGCTCCAGGTCAGCTGTGCCTCTCACCAGCAGAGCAGGCCCCTTCCAAGCCCTTCCACCCTGCTCTGCTTGCCTGAGACCACAGACAGGGTTAACTGTGCAGAAGAAGCCTCCAAGTCCATGCCATGCCCTCAGCTCTTCCCAAGAACAGCAAAGTCAGACCTCCAGAGACCACGAGCAGCCTAAGTCATGGGAGCTGCACCTCAGTGGGCTCACCACTGGCTGCCTCTCCAGTGTCCCTTCAACAACCAAGTTCAGCCACCACACCAGCTGGAACAAAGGGAAGGAGGGTGTTTAATCCCATAAAGGGCAGGCACAGACAGCTCCGAGATGCCGGTGCAGCCTGTGGAAGGAACCGGATCCTGGCTGGTCTCCAGAATCCCAAGCAGCAGCACCTGCACACGCAGCTTCCCAAGGCTCTGAGCAGACTGCAATGCAGCAGCGGGGTCTGGAGGGGCAGAGGATGCAGCCAGAACCCCCCTGGGGAGAAGTGACCCTCCCTTTGGCTGGTACATGAGAAACTCTCCTGGGAACACTCCAGTAGCAGCAGCAATCCTACCACATTTCCACAGCATGCTCCACAGCCACTGGAAGAGCAGCTCCACCTTACAGAGATCAGATGTAAACTTCAACTCCCTTTTTAAATCAAACATTTCTCTAAATAAAGCCTGAAATCAAGAAATCCATTTTATTGCAAGAGAGAGCTTGAAAATTCATTCTGGTTCATATACAGTGCCTGCATCGTTTGAACTCTGCAAGGTGTTTATTTACTGGAGTTATTCCCAGCTAAGAGAAATATAAACATTGATTTTTCTGCCTCAAGTCCTACAGCTGGGAGCCACTGTGCATCCCTCTCCCCTGCGGCAGCACCATGTCCACAACATCTGAAAGGGAGATCACTCCTCGAGCAGAGGAGGAGAAGGAGCTGCTGCCCGGCTCTGGCAGCAAATGGGGCCATGAAGGGCACCGCAATCCTGTCACATCCATTTGTCTTACTGGGTGAGGTTCATCAAACCACGGGCATCAGCAAAAGGCAGGGGAAGGCTGTCAGCAGCCTGTGCCATCCACCTCCATCCTCCTGCAGTATTCCATGCTGTTACTCAGTGTACACCGTGCAGAAGAGCACTGGCTCCAAAAAATCCACCCTGAAGCGCGGATGCCGCAGTGGATGGGGACATCCAGCCACCAACCTTCCTGCTGCACATCCCTCACAGCCCCATAGTCCTACCCAGAGGGCAAAGGCTTCTAGCAATGCCACCACAGGACTGTGGAAGGAATCACCCTGTCCCTTCCCATAGAGAAGAGAAATGCAGGATAACCTAACAGACAGAAGTACCACACGAGGCGACATCGGGATGTGCCACATCACCAGACCTGCTCGATGTGGCATCAGCAACAAGCTGCAGGCTCAGGGAAGGCAGCACCATTTCACTTGGCTGGGTGGGAGATCCAGGCTCCAGGCAGCTGGAAGGGAGGTAGAAGCCAGGACACTGCAGTGTGCTGGAACAGCCCTGGGAAGCTGTGACATTCTCTGGTCACATTGGCCCCCTCCTGCTCCATCTTCTCACCCCATGCCACAGGAGTTGGCCCCTAACACTGTCCAAGTGCTGCTAGAATTTCCACCTACTTGACCTTCTCGGGAAAACCAAAAAGCCTTCCAGAAGGGCCATCAGCTCTTCCCTCAAAGGTCCTGCAGTGGCTGGGCCACCAGTGTGACAAGCTTTGGCAGGAGACTTCTCTGCCTACTGTTGCACACCGTTTTCCCTGGAAGGGAGTGGGAGATGCTCAGAAACAGGAGAGGACATGGGACACGAACCTTCAGCTGTGCCCCACAGTGCTGGGTTCCCAGCCACCAATCCCCCAGCCCTGGTGACTGGCAGGACACCAGCCTGCCTTCCCCACACCCCTCCCTAGGACTGATGGACAATTCCAGTCCCTGCCTGGAATGGAATTAAATTTAGATCCAAAGATCCCACAGGGCACCAGGCTGGAACCTGCCTTTACATGGTCTGAGCCACACCAGAACATGGTGGGTTGTGGCAGCACCCTCTGTCCCACAGCAACAACGTCCTCCCAAAACAGAACCAGCTGAAGGAGAAATCCATCCTCAGCCTGTCCAAGCTCCACACTTCTCCTTAAACAGCCTGGCTGGCTCCTTTCCCAGCAGGCAACAAAGCTGCGTGAGGAAATAGGGTTATCTCCAGCACCTATTCACCAGGCCCATCTGCTGTGTGTTAACACAGTCACTCTCCAGCCCCAGCAAACACAACTGAGATAAACATCTCCTGCCACCTTCCCTCGGGAGAGGAGCTCCTCTGAAACCAGGGACCTGGCAGCCACCCACCCACGGAAGGGCTTTCCTGGGGGACACTTCACAGGGAGCACGGTGATGCAGGTGCTCCGCTCCTCAGCCTGGCAGCAGGAAGCTGCTGGAGGCTCTTTTGGGGGTTGCACACAACAAGGGCAGCTCGGGGTGCAAGGAAAGGGTAACAGGGTACAACCCCACACCTCCAGCAGCACGGAATGGGCTGCATCTGCTTCCCACCACAGCAGCTCTCCCCAACCAAGGAGGAGACACCAGCTGGCAGGAGGCACCACCACGCTGGCAGGAGTGCCCCTACCTTGGCAATCGCAGCAGCGTAATTATCATGCTTAAAAAATAATATAGAAGGTACTCAAACAATCAGGCAGCTTTCAGCACATTGATCAGGTCCCAGGGAACCTCACTGCTCCAGGGATTAAGAAGGTTCCAGCTGGTCACCTTCCAAAACCACTTCAGGACAGTGATATCCCCGGGCTCTGCTGAGCGATGAGTTTGCTGAGCCCTGCGTGTCCAGCTGCTGCAGAGCCCTGGCTCCTACACAGCCATCGAACTGGCCAGGGGTGGCCACCACCTTTGGGCACCATCTGGGACTCAACACTTCTCTGAAGCAGGGCAAAACAGGAAGGAACAAGGCAGGGTAGGAAATCGGGAAGTGCCTGTAACCAGCAGTTTGTGTCTTTCCCACTGGCAGGGAGCTGGTGGTGTGCCAGGGCTGTGTGATGTGCAGCTGAGCTCCAGGGCAGGAGATGGCACCCAGCCCTGGGCAGAAGCACCCTGGACTGCCAGAGAATGGCTTGAGGTGACCTGGGCACCCGAGTGAGAGATCCCAGGGCTCTGCTGCAGAGCCCACACTGGCAACAGGATTAGAGGAGCTTGTGTCAATCACACACAGCAACACAATCAGGCTGTTTCTCCAAATAAAACTCCTCCAGAGCAGCTAAAACCTTAAAACTCACGGCTTCGTTTCTCTCCCGCAGTAAATAAACAAATAAATAAAAATCAATTGTTCTAGTCAGCAACACAAACCCCGAGCTCTCTGACACACAATGCATCCCAGCAAAATTCTCACTGACAAATACAAGAAAAAGCACTAGAATTTTGTGGAAGAAAAGAAAAATTACCAAAAAACTCTAAACAAACCCTGCCTCAATGTCTGTGAGCTGTGAATCCCTTCCCCTCAACCCCATGCTTTCTATTTAATATTTCCCATTTAATTTTCTTTCAGTAGCACTGCGGATCCTGACCTAAGAGAGGACTGCTGAGCCTTCTCCTACACAGACCTACCACATCTCCAGAGCCAGCAGGAGCAGAAGGCACCTGTGCCCACCAGGAAGGGCTGCAGGAGGTCAGGAACCACTCGGAATCCCTCTGGCAGTGCACTGTTAGGAGCACACGTGGGTTGGGAGCATGAAGCCCGGGTGAGGAGATGCTGTTGGCTGAGCTGACTCACTCTTGCAGAGCCAGGCAAGGGCTGGGAGGCTGGACCTGGAAGGTTGCAGCAGATATACTGGCAGAGCAACACAGAAACACTGGGAGCTGGGACTTTCCACTTGGTACAAGTTTCTGTAGGAGCATCAGTGGAGACAAACAGTCTCTGATTCACCCTTCTGAACCCCCGAGGCTATGAAATAAAGTGTCACCAGCTCTGTGCTAGCATCATACAAACAGGGCAGGTTGCATAAGTACTCCCAAATCCTGCCTCCAACGTGAAACAAGAAAATAAAACAGGTTTTAATACCAGTGACCTTCACCCCATCCTTCCAGGACCCTTCCAACTCAGGATATTCTGTCCTGGAGAGACACAGACAAAAATAAAGCACCAGAAGGGACCTGTCTCTTTGCCCTTTTCTCCCAGATCTGCTGAGCAAGAGCAGAGACAGCAAAGAGACCCTCCCCTAACTCAGCCACACTCTCCTGGAACACCACATCAAAGTGACCAAGTCAGGCAGTGCCAGGTGGTGCCACTGCAATGGCACCAACATTCCCAAAAACCAGGGGCTGCACCTCTCCACGGGTGTGCAAAAGCAGCACTCCACTTCCACAAGAGCGAGCATGGAGGATCCCAGGATAACTCCAGTCAGAAGAGACCTCACAGGGGGTCTCCCGACCAAACTTCTGCTTCAAGCTGAATCTCTTCAAGAGATTACAGCAGCTTTAGACAGTCTGGTCTTGAAGACCTCCAAGCATGGAGACTCCACAACCTCTCTGGGCAGCGACCTCACCTGACTGACTGTCCTTGGGCTGAAATGCTTCTCCTTATATCCAGTCTTAGTCTCCTGTTTCATCCTGTGTTGTTTCCTGCCCTCCCACCATGTGCTGCTGTGAAGAGCCTGGCTCTGACCTCTGCATGATGTGTCTGTAGGTATTGGTAGAGCTCCTTCAATGCTTTCTCTCCAGCTGGAACTAATCATGGAATAGTTTGAGTTGGAAAGGACCTTAAATCTCATCCAGTTCCACCCCCTGCCATGGGCAGGGACACCTTCCACTAGCCCAGGCTGCTCTAAGCCCTGCCCAGCCTGGCCTTGGACACTGCCAGGGATCCAGGGGCAGCCCCAGCTGCTCTGGGCACCCTGTGCCAGGGCCTGCCCACCCTCCCAGGGAACAATTCCTTCCCAATATCCCATCTATCCCTGCCCTCTGGCAGTGGGAAGCCATTCCCTGTGTCCTGTCCCTCCATCCCTTGTCTCAAGTCCCTTTCCAGCTCTCCTGGAGCCCCTTTAGGCCCTGCAAGGGGCTCTAAGGTGTCCCTGGAGCCTTCTCTTGTCCAGGTGAGCACCCCCAGCTCTCCCAGCCTGGCTCCAGAGCAGAGGGGCTCCAGCCCTAGGTGATCAACTCAGTGGGCTCCTCTGGACTCACCCCAGCAAGGCAACATCTTTCTTGTGTTGAATTCTTGACTGAGCCCAGCTCCCACACCCTCTCCTTGCAGGACTCACACTCCAGCCCCCTGACCATCTCAGAGCCCCAACATCAAAAACAGCTACAAAAAGGTCACCACTTTCTTCATGCAACCTCTGACACCAGGTATCTCCTTCAGCCAGGACCAGAGCTGGGGCCCTGCTCTGAGCTCCCTTTGTTCCTTCAGTTGGTGGAAGGGAACCACAACAACTACAACTACACAAATCCCTCCTTTTGTTGAAGCCCTTGAGGAAATAAAGACTTCTTGATTCTGAAATATTAATTTTTGAGCGCTCTGGAGCTTTATCATGTATTTATATCTGCTCTCACTCTTTAGTGTCAATCCAGGACAATCTGTCAAGGAGTTCCCAGAAACACAGCTTAGGTTGGGGATGGAAAATCGGCCAAGGGACCAGCCTGCTCCCCTTCCATGACAAATTCTCCTGTGGCCAGGACATCCCTTCTTTCTGGAGGTTCCCTCCTCCCAGCCCAGTATCAGCGCTCCTGACCATTCACTGGGGCAGGACAACCACATTTATGCAGAAAATTACCATTTTCTAGAAGTAATAACCTGCAATGAATTGAAACAGGACAACTCTATTTGTCCTGTTTAATAATAAAGCAATGGGGGCAGGTGAAAATCCCTCATCAAAGCAGAAGGGAGGGAAACAAAAAGGTCTAATTTTGCAGCAGGAAACCATGTGAGGTTTCAAGCACTTGAATGGGGCCATTAAAGACCCAGCAACACCACACAACCCTCCCTAGAAGGTGCCAAGAGGCTCAGACAGACACGAGGAGTTTCCCAAGCTGATGACGCACTCCAGTTCCTGGGAATTTCTTGGTCCCATTGCAGCAAACCTCCAGAGGGTTCTTGCATAGTTTCTATTTAGTTTCTTCTTTTCCCACACTGGACACAGCTCCAGCAGCTCAGATGTAGAGAAGAGGCTGGGAGTTTTAATGAGAAGTTCCCAGGGGAAAGCTGAACTCTGCTAATGAGAAGTCTGAGAGAAAAAACAGTGGCCCAGCTGCACAGAGTGCACTCAGCACAGGAGTTTTCTGGCAGCCAGCAAAGCCACAGAACACGCTCTCAAACTGCAGCTGTCCCTGCAATTTACTCTCTTGTCACCTCCCCAAAACCAGGGATTTCCTGTCAGATGTGAAGGGTGAGAGGGGATATCTTGCTGTGGGACAGGCACGAAAAGACTTCATAGAATCACAGAATGTCCTGAGCTGGAAGGGATCCACAAGGATCATCCAGTTCAACTCCTGAGCCTGCACAGGACACTCCAAAACCCCACCCTGTGCATCCCTGAGAGCATTGGGCAATTCCAAGGCAATGCTCTGTAAATACAAGTGCTTGCAAGGGGTGCAAGTGGGACAGAGAACACACTCCTCTATGCTCCCACCAGCCATGAAGAGACACCAAGGAATGTGTTCAGAGTGTGGTGGGAAAGAGGAGGAGGGCAGAAGCTCAGCTGGGACAGGAGCACCCTGAAAGCTCCCGTGACACACACCAAAGTCTGGCTCTGATGGAGAAGGGAAGTTGTGGAGACTGTCATCGCTTGCAGTCCTCTTCCTGGCTGAAATGCCTGGGTTTTGTTCAGGAAAAGGGAGGGAAAGGGCAGAGTCTTTGAGGGGATCTGCCCATCTGAAGTTCCTGGAGTTGCTGCAGGAATGCCAAGTGACACACACACCTGGAAGGAGCGTGCCTCATGCTGGCTGCCCTCTGAGCCTGGGGACACACGGGGAGCCCTACCCTAAACCAATGGAAAGGAGACAAAAGACTTTCATCATTCTTCATCAAAGCAGAATCAGAATCTGGAAGGCTTGTCTTGTGAGAAAAACAGGCTGTGCATGATTAGCCTTTAATACACCTTAATTGCTGCAGTGTTGTAAGAAATGAGCTCTCAGAAGAAAACCAGTTTGGCTGGCAGAGCACAGGCACGCTGGGACAAGACCATTCCCAAAGGCTCCTTGGCTAATGACCAGGTTTCCAATATGTCTGCCAGGGCAACAATAACAATCCCTGGGGATACAAAAGGAGGAGACAGACTGAGTATTTCAAGGAGGTCAGCAAAGTCCAGGTTCTAGCTTTGCTCAGAAGTTTTGCAAGCTCTGGATTCAGGAGCTTTTGATGAGGCCTCTCACCCTAAGGCAGCACCTCCTGCACCTGTCCAAGGTTATCGAGATGCAGGGCCCAGATGAGATAGCCAACAGCAATGTGACTCCTTCAAAACCCAGGATGGAGGCACTCTGTAGCTCAGGATCATCATGGGACAGGCTTTGGAGCAGCAAGGCTGGCAGGACAACAGCCCAGGAAGGTCCCTCTGGAGCCCCAGCCCTGGAGACAGCCACCAGCACAGCCTCAGCTCCTCCCAAGCTGCACTATTTCTCATTAAGATCAATTCCAGCCTGTTGTTATAATTAATAACCTCATCTTGCCTCCCTGCATACAAGTAGGGGAAATTTCTGCAGTTGCAATCACACTTTACTTCAAAGAATCCAATTTAGCACAGCGCTACTGCTGCCATCATTCCTCTTACTCAATGACTTTATTTACCTTTTCTGTACCTAATTTCCCCAGTCCTTTGTGTGCCTGGGGAAAATTAAAAGCAAAAAATACCGAGCTCCATTTGCACCCAAATATTACAGCAGGGGGAGGAAATTTGTGTCCTTGACTCAGGCCAGCACTGTACCATGGCCATTAACACATTGATTTGGCTCGAGCAGGTGATGAACTGAACAGCCTTGCTTTGACTACACAACACTGACTTTGACCAAAATCTACATATATTGGATATTTGAAGCCTCTCAAGAGCAAATACAGAAAGGAGGTACAGCAGTTTTACAGGGGTTTGTCACAGTGGCGTGAAATTGGTGTAACTTGGGTGTAGAAAGCACAAAGGACCTCTGGTTCTGCCAAAACATCAGTGAGTGCTTCAGCGTGCCTGCAGCTCCCAAAAAAAGCTGCTTTTTCAGAGGAAAAAAGCCCACAGTCCTCCAGCAAATGCAACACAAGAATTCAAGAATTTTATGGGTTTTTGTCAATAAAAGGCCTGAATTCTAAAAGACTGATGGCCCCAAGTTCTGTTGGATGCTTGTAGCTTCAGCTTCTTGCACACTTGGGGCAAGAAAACACTTTGAGAAATGTAGTTTTGCACTTTAGAAAGCCTGGTAAAAATTGGATCAGCTACCCTGTATGGTTTTTATAATTACACTCTGTCTGTGGTCTGAGCAGGAAGTTTCCCACTTGTCCAGCAAAATTCATAAGCACCTGAAACAGAGGAAGCACTGAACATGTGAGCAGGTCACATCACACAGGGATGGGAACACAGATCTCCAAGCCTCCCCTGACATCAGGACAGCGTAAGATGTACAGAAATCAGGGAATATCAAGAACAGCAGGGAGAGGATTTATGAGCAATGCACCAGCTCGAGGACTAGCAAGACGCTGGGGAGGAACAGCTGGGAAGATGATGCTCTTTAATACTACTGCTACACTAATTCATTTCAAATCATGGCAGGCTTTAATCTAAAAACCCAACAGAATCTGGAGTAGGAAAAGTGGGAGGGATGGCCAGAAGAGCTCAAAATGGAAGGATTTCAGATGAAAGGTGAGAGGGAATGGAATAGAGGACATCTCTTTGGATGTCTCATGTCTGGAGAGCGAGGCATGGGACAGGTTTGAGGAGCTGTAGGTGATGCTCTGAGAGCAGCTCCACACTCCCACCTCACTCTCACAGCCAGCATCACCAGCTCAGCTCCAAAACACCACCCTGTGCCTTCAGAGAGTAAATTACATCCCTTCTTCCCAGCATGAGAAGGAAATTCAAAGCCACTTGCTGTCTTTGAGGCCTGTGCTGCTGGGGGATGCTACACGAGTGCGGAGGTGGCTGCCTGCCCCTCATGTGGCCCCACAGGGGTTCTGGGGTGCTGGGAGCTATCGTGGCACAGGCCCAGCCACAGGGAAGGAGGTGGGAGGACACTGCCAAGCCCCTCTCTCCTTTTGTCCCGCCAGTTCCCAGCCCTACATCAGGCAGGCTGCTATTTGCTTCAGGAACAACCATCTTTTGCCCTAAATTCTCCCTGATTAAATAAATCAAGGCATAGCTCCAAGGTGCAATTAAGACAAAAACCAACAGTAATAAGAGCTTGGTACCATTTGGGATGGAGGGAGAGAGCAAGACTTGTGTTTCCATGAGGTCTGAGACTAAGGAGAGCGGGTCTGCAGCCTGGCAGGGGGAAGCAGAGCCCTCAACCTCCTCTTCCTCCCCTCCTACGGCTTTAACTTGGCCACTATCCCAGCTCCCAGCAGAGCTGCTGCCAGGAGCTCTTCCTGCAAACGAGGAAAGCTCTCAGGCCAAGCCCTGCAGTGGCACTGTCCCACGCCAGAGCAGGCAGAGCCCTTCCCGTGGCTGCCAGCGACGCTGGGGCACCTCGGGCAGGACCATCCCGGAGCTGGAAGGCAGCAGGGCACTGTGCTCCATGGCCAGCAGCTGTCAGGCTCCTCAGGATGATTAGCAGACCTTAATGAAGAGCTAAGCCAGTCCTGGACCTCAGGAAAGCAGCTCATGCTTAATATCTCAGCCAACAAGCTTTGCACTGATCTGCAGAGAGAAAGAAAGACCACCAGGGGACAGAGAAAGAGAGGAACTCTGGCAGCTCCTGGCATCCCTGGAGTTCAGTGTGTGGTCAGGGCACAGGAATGAAACCACTGCAGCTACACTACAAACATCACCTGGCAGCGAGGCAAAGGCAAGGACAGAGGCTCCCCCCAGAGCCACAGCCACCAACAGCACACCCTGCTGCCTCTCCACATGCCTGGGCATGTCACATCTCCTTTGGTGACAGAAGGTCAGACGGCAGAGGGCAAACCTGAACATCCCCTCTCCTACATCAGGAAGAGAACACCGATCCCAGCAGAGTTTGGTCACAGAGCAGAGTCCCAGCTGAACTGGGTACTGCAGCTTGCACACACACACACACACTCTCCACTGAGTCCTTGGCTCCCCACACAACTTCCCACTCCCTGCTAGGTGCTGCAAAAGGCACACCAAGGCCTGGTGCAGCTGCTGTGCTGGAGCCATGGACCTCCCACTGTGCTGACCTGGGCTGGAGAGGGGCTACCACGGACAGCAGGGGCTCTGGACAGCAGCAAACCCCACCAGCCTCGCAGATGGCTCCCACCTTTCCTGCTCCCGGAGCATCCACACCTTCTCCAGCTCTGTTCCCCTTCCCAGGTCATGTCAGGTCAAGCAGCTGAATGCAAGAGCACACAAAATTTGTTGCTGCATCAGGCAAGCTTTGGGGAGCCTGTTGCCAGCTGCAGCAGGCTCTGCTCCCCTTGCAGGCTTGGGGGGAGGAAGAGCAAGGAGGGGGAGAAGCGGCCTCAGATGCTGTTCGGACTCAGGGCAAAGGAACCAGCATCTCCCCACGCAGCAGGGGGAAGAAGCAATTTATTGTGACAAACGGTGAAAGCCTGCAGCAGGGTTGGCCCTTCCTGTCAAAGCTGGTGAACCACACCAAGAGAGGGGAGGGCCTGGCAGTCAAGTGGGATATGCATCACTCCCGGGGGGGAAACCATCAGCAGCTCAGGAGAACCAGGCTGCAAGAGATCCCTGCCTGCCCACCTGGGATGCTGGTGAGCACCGTGTGAGCCAGCCAGCCACCACTGCTGGTCCCCCACTCCCAGGGCTGCTAACTGCCACCTCTCAGTGTCCCCTGCTCCAGAGGGGTCATGCCTCAGCCCTTCAGCCTCAAAAAGGGGTTAAAGGTTTGGGCAGAAGTGTCTGGGATGGGACACAGGGTTCGGGAGCATCCAGCAATGTAGCGCAAGTGGGATGTTCATATCTGCAGCTTGAGCTCGTAAGTGAAGTTCTTGTTGGCTGTGGAGAGCTCACACTCCCAAACGACAGGAAAATAAAATTTTTAACTTTTAAGGGACCTGAAACAAGGAAAATCTGAGATGCCAGTTGTCTGGATTAGCCAGGTGAGAACAGGTAGAAGCCCCTCCTGAAGCAAAGGAATTCCAGTGTCCATTTGGTCTGTAGCGAATAGAGAGATGGCTGTGTCCTCCTCAGCTTGCAACACCTGCCTGGCTGCCACATTCCCTTTTTCCACAAAGTATCTGGTGGGGCTCCAGACAGAACTGGGACTGATTTTCCCACTGCAACCTAAGAAACACCATCAGCACCCAAAAAGAATACAGCTTCACACAGGCTTCCTGTACACACCTGTGCAGCTCTGTGCCTGCAGCAAATAGTGGTGTTTTGGAGAGCCTTGGATTCTCCTTCCATGGGGACTAGACAGCAGCCAAAGCACTGACAGACCACTAGGTCTAAGACAAATCCAGAAATGAAATGTGAATCTCTCCAGTCCTGGCAATGCACCTTCACCCTCCTCCAAACTCCTCTTACTGCACAGCAGAATCATTTCCAAACCTTTGGGTCAATCCTGAGCTGCTCCTTCCGAGCTGCAACAGCCACATGTGGGAGCACACACTTCCCTGCAGCCCAGAATAGAAAGCAGCTGGAGTTGCATCTGAACACTGCAATGGGAACATGAAAGACTCCCAGACACTCCTCTTTTTCCACTGAGCCCATTATGGGCTCTTCTCCCCGCTCTCACTTCACATACAGCTCCTTCAGCTGCCGATTTTCCACAGGTGCTGAACTTCCAGATGCTCCTGGAGGCTTTTCC
Organism: Aphelocoma coerulescens; assembly: GCF_041296385.1. Classification (NCBI taxonomy): domain Eukaryota; kingdom Metazoa; phylum Chordata; class Aves; order Passeriformes; family Corvidae; genus Aphelocoma; species Aphelocoma coerulescens. Next base: position 1,898,540 of record NC_091028.1, read on the forward strand.
ATTTTTAAATTTATTCTATTTAAATAACAGGGGCTTATGGTTTATTACAGCTATTAAAGGGTGTGTGCATGGATGAGGGGGGAATCTGATGCTGAGATCCAGAAGGCCCCCAGGACCTCTGAGCACCCAGGCATTGGTGCCTGGTCCCAGAGGAGCAGAGCCAGCTCTGCCTGCAAACACCCGAGGGCTGTGATCGAGTTTCCAGCTCACCTACATCACATCAGGTTCTTCAGTGCTTGTGAGGAGGTTTATACCAGCCCAGGAGAGATTCAGGACAGCTGCCACCCCCTGAACAGGCCAAATCTCCAGGACAAGACCAGTGCCAGGATCCAACCAGGAGCTTATAAGGGCTTCCATCACCCCAGTTCCACTAACAACAGCTCTGTGCATGAGTTGGGTTAGCACAGCTGAAAAAAGATCCCACAACACACCAGCCCAGCTTCTCTTGGGAGAGAAAAGGATCCCAAGGGAAACCTGCTGATGTGTTTCTCACCCCAGCTGCCATGGTACCACAGGAGGAGCTCACAGACCTGGGCATGGAGATCCTTGGAAGAAGTTTTGATCAACTCTCTCCAGGTTCCATTTGAAACAGGCTTGAGAGCAGCACAAGCTGCTCTTTGAAGGAAGCCCAGGGATGTAGGATGCAGGATGTAGAGAGGGAGGCCCTTCAGCTGAGAAAGTGGGAAGGAGGGAAAGTACTGACAGGACTGATATCCACAGTTATGTCTCCCAATACAGCCTACCCTGCTCTCAGCAGGGAGGGGAGGAGGCAAGGAAAGGAGAAAGAAGTTGAACTCATTAAGCTTCTCTCTCATCTCAGGAGCTGGGACAGCTTCAGCAAGGAGGGTGGACTCGTGGGACCAAAGGACACTTGTTTCCATCCATTTAGCTCACCATACCTGAGCTATGTTTGAACAGTCACTTCAAAAGCAACCCCTGAGGAAATCAGGCTGGATGAAGAGGAACCTCTACTTGTTGTTTTCATTTCTCTGTCTTTAAGCCACTTAAGGAATTTCTTTTTAAGTGAGGGTCTGTGGTCTGCCTCAAAGAGCCTGCACTCCCCAGAGCCCAGAGTGGGGTGAGGTGGCCATCTGGAGCCAGCACTGCAGGGACTTGTGGCCTTGTGCTTCTCTACAAAAAAAGAAACCCTGCTCCAAACCGCCAGAATCTCTCTGTTTTCTAACACACTGCTGCAGCAGGTGCCTCTCCCCTTTGTACCTCGGTTTTCTCACCGGTACATCACACAAAAAGCAAGTGGTGTCGACATCAGGCTGAGCTATCCTTGTGCCTTTCAACACTTGCCCAGTGTTTGAAGAATCCAGCATGGAAAATGCCTTTGAAGCTTCACATCCAGCCAAGAAGAGCCCAAGACGAAGGCACGGTCTATACTTTATCCTGGTCACGTAATCATGGAACCACAGAACGCATTGGAAGGGACCTCAAAGTCCATCTCATTCCATGGGACACCTTTCACTATCCCAGGTTGTTCCAAGCCCCATCCAACCTGTTCTGGGACACTTCCAGGGATCCAGGGGCAGCCACAGCTTCTCAGGGCAACCTGGGCCAGGGGCTCACCGCCCTCACAGGGAACAATTCCTTCCCAACATCAGGGTGGTCAAAGCTCAAAAGTGATGGAAGGGGGCTACAAACACACCCAAGGCCACAGAACGGGCAGCTGGAAAACGTTTGCTGGGACAAACAGCTCCTGGTGTGGGACTGTGCAGACAGATCCCCTGCATGGACTTAATGGCAAAAGTTTTGCCTTTCACACACCACTCAGAGCTGTTTTCCATCACTCCTCCTACCACAGCCCACAGAGGATACACACATTCTGCACCAGGTAACAAAAGCACCTGCATGTGCAGGGTAGTTTGGAGGGACAGGTCCATTTGCTCAGATGAAGACCACCTTGTACTGTCTTTAAGAACAGGGAACAACTTTAGGGTCACACACCTCAACAATAGCTTTTGGAACTTGTGCTGGCAGCCCTCCTATTCCATGTTTGAGGCTGTTTCACACCACTTCCCAACACAGCTGGTGTTTGAACTGAAGGCTGGTGTGGGAGAGTTTTCCTGTTTCCCAGGACTAGAGAGATGTGGGACTAAGGCTATGGGCCCATAGCTGGAAAGAGCCAGGAAAACCTGATGGGGCTGTAAACTCAGGACTCACACACATCCCCTTACTCCCACTGCAACTTCCTGCACATGGGGAGGCTGCAAGAGGAGATTTACTGGTGGCTGCCAAGCCAAATTGCTGCTCAGCTGAAGATTTATGCTGCAATTTGTAGTGCTGTTAAAATAGAACTGGAAGAGTGGTGGGGGAAAAGGAAGAGAGAATGAAAGAGAGGGGAGGGGAAATGGATCAGGAGCAACACCACAGCTCCAAAGCTGTCTGCTCCATCTCTCACATCTCCATTGAACCAAACACTCTGCATTTCCAGCTGCTGTGCTCCAGCCTTCAGACCCTGCAATGCCAATGCCTGGGCTCGCTTCGCAGTGGGGCACACGCAGGGTACAGTTAATAGAAATCCGTCCATCTCCACAGCCCCTGAACTGTCAGGCTCAATAAATACAGCTGGCAGAGAATGGCACAAAAGGGACAGGGCATCTGCAGGCTGGTGGCTGCTCACATGACTTCCACACTGCAGCCACCAAGGACGGGAGAAGGGATACCCCCATGCCAAATGTCACCCACTGCCTTCTCATTCTGGCACTGGTTAAACACCATTCCTACCTGCTGAGCTAAATTATGCCCTGCACCTCCAGGAACTTGCCAGCTCTGCACACCAGATCTGGTGGAAAAGGGCTGTCAAGTCATGGATCGATATCCCTGCATGTACACAGAGCCATGGGACTCCCCCACCGAGGCCCCCACTGCCCCCTCCTCTGAGGAGAAGCCAAGGAAAGGTCAGAGTGCCCTGCAGCTCCCAGGGAATCCTGGCTCTGCTCTGCACCACTGGGTGCTGACACACAGTCTCCAAAAAATCAAAAGCAAAACCTCTTTAGTGAACTTCAACAGAACAGCTTTCCTTTGACATCAGGGTAACTCCCCATGCCCTGAGCCAGCCCTCTGTCCTGTAGAGCCAAAGCCATGGAGGAATTTCAGAATGACAGCCAAGGAAACTTTGCCCTTTCAGCCCCTGGGCATCCCTGCAGAAAGAGCCAGGCCAGGCTCATTCCTCATTCCAGAAACCACCCTAGGACTGGGGGTTTCAGTTTACTGAGAGATCAAACTATGGATCCAAACTGACCCCCCAGGCACTGGGGAGCTCTCAAGTCCTGAAGGACCTCCTTGAGGTGCTCCAGCCAGCAATTGAGTGCAGTTCCTTCTTGCAAGGCATGGGAGAGGATGGGATCCTGTGCACAGGCTGAGTCCCACCAGCAGCAATGGATCTGTTTGTGTGTGTGCTCCTGACCTATAAAGGTCACTTCTCTTTGTCATGTGCCTGAACTTTAGAGGGGACAACTAGCCACAGCTCCCTAGAGGCTCAGTGGGATAAAACACACTGACCTTCCTGTGGTTTGGCTGGGAATGCTTCATCATGCACAGCCTACTTGGCATTTTCATTTCCTGGCACTGGTGGCTTCTAGGAGAGTCCTGTGCCAACCTTCAGTGCCAGTGTGCAGGTGAAATAGCTCTGGGTGTGCAGAGTTGATCCTGGCCTGTATCCTCTGGCACAGCATCCTGTGTAGGCAGTGACAGGGGCCCCCTCAGCACACAGTACCCCAGCTTAAAACCCTTCTGTGCACCTCCAGCCCCATCAAGCACCAAGTCAACGGTGCCTCAAGGCCACCCCTGGCAGTTGCCAGTCACAGATCACCCTTCAGGATCCCATCAGCAAATACCAGGCTCCAGGAGGACACAGGAGCACTGCAGCACACTAGAAGCCCACCATGGTCCCAGTGCCCCAGCAAACACAGGTTCAACACACGAATCCACGCTTGGCCTCAGATTCAGTTTGGTGTCACTGTGCCCTTTCAAAACAGGGGCTGTTTGGTTTCTCCAGCCTCTTGGACACAGAGGGGAGGATTTGGTGGGTTCTATGGAAGGGCCAGGAACAGAGCAGAACAGTGCTGTGCTGGGGCAGACTGAGCCACATGACCACCCAGCACCCCAACCTGCTCCTTCTGCTCATGTCCCAAGCTCTAGAGCTATTACCACCTTAACTGAGCCAGCAACACATCTGGCTGACTCCTGGAGCAGGCAGACAGGCTGGAATTAGCAGGGAAACCCCTCCAAGTTATACTGTACCCTGGAGGCCTCCAGGCTGGGTAATTCAGACTGTAGCACTGCTTACTGCCTTGTAAAGATGACACACACTTAAGTGTTTTGACAGCTGGAATCTCGAGGATGCTCCTGGCTGGAGCACGTGCCATTAACCCTTCTGAGTCCATGTGCCAGAGGGAAGCATCCTGCCAGCACAGCAACCCCAGAGAGGCCAGGCTTGGGCTGCTCCAACAGCTCAGTGTCCCTTCCCTGCAGCACAACACTGAGTTTTCTACCATGGAGAGCAGCTCCTGCTGTGGTTTAAAGCTCCTGAACCTCATCAAGTCACACACACGCTCACAGACAGCCCTGGGTAAGCTCAGAACACGTACTCCTCAAGGACACCCTGAAGGGCATCACTGCCAATCTGCATGGGACAGAAGAGGAAGGAACACACGTGCCCTGGAGACTGAAATGCTGCACCAGACACAGGGGCCCTGTCAGCTGCTGTGCCCTCCCCATCATACTGCCACCAAGAGCAGCCCCTGAGCAAGCCAGGGCTGCAGTGCCCACACCAGTGTGCCCAGAAGACATATTTGCTGTAGGAAAACATAACCCAGGGAAAACAGGTCTCTGGGTGAAGCTCTGCTGGAGATTCTCTAGGGCGTGTGTAAAGTGCTCAATGCCAGTCACTGCACATGCCACAGGGGCTGCTGGGCAAGACAGCAGCAATGACACTGGTCAGTCCATTCTGTGCCATGGGCTGCAGCCTGAAGCTCCTGCAAAACCAAAGTCTTTCCACATTTCAGAAGCACCAAGTGTTTCCATGTTTGTCCCTCCCCACAGATGGACACAACAGCTGTGGGTAAGGCAGCAGAAGCCGCCTCAGCTCCCAGGCAGAGAAGGTACAGTTGGTGGCATGGGTCCGATGGAATGTCCCAGTGCTGCATGGGGCACGTGCCAGCCAACACCAGGGCTCTGAACGAAAGGTGCCCTCTCCTTGGTGTACCAAGGAAGCAAGGGAAAAAAATACTGGTATGTATAAACATACACACACACACACACACACACACACGTCTGTCCATCTACCTACCTACAGCTTCACTTTTCCAAGGTAGGGAGATGAAAATCAGGTTTTAAGGAAGACAAAATATCCTGCTTGTGTCTGCCTTGTCCCCACTCCACAACTGGGGAATGTTGCTGAAGGCCAATGAGCATGGACACTGTCCTCTCCCACCAAACGTCAGCAAGAGCCAGCCTCCCAAAATCCCCTTTTGCTGTAACCAACCTGCCACGCTCCGAATGCCAGAGCCCAGCTCTGTGTAACCACAAGCCCCAGTGTGCGATGCACAGGGAGCACTGGGAGCAGCAGGGCTGGAACCTGAGTGTCTGCAGACCCAGCTGAGCTCTGCACTGCTCTGGGCAAGGGCAGGTGAGGCCCCTCCAGCTCCCTGCAAGCTGCTGACTTGGCAGCCTCCAAGCACCTGCAGCCCAAACTCTCCTCACCCCCCACACCGCTCCGGCTCTCCTGCTGCCAGTCCTGCCGCCATCCAGAAGGGCTCCGGGCTGCCTTCACACTCCACTTCCAGCTTCCTTCTGCTTTGGATGTCCTGCTGCAGCCTCAGAAATGCCATCTGTAACGCAGGAGCAGCTTCCTTCTCTTCGGATCAGTTCTCCACACCTCCTCGCGGTGACCTGGAGCACCCGCCCCTCGCAGGGACTCGGTGATGCCCGGGGGTGCTGTGAGCTGCACTGGCTGGCAAGGGGTGCTGGCTGAGATCCTGGTACCTTGCCAGGCAGAGCAGGAATGCTGGCAGGGTGAGAAAGACGGGAAGGTGCCCAAGTCACAGAAAAGCCCAGGGCAGTTTGTTTGAAGAAGAGTGGCTGAAAAGGCACGGCCACCTGGATGGGTTGTGGGTCCCTGGGCAGGAACAGAGAGATGCAGCACAGCTTGGCAAATGCAAACAGCATCCAAGCAGGGCTCCCCTTTCCTCTCTGTGCCCTTCTGTTGGCAGCAGCCCCGTGCTGAGGGTTGTTTCATCCCAGGGAACAAAGGCCTGCAGAGGGTTCATTTAGCACAGCCTCCCCTCCACACACAGCACCAGGCTCCGGCCGCGCTGGGATCAAGGCGGCCTTTCAGGGACAAGGGGCCAGGGATCACGGGGGAAGAGGCTGCAGGGAGGTGGGTGCAGCTCTGAGCATACCCCCCCCCCCTCACTGTTTCTGACTCATGTTAAGTCAGAGATGCCAGCCCAGAGCCACCAGTGTCAAACTGGATTAAGTTACTGGTTGGAGAAATCCAGCACGTGCCTTTCACAGCAACCAGTAGCTGGTAATCTGAGAGGGAAGCAATGGGCTCTGCAGTGATCCCAGGGAACACTGGGTGTAGAGAGGGAAGGGAGCTCCCTGCCCACCCAGAGAGCAGGAGGATATTCCTGCCTTCACCCCTCCTCTCACAAGCCCACAGCCTGAGGTCAGTGCAGGCCCATCTGCCTCCAGGACAGACGCTGCACACTGTTAGGGGGATGTGTTTGTGGCTTCCATCCTGATCCCAAGAGAAGCAATAACCCTCCAAACACACATTTTCCTGCATTTCCTCGATTCTCACAGCAGCTCTGCCAGGTTCCCGAGCTTCCCACTGTTGTCACATCCATCCACCAGCTCCTGCCAGAGGACTGAGACCTTTTCACAAATCCGAGCTACATGTGTGACACCTCTCAGGGGGACAAGCGATTTGCCATGAGGCATGAGACCACGTTCCTCCCTAGGCAGCCAAAGAAAGCCAAAGGAGCAATGCAGAAGGGTTACTCTGAAAAAAAAATATATCCCTGCTCTGGCTCCTCTTACTGTTCCCTGCTCTTAAAACATATAACAAACTCAAAAAATTCACCACCTACCAATTCCTCTCCCTTCCCACCCCCAACACACCTGGAAAAACACCAAGTACCAAAGGGCTCTCCCAGGCCCTCCACCCACACATTCCCACAGCACTGATTACCAGAGACCAGCTTCCTTCACAGCAAAACTGCATCTCCAGGGTCTCTTCCTGAAAGAGATGAAGACTGGATCTATGCACAGCCAAAGCTGGATGCTAAACTCCTTCATGCAATGCAGCATCCAAAGCAAAACTCCCCAACACCTGCACTTGGAGAAGGACCTGAACCCATGTTCCTGGAGCAAAAGCGCTCAGGTCCTGCTGACAGGAGCATCCCCAAACCAGGTAAAGGTGCTGGTTTTTCCTTTCTCCAGGCTGGCACTGTTGAATGGACAGGTCTGCTGTGCTCTCCATGCTGTGGCAGCAACATTGAGGCAAGAGGGTCGGGCATTTCTGCTCAGATTTGGCCAAGCCTGCTGCATAAGACGAGGATGTGTTCCAGCTGCCTCTGCCCTGGATTTGACCTCCTTTGAGGCAGGATGGCTCTTGTGGGACATGGAAATGAGGAAGGTTGGAGGGCACACAGGGAGCAAAGGGAGGTTTTGTTTGGGGATCTGCGGAGAACTCCGGTCTCCGCTGCTCTGCACCACCCTCCAAGTTATCCATGGCTCCAGAGCTATAAATAGCCCCAATTTAAACAACTAATAGGCTTTGTGACCGCTGGAGCAGCCAGCCTGGAGAGCGGATGGGCAGGGCTGGGAGCCTCAGGCAGATGAAACAGCATTCCATGCTGCCAACTCCTTGGCACTGCAACACCTCCTTGAGCAAGACACTGCTCCAGACACCGCGGGCTCTGGTGAGAACTGGTGAGCAAACAGCTCCAAGTTTGATTCCCATCAAACAAGTATGCACAACAACCTGCAGCATCTTTACTCAACCAAATCCCAGCTGAACTCCACAGCAACTTCCAGAGGGAGCACAACCCGCACAGGGATGCATCCACCTCGCTGAATGAAGCACCTGGGGAACACAAGCTCCACTCCTGTGTGATGAGCAGGCATGTCCTGAATGTGAGAGCTGATGGTGCCCTCGTGGTTTGGAAGAGTGGCTCCTTTTTCCCTCCTCATCCCTACTCTGTGGATACACAGTCAGAGCACGTGTTGGTGACCCCCAGCTGTTCCACAGCCACACCACAGCCATGTCTCTGTTCTCTGCATGGAGGCTTAGGAAGGGAGATGGACCAGCTAGATCCCAGAAATCCCTCCCAACCTCAACCAGTCAGTGATTCATAAAAGGTGCAAAATAAACTCTCTGAGCACACCCAAATCCATGCAGGTTGCTGATAAAACCCAGGGATCTGTGCCTGCCCCATCCCAGGTCTGTTGGGGCACCTGTACCTGCTGAGGCTGCCAGACCTCCCGAGGCCAGTGCCCAACCTGAGATCTGATGACAGCAAAGAGAAGCAGGAGATCCCCAGGTGATTCCCTGCAGTCACCTGATGCTTTACCAGGAGCTTTTCTTCCCAGAATCTCATTTCTCTAGGCCCTGGTTTCCCCAACAAGAAACACACAGAACCATTTAGTTGGGAAAAGCCCCCCAAGCAGATTGAGTCCAACTGTTCCCCCAGCACTGCCAAGACCACCAGTGACCCATGTCCCCAAGTGCCACATCCACATGCTTTTTGAATGCTTCCAGTGATGGTGACTCCACCACTGCCCTGGGCAGCCTGTTCCAATGCCTGACCATCTTTTCTGTGAGGAATTTTTTCCCCAATATCCAACCTGAACCTCCCCTGGCACAACTGGAGGCCTTTTCCCCCTGTCCTGTCCCTTGTTCCCTGGGAGCTGACCCTGACCCTCACCCAGCTGCACCATCCTGTCGGGGAGTTGTAGAGAGCAAGCAGGTCCCCCCTGAACCTCCTTTTCTGCAGACTGAACACTGTCCTGGTGTCCTCCAGACACTTCTGCTTGTGCTTCACTCAGAGCTGAAGTGCCACAGCACAGGAGAGTGGGAAGGAGCAGCACAGAGCCACATTCTCGCTCCACACAGCTCCCTGCCATACTTCCATAAGCCAGAGTCCCGTCACTAAAATCTCCACCAGCCTCAAAACAACTCAGAGCCCCCAGAAGAGGCCTCTGTGATGCTGCCCAGCAGTTGTGACTTGCTGCTGTTCATGTATTTAAGCCAAGGGCTCACAAACACCCAGGACACTCAGGCTTGCCTGGAGTTTCTCCTCAGAAGTAAGTGGTGCTTCTGAGGAGCAGGGGGTGACACAGCAAGTGCCCTCCCACCACCTGCCAACAACAAAAGCAGGTCCCCTCACTTCCCTCTAAAAGCAGGGAGATTTACATATTTTTAGCATACCATAATAATAAAATAAAAGAACAATAAAAGAGTGTGTTCATCCCTCCACAGTCATTGAAACCCAGAGGTATTTCATTCTGCAAAGGCTTTTATAGAAAAATACAAAGCCTTTGGGGAATGCTGTGGGAAAGCCCAGAAAATGAATATCCTCTGAAGGAGTTCAGAGAGCTTCAGCCAAAGCCAGCAGTGGGCAGAGACACTTAGATCAGCTGCACAGACCTTGCAACCCTTTCTCCAGAAAGCCCCTCCTAAACAGAGTGAAATCCAGAAGTTCTCAGTACTCAACAGGAGCCTATTCATGAATCCTGGGAGTGAGGAGTAGGTGAACAGGAACATTCCCTTAAATCTCACCAGGAAACAGTTCAGGAAACAGAGCCCCAATTCCCTCCTAACCCCTTACAATGTGGAAGGATACACCCTGGAGAGGTGCCACCACCACTTCCAGCAGCAGCAGGAGAAACCATCACGATCCCACAGCTCCCAAACCATTCCACTGTGGCAGCCACAGCAATGGAGCTGTGTCCTGCTGCCAGCACCAGGCTTGTGGCACTGCCCCTTCCTGCTCCCAGCTCCAGGAAGGGTTTGGCACGTCAGGAAGCTTGGCCATGATGGATCCCCAGGCTCAGCTGAACGCTCCCACCCAACAACAGCCCAGGCCAAGCACATGAGCAAAATGGAGCCCAAGGGGACTTGTAGCTGAGCCAGAATTTGTCTGGCTGCACGCAGGTATCAGGGCTGAATTAAACCCAACATCTTTGCCCTAAGCAGAGGTTTCTGCAGTCAGATCCCTGTAACATGCACCCAACACCTGGTACCTCCCATCTTACAGTAGCTGTGTCCTCCTGGCATGCTGGGAAAGGGCTCCTGGTTAAAGAAGGCTGACACACAGAGACTGTGCAGCCCTGTCCAGAAAAGACCAGGGACTCAAATCTGGTTGTTACAAGTCTGCTGCTTCTACCACTAAGGCCCTTTTCCTACTCCCTCCTGTCTCCCTGTCTTCAGCAGACAGGGAATTCCACACCATCAGCCTCACCCAGGCAACAGGAGACAGTGAAGCTGCCTCCCAGCTTCTAAAATCTTGAAAGCCAAACAGCACTGATTTCTCCCCATATTCCCACCCCCCACCACGAGGGGTGACTCCCCCAACTCCCCCATCAAGTACAGACCAAAGTCACTCGCTAAGTATTTGTGTCCCTGTTTTCCTGCCAAGGAAGGCTTGTGTTCATCCCTGAGACTGGAGCAGCTTGGCTCTGTGCTGCTCCACAGCAGCCAAAGCACTATCAGCTTTGAAGGCAGCTGCAGGCAGGGACAGAAAATCAGCAGGAAAAGCAAAGTCTATCCCAGAACTGCTGCCCGGCCTCAAATTGGCTCCCCAATACTCCACTTCCTCCCTACACTCCACGACTCCGGGGACGAGGACATGCACAGGCAGGATACCTACCCTGACTTGTTCTATTGACTTACTTAATTTTTTAAAAGAATATATTTATCTGTTCCTCTCTGGAAACCAATCATCCGCTGCTCCCTGGCCCTGCTATTCCCTGGGAGCGGCGGCCCTTTGATGCCTGCCAGCCTGGCTGATCTCAGCAGGTCTTTTGAACCCACTTCCATAATCACTGCCTGGAGCGAGTTCTTCCCACGCAACTCGCTGCTCAGTGAATCACGGCCGGTGATTTTCCTGTCTCCAGGAACCACGCAACACTGAGTCGGGATGAGTTCTGCTCTCCCTTTAGCAGGGGAAATAAGGAATTATCACAAAAGCCACTCCTGTCCCCACAGGACACCGGTGTTATCTGCGCCAAGACCAGCAGTTCCTGTTCTTGCCCCGACATCCGCTCCACCACCAAGGCTGGTTTTTCAGGAAATTTATTTCCACATGTCAAGATATCACTTAGTTCCTCAAGCTCCTCCAAGCTACAGACTTGGAGCTGTGAGCAGCCCCAGCTGCCACACACGAGGCTGCAGTGACACCGCCTTTTTTAGTGCCCAGGGCCAGGTGTGCACTGGAAGTTCCTAAATTTCAGTTCTGGCCATACCAGGGAGTTCATCTGTGAGCTGAGACACCTTCCCCAACTCCTCAAGGCAGCAGAAGGAAAACCAGCAGTCCAGAAGGGCTAATCCTGCAGGAAGGACCCAGCTCTGTTTGCAGGATCCATCTAAACTAGAGGGGACAAACCCCACAGCACAGATCACCAGCCAGAGCCGTGCACCAGCCACACAGGTTGGCACACACAGCAACAGAATTTGGGAACTGCACAAAATATCTTTTTTAAAGGTACTCAAGTCTATGCTAGAGAGTAAAGACAACAACAACTTGGTTTCACACTGTTCCCAGCTCAACAAGGAGACCCAAGACAGGGCCAGAAGGGAGCAAAGCCTGACATAGCTGGGAGGCTCTCAGAATCATGCACAGAGCTTGGGAAGCACATCCTGGGCCTCGCAGCAGCAGGAAGGCAGGAAAACGAGGACTGCACCACAGATACTGCACCATCATCACAGCAAACACCTCCAGGGGAAAGCCAGGACAGCTCAGGGACACTCAGAGCAAGCAGCTATTCCTAAATGACCAGCAGTTCCAAACAGACTCAAGCAGGTATGGACACCCATCCAGGCTGGAGTCCACACAAAGCAGGCATTAGGCAACGGCTCAAATGTTATCAGCACAAAACACGGCAGCCTCTGTAGCCAAGCCCCCGGGCAGAGGGGTTTTAGATGCTTTTTGACAAATCTCTCAACCTGTCAGAGGATGAATGCAGGACACCAGCCCTCCAACAACAAGATAAACTCCTCACTGCAAGTGGCTGATGTGGAAGGGGCAGAGGTAACAGCTCAGGGACACATCTGAGGTGCTGATTTCATGGAGGTGGGAAAGGAATTGAGGGCTGGAAACACTAATCTGTTTTTAAGAGTAATTCTGTTTTGGTGTGTTTCATTCTTGTGGATCTGTTATTCAAAAGCATTTCACTGCTTTTGCATGAAAACAGCTTCTCTGGCTCTTCTGAGTCCAGAAACTCCAGCAACTTATTGCCACCCAACCTGGAGACACAATCCTCCACCTGTGACACTACAGTGGGGTTGGGAGGCCAGAAAGAAGAGGAGCCACGAGAACGTGGCAAACAAGGAACTGAGATCCCATTCCCAGGCAGCCACCTTGACAATAGAGGTGAGTGAGGAAGAGCTGGGATGAGTCCTGCAGTCCATTCTGCAGGAAACATCAGCCACCCTGTGTAAAGCCAGCGTTTGGCATCACTCAGATCAGTGGGAATTTGGCTCTGGCTTCCCAAGGAACTGAGCCTCTGAATGAAGGGACCCAACACTCAGTAGGATGCAAAGCAACTCGTGTCCCAAAGGCAGCGCCCGGACTGAAGCTGAGAGGTGAGCAGGCGAGCGGGTGAGCAGGTGAGCAGGCTCCTTCCCCTCCTCCTTACCTTCGCAGCCGGTGCTGTAAGTGCTGGTGCTGCCGCGTTATAAGGGCACTTTCCCACACGGGGCCACCGGGACTGCTCCTATACCAGCCCACGGCCGGGTGCCCCGGGTAGGGCGAGCTACTGAAGCCATGGTCCGACTCCGTCTCTGCGGCCAGCGATGAGGCAGAGCTCCCCATGGTTCCCCCCTACCCAGGCCACGCTGAGATTTAGCCTAGGTTAGGTCCAAGCCAGTGGCATGGGCAGCTCGGGTGGAACAGGCGAGGCGCTGCGGCATGGGCTGCTGCAAAGATCCCAGCACGCTGGAGAAAGGAAGGTCGGTTCTGATCAGAGTTGGGAAAAAAAAACAACAAACAAACACAGAGAAAGGGGAAAAAAAAGGAAAGAAAAAGAGAGAAAGATAAGGTACGATTTCAGCAACAACCCTCCAGTTTTAAAGCCTATCAATGCATGCTCTGATCAGGGTCCCCCATCCCAGAGCTCACTGGGATGGGAAGGGCTGTGTCACTGAATCCAGCTTTTGCTGCTGGAGATGGGGAGTGTGGGGGCTCTAGAAGAAGCTCCTCCCAAGGTGAGCACCAGGAGTTCCCAGGCACAGGGAAGCACTGGCTGGTGGAGGGAAGCACAGCAGAGCCCAGCACAAAGCCCTTCACACACAGGAAAGAAGCAGAAAACGGGACAAGCAGGCCCACCTGGAGCCCAAACCAGCAGCCCTTGGGGACCACACACACCAGCTTAGTCTGGACTCTGACTGGCACACCAGTTTTAGTTACTTCAGCTACAAGGACTGGATGGCTTGTGTGCTTACATGTAAAATAAAATATCCCTCTTTTCCTGTTACCTGCTAACACCCCAGTAAGGCTGGAACTGGACAGACTGGGGATCTGCACAAGTATTTTCTATGACTATTTATTTTCAGCTCAAGCCAAGTTTCAGCTGATCCTGAGCATGCCCGTACCCACAGAAGCAGGTCTGGGGCTTTGCTCCTCCGTTTCTTCCTCTCTCTTTCCTACTTTTTGGAATTTATTCTTCAAGCATCCCCACAATTAAACTCCAGAAACATTTCATGTCCTCTGATATTCAAAGAAGTTTAAACACACACGTCTCTCCTTCAAGTGAAAAGGCAGGACAATCTGGATGCATGTCAGGAGCAATGGATCAAGGTAACATTTAACAGAGCAAAAAAGAAGAAGCAAGGAAGATGGAAAAATTAGCACAGCTGAGCTTATTCAACTACCCACCAGGATTTAAGGAGATGAATGAACCACAGAAAGACCTTTGCGAAGAAACCACTTTTGCCATAAAAAGGCTGAGATGAGGAGTTCTAAAATACAGTTTTTCAATCCCAGGATTGATCTAAGGGATCAAGAAAGGCCTTGATAGATAATAGACTCTCAAAAGCAGCAGCTCAAGGAGCAGGTGCAATTTTGCTACAAGCTCAATACCAGAATGTGCCTGCATTAGGTCATTAACTGGAGAATGTTAACTGCTCTGTCACAGTCTCTGCAGCCTACAAAGCCTGGACTAACCAAATAAATCTGAAAAAAGCCCAAGAACACAGTCTTCCCTACCTCCTCCTTGCTGTAATTGGTCTGCCTCACTGCTGTACATCAGCCCCACACCCCCATCATCCAACAGCAAGGTTTCACTGATTTCCCCAATCCAACCGAAGTGGATCCCTGGTGCTTCCCCTCTCATTTCGTGCTATTCAAGCAGTTAATTTGTAACAAATCTGATTTTCTGGCTAAAGGAAAGCCACGAGATGTGAGGGGAAGAGCACTTCCCAGTATCATCATCTCAGTCTATCTGGAGACATCAGTCATCCCACACCTGTGCAGTCTCTGGCTCTTCTGCCCCATCCCGGGGGCCCTACGTGCTCCAGCAGCAAAGGCACAGGGGATGCAACTCTGACACCTACTAGAAGAACAAACTGTCTCTTACCTCAAAACTCGGGTTCTATCATGATAAAGTAGATAAATAAAGGCAAGATGGGTAGAACAGCCTCTCACTGCAGGCTGAGCCAAACAGAGGAAGGATGCCCAGGCGTCAGCAGCCTTTTTCCCCCTCGAGTTGGCTTAAACTGCCACATAAAGCACTTCCACAGCCTGGTTCAAGACCATTTCCTCAAGCTGGTAAAGCAGAACCCTTTGCTTCCTCTTCCTGCCCATGGGAACGCCAGTTTTAGCTCATCCCAAGAGGAGACAGACATGCCTGCTGCCCGCATCGCTGCCGGCTCCCAACACGGTGCTGCTCTCCTGGCCCGTCTCCTCCGCCAGCTCCACACCAGGGAGCCGAACAGGCAGCTCCACTCCACAGGGAGGGGAAAGGCTGGGAGCCCTGCTTTAAAACCTGCAGTAAAACCCCACGGTGGGTGGAGTTGGGAGAGGAAGGGAGCTATAAATAGGTGGAGGATAACCTAGCTAAGTCGGAGTGATCTCCGAGACTGTCTGGTCTAACTGGGCTGCTTGGCTGTGAGTGCTGCGTGAAATCGGATTTCTCCAGGCAAAGCAGTAAATCCTTCTCCTCAGGGTCACCCTCATGCCAGGTGAGAGCAGCCAATGAATTCTATTGAAGGGGGAGCGTTGACCAAAGGTGGGGAGAGGGAGAACCAGTTTGAGAACAGGAGCGGCGGCAGCCCAATGCAAAGCACGTACGTGCTCACCATGCTGAGCCCCAAAACGCCTTTGGCCAACACTAAGCAAATGAGGAGCCTCCAAGAAGTCAAGGTGAGAATGACAACTGCACCCCAGCAAGGGAAGGGGTCAATTAAAGAAGAAGAAAGCCTCTCTGGAAGCACTCGGCCTTATTGTTGAGGAATTTCTGCCACTGGGCAGGGAGATGCCCCAGGAGATGACCTGCAGGCACCTGGCTGAACAGGGGAGGCTTCAATCACCAAAAGGGAGCAAACTGCCAACAGTTCCTCTGTCTTGGCAGGAGGGAGCAGGATTTTTCCTCTAATTAAAAAAGCACTGCTTCCACCTATCTAATCTGGAGAGGAAGCAACAATGTGAACAGATTGAAGTGTCTTGAGAAGGGTGGATCTCACTCATGGAAATTACCAGTTAAGCACCTTAGCAAGATGCTGAGTTTGGATTTCGGTTTTCTGCCCCTCGCAGCTGCAATAATTACCAGGTTTGAACTGATGCTGTATAACTGCTCCCAAAACATTGCTTCCAAAATAAATCCAGGTTTGATCTCACCACCCCCAAGCCCCTCACAGCCACTTGCCCTGATCTGTGGTACGTGATGCAGACCCTTCCTCAAATTCCCCACCAGACCCCCAGCAGCAGGCACGTACAGCGTGTGCAGGACAGAAAAGCTGTCCCATGGAGCTCCTCCTGCTGCCAGGACAGCAAAGCAGCTGCCTGGATGCTTCCAGATAACCTTATTCCTCCACACCAGCGAGCAGTGGTGACCCTTCAGGCCCCAGCTCTCATGTCACAGCGGAGCAGGCAGGAAGGGTGGGGATCTACCCAACCCCCCTTCCTTCCCTCCAGTTTCAAAGTAGGTTTTGGCTCTGAAGAGAGCAAAAAAAGGTAAAAAAAAAAAAAGGGAACTAGCCCATGTGTTTCAATGCATCTAGGAAGTTGCAGGATCAACTTTTCCTAGCATCAGCCCCAAGCTCTTCCCTTGGCACGCAGCAGGAAGAACAGACAGAGGTCCCTTGAGCTGCTGCAGTCACTGAGGAAACAGTGAGGCAAACTCACCCTAGCTGGTCCCACATGCCCCTCCTTGATGGGATGGGGATGGGATACCCCCACACTCCTTTTCCTAGTAATTTATGGATCCATATGGCATGAGCCAGCTTTGCTCCTGCTTGAATTTTCCAGCCTCTCTTGGTTCTCAGCCTTGCAAACTCAGGGACAAGACTTTGCCACTTCATTAATTCCTCCACTCCCCAACCTATAAATCAAGTCAATTCTGAGCTACTCCCTTGCTCCAGGGAAGATCCAGGAATGAAAATACCATCAGATGTACTGAACTCCAGGCAGCTCTGGTCTGATGTGTGGGCCAGCAGCTGGCCCAGGAGAAGGCACGCCATGTACCTGAGGGAAATACATCCCTCAAAGCTGTGCCCAGAGGAAGCTGCAGGAGACTTTCTTCTAAGACTGAAGCAGAAGTACCAGCCCTTCTCCTCCCTCTGCTGTGGGAGCTCCTCTGCCTGCAGGCTGACTAAGATCCACAGAATGTCCTGACTTGGAAGGGACCCATAAGGATCATGAGTCCAACTCCTGGCCCTGCACAGGACTCCTCAATAATCCCACCCGTGCCTGAGAGCGTTGTCCAAAGGCTCCTGGCTTGAGGCCGTGACCATTCCCCAGGGAGCCAGATGTGCTGGGACCTGGTACCACCCTCACCAGCCAAGGAGGAGCTCTCTGCCTTCAGTCCATGTAACCTGCTGCTGGCAGGGAGAAACCAGGACTCCTGAAGAGCTCTCATCGTCCAGTGCCCACACCCAGCCCTGGAGGAGCAACCTCCTCTCTGGGGACTGCAGGATGTGACTCACACCCTTCAACTCCAAGGAGCTCAGAGGCAGCTGGAGAAGCTGGGGCTGAGTGGGGACATCGAGCTGGAGGCAACCACTTCAGACATCCTGAAGGAATGGCCAACCCTTGGCCCCTCACCAATCCTGCCTCCATGCACAGCAGATCTCCCCTGAAGGAGGCACACGCTCAGGGGGGCCAGGGTAAGCAGGGAATGGTGTGCAGGGCTGGGAAGGTACAGAGCATGAGACATGGCAGCCTAAGAATGTTATAAAGTCACAGAGCAGGTTAGGCATGGCATAGCTAAGGATGCAGAGTGGAGTGTCTGACGGTGTCAGGCCAGCCAAGGAAGGGAAAGGAGCTCAAGCATTTGTGTGATCCAGCCAGCCCCAGCTCCAGGCAGGGCGGCAGGACCTGAGGATGTGCAAAACCAGGCACCAGCACCAAGAAGAGCATGGCTGGAATTCACCAGGCTGAGATGACCCTGGGAAAAGAAGTAACCCCAAGAGAGGAAGGGAAAAATCCTCTCTTTTTCCACAAGGCAGCAGGGGAAGAGCAGACAAGCAACAAGACACCCACATCAGGCAGACACAGCACTGAAATCCAAGCTGCAAACGCCGACACAACGAGAGCTCCACGGCTCAAGAGCAGCAAGAGCAAGCGAGCTGGAACACTCTGTGCTGAGCAGGTGTCGTGCACACAGCTGGGGACAAGACAAAGTTTTGCTGCTCTTTCTCCCTGCCCTCACCTGCCAAGCCAGCCCAAATGCTGCAGTTTTGTCAGCAAGTTCCAATTCCTTGCAAAGCTTCTGGCAGGGAGGGGTGGGAAGGCACTTCCAAGGACAGACTGAGGCAGAGGTATAACAGGAGGGATGGCACAGTGGTTGGCACATTCAGCTGGGATGGAGGAGGCTTTTTCAGCCCTCGTGCTCCACCACAGAGCTCCCCGTGGTTCTGTGACTCAGAAACCTCTGCCTTACCTGCCAGGGCCAAGGAGTCTTCAGGTGTGACAGGCAGTGTGGAAGCACTGCAGATGGGAGGACACACAAAAGGGAGAAGGGTGAAACTCACCCACCCAAATGTTTGTTCTGGGGCAGAGGGCTGAGGGAACAGAGTCAGATATTCTGGCCTTGGAGGAAATTGAGGGGACAGGAAGCTATAAGTGAACTGTTTTCCAGATCCTGGTGAGAAATAAGGCTGATACACCACTTGCAGAGATATCATTAGCTGAAGTGAACTGTCTGGAAGCAGATTTCCAGATGGGCTATTAATGAGGTAACAAGATAATTGAACCTGGAGTCCTAGACCAGCACAGAACAGGACCTCATGCTCCATGCTACAAAGTCCAGAACAGCAGCACATGTCTCTGGCCACAGACACCAACATGCAAAGGCAAGCTTGAGGGTCTTTACCTTCTTTCAGCTGCCTTGAAACTGGTTCTGGCCCAACTTTAGCCCAGAAGAAACTCACACACAGCAGCTGAGTTGGGCTAAGCTGCATTTAATGCCCAGCACTGACTCTTCAGAAGTATGCAGGCAGAGGAAGAGGTGTCCAAAGCCTGAAGTGATAGATTGACAGGAAAAGTAGATGTATTGCAGAGCCAGCTTAGCCACAGAGCAACCACCATCAAAGTCTGAACAAAGTTTCCTCTTCTCCCTTGCACTGGACACTGTAAACCAGTGACAGGTAATCCAGGGAGCTACTGGAAATCTATCCCAGTCACTTTGAGAGAGGGGATTACACAGATCTGAAAGGGCAATCAACATCTTAATCATAAGCTGCAGGGAGAAAAAGAGGAGAAGCAGGAAGGTTTTTTCAAAATAAGGGTTAAGTTCAAACCTCATCTCCATTGACAACTGCAAAGCAGTTTCTGAACAAGCATGAAAATGGCAACCAGGGCACTGCTGCAGAAGGGTCTGAGTGCACACACGTTTAAGAAAACCCACACAACGAAATCCCTCCAACCCCAGTGCTCTATTATGTCAATTAACACTGCTCCAGTGAAGTGCAACGAGCCGCGTGCGTCCCGCAATTCCCAGCCAATTGTGGGTGACTCCGGAGCGTCACCACGGCGTGGGTGGGCTGGCAGGGCCCTCCCAGCACCAGCAGCGAGGAAATGCCACAGAGAGACTCACAGGGGAAGGAACAAAACAACACAAGCCACAGCATCCAATCTCGGGAAGCTTTACCAGCAGATCTCGTTTCCAGATCTTTTCCTCCCCGTGTTCATAATCCTTGCAGCAGAGTTCTGTCATCCTACTCAGCTCACAGGCTGCCCCAGCTACAAAAGATGTCAGGCTGAAAAATCACCTCGACAGACTGCCTGCTGAGACCAGTTGCATTATAAAAACAGGAAGCTCTTGCCTGCCTGCTCCCAATATGGTATGGATTTAATGGGAAGGAGCATACGCAGGCATGCTTTGCAGGAAGAGCACACACATGGGACTCTTGCCAGGAAAAATGCATCTTGAGTAACACATGTGCTCTTAGTTTCCTCTTTTTTCAGAAAGGTTTAACTACACTCTGAGCTACCCAGCAGCAATAAACCACTTTTTTCCCCTCTTTCTCACTTACAGCAGAGTGTTGCTTGGTAAACAGCAGATCTTCCTGTCTGAGGCTGTGCCAGCCTGTGCTGAACAGAACTGTTGTTATTGCACATTCACAGCTAGAGATAAACATGAATAAGAGCCACGAGTAAGAGCCAGGCACTGGTTCTTCAGTACACTGCTTTATCAGGTTCCCCTTGATTCAAACGTTTCTGACATCCCTCCCTCCTGAAGGGGCAAGATGGCACAAGTAGCAAGGACAAACATTAAAAAAGAAGACAGAAATGACAGCAGCACAAAGAGTGCTCTTCTGTACTCGCCAATATTCACAAACTGTGCAGCTCACAGCTCCACCTGCACATGAAACACTCAAAAGCACAACAAGGAAACAAACGGGCCCAGCCAACCCAACCTGCCCAAATGGGAAAACAAAGCAGCCTTCAGCACATTTCTCAGGACAAATCTCCACCCAGGGCCACAACTGCTGCAGGACATAAAGGTTACAGAGAACCAGGGAAGGAAAAAAATGTGCAAGTCATCATCTCATCTGCAAGCTGACACTCTGCAATGACACAGGCACAACAAACCAACCCAGGAAAAGTGAACACTGGAAGTGTGAGGAGGGTTTCTAACCTTTCCAAGAGCAGATCTCTGGACCAGCTGCTCCAGAAGCACTGAGGAAAAAAGCACAGCAAGAGTTCCAACAATTAGTTCCTGGACAAGTTCATGACCTGCAAGAGATGTCTGCCTGTCTTCAGCAGCATGGAACTGGACCTGGTGACCCATGAAGTTCCTTCCCCCCAATCACTCAGCACCCCAAATTCAGAGGCCCAGACATAGCACAAACACAAGGTCATTCCCAAAAGGACAGCAGGGATTGTATCCTCAGATCATGCTAAGCTGACAGATAAGCAGATGAAGAACTGGCCACTGCAGAAGGGAGGGCAAGAGAATTGCAGCAAAAAACAGTCTCACAGCCAGTGAAAACTCAGGGCACAAACTTGGAAAGCAAAGTCTGAGGGGCAGGAGGTGGAGATGTCCCCAGAGCATACTGTCCCCAGACACTCCAGCCACAGCTTTAATGCTAACACAGATTAGACAGACAGTAAATATATAATTTGCCCAAGCCACATCCAGTCACATCCCTTCCTAGAGATAGCTCCAGTCCTCACTGCAGTGCCCTACCCAAGCCACACAAGCAGCAGCACCTGGGTGTCTCCTTCTGCCATTTTAATGCAATTTGGCCTTCCCTGGCTTTCATCAGGCACCACGTCCCAATTTCCAACCAACTGGCCTAGATTTAAGCCAACACATCTCTGGCTGTGCCTCAGGCAAGCACAGAGGTGGGAGAAGCCTGACAGACAACGGTGTCATTTGGCATTTCCATCACAAACAACCAAGGGATAAAAGCACAAGAATTGCTGAGAGCTGCACAAGAGGCTCCTGCCTTCCCCAGGAGCACAGGGAACCAGGGGAGAACAGGGAAGTGGGACAGACTCGGTGGGGAGAGAGAAGTTCCTCTTCTACAATCATAGAATCTCAGTGGTTTGGGTTGGAAGGAACCTTAAAGCCCATCTCCTTCCACCCCCTGCCACCTTCCACTATCCCAGGTTGCTCCAAGTCCCATCCAACCTGGCCTTGAACACTTCTAAGGATGAGGCAGCCACAGCTTCTCAGAGCAACAGGGAAGCACAGTTCAGCACAATCTTTTAATGCAAAAGCACTGCATTATTGCTTACCCCTCTCCACCTCCAGGTGACCCCTGAAAAACACATGAATCCTTCTGCACACTGATGTGGCAGCCATGCCAGTGTTTCTGTTTGGAGGTTATACTGTATTGAAATGATAGGTGTGGAGTAACACCTGGTACAATGAAGTGATACAAACAAAACAGTGCCTGACACCACCACAACCCTCCCCTCTCCTCACCAGAGTGGTTTTACTGGCTCACTGTCTCCATCACAACCGGCTCCTCTACAGCTACACCAGTACAGCTGGAATTGTAGAATGTGTTCAATTACACACACCTTAAGCAATATTTTCTGGGAACAGTCATTTGAACAAACACAATGGTTATATGAGGAAAAGGCTGTACTCTGAGAGGGTTGAAACACAATGCAGATGGTTTGAGTAATGGTAGAGCAAAGGCAGCCAGGCCACCTGTGGTACCTCCAGCACGGGGAGGGAGCTGGGCTTTAACCAAGGGCTGCTGGCTGCATCCTGAACCAAAAGGGCAGATGGAGAGGAGATCATGTTACTGGAGTCACTCCCAAATGCCTTGCAAGACACATCCAGCTGCCTGAGCCTCGTGTGGTGCTGCAGATCCCCAGCCTCCTCTCCAGCAGGATCTGCTCACTAAGACATGGCAAGCTCAGGCAACAGGAACAAGGGCAGTAGCTTTTGAAAGACGTTCCAAGGCTGCATCAAAACAGATCCAAGAGCAGGAATGCCAGCTCATCCCTCTCACCCCTGAGAACAAGCCATGGTGCAGATCTGACCAACACCTGCCTGGTGACAGTCACCACTCAAACTCCACAGTGCTCATGGCCTGGCCTCACTGACCAGAGCTATGACAGGTTCCTGCAGACCTTCTGCTGTGGCTGGACATCAACATCACACAGAGACTCCAGCTAGACCATAAACATCCAGGAAGACCAGATGGGCCAACATACAGCAAGCACTAGTGTCCATCTGATTAATCCAAAGCCCCAACCTGGATGAGGCCACGTCAACCTGGATCTTTTGAATCCAAGGACAACACCATCACACACTGCAAGCGTATCCTGAAGGTCCAAGCTCAGACTGGCTTCCCACCACCTCGTTCTGCCTCCACAGCCCAGCCACATGAGGCACAACACAGTCACCTCTCTGCCCCAGTGGGCTGGGAACTGCCATGGCTCTGTGGTTACTGCAGGCAAAGCTATGCAGAGTTCGTTAATTTATTGCCCTGCCCTTGCACTGCCTCAAACACACCCTGGGACAGTCATGCAGTTTCCACTACTTAAGATTGCAACGTGCTGGAAGACCCCAAAATTTCTCTTCCACTCTCACAGTTTCTTCTTCACCATAAGAAAACCAGAGGACATCAGTATCCCCACGCATTTGAGCACACAGCCTTCACACAGACGGCATGGAAACACTCAAAGAAGGAATTCAAACAAGGAAGAAAGACAAGAACGAGAGGCATGAGAGACACGAAGCGAGGTAACTGTGCTCACAAACCAGAGGAAAGAAGGTCTCCTTCCTTCCAGCCCCTCCCAGCCCAGCCCAGAGCCAGCTGAGTCAGAAAAGCCTCTCACCCAACACAATTCCTGCTTGGCAGGTCCAGTGCCAGTTGGTGTAGAGTCAGCCTGGTGTCCCTGGACCCGAGCGGCCGCTGCTGGCACCCGCTGAGTGGCCTGGCTGGAGGAGCATGCTAGAAGGTCCCTGCACCAAGCACTGGGAGCACACCAAGCCAGGAGGAAGAGGCTGCCATCCCAAGCTGCTGGACAGAGAGTGAAAAAAGGCACATAAGAATAAATGACTGCTGAGACTCCAGGCCCATCAGCATGGCACCAGCAGAGATAACCAACCTCACATTTTTGGTCCCTCAATCAGCATCCCCTTGAACTCCAGTTCGCAGAGGGCTCTGCACTTCCTATGACATCCAGCTGGGGCTTGGTCCCTCCTGGAGACAGCTTTTGGGTCAGCTCAGACTCTTCACTCGTGCTCTCAGAACCTTTGGCCGTGCCTTTATGGTTCCGTGCCCACCACTGGCCTCACTCCCTGCCGGCGGCCGCTGCTCAGCATCCTGGTGCGAGCTGTCATCAGAGCAGGGAACGCCACACCTCGGGAGCACAGCGGGATGGAGCACAGCAGGATTGTGTGGAGAAGGACTCTGGACAGCTCTCAACAATTAGCAACAGGCCAGGATGTCCCGAGGGGCCGGATGGGAACGCAGCGATGTCTGGCGGGGCACGCTGCCTGAATGTTCAAATACAGAAACAGATGTTAATTACTCTGCATAGCCAGGACACCATTAGCAGTTACATCTCCTGGAGATTCTGAAGTACAAATTCCTCTGATTATGCCAAACGTGCCCATCCCACCCCCAGAAGCCATGACGCGTGAGTAGTTGCCTCGGCAAACCTCCCTCCTCCAAGATACTTCCCCTTCCTCCTTCATATTCTCTACTCTCAAAACAACCTGTTCTAATGAAATTCCTGCTTTGGGAAACTGCTGCCTCCTTTGGGATGGGCTTTTAGCAGATGGAGGCAACAAGAACCCTTGTCCATAAGTGTCTGGCTCTCCAGCACATTCTTACTTCCTCTATTTTAGATTGGGGAGGGAGCACAAAAATAAGGATTCAGCTGGCACCATGTGATCATTGAGCCTCTTTAAGAGCATGGCAGAGCAAGAGACCCCATTCTGCCCCCTCACCTTGCTCACCACCCCCACAGCCACACCATCAGATGCAGCATGGTACCCTTGGGGTAGGTGATGGTGAACTCACAAAGAGCTTTTCTCTTCCAGCACTCCCCACCACTGACAATTCCAGGCTGCAGGGAAAAGATGCCCTGTGGTGAACACCTGGACAGGTGCTGCTAATGGAACCAGAGCAGCAAAGGGAGGGTGCACGGAATGGGCAAGGGACACCACTGGGGGACCAGTAATGGGTAGATAAGGGACCGATTCAGGAACCCTTCAGGTTCAAAAGGACGACCCTGATCCTTTTAGCCCAAGGATCTGTGCAACTACACAGGGAATTCCAGGCCCACAGCACCTCCAAGGCACTCACTGAGCTGCTCCCACACTGGAAAGGCGGGAGATTCAGGAGAGCCAATGAGGGAGTGAGACCAACACCAGCAGACAGAGCACCCCCAAGTGCCACATCACATCATTTTCCTTGCAGGAGATGTGTTCACATGCCATGGGATAGGAAGGGAAAGCACTCAGCATCCAGCAGCTCAGCACAAATCTGCTGGGCTGGGCTGGAATTCCAAGGACTTCCCGAGCTCTGCCTGCCGGCCAGAGTCTGCAGGAAGGAGACTGACAAGGGCAAGCTGGAGAGCAAGACCTTGACCACATCAGTGCTGCAGCCTCTGTGGATTGTAGAGCTGCCACAGGAGAGCACAGAGCTCAGCACACACGGACCCTGGTGCTGTGCTTCCACTTCCACGGACCAGCACAAACACAGGGGATCTGCTGCCCAGCAAAGTTGTCCGTGAGTAACTTCCTCTGCAAACCTTTTCATCACAGGAGCAGAAGGACACAAGTTGGGAAGCTGCCTGTGATATCCTCAGTAGACTGAAATCACCTGGGCTGAGACTGGGAACAAGATGCTGAAGGGGAAACGTTGGTGTCACAGGAAGCACCACATTAGAAATGCAGCTGGGCAGCATCACTGGAGGGGACAACAGCTTTTTGTAAGGTCTTGGTCTCTATTTCACCAAATTGAGAATGCATTGATAACCCTGAGGTTTGGCAAGGGCTGGGGCAAGACACCAGCTCAGTACCCTGACACAGTGTCACTGTCACCATCCCTGATGCTGAGCCTGCTCAGGCCCACAGCATTCCCTACAAAAGGGGCTGCACTGCAGGAACAGAAAAGCTATTTCTTTTTTTATGAACACTCATTAGAGTTTACACTGCTGGCAAAGTGTGGAGGCACGCATTTCTGGAGGAACAGAGATATGGTTCCAACACTGGTTTTAATGTGCAAGCCTAAAGACTCGGCTTCAGTTTTTAGAAATCAAACTTGATCATCTCAAGCTGGCAAAAATAGCCCCATGTTCCCTTGAGTTATTTTCTTTTCAAATAGGCAGGGTACAGCACAATAGGAAATATCAGCAGTTATGTATTCAACCTCCAGAAACCCAACGGGCCAATTCCAGCAACCCATGGCAGTTTTCCAATCCTCCCTGATCTATTTGCTGGAGTTAGCCTGAAAAGCAGGCTGCCCCCGAGCCATTCAGCAAACTCCACGTCCCGCTAATTACATCAATATAAATGTATTATCTTGGCTGTCAAACACGGGCTGCCTGAACAGGACAAGGCTCTGCCATGGAAATGCAGGAAAACAATTGCTCTTTCTGCTGGTGACACATTTCTCTGGATCCTATTTCCTTGCCAGGGCTCCCCCTTCTCCCTTCTGCCCGGGCACCAGGGTACCAGCGTTTTTTTTTTTCCAGAGGGAGAGGAAATGGCACACAAAAACCCTCCTCATCTTTTAAGCAACAGAACACCAACGAATTTTTGGGAACACCACTGGCATTTCCTATCAGCCAACCCGAGAGCTGTCAGCACACGGGGAAGGGAGCTGTGAGGGCAAGAGTTAAATGTCTCTTGTGAGCAGGCAGCAGCTCTTCTGCCTCTCTTGGCTTCCTCAGCTGCCATTGCTAAATGCAAGGCAAGTGTCAACACTCCAAACAGCAAATGTGACAGAAATTCGGAGCAGACTGCTCCTCCCTGCCCAGCTCAGTGACTGTGGCCTGGAGAGGAGGGAGTCTCTCAGGAAGGCTCCAACAGCAACCAGCAAGGTTGAGGCAAACACAGGCAGATCCAGAGGCTTCCAGGGAGCAGGGAGGGAGCTCACTTCGCTCCAGAGAGTGGGATTATGACGGAAAATGAGGAGGAAGCCACTGACTCACCTGTCCCACCCGCGTAAGCAGCTTTCCCACCGAAGGCTGCACTGTGACCTTGCTCAAAGCCTCAGGTTCCAGCAAATTGGGAGCTCACAAGGTTCCCCCCAGCTCTGGGCACTGGGAGAGAGCCATGGTGGCAGGACACTGGGCTGACACACACTTTCCAAATCCACCTCCTCTGACCGCAGGCAGCCACAGGCCCTCACTCCAGCTTCCCTTTGCTTCATAAAAACCCTCACTTGGAGAACTGCCACAGGGTCTGGTCCTTCCCAGACCCCTCTGCTCATAGCAAGGGTCAGAACGAAACCAGAAACAACCAAGCCTGGATTCAGATGAAGCAGGAAGATGGGAGGAAAAAAGCATTTCTCCACCTGGGAGCAGATGATGTTCCTGCCAGCAGGGATCAGCACGACCATGGACACACAGCACAGGCTGAGTCTCTCTCTAGATCTCACGTGCCAGCAGTGCAAACTTGGAAAGCTCCCACAAAACCTCTGGGACAGAGGAGAGCAGCATGTTTTCCACGAGTTAAAGCCAACTGCACTCAGCTGGCTGAGGGAAGACCAGGCCCGTGGCCACTTCCCTCTGCAAAGCCAGCGGAATTCCGAGTAAAGATAAAGGGAGCCCAGAGCAAAGATAAGGGGGGAGCAAGCCAGGAGAGTGGGGGGTAATCAGTGCATCTGCCAAGGGCATGCAGGCTCCTCCATGGGGTCACCCAGCCCTTCCGTCACCATGAGACAGCTCCGAGTCTGGGCACGACGCCTGACCTTTTTTACGTGCAACTTTAGCACTTTTGGGTTGTTTTCCAAGATTTATTCCGATTCAGGAGACACCGTGCCTGGCCCACGCCTCCAGTTCCCTTATGCACCAAGTCATCAGGCTGGAGGAGGCTGCTCTCCCTCCTGCCAAAGCAACCGGGCTCAGCAAACCCAGCCAGTCACATCAAACCTTCAAAGGCCTCTCCAGCCATTCAACCCCTCCCGGGGAAGAGAGCAATGTTGGGTCTTGCCTTCTGCCTTCAACTGTTAAAGCCTTGGACACAAACAGAAGCTGATGCAACTTGAAACGAGTTAATATCCCCACATACATAAAATCAGGGTAATTTGAATCATGCCTCGGACATGTTATGCTCAGGCAGAGCTCAGCCCTGCTCTGGTTCACTCAGGGGCACAAGCCAGACTGCTCAGCAGGATCTCAAAAAATGGCCAGACAAAAGCCACCAGCAGAATCTCAGTGTCACAGGCAGCCAGTCTGTCACAGCAGGTCTGCTCCAGTTTAGGGAAGAGCACACAAGTCCCTCCGAGTCCGGGTTGAAAATGCACAAAGCGTGGCAAGATCCCTGCGTTCAGAGCCGCGAAGCGCCACAGTCTGGGATCTGCACCCCTCAACTCCACCTTGGCTCCCTCCAAACACATCTCCTGGTCTCCATCAGCTCCTGACCGACCCACAGCAGTGCAGCACTGTCCTGCACCAGTACCCCAGGCCACGTGCAGTGAGCAATTCCCAGATAACCTTCTGTCCGACCATGAGAACCCACCCAGCCGCATCCCGGGCCTGCAGGCCTATGGAGCGCCAAGCTTCAGTGAGATCCCCAGCTGAAAAAACGCTTGGAGGAAACAGTATGACATTTCAAACACAACGTTCACATTATCCCATCTCCTCTAGCAGGCCCACGGATGATCACCCGAAACAGTCGCTTTCTGTGCCTGGGGGGATGTACCCCAGGAGCAGAGAGAGCTCAGCAAATGGAGAGGCTGGCAAGTACAGAGCTTTTTCCATCCTCTAAGACTCCTGCATCCAGGACCCGGAGGCTGAGATGCTTCAACTGCAGCTGAGCTGACATGCAGCAAAATCCAGGGGTCTTGATGAGACACTGGGACCCCAACAGCCTTAGGATGTTCAAGAGCCAAGGATAAGAGTCAGCCAAGTGATTCTAAAGGGCAAACTCGCAGAGGCTTGAGAAACTCCGCACACAACCCTGCTCAGCCCCACCACGGGTGTCTAAGCTGGAGGTGAGAGTGCAGACCTGAAGGACAGGCAGCCCGGGGTGCTGGGGGCTCTGCCGTGCTCCAGCCCGGAACCGGCACTCGGCGGTGCCAAAAGCGGGGCTCCCCTGCCCGCGGGAGGATTCGGGAGCTGCGATCTGCCCGCACGGGGCGCAGGGCGAAGGCGGCTCAGGCACTGCAGCCTAAGGCGGGCAATCACGAAGCCTCCCCGTCCCCCCCGGCTGCTGCACGACCCTCAAAGCCCATTAAAACCCCTCCGGGCTGTGCGGCCGGGCTGGGGTGCGAGCGGGGCCCCCGCAGCCCCCAGGTCCCCCCGAAGCCCGGGGCAAGGCACCCCGGCCGCCGTACAGCGGGGAGTCGGGACCCCGGCACCGCCCGCCGCCCCCGGGCCGCCCCGGCCTCCAGCCCCCGCTCGGGCCCACCGGCAACAGGTGGTGCGGGGCGGCCCGGGGGCGGCCGGGCCCAACCGGCGCCTCCGGCCGGGAGAGCCCCGAGCGACCCCCGGCGCGGGCGGGAGCCGCGGCCCGCGGGGCTGCGGCGGGAGGCCCCGGGCGGGCGGCCCGTCCCCGCTCCCTCCCCCGCGCCCCCGCCGCCGCTCACCTGGGGGTGGAGGCGCCGCGCTGCCGCTGTCCCCCCGGCCCCGCGCGTTCCCCCGGGCGGAGCAGCTCGCACCCGCCCCGGCCGCCCCGCCGGCCCTTCCTCCCGCCCGCCCGAGCCCCGCGCCCGCCCTACGCCGCCGCCGTGCGCAGCGCCCCGTCCCGGCCGCGGGCGTGCGGCGCGGAGACAGCGCAGGGACCGTCGTGAATAGCGCGGCGGGACTACGAGCCCCGAGGGGCGCCGCGCGCAGGAAGCGGAAGGCGGCGGCCGAGCGGGGCACCGGCAGCGGCGGTTCGGGGCAGACCCGGCGGAGCCCCGGGCAGGGGCGGTGGTTCGGGACCGAGGGGCCGGTGGAGCTCCGAGCGCGCGGAAGGCGGGGGCCGGAGGGGCCGGTGAGGGACGGCGGGCGCTGTGCGGCGGGAGAGGACTACGACTCCCAGCGTGCCTTGCGGCCCGTGGGAGAGCGCCGCCCCTCGGGCGGGGGTCGCAGCGCAGGCGGCGGTGCCCTCGGGGGCGGCGGGACCTCCCCGGGCTGAGGGTCCCGGCGGGGCCTGGGGAGTCCCGCTGTGTTCCAGGGATCCCGCTGTGTTCCAGGGATCTCGTGGCTCCGGTCGTCCGGCGGCGCGGTTTGGGAAAGGCGGGTGTGTGGCCCTGAGCCCTCACACGGAGGCTCCGTGCGCCCCGAGCGTCTCCGCCCGCTCCCCTGGAAGGCGCCGCCGCGAGGGGATGGAGGATCCGGGCGTTCCCTGCGAGGATTGGAGCCCGCGGCTGAGCCAACCTGAACAGAAGCCGCTCGTAATTACAGCTCTTAATGACCTGGCGGCACATGAAGCGAAGGTGGAGCCGGCAGGGACCTGCTCGGCGCTGCGGGCGATGTCCTGGGCCGGCGGGAGCGGGGCCGGGCCGCGGCCCTCGGGCAGCTGCAGGGGGGGCCTGCACCCCCACCCAGCCTCGGAGTCCAGACCCACGTCCCGACCCAGCCCAAGGCAGGACTCGCCACGTTAAGAAGCACCTTCAAGCCCTCCCACCTCACGGAGATGAGAGCTGGGAGCAGTTCGTGCAGGACCTGCCGCACTCACCGGGCTGCTCCCTCCCGGAGCCACGAGTGAAAACGGGGAGGGGGTCCCAGATGTGACCCAGCCCAGCTGGTGCAACACACGCTGATGGGAAATCAGGGGTCGTTGTTCCAGCAAAAGCAGTATCATTTTAAGCCACCAGTCTTGGAAGGGGATTACTGGCTGCTAAGTGAAACATGACAGTTGCTAAACAGGGAAAATGTTCTCTTTAGGCTGTTGGACTCTCCCCAAAGGGCACCTCAGGCTTTCTGTGTGAGCAGTTGAGGGGTGCTGAGATGGCAGATGTTCATAAGGCCTTCTGTAGGACGATGCAGGGACCAAAAGCTGGTGGAGAGCTTGGGCTTCCCTTTGTCTCTCTGGAAGATGACTGCCAGTCATATCAACACATTTATTTGCAGACAGATCTTTTCTAGAGGCTGCAGACACAGTTCTGCCTCTGTTCTGTGGGGTAGGCCGGGGAGAAGCGGCCCCATGCTGCCCTCACTCACAGATGGGATTCCTGGCCTGGGAAAATGGAGGGCTCGGTGCTCCTGCAGTGCCTGAGGAAAGCACAGAGCAGGTATCCCCAAAATCACAGGATCGTGGAATATCCTGAGCTGGAAGGGACCCACCAGAATCATCAAGTCCAACCGCTGGCCCTGCACAGGATATCCCCAGGAATCCCGCCATGGCCAGTGGGGATGCCCTGCCCATTGTAGGGCAAAACCTCTCAGGATCCACTGGTAAAAGGGGGAATTTGGGCTTAAAAGAATCCTCTGGCTCCATCATGATGGGCATTTCCTGTAAGATCTGTCACCAGCTGGGGAATGTTAGCTGGAGTGGGGGTTTGGGCACTCGGGGACATATCTGGACACCATTCAGTGGCTGCACTCTGGTGCACCATGACATAACCTCGGCTGTCCAGGTCCTGGCCCCCCCACAGGTCACATGAGACCTGCTGGATGCCTTCATCCCTGATCTCTTCAGCCTTATGGAATAGCAGTCAGCTCCCCAAAGCACCTGAAACACACCCACGTGTGGGGAGTTGGGTTCAGCTCCTTTTGTTACGCTCAGGATTATTAATGAGTGTGAGTGGTGTGAGAGCACAGCTCTGGTGTGACAGGGAATTCCTGGCTGGACTTATGTCATCAGGCTGGCCCTCATTATTTGGAGAATAAATGTATGAAGCAAACTTTGCCCAGTCAGAAAGTGATTTCAAGCAGTGGATGATTTCAGTGTGTTCAGTTAGGAATTACAATCATGGGATGGTTTGGGTTGGAAGGAACATTAAAGCACTTCTCGTTCCACCCCCTGCCATGGGCAGGGACACCTTCCACTGTCCCAGGCTTCTCCAAGCCCCAAAGTCCAACCTGGCCTTGGACACTGCCAGGGATCCAGGGGCAGCCACAGCTGCTGTGGGCACCCTGTGCCAGGGCCTGCCCACCCTCCCAGGGAACAATTCCTTCCCAGTATCTCATCTAGTCTTTTCCTCTGGCAGTGGGAAGCCATTCCCCCTTGGCCTGTCCCTCCATCCCTTGTCCCCAGTCCCTCTGCAGCTCTCCTGGAGCCCCTTTAGGCCCTGCAAGGGGCTCTGAGCTCTCCCTGGAGCCTTCTCCAGGTGAACACCCCCAGCTCTCCCAGCCTGTCAGAAATTCAGTGAACTGGAATCCACATTCCCTAATTTTAGCTGGATAAACTGAGGCCCTTAACTGGCAGTGGCCATCACATCTATGAGCAGTGGAGAAAGATGGAGGACTCCAGCTATTCCACACAAGTTCCTGTTCCTGTCATTGATGATAAAGTGGATCAGACATTCAGCTGGCACAGCAGAGGCATCAATATTGCAGTGAGTTCCTGGGAACGAGGGAATGCTGTGGCTGAAAGCCTGGCTAAAGGTGAGGGGAATGTCACCTGCTGCTGTGTCCTGAGCAAGCCTCATCACAAAAAACAATTTTCAAGCGCTCTAGCTCCACACTGACTGTTCCCCAGCTTCTCCTCCACTTGCCATGCCTCCTAAAATGACCATTCCATGGTTTTTCCTGGGGCTGCCTGGGCCATCCCGAGCTTTTTTTGACCATACAAACCTTGCTTTCCTCTGGCTGCAAAGATTCTCCCCCACCCACCACCACTTCCCAAATCTGACAGAGAAGAGCATCAGCCAGCTCTCCCCACAGCATGGACTTGCACAGCTGGGATCCAACCAGCCATGGATCAACGTGTGTCAGCCCAGACACGGCTCCGGATCTTTCTGTGAGCTCCCCTGGCACCGATCCCGAGCTGTTGTGCCATGGGATACCCTGGAGGATGGGAGGTGGCCTGGAGCAGACCCAGCTGGCCAAGCACAGGGATACATGCCCAGGGTTGGCAGGGACTGGAGGATGCACAGCGAGACTTCCCGTTGTGTTCTGGCAGTGCTGGAACCAGCAGCTCCTGCCTGAGGCACAGCAGGTGAGAGGGAGGAAAGGTTTGCATGTTCCACATCTCAGGATCTTCCAGTCCTCGTTTCCCAGGACACCAAGCTTGAATGAGCCTTCCCTCTGTCCTCACCTCTGCTGTGACCTCCACTTCGCCCTGGCAAGTGGCTCTTTCCTGGTACTGCACTCAACCCTCCCAACTGCAGCCTGAGGAACGAGGAGGTCCTGATGGCTGTCAGAGGGCAGGACAGAAAGTCATAGGATCCAGCATTGATTTGGGAGATCTTCCTCCTTGAGCTGTTGCAACGGAAGGCTTTTTGCAGCAAGGCAGGTGCAAGGAAATGCAACCCTTGACTAAATATATAATGTATATATATTGTATAGGGGTGGGCAGGCCCTGGCACAGGGTGCCCAGAGAAGCTGTGGCCACCCCTGGATTCCTGGCAGTGTCCAAGGCCAGGCTGGATGGAGCTTGGAGCAGCCTGGGACAGTGGAAGGTGTCCCTGCCCATGGCAGGGGGTGGAACTGGATGAGCTTTAAGGTCCCTTCAACCCAAACCATTCCATGACTCTGTGATTATCTCTGTGTGTATCTGTCACTGATCAGTGACATGTTTTTAGCTGGTAGGGGTCTCAGGGTTATGCAGATGATGTAGTTCTGTGTGTAATATCTGTGTGTGCAACACTGAGGGCATTTGAGGGAACAATATTGTACAAACCCAGAAGAGTTTTGCTTTCATTGTCAAGAGAATGCACCACCCACGTTTTTGGTATGAGGGAAATGGGACTCAATGACTTTGAGAGGCACAGGAATCCCCCAGGGAAGATCCAGACTGTATTTGTGGAGGCACATGGTCAGTGTAGAGTGCAGTTTGACACCAGGCACGTGGCTCCTCCTGCCCACCCCGCGCCACGTGCTGTCACCTGCAGTGGGACAGCCGAGGGGATGATGAATGGTCCTGCTGCAGCTGTGCCAGGATGTGTTCAGTGTGCTCTGTTGTCTTTTGTGGTGTGGTTGTGACGCTCAAACCTCTCCCTGCTTGAGGGAGAGGCATCCATCCCCTCTACTCAGGGAGGATTATCTGTTCCGAAACCCCCAGGTGATGCCAGCGCCCCACACCTGTCCTTGGGACTGAGTCTGTGGCCTAGAATGGCCCCCTGGGCTCCACATCATAAGGACATGGGGGATTGGGGTGTCTCTTGGGGTGCTGGAGCTGTGGGAATGTCCATGGCACTCTGGGGGTACTAGGAATTCCCTGTAGTCCTGGGGGAATTCTCACTAGAGGAGGAGAGTTGTCAGCATTTCCTTAGGGGAATCTGACAGTCCTGGGAATATCAGGGCCTTCTTGGGGGAATCTGGGAGCTTTGGGAATATCAGGCATCTCCCTGGGTGTCTGGTGTCCCCAGGAGATGTCACAGTCCCCAGTTCCTCACAAGCCCTGCACAAGTGCAGGGGGACCTCAGAGATTTGGGGTACCCCAGCTGTCATCAGTGGGGTGGAGGTGTCAGGGACACCAGGGAGGGGCAGCCTCCCCCGGTCACTGGCTGGGGGGGGTGGGCTCACTGTGGCCCTTGGGCACACCTTGGGGCAGGGGTAGTGACAGGGACCCCCAGAGCCTTGGGAAGGACAGGTCTCACCCCCCTGCCGCCCCTCTACCAACCCCACCACCCCTATTGCCCCTGACACCCCTCAACAGCCCCATCAACACCCAGTCTCCCCTTGACTCTCTCCTTTCACAGTGCTTCCCAACAGCCCCTGCTCACTCTCCAGCCCCCCCCCAGTGACCCCCAACCTTCCCCAGTGATGACCCAGAGGATCCCACTGCTCCACCACTTCATTCCCCACTTGCTG
The DNA here is from genome assembly GCF_041296385.1 of Aphelocoma coerulescens. Taxonomy (NCBI): domain Eukaryota; kingdom Metazoa; phylum Chordata; class Aves; order Passeriformes; family Corvidae; genus Aphelocoma; species Aphelocoma coerulescens. The sequence goes on from NC_091028.1 coordinate 1,932,985, forward strand.
TCCCACCCTGAGCCACTGTTTACCCAAGGAAAGAAAGGGATATGGGTTTGGGAAGGGCTTGGGGTCCACGGCTTCCCTGATCTCCTTCGACTGCTGAACAGTTTTCCCCATGTTTGCCGTGGCCCTGACAGTTCAAGTCCCTGCCAGAGCTGTTATGAGGGGTCTGGCTGTCCCCAAACACAGTACAGGGGCTCTGCCCTGTCACCTGCTCCTCATGAACAGGGCTGTGCTGGTCTCTCATGGCTCCCTGAGGGGATTCTGTCCCAGCCCCCCAGGTTACCCTTTGGAGTGGTGGTTTAACCATTCCTATCCCCAAAGTAGCTACTAAAACACTTCAGATCATAGAAGATGTTGAGTTGGAAGGGATCCACAGGGATCACTGCCTCCAGCTCCCTGCTCTTCAAGAGACCAGTCTTCCCAGTACAAAGTGCCCCAGATATGTGGGGGCTGGAAGACTCCTCCTCAGAAAGGGCTGAAGGCAGAGGAAAGAGTGGTAAAAAGGATTTTTGGCAGCAGTGCCTCTTCTGCCACCATCCCTAGGCAGAGGGGTGGGGTGATACAGGTGGAAGCTAAGTTTTAACTGAAGTCTGCCAGAACTGGTTGGTAGAAAGGGTTTGGTAGAGTGGGAGAGGAGAACTGTGTGTGTGTGTGTGAGGAGCTCAGCCTGCCACTGCTCCTTGGAGCAGCCTGCTCCAAAATCCCTGGGATCCAGAGTGTCTCTCTCGTCACCCCAAGGCCCACATTGTCCTGCTGCCAGGTCTCATTAAAAGGTGAGTAAGGGGGTTGGAGATTCCCAGGATGCAGCAATAATGAACTCCCACATGAGGAGCACCTGGAATGACACAGACTAAGGGGACAGTAAATGACAGATGAGCTGAGACAACACAGAATAAACTCTTTTATAGAAGAGACAAGGCAGGTGCAGCTCTCGCTGTGTTCACCCAAGGAGGAAATCGGCTCCTGGCCATCAGTGGTGCCCGTGGGGATCTTCTTTCAGGGGTGGCATGATCTCTCCAGTCTCTAAAATCCTGTCCCCCTGTGGGATGAGAGCATGGTGAGCATTCCCTGTGGCATCCAGCCTCCCCCTGCACATCCCAGTCCTTCAGGGAACCTGCAGCTGTCCTCACTCCCAGGCAAGAATCTCACCACAGCTCACCCAGGACATTCACCCAACATTCCCAGAACGCTGGAATAACATCACAGCAAAATTACCTGAAGTCTGTACTTGCTTTATCCCTTGTTTTCACTACAGAACAGCAGCCACACATTTTGAGCCTGCCTTGTTTTAAAAATTCCTTATAGCACTGCATAGCCCTCTCCAGCAGCAATCAGTGAGTCCAAACCCACAGCCTAGAGCCCATGGAGAGCCCTCAAAAATCAACCTGCTGCCCCAGTGCTGCTTGTTCCAGCTCCAGGCACAGTCTTGGCCTGCTGAGCTGACCTAATTCGACTGAAAAATTAGGCTGAAGACAGAGGCTGAAGGTTGACCTTCAGCATGTTGCTTTTGTGGTTGTTCAGGATGCATTATAATTTTTGTTTTATAATTTTATTTTAGACAGAGCACAATTAGGAAGTGTTATGCCAAAAATGGGCAGCAGTCAGAAAGGGCAGAGCTGATCTTCTGTGGGAATATTTGCCCTCTGACTTGTTGCACCAATCAGTAACAGCTCAGAGCAGCCTGAAAACAGAAAAGACCAAACATTGTGATGCTCTCTGCTTCACGAAACTTGTCCCAAGCTGAGGTGACACAACTCTTCAGGGACACCTGAGTGTGGGGGACCTTCAGGGCCAACTGGGACCAAGCCAGAACCAACATTTCAGTGCTGACAATGAGTAGAAGCAGAGCCCCTCCTGTGTGAGTCCAGGTGTTAATAATCACTGGGGCTTTGAGGGCCCAGGCCCAAAGGGAATGTTTGTATTTTCCACGCAGGATGGGCAGCATCAGCCAGGTTCTGTCAGCCAGGTGCTACAGAGGAGGTAACACTGAAACAGGGACTGAGGACAAGATGAAAGTGCCCAAACCCACTGTCCCTGTGCTGCTCCAGGACCAGGCTGCCCACAGTGATGCCTTTTCCTGGTCTTAAAATCAGGAGTCACACACGGTTAGAAGGGGAAAAGGGATTTTACCTTGGTATTTATTTTAAGGATCCTTAGGTGTACACGTCCAGGTCATATGCATCGAGATGTACCCCACCGAGTCTATCTCTGTCTTCGTCTTCTGTCTCCACACCTCTCTCCCTCTCCCCCCAACATTGGGTATAGCATTATAGGTTTTACTAATTAGCATATCTATCAAAGATTCCCCAATGAGAGGCTCAAGTGAGCCCCCTTCCCCAAGGAACTCTCCCCTGCATGGTTCTATCTTGGTTTACAGAATGTGTTCTGGAGAGGACCTTGGGGTCTGGGGCACACTGATCTCTGGCTACGAAACTTCTAAAATGTTTTGTCTCCTAGCTTAACAAACAAGTCCAAGAATGCAGGCAAAAAGCACTAGGAATACAGAAGTTGCAAAAAGGTACAACAGGGGTATAAAGGAAAGGGCAAAAATCTTCATAGCATCAACAGAACCCAGGAAAGTTGTCACTAGACATTCCTCAGGTGCTGCACAAACCTCCCCAGAAACCCCTTCCCACCTGTGATAAGTGTTACGAAACTTACTGGGAATATCCGTGGATTTGTCGCAACCACACCATGCGGTGTTTTCTGGAAGTGGGGGAGAAGAGAGGGAAAGGGTAAAGAAAACAGTTTTACTTGGAGGAAGCACAAAGCATTTCCAAAATGGGCACCCTGACCCTTCCAGAATACAAACTGTGCTAAGCACAGGGCTTGTTAAACCTTCCACTGCTTAGAGAAATACCTGAGGCTACAGCAGTCACACCTGCCAGGAGGGCAGGGCTGGCCCTTTTCCTTCCCCACACCAGCAGCTGCCCTGGTTATTCCCAGGGCTGTTCCTGCAGGACAGGAACAATTCAGACACAACTTTTCTGCTCACAGCACAGGCAAAGCTGGGCACTGCCATAATCATGGAATGGTTTTGGTTGGAAGGGACCTTAAACCTTCCACCCCCTGCCATGGGCAGGGACCCAATGTCCAACCTGGCCTTGGGCACTGCCAGGGATCCAGGGGCAGCCACAGCTGCTCTGGGCACCCTGTGCCAGGGCCTGCCCACCCTCCCAGGGAACAATTCCTTCCCCATATCCCATCCATCCCTGTTCTCTGGCAGTGGGAAGCCATTCCCTGTGTCCTGTCCCTCCAGCCTTTGTCCCCAGTCCCTCTGCAGCTCTCCTGGAGCCCCTTTAGGCCCTGCAAGGGGCTCTGAGCTCTCCCTGGAGCCTTCTCTTCTCCAGGTGAGCACCCCCAGCTCTCCCAGCCTGGCTCCAGAGCAGAGGGGCTCCAGCCCTCAGAGCACCTCCATGGCCTCCTCTGGACTTGCTCCAATAGATCCACATCGTTCTGCTGTGGGACCCCAGATCTGGAGGCAGCTCTGCAGGTGGGGTCTCACATGGGTGATTCTTTGTGATAAAATATCACAAAAAATTTATACAGAAGTGCTACCCCAGCAAGGAAACACAAGTGGTGAACAGGCCATGGGGAATGACCTTCATCTGCAACGAATGTAAGCAGCACGTTCACACCTCAGGGGTGGGATCACTCCTCGAATCATCCCCCCCACCGGGCCTTGGGCTTTTTCCAGCGTTTGCCCGCCCCTTCCCGGGCATTCCCTTTAAGCCCCGGGGCCCCGCACGCACCTGGAGATGGCACTTCAGGAAGTAGCTGATGGCCCAGGCGGGGAGCAGCACCCGCAGCATGACGAAGCTGCCGGTCTGGTAAGCCTTGTGCACCTGCGGGCACAGCGACAGTCAGGCACGGGCAGCGGCCCAGGAAAGGCCCCACGGTGCCCGCGTCCCGCCGCTCACCTGCTGCCGCCAGAGCCCGCCGGGCTGCAGGAAGCGCTCCCAGAAGGCGGCCACGGTCCCGAGCTGCCGCGGCGGCAGGACGGGCTCCCGCGGGCTCAGCTCCTGGTCCCGCAGCCATCGGCGCCGCAGGGCGCGGAGCTGCTGCACCCGCAGCCTCTCATCCTCCGCGGAGCCGCTCATGGCGCCGCCAGCCCGCTCGGCTCGGCCCGCTCCGGTCCCGTTCGGCCTCGCTCGGCCTCGCTCGCTCCGGTCCGGTCCCGTTCGGCCTCGCTCGCTCCGGTCCGGTCCCGTTCGGCCCCGCTCGGGCGCCGTGTCCTTCGCCGCGGCGCGCGGCAGTGACGTCACATGGCGCGCAGCTGTGACGCGTCCAGGCAAGGCCGCCAAGGTGATGGCGGGGCTGTGGCGGCTCCGCCGTGAGGAGAGCCCGGGGAGCCGGGAGTGTCCGGCCTGGGGAAAAACAGCTCAGGGGCGACTTAACTGTGGCTTCCTCCAGTGTCTGAAGGGAACTGACGGGAAAGATGGGGCAGGTCTATTTGCAACAGCATGGAGGGACAGGACACAGGGAATGGCTTCCCAGTGCCAGAGGGCAGGGCTGGATGGGATATTGGGAAGGAATTGTTCCCTGGCAGGGTGGGCAGGCCCTGGCACAGGGTGCCCAGAGCAGCTGTGGCTGCCCCTGGATCCCTGGCAGTGTCCAAGCCCAGGCTGGACGGGGCTTGGAGCAGCCTGGGACAGTGGAAGGTGTCCCTGCCTTGGCAGGGGGTGGGATGGGATGGTCTGTAATGACCCCTCCCGGACCAACCATTCCACGATCCCAATTATTCCATTTTTCCAATATTCTGTGATTCTGTGTTTCCATGATACCTTCATTTCATATTTCCATGACTCTTACGATCCCAGTGATCCCGTGATGCAACGATTCCATGTTTCCACGATCCCAGTGTTTCCCTGCTCCCAGTGATTCCGTGATCCCCGTCTCCCCCTGATCCCGATGTCCCCACATCAGGCCCAGCCGAGGGGGGCCGTGGCGCCCCCTGCCGGCCAGGGCAGCTCTGGGGGGAGCACCGGGCGCGTCCCCGGGGGTCGCGGGTTCGAGCCCCCGCTCAGACGTGCCCTGGTTCGGGCCCTCGTCGGGCGCTCCCGCTCCGCCTTCTGGGCGGCTCCTCCTCCGGGGACTGCGCCAGGCGAGCCCGAGGACTCGCGGCCTGCCCGGCCGTGCGCTGCGGGGCCATGGCGGAGCCGCGGCCGGGGCTGGCGCTGCGCTTCCAGCGCCCGTTCCTGGCGTCGCGGCCGCTCCGCTCGCTGCCCTGGCCGGTACGGGGGGGGCCGGGCGGGGGGGAAGCGGCACCGCGGCGTTGTTTATTTATTTATCCTGTTTTAGGAACTCGAACAAAGCCTGCGGACTGCGCCGGACTCCGCGCTGCTCGCGGATATTCTGCACAAGGTGAGGGACAGCTCGGAGTCACCCCCGCGCCACCAACGCGCGGTGCCCCCGCGTGTCCCAAAAACCGCCGGGATTGCTCACAAATACAGGGGTCGGTGACCCGGTGTCGCAGTGTTTCCTTGGGCCGATTTCCTTCTCTGCCTGGTATTTGGGTGTTCTTCGATCACAATTGAGACCCGCGTGCTAGAGCACTGAATGGCACGGTCAGCGCAGCCGCCCCTGGATATTCGGGGATACAGGGAATGGTGGTGCCTAAACTTGGCCCTGGGGATGGGAGATCACAGATCAGGCAGCAAAGCAACAAGGAAAGAAGGAAGAGAGGAGCAAAAGAAGAGGGAGAGTAAATTGGATTATTTCCACTCCATTTTCCTCTTTATTCTTTTGAAAAGGGAGATTTTTGTTGCCACAAAAAGTAAGAAATTTGTGGCCCCAGATCTGTAAATTCACAAACCAGTCAGAAATCATCCAATTTCAATTTCTGGCTTAGCATCTCTTGTACAGACTAAATCCTAGTGCGTTTCATGGCACCCAGAGCCAATTAATGGTCGTTCTCTGGCCCTCAGTGCCTTTCCTAAACCTTCCCCTGGGTAATTGGTTTCCACGGCTGTTCTCATTTTAGACAATTCTTCACCCTCTGTGTGTGAAATATCCCCCTTCAGCCAAGTACAGGAGGTGCTTCCTGACTGAGCTCATCAAAAAGGTACCTCTTGCTTTTCAGCTTATTTTTCACTAATTTTTCTCTTTTTTTCCCTTGAAAATACCTCATGTAATAACCAACCACGGCATTCAGTGTAAATGCAATGTATTAAAATGGGGCTTAGAGTGCAATTGTTTTCTGATTCCTGACAATGTGATGCCCAGAGCTGCCCTGTTCTCCCCCCCACAGCACGAATCCACAGCAGCTGAACCCCTGGATGAACTCTACAATGCACTGGCAGATGTTCTAAAAGAAGGAGAATCTACTCACTGTTACAAAAACTACTTACTGGTAAACACGGACACTGCACTGTTCTAAACCACATTTACTCACCCAAACTAAGCAATAATTGGCTTTAAAAACACCCACCCTGAAGCCTGGAGTGCTTCCTGCCTTTTTTCAGGTGCTGCTGTTGATTGTAAACTCTAAACCCATGGTCTGTGCTGATCCACCTTTGCCTTCTCGTGTCCTGCAGCCCACGGGGGACTGTGTGAGCCTCTGTGAGAGCACAGCTCTGATCTCCGGGGGCACCACGGGGCTCGTCACGTGGGAAGCTGCTCTGCACCTGGCCCAGTGGGCACTGGAGAACCCCGGCGTGTTCAGGGACAGGTATGACAGCAGCAGGGCTGGAGTAATGAGGAAAGATGTGTTCATTCATGTAGGATCACTGAATGGTTTGGGTTGGAAGGGACATCATCCCATCCACTGCCATGGGCAGGGACACCTTCCACTAGCCCAGGCTGCTCCAAGCCCCGTCCAACCTGGCCTTGGGCACTGCCAGGGATCCAGGGGCAGCCCCAGCTGCTCTGGGCACCCTGTGCCAGGGCCTGCCCACCTTGCCAGGGAACAATTCCTTCCCAATATCCCATCCAGCCCTGCCTCTGGCAGTGGGAAGCCATTCCCCCTTGTCCTGTCCCTCCAGCCCTTGTCCCCAGTCCCTTTCCAGCTCTCCTGGAGCCCCTTTAGGCCCTGCAAGGGGCTCTGAGGTGTCCCTGGAGCCTTCTCCTCTCCAGGTGAGCACCCCCAGCTCTCCCAGCCTGGCTCCAGAGCAGAGGGGCTCCAGCCCTCTGATACTGTGAGCTACACAACTGTAATTTAATAACAGAAATATTTAATGACAGACTGTACACCCACAATAACTGAAATTACACCCTTTTGCTGCTGAGCAATTGCTGCTCTTGTCTGTTCTGCAGCAGTCAAGCTTTAAGCCAGGAGAGGACCTGTCAAGACATGGTTTAGGATGAAACCTTTGCACTGTGCAGTCTGACCTGCGCTGTGAGGGCACCTGTTCAGTTTTCAGTAATTTAACTAATGACCTTCACTCCACGCTGGGATTCACCAAGGATTATCTACACTAGATGATCAGTGTGCAGCTCTGATCACATCATCTCCACTTTATTTATAACCAGTCAAGAGGAACAAGGACTTTTGAGGAAAGATAATTTAATAACAATTAAGCTTACAGGGGAAGGAACTGTGCTGCTCAGTGTGTTTCTCCCCACTGACTGAAAACTGGAGAGCCAGCTCAGGTGAAACAACTGTGCTGCAGATGGCTAAAGCCAGGGGTAACATCTCTCATCCCTGTGGTGGGAATGCTTTGTGCCTTACAGAAATCAGCATTTCAGCTAATTAATTTTGTGCTGACAATTCCACCCTCAGTTATTCCCAACTCTCCAGTTGCTTGGGACAAAGGTTAGCTTGTGGATGGTTCACTCAAAAATTATTGTAATTATCTGGAACTGATTTTACCTTTAATTATATTTAGAATGTTCTGATTTCCAACTCAATGCAGAGTCCTGATAGTACTTTTTACTCTGTTATCCTTCAGGACAGTCCTGGAATTAGGGAGTGGGATTGGTTTCACTGGAATTGCCATCTGCAAGGCCTGCCAGCCCAGGACATTCATATTTAGTGACTGCCACCCCCGTGTTCTCAGACAGCTGGGAGAAAACATCCGGCTGAACGGCTTCATCCCAGAGCCTGGAGGGACCTGGAGCATCCAAACAGAGTCCCAAGGACAGGAGGCGGAAGGAGAAAACTGCCAAAACCCAAAAGTGATTGTTGCTGAGCTTGACTGGGGCTCAGTGAGAGAAAAACAACTGCTGGGTCTCAGAGCTGATGTTGTCATTGCAGCAGGTACTGCACACACTCAGGGGGAGCAGGGATGGGCAGGGCTCAGCAACCCTGGCAGCCTCTTGAGGAATAACAATAAAAAAACCCCCAACTACCTACAGACCTTTTTTGTGTATAAATTTGGAGGGAGTTTTATAAAAAATCTAATAATGGAAAATGTAGTGAGAGTAGAATGATAGCAGTGGTACCTGGTGAGACCAGAATGTCTCAGCTGTAGGTCTTACACCCTGATTTGGAGCTTTGCAAAGAAAAACCTGAGAATCCAGGTGGAAAAATGACTGTCATGCAAGGTATCACAGGATGCAGTGACTGGGAATTGTATAAAATGGGGTCACTGCAGGGTACCTAATGCCAGTGACGCTGCTCAGAGCCCAGCCCAGCCCCAGCTGGACTCTGAAGGCAAGAACTGAGGGGGACTGACATCTCTCCACTGTTTGCTGTTACTCATTACAGCAGCATGTGCCCTTGTCACAGTGCAGCACGAGTACCTGCAGTGGCACACACACCTGGACACCTCTGTGTAGTAAACAACCCCTCTGAGTGTCAGCATTCCCCCACCTTGGTGCTCCCTCAGACCTCTCACCACCATTTCTGCTCTCCAGGGAATGCCTCCAGATGAGAACTGCTGCAAGTCCTTGGCATCAGCCTCTAAAGCACTCATTGCTAACAAAGCAGGTTTGTTTTGCCAAGGGCAGTGGGAACAGGGAGCACCAACACTCAGTGGTTCTGCTGCCTCCCTTAGGATGGGCTTAAATAAAACATCTGCCAATCCACTTACAAAAAGGAGCTCTGATTTTCAGTGATGAGGGCATAGCACATAAAACATCAATATTCTCCTGCACTGTGAAGGTTGTATTTCTGCTTTGCAGTTTTTATTCTGGTTTTTGCTCAATTCTCAATAAATATTGTATGTTTCTCTTTTGGTTTTTTGTAGATGTGGTGTATGATCCTGAGATAATTTTAGCCCTCATTGGGATGCTACAGAAACTCTCCACCTCCAGAGCAGACACAAAAGCTCCTGAGGTGTTCATTGCCTTCACAATCCGAAATCCAGCCACGTATCAGCTCTTCCAGGCTGAGCTGGGTGGGTGCCTGTTCCATCCAGTGTTCAATAGTTTTGCCTTTTTGCCTCTTTGGCCATTACCTGTTCTGTGGTAGAGAGGAGCAAGAGCATTTGTTGGTGAGGAGCATTGTCCAAGAGCAGGATCTTATCCTAGAGCTGCATTTAAGAGCAGTAGCTTTTCCACGTGGATCTGAGCAGGAGCTTGGAATTCACCTTTAGGTACATCCTGGCTATCACAGCTCACATCTGTGAGGGATGATTTGTAAATCTGGTGCCAATAGGAAAGTAAAAAAAGGTTTAAGCTTAAAGGAGGGAGCCATCTGTGCTGCACTGTCACAGTGATAACACCTGAGATGCAGCCTGAACCCTTTATCTTATCTTACCTGTTCTTTGAGGGTTAAAAGCCCCAACTAGAGATTAAACAAAATAGGGATTTGGGGTTTTTTCTTCATATACACTTCTAAAGCCTCTTTTGCAGTCTCTTTGCTACTCAGCTGGTGTTCAGCAACTGGATCTGATGATCCTTGTGGGTTCCTTCAGCTCAGGGTATTTTGTGAAATTCTGGGTAATTCACAAAGTGACACTGAGTGTTCAGCAGAGGCATTAATGGGATTTTAAAAAAACCACTCATAAGCATTTGCCTGTAGATTACAGCATGCTAAAGATCTCTTCTTACAGAACTGGTCATGCAACTTTTGCTCTTCATTTTATTAAGCATAAATATGATTCCCAGTGTTTCTCTTCACAGATAAAGTTGGGATCAGGTGGCAGATGATTCCAGCCCACAGCAGCTGTAATTTTCTCTATGATGTGCAGCCAGATGTAACTATTCTACAGCTATTTATATAAGCTTGGCAAATAGAACTGGAATTTTGAGACCAACAGGAGCTGTGTCAGCCTTGTAACAAGATTATCCTGAATTCTGGAAACAAGAGATTCTGAGGATACAACTGTACACATGGACACGTGGAGTTCTTCCTTCCTGTAATTCCCAGCGTGGATCCAAGCCTGTTGCTGCCCCTGGGGAGTGAGTGAACCCCAAGCAACAGAAATCAAAAAGCCCCAGTTGGACTCTGTAGAAGACAAGAGAATTCAAGTGGGGTTTTTTTTCCAGCTGTGTTGTGATTTGTAAGTGTTGGGGGCAACCTGCAGGATGAGGATCTCCCACAGACAAGGGAGCAAAACAATGGTTCAGAGTAATCAGTGGGTTTTGATAGTAAAACCAGCTCTGATTGTCTGCTCTGGTCTTTTATACTTGTCTGTACATACTTGCAGTTTGGGTTATCTTAAAAATCCCCAATAAACAGTGACCAATACCTGCAGTTGTGTCCAGCAGAACTCTGCTGTAAATCAGGTGCATCTTTACTCTGCAGTGATGACAAGTCAGAATTGATGTCCCTTTCTCTCCCATAAGGACTGCCACTTCCACAGTGGCTGCTGGGAATGAAAAAGGAATCACACTCCACAGCAGTGCTCCAGGTATCCTGCAAGGAGGAAGGACTGAGCTCAACACCTGCTCTGAAACTTTCCATCATCCATTATCATGCTCCTCTTGGGCAGCATTGGTCCTGAAGCAGAAAAATCAAAGTGCTGCTCATGTTCCTCTTTTGACTTCATTTTCTCTATTAAAAGCTACTTAAAAGGAAATGAAAAAAACCTTCAACTTCCTCCTTCTGTAGCAATGGAGAGAAAACTGATGATACCTAACTTGAAACCTGAAGAATCTTCTTATTCTTCAAGCTAAAGGAGACCACAACTGCTGGGATCAAGCAAGAAGAACCCCAGCCCAGGTTTTGGCTCCCTGTCCCCAAAAAGAATGAACTCAAAGGTGTTATTTCTAGAATAAACACAAACTGAAAGCCCACACAGGAGCTCCTTTATCTCCCCTTACACAAAATTCAAATCAAAGGTTCTGTACAGAGCTCATTTTGGATTTAAAAAGTTCTATTATAGGAAGATGAAACCTCTCTAAAGCTTTTAGCATTACTGTTTAATTAGAGAAGTGCCTGATTTACCTCCCTGAGCACAGGAATGGCCAAACCCCCAGAGAGGATTTTGACTGAAAACAGGAAAAAAACACTCACTAAAAATTTGGCAAATAAATCTTTGTGGATCATTCTTCCATCAATAAGCTGGAGGTTTTGCCAAATTCCTGCAGTAAAGCAACTTGACTCTTTTATTTTCACCCTTTCCCTTTTGACAAAAGCAGATATTCAATGGTTGCTCAGGCAGAGTTTAAAACTGCTGGTGCAGAACCCACTGTCCTCACCTCCCACCCTGAAGCAGGAGCTCTGAGGAGCACTAAACACAGTCCAAACCAAGCATATTTACTCCTTCAGTGACTGACATCTTTTTTATCACCAGAAAGGTGATGAAAAAAATCTTGTAAGCCTTAGGCTTGCATGTGAGTACTGAGCTTAATAAAAAGCTGAAGGTTGCACCTGAGTAAGCACTCACAAAGCTAAGTGCCTTTGGATTAAGTTATACATACTTTACTCATATATTTTGGGTTTATTTTTCCCTTTTCTGTTCATCTGTTCAAAAAGAGATCAATTTAATGTTCTTTCCCAAGGTAAATGGGCACATTCATTTCAGAGTACAAGGAGAACACTCACTGCAAGCTCTGCTTTCCTCTAAGTGCCCAGTAAAGCTGTCACACGCCAGTGCTGTGCTTCCACACTCCTGCATGCACTGTCAGAAGGAAAAACAACTTGGAAACAAAATGGTTCTGTCTCAATAAAACCACACAGGAGGATATTCGGTGCTTGGGCAATTAACTGGTAAATCACAGAATCATTTAGGTTGGAAAAGACCTCCAAGACCATCGAGTTGACCAGCTGAAATGAACCAACTCAAATGAAAAGCATCTGCCATATGCTGAAAAACCCATAACCCAAATCACCTACTACTGTGCTGACTGTACAGGAGGTAAAGCTGGTAAGAGTTTCCATCTGTATTCAAGCATCTTCACCAAAAAGGGACCTTCAAGCAGCACAGGTTCCCACACAACAAACAGCCTCAGCACCTTCAGCACCTCCTACTCACCCAGGAAGCTGAAATTGCAAAGGAAGAGTGTGAGAACCCCATGCCAAGATGAAAGAGTTAGAAACTAAGTGCAGACAATACAAAGTGTTTATTCACTGTCTCCCAAATCTCTGCAGCTGCAGGGATGTATTTGACAGCCTCCTTCCCCCCAGTCATTCCTTGTTCCCCAGCAAGGGAAGGACGATCTGGTCCCAGCTCTCGTCCCAGCGCAGCTGCCGGGACACTCGCAGGTTCTCTCGGAAGCTGTGAAGTTTCCCTTCCACGTTAGGGAATTCCAAGAAAAGCATCTGTAATTTAAAAAGCAAAACCACAGAAAAATAACCATCATGTTCCATGTCAGGCTCATTCCAGCCTCCCCAGTGTTAACCCTCAACTACAGCTGCAGTTCTGGGGTCTGGCCCCACAAAGAGAGACCAAGGACAGTATCTGAAATGCTTTTGCCAGCTTCAGATTCACATTTAAACAGAAGTGAGGCAAACAATGCTCAGCAGGCCAAGCAGTACCTTGTGAGAATGCAAAACATACAGGTGATGCTCAGATCTGAAAAGGCTGCTCACACAGTGGCACCTCTGGGGTTATTTCTGGGGGGAAAGAAATCAGTCAGAGCCCTTTTACCTTCAGTTGTTCTGCGAGTTCCTTCGAGTCCCTGAATATCAGACCATTCTCATTGTGTTTCACCAGCTCATGTAAACTGTGAAAAAAAGTCACAGAAGGAAAACTGAGGCAAAAAGCAGCGAGTTTTATTTAAAATGTTGCACAGTGACACCCAAAGAGACCCAAACCAGGATATCTGTATCATTATGGTTCCAGATGTCACAAGCTCCACACCTGACAGAATGGAATTAAACAGGCAGTTTAAAACAGTTAAAGGCTTCTTCTCCTTTCTATGTCAGATTAAATCTACAACTGTACCAAAGGGCCCTCATTCTGTCTTTGTGCCACTCATCTGGACATCCATTAAAAACCAGGGCAATAATCTACTTTAAAACTAACCCACAAGGAAAATCTGTCCATGAAATCTTCACAGAGAATTTATCTCCTTTTATAAAGCTACTGTTTTCTCAAAGGACCATAAATTCCAAGAATGCCTGTGCATACACTCAGCCTTTCACTGAACAGATGTGTCTATGCAGAAGAAAGCCTTTTAAAAAATTAAATATATGGAAACAGTGGAATACAGAGATTTTTTTAAGGCAAGTGGTCACATTAAATGTTCCCAATTTTGTAGAAACTAGTATTAATTTTTAAACTTAAAACAACCTTGATTTCTATCTTACTGAATTTTAAAAATGGCATAATGCAGGAATCTCAATAAATTCCTGCAGTAGTTGCTGAACTTTGGCTTTGTAAGAATATTGCTCTACGTGATTCCCTTGAGCTGTAACTGAATAAGCTCTTACCATTCAAAATGTATTGCACACACAGGCAAACAGCAGCCAAACATATCCACCACCTTCATGGGCAAATCCAAACCACTGGAGGATTGATGGAGACACACCCCCAGGTCTGCTGAGCCTGAAGAACAAACACAGCAGAGTCTGAGCTCTCTGAAAGCAGCTCCTCTGTCCCCCTGCAAACCTTTATTTCTGTGCTGCTCTGGATGGTGCAAGTGAAACCTTCAGCTACCCAGACTGACACAGTTTCAAGCAATCAGGGGAAAAAATAAAGCACAGGATGTTTTGTGACTCACATGAGTCATGTTTTAGAAAAGTGGTGAGTGCATGTTAAATTAAAGGGATTTCGAAGTTTTATGTATCTTAAAACAGCCTTTCTGCCTCTTAATCTGCTAAAAATGGGTAAGTAAAGGAAAACCCCATCACAATCCCATCAGGACACACTGCATGGGTCACTATTGACCTCTCCCAGTTGAGGTCAGCTCAAAACAGAGGAATTACAGTGTGATTTTACAGACATTATGTTCATTACTTGAAAAGGACCAAATAAACAGTGTTTTACAGCCACATAAATTGTCAGGCTCTAACTCTGCAGAAGGAAGATCACATTGAATATGTATTTTATTACTTTATTACTCCCACTTCATGCTGTTACAATGAAGATGCTGAGGGAGTAACATTCCAATGACACGTTAATTTAGAATTTCAGCTGCTTTTGGTTGCTCAGCCAACAACTTTTTCATTTCATTTACTGGAGTGACCCTGAAAGTAAAGTAGAACATGGACAGGCACCTGTATTTCAGCACAGTTGGAAGAAACAAAGAGTGAAAAGAACAGGCTGAAACAGCAACACAGCTAATTCTTGGGAAAACAGGGAAAAGCTAGCCAGAGGAATTTAGCAACTTTGCTGGAATGAATCAAATCCATGAATATCCTGTCACTAACCAGTAACATTCCTGACTATATTCTCCCAGCTTCTGTGCACAGTCAGCCCCCTGCCACTGTGCCAAGTTGTTTCCCACACATCCTCAAGCCTCTTCCATCACCCACTGTTTACCAAGCAGAAGAGGGTAATCCTCAGCTTCCAGCCATGGTGTACAAATCTGGATATGCTTAAAGTGCAGTTTCTGGATCAGTCCATTGTAGTAATCTTTTAGAGGTCCTTTACCTGTTTAAAACAGAAGAAACTGTTTTATCAAGATGACTGAAAACAGTTGAGGTCTGTGAAATACAAGCTCCTGTTGGATCAGGTGCACAAACAGGATACAACACTTGTGGTATCCATAAAGAGACATGAAAAATCTAAGTTCCCCTGAAAGCAATGTGCACCTGGACTTCTCTTACTCAGTATTTCAATGAGTTTTCCATCAATGTAGAATTGTGGAGTTTTTAAGGTTGGCAAAGTCCTCTCAGATCAAGTCCAGCTGTTCCCCAGCACTGCCAAGGCCACCACTGACCCATGCCCCAAGTGCCACATCCACATGGCTTTAAATTCCCCCAGGGATGGGGATTCCACCACTGCCCTGACCATCCTTTCCATGAAGGAATTCTCCCAATGTCCAATCTAAATCTCCCCTGGCACAGCTTGAGGCTGCTTCCTCTGACATTGCTTTTGCAGCATCATCTCAACATTGACCTTAAATTGTTTTTCATGCAGAGCTGGAGCAGACAGGGAGGCTCTTTAAAGATGTGCCATTAGTAGATGGTGCAATAATTCAGCAATTAATCACTGTTCTTATAACCAGACACAAAGGAGAGAGTCCCTCCTCTCTCCCCACCAGCAACAAAAGAGTCAGCACAGAACAAAAGTGACAATTAAACCACCTGTTAGCACTGAAAGAATTGTAACACAAATATTCTTACCTGTTATCACACACACTAAAGCTGGAAGCTTGGCTCCCTCCTTGATAAACCTCTCATAATCTGGAGAAGATAAAACACTGGTCAGAGCTGACAAACATGAGGGTGCTTGGTTTAAGAGTGCTGACAGTGCTTTAATTATTGATCTTCCCACTACAAGCAATCTCCTTACAAGCATGTATCTGTAACACAGCAGTAAATTCAGCAAGTTAACAGTTACAGACTTCTACAGAAATAAATCAAGTTGTTTATGCACTATGCATAAACTATTTCTGCTCCCCAATCAGTTGCTTCAGTAGATCAATTTAGAATTGCAGCTGCAAAGTCTACAAGATAAGACAAAGTATTCCCTCCCTTCCTATTAGCAGATGCCTGTGGAGAGTAGGTCTAATAGCTCAGAAAATAAAACTGCAGTTTAGGAGCCACTTAGAGATTAAATTCTCCCTGCCAACTCCTCTAATTGAATTCAGATGTTGCACTGCTGTATTTCAATTACTAATCTGAAATTACTGCTAATTAATCAAATACAACTGCATTTTCACCTGAATATAGAAGCATTGCACTTTAGCAAAACCCTTTTTAAGTGTCCAGAAGACCTCTCTGAAAAAGTGAGATCAATTCCTTCATACCAACCTTCTAAAGCTCTCAAAAGGACTGAGAAGTCTTCATCCTCTGAAAGAGAAGGCTTTATTAGTGACATTCATATTTCTATAATATTTAATTTTTGTCTTTAAATAACAATTGAGATTTTCCTCATCTTCACCTACACAATTTCAATACAGACCATGTACTCAAAAGTTAAGTATGTAGTCTGTACTTAAAGATTACTATTTACTACAATGTACTATTTAAAATCCCCTAGTTTATTTTCAGAAATAAAAGTCCATAACCATGCACAGTGTTTATTTATTTCCCTTGCTGGCAACATGACAGACAGACCAGCTACAAAAACTGCACATATTCGAAGCCATCAAGTTGAAATTTTCTAGTTCCTAGGACTGAGAATTAAATATAAAAACTGCCCTGATTATTCAAAGATAAAAACAATCCTGGCCATGGTCACTAGCAGTGGATTTGTTTCCACTCTCTGTTCCCTTCTTCATACAGAGGGAAAAAAAATGCACATAATTATGTAATAAACATTATCAGAAACCATGGAATCACAAATTGGTTTGGGTTTGATGGGACCTTAAAGCTCATTTCATCCCAGCCCCCTCCATGGGCAGAGACACCTTCCACTAGAGCAGGGTGCTCAGTAAGGAGTAAATATTTGAGTTTCTTATCTGTTTTACACCAGCATTCAAGATAGTATGTCTAGAATGAAAGCTAAAAAAAACCAAGTAGGAAACTTCTTTGAATCATTCTTAAAGCTGAGCTCTGTAATTAAAATGTAACTTCTAAAAAATCATTTGTAGCATTACATAAGTTATACAACGTTTAGTTGTATCATACACACCTTGTCTTCAAATCCTTCCAGGAAAACAAAGGACAAACACAACTTCAAGTGTGAGGAAGTACAAACAGCCCTATTTTATATGAAAAATAAAACTGATTCCCAACCTGTCCAGCTGGTGCTGCTGATGAGAAGGGCTGGCCGGCCCCTGGTCTTCACCACATTCCCACTTTTCCCATCCCTCTCGGTGAAGGCCGATCCCTCGGCACTGGGATTGACAGCTCTGTACTATGGAAACACAACTTCCTGAGGATGAGCTACATCCACAGCCAGCAACAGCAGGGAACACTCTGCTTAACTGGCATGAATTTCCAGACACTTGGCTTCAGATTTGCTGCTCAACTTGTCTAGAAACAGTCATTACATTACAGAAATACCAGGACAGGGCAGGCCATTTTTCCCTCTTTCCTGCTGCTACAGGCACAATTCCACTTTCCAACCAAATGTTTTCCTTCACAAGTTGAGCAGAGTCAGCCTCCCTTTCCACAGTCTGTCTCACACTTAGCACAGCATGGAGGCCAACAGCACATTTCTTCAATTAAACTCAGAACCTACACATTCTGAGCTGGGCATTTCCAAAAAACCCCCACCATGCACTACAGATTTCACTTCATTTTCAAGCATTAGTTTGGTGAAGTTAACTCCCTGGTACATCTGCTACAGGTGAGATCCTGCACACAGCCAGAGAGGAGTGTTTAACCCTTGGACCAAGATCCTGAAGGCTCTCCACAGGAATTAAGGAAGGGATGCTATTAAGGAAGCATCCAACCACTGCAGTGTGGGTCAGTGGGATGCAGACAACTGCAGAGCTCCACCCTAGATACTCATCACAGATTGCCTCGCTGCTTATGCCAGCTTCTTTAAAAACAAAACACTTCTTGTGTCACCACAGTTCAATCATTTCACTTTTTCTGGCCTGTCCTAGTGACAATTAAGGCAACTCAAAGCCCCCTGTGCCTGCTGGGGGTCAGAACTTGTGACCCTCTCCCCCACAAGTATTTCTGGTCACTTAAGTGCCACAACTCCATGTCCCTTGGTTTAGGACTGTAAGGGCAGCTGCTCTTGCACATACCGTGGTTTGAAAGGCTCATAGTCCTTGGCAAGTTTCATGAACAAATTGTGTTGGAGGTCCAGTGGTGTTTCCTTAAAATAAGATGCTGGTTTGTCATACAAAGTTACAGCCCTGCAAGGAAATAAATGTGTGGCTTAAATAAGATATAACATGCACAGTACAACATGCACAGTGGCAGGCTGCAGCAGTGTAATCAGAAAGAAATTAAGTAAATCAATACAGCAAAGTAATTAATATTTTGACTCTTACAACTTCCTGTATTCCTGAAGTTTGCTGGAACACAGCAAGGTAGACACAAGTAACAAAGAATCCCTTTCTTGTGTGCATATTCTAGGGGTGAAATGCACCTGTAAAAACTGCAGACATCACTGTCCTGATTTTCAAACTTACTCCATAACTGGCCCTGAGCAACTCTGATCATGAAGCCCTCTGACTGGAAAAGACAAGCTGGCAGCCCAGACTAATTGTTCAAATCCCAGTGATATCTGTCCCATTCTGACTCCACGGGCAGCCTGCAGCAAACTTCCATGGCTCCTGGGTTGGCACCTCAGTCAGTGGGGTGTTAGTTTAGAAGGATAATGAAGATTCCTGAATGCCCACACTCCACTGGCTCATCACAAAACTGAGCTGATGTGTTTCAGTGGTGATGGATGGGCGCAGGAGAGCTGCTTTTGTCATTACTCTGAACCCTGAATCCTCAGGGATCTGTTCTTTCATTTACTTAGCACACACACACTGAATTGTCTGAGGCCCGTGACTTACTTGATCTTGAAATTCACCCAGAGATCTTTTTTCATGGCATCAGTGACACACAGGTTATAGTCAGACAAGCGCCCAAAAAGCTTTTCGTACCTGACAGAAATTAAATGTCAGTCAGAAACTACAGGCAGGCAATTGCAGCAACTGTCCCCAGTGCCTATGCTTGATAAAAGCCAAACAACACCCAAAGAAACCCAACTGCCCCTAGAACTGAAATGTGATTGCCAATTTTTGATGAACTCCTACTCTCCAAAGCCTTTAAAGCCTTTAACTACACATAACCAATTATATTCAGCAAGGAGCTGTTCAAAGAAGAGCTGGAGTGTAAAGCAGCATTAGAGAATAAAAAACCCAGCACATATAAAGAAATTCCAGTAACAAGATCAACATTTGCATATGCACATAAAAGCAACCTGCCTACTTCCTGCAGCCCCCCTCCCACGTGTTCAACAAAGGCAGCTGCAGAAAAGAAACCAGTTTTACACAGCAAAGCCCAGAAATCCCTCCCTGTGCCAATTATATTCTCCCCACTGGTTTCCATTCTGAATTCCACCAAGGCATGTGCTTTAAAAAGAGCAGAAATGACTGTACAAACCATTTTGCAATCAGGACTAGCGGGTGGTTCCTCCCATGACTCAGGCTCATGATGGTGTATCCATAGTTGTGCCAATCAATGATGAGTTTGCTCCCCCAGAACAGTCCTGCCACCCAGGCAACAGCTATACTGGGTAAGCCTGGGGGATTCTGCTCAAAAACCAAAACAAAAATAGCATAAGACTGTAACCGAGTGACAAGCACAAAGCAACTACCAGAAACAAAAAATCAAATTGAAAATGCATCACTTTAAAGGAGCTTCATAAACAGAGACTGTTTGTATTCACCTGTGAACACTGGCAGGTACTTCAAATTTAACTCTGGGATCAAGACCAAAACTCCCCTCCAATAAACACACCAACTTTACTAGTAAGATTTAATCTTTACTACTACCCATGCCAATGAAGTTTGAAAGCACAATTAATGGGAAGAGAAAACGTGACTTGATAATAGACAAAGTTTAGAGCCAAAAAATACCTGGATACAGGTTTACACCACTGATGAGGCCAGTTCAGCTCTGAAATAATTAGAACAATGTCTGAAACAGCTTAAAATGCCCTGTAATGTAGCACTATTTATTTTTATTGAAATTAGTCCCAACACAAAACATACCTGAAGAAGAATATAGGATGGCTGTTCTATCCTCAGCAATGTGTACAGTAACTGCACTGACTGCACAAGAACCTTTAGGACATACTGGAAAAGCTTTGGACCCACTGCAAAGTGACAGAAAAGCAGGTAAGAACATTAGAGCTCTCCCCACAGAAATGTGAGCATCGTAACAGAAGCAGCCAGCTCTGCAGAGACAGGGTCAAAATAACATGAAAATGGAAACCTGTTTAATGACTTTACCCACAACCTGGGTAAGTGACTGAGTGCACCCTCAGCAAGTTTGGAGATGGCACCAAGTTGGGTGAGAGTGACAATCTGCTTGAGGGTAGGAAGGCTCTGCAGAGGGATCTGGACAGGCTGGATCACTCCAAGGCAGACCCTGAGGGGCTGGAACATGTCCAGGGAAGGGAACGAAGCTGGGAAAGGTCTGGAGCACCAGAGCAGCTGAGGGGGCTCAGCCTGGAGCAAAGGAGGCTCAGGGGGCTCTGCACAACTCCCTGACAGGAGTGGGGAGACAGGGTGGGGTCTGGCTCTGCTCCCAGGGAACAGGGACAGGAGGAGAAGAAATGGCCTCAAGTTGTGCCAGGGGAGGCTTAGGTTGGATATTGGGAAAATTTCTTCACGGGAAGGGTGGTCAGGCACTGGCACAGCTGCCCAGGGCAGTGCTGGGGTCACCATCCCTGAAGGGATTTAAAAGTGGATGTGTGGTACTTGGGGATATGGGTCAGTGGTGGCCTTGGCAGTGCTGGGGAATTGGCTGAACTCAAAATTCTTAGAGGTCTTTTCCAACCTTTATGATTCTGTGATTCTACTCTATTATCACTATAAAGCTACATAAACATCTTGTGATCCCTACAAATTCTCATTCTGTATTTTGTACAGAAAGAAATCATAAAATCTCGGAATGGTTTGGGCTGGAAGGGACCTTAAGGCTCATCTCACTTCATCCCCTGCCATGGGCAGGGACACCTTCCACTATCCCAGGCTGCTCCAAGCCCCGCCGAGCCTCGGCCTTGGACACTGCCAGGGATGGGGCGGCCACAGCTGCTCTGGGCAACAGAGGTAAACACAAGGTGAGGGAGAAAGAGGTAGAATGAAAATAATTTCCACATTTCTTTCTGCATGTGAACAGCACCAATGTACCGGCAGCTGTTCAATTCCAGCGACTCCTGTTTTTAACAGGGAAAGGGAGCCAAGAGCGTGGAGCTCTGCGAGCGGCGGGGCTGGGCCCGCACACGCTGCGGGCTGTTCATCGTCCCACGCACCCCTCGCTCCCCCTTCCCTCCGCTCCCCGGCGCGGCCCTCACGCACCTCGCAGCCCGCGCAGCTCCGCCACGGGCACCAGCCGGATGTTCTCGCTGCGCAGCACGTCCCGGTGCGGCCGGTTCTCTACGAGGGGAGAGCCCGGTCAGCGCCGCGGCCGCCCCGCCCGGCCCCGCGGCCCCCCGGCCGCCCCTCACTCACGGAGGTAGCCCAGCAGAGCGACCTCGCGCCCGTGCCGGGCCAGCGCCAACGCGTGGTACTGCATCCGCGGGCTGCGGCCCAGGTCCCCCAGCACGGCCACGCACACCCGGCCCGCGCCGCCCGCCCGCCGCCGCCGCCACAGCAGCAGCACCAGCAGGCCCAGCACCGCGCCCGTCACCGCCGGCCATGGCCACAGCCCCGGCCACGGCCACGGCCCCGCTGCCGCCATCTTTGAGCGCCGGCGAGGCGGGAAAGGCGTGCAGAGCGCGCCCCCTGGCGGCGCGGAGGTGCCGCGCTCTGAGGGGACCCCGGAGAGGCGGCGGGACCGGGGCAATTACAGAGAAAGCGGTTAGTTAATTACAGCACTAGAGATAGGTTAATTAATTACAGCGGTACCGGACACTCGTCCGCAGTGTTTCCTGCTAAATTTTAGAGTATCTCGAAGTCAGGGGTGATTTCAGGGCAGCCCCATTACCATCAATGCATGTGCTTGTCTTTATTTTGAATTCAGCTAAATCCCAACTAGATCTTCTCTGTATCTGAGTTAATACTCTACATATTTCTGTGATATCCCTCAGAAATCTCCTCAGTTTGTTGTCTCAATCCCTGATCCTACCAGGGACTAAATCCCTTCAACATCTGCATCCCACTGGGTTCTCATACATGTACATCATAAAAAATTTCCACCTGTTTTCAGCTTGCTGATCCCTGTTTTCTGGTGGAAATACAGAGCAAACAGAAGCCTCCTGACAGAAAAGTTTGCCACGTTATCTTGGTACCACGGAAGTGACTGAACACCACATCGAAAAAAATCATTAAATTGTACAAAAGTTTAAAACTAAGTCAGTTGTACTGGCCAAGAATCCAATAGGCGGTATCAAACAATGCAGAAAACAAATGGTATTTCTTCACTACAAACAGGGATGAAGACACAAATGAAGGATGTTGGTGACAGGGACAGGACCCAGGGAATGGCTGGAGCTGTGCCACGGAAGGTTTAGGTTGGATATCAGGAAAGGTTCTTCCCCCAGAGGGTGCTGGGCACTGCCCAGGCTCCCCAGGGAATGGGCACGGCCCCGAGGCTGCCAGAGCTCCAGGAGCGTTTGGACAGCGCTGCCAGGGATGCCCAGGGTGGGGTTGTTGGGGTGTCTGGGCAGGGCCAGGAGCTGGACTGGATGATCCCTGTGGGACTCTTCCCACTCAGGACATTTCACAATTCCATGATTCTCTCTGCAGACCCTTGTGGCCACCCATCTGAATGGTATCCTGCTATTCAAGTTATGTTTCTTTGCCCCCTATGACAAAGCCAGATGTCAGATGTTGCATTTCCAGTGTAACTCTCCATACTGCCAAACAGCAAGCATGTGGTAACAATGAAAGCATTGTTTCCTTTCAAAACATGAAACTAATTACAAGTGTGGGCAGACTGGTTCCGCAACAAAATAAAGCCTGGAATGTTTGCTCAAAGATTCTGCTCAGAATGCATCTTTTTCTACTGAGAAAGCATAGAATCATAGGATCTTCTGAGTGGGAAGGGACCCACAGGGATCATCCAGTCCAGCTTCAGGCCCTGCACAGACACCCCAACAACCCCACCCTGGGCATCCCTGGCAGCGCTGTCCAAGCACTCCTGGAGCTCTGGCAGCCTCAGGGCTGGGACCATTCCCTGGGGAGCCAAGGTTTCCTCAAGAAAAGCCCCACTGTCCCACACCCCTGTCCTGCTTTGACACATCCACCCCCACCATGGCAGACACACATCCATTCCAACCTGTAGGAGGTCTGATCTTTTGGGAATCCCTCATTTCAGTCCCTCCTACCTCACCTGACAGCTCCTTGCTGTGTATCATATTAATGCAAAATGCAAATTGCTTCTCTGTTTACTTCCTTGAATAAAGTGCAAATATCCTGGCTGCAGTGGAATGAGGGACTGCTGGATTCTTGCAGGCTATCAGGAGTAACACCCCAACTCTGCACAGCTGTGCTTTCTGGCAGGTTATCAAACTACTTAAAATTACAAGTGTATCAGCTTTATGGGTGCAGTGACTTTTCGTTTATGAAGGTAGAGTTGCAATAAAAGTCCTTTTGACCTATGTAATCTTCAGAGCACTTAGTTGGAGAAGGATAAATAAAGTGCAGTCATCGCTTCTGGCTGAGGCTCTGAAAACAGGGACGCACTTGAGAAAAATACATTTTCAGAGACTACTGATCTCTGCCTGTATAATTTTTCATATTTATTGAATAGCAGTTCTGTTTTACAAAAGGCTTTTCCTGTCTCTTCTTCCTGAGCATTTCAGAAAGTTGGGAAATGCTGTTTGCATTTACCCTAGAAACAGTCTATTTGAGCTCCATCCCCAGTCCTCCTGCCCTCGATGGACTGCTGTGAGTGCAATAAACAGAGACAGAGCAGCCAAAATCCCTCTCACAAATGGAACTTCACTCATCCCAGAAGTCTCCAATTCAAATGTCTCGAGCAAATTTCATGACAACCTGCTGCTACCCTTGTTCCTCTTATTATCACATGATAGAAGTAGTACAAACCTTTTAAAACTTGCATTTGCACTGAAAAAATAACATGGAACATCCCAGTGACAAGTATTTGCACCAATCACACCTGCACTGTGGGGTACAGGCTAACAGCACTCACAAACTCAACATGACCCCAAAGGGCTCAGAGCACTGGTGCTGTGCTACATCATCATGGGATGAACCAGGGCCATTTTTAACAGCAAGGCAACCTGCTTCTTGTGTTTGTTCTCCTGTTTGCTCAGTTTCTAAAGCACTACCCCTGCCACAGCAGAGATGAAAGGAGCTGGCTGCAGAATAACCTCAATTTGGAAACAATTCCAGGTGGTCTGAAAGCCCACTGCAGGTGGCCCAGCACTGAGCCCATGGCCTGGTCTGGTGCTGCTGGGATGCCCCTGGGCTTTGCCCTGAAGATGAAAAGCCTGTGGTGTTTGAAGGTAGGACTGGCCCTAATGTTCCTCTAACAACCCCCATGCTCCAAAATATGAACTTAATGTTTTTTAGTACCTGCAGTGGCATGAACTGTACACCTGCTTTACCTCATCTAATGTCAGCTGTTTCCCATAAACTTTTCACCAAGTCTTCCAACCTTCCTCCCTGAAGGGAAAATGCCACAGGATCACAGAATCAAGGAATAGTTTGGGTTGGAAAGGACCTTAAAGATAATCTCGTTCCAACCCACTGCACAAAAAGACCCTTTTAATGCTCCTTTCTCCTCAACCACTCCAAACTCTGCACCCTTCTTGCAGCTGCTGCCTTTTAACCTCACCAGCTGCTTTTTATCTGCTTTATTCATTTTCTCCCCACCCAAAAAATCCCTAAGGAAGGAGTGAAGGAAAAAAAAGCGACCTAAGAAATTTTTACACAACTTCCCAAAGACAATTTCTCCTGAATGGTTTGCTTAGACAACTTTTCAGGCAGGTACAGGTTTAGGTTACAGAAATACATTTTCCATTTCCTTCCAAGGCATAGAAGAGGAAGAAGGGAGATAATCAGGAAAAGGAAAGCCAGTGTATATGGCTGATAACCACAGGCAAATTCAAATTAGTAATTATTAGACAAGTTTTTTTCACAACAAAAAATTTGTAAATGGCCAGAAAATAATCAAATATTTCCTAATTGTGTTCATGCCCAAATTTTAGAGCTGGACTGAACTTCAGGCTCAAGACAGAAGAATATTTGTCTTATATTCCAATATATAATTGGAATTAGTATTAGATCTAGACATCAACATGCACATTCCTCTCATGATAACAGAAAAAAATACCCACTGGCTGACCTCCACTGAGTGGGAAAAACAGAGATATTCTGACTTAGAGCCTGACTTAGACTAAGACTTAAGTTAGAGTTGGGATTGTGTCTTCATACCAAAGCTCAGCTGCTGAGATTCATTCGGCCCAGTGTGGTCACAAGGTGTTTTCCCAGCCCCTGCACACACCCGTACTTTAGACCCTGCATTTTGGGGACAGGAATGTGTTTGTGACACGCCTGGAATGGAGACTGGTTATCTTTAACAGCAGGTAGTTATCTCCATTAGTGGGGAAATCATCTGTCGCTGCAAAACAAACACTGGAATTCTGGCAATGCCACCCTTTCCTCCTTGAACAGGTCTGGAAAAACAAGTCCCTTGTACTCCATTTATACTCAATATTAGTGAGGTGGAAGGAGCTGCTTTAGAGAGGAAAGCAAACTGTAAAGTAAATGCACTGTATGGAAAGGAGAGACTATTCTGTTTTCAAACACTGCTTTGTTTTTCATTGGAGCTTGGGAGAGATTTCTGTTCCCTGTGGATTTCCAAAGGTGACTTTTGGCCCAGGGATTCTACACTGCACGTTGTGATTCCAGACTCTCTCGTAAGCTTTGGAAAAGACACGGTCAGTTTGGGAACTGGGTGGAATCCTCCCAGTGGAACCCTTGGTACATGATAATCCCTGTGAAAAGGTGACGGTGTTTGAGTGAAAGACCAAGCACAATCCTGAGTGAGCTCCCAGAGCACTCTATTCATGCTTTATGTAGAGCTGAGTTTTGACCATGAAAACCACATTTAGACCACCCTGGAGTTCCACTGGACAGCTTGTTTCCAGCTGGAAACACAAGCAGGACACCTGCAGTTCTCCACGGCTGAATGAAACTGGAGGCATAATAACCCATTAACTAAGATCCTTTAATGCACTGGCTTGTCCTAAGGCAGTTTTCTGGTTAATTTGTGACATAAAACTGCATTTTCCCACCTGCAAGATACCTGATACAGCAGCTGATACCTGATACAGAGAGCTGAGGAAGGACTTTGACAATGTCATAGGACAAAGGGAATGGCTTCCCACTGCCAGAGGGCAGGGATGGATGGGATATTGGGAAGGAATTGTTCCCTAGGAGGGTGGGCAGGCCCTGGCACAGGGTGCCCAGAGAAGCTGCGGCTGCCCCTGGATCCCTGGCAGTGTCCAAGGCCAGGCTTGGAGCAGCCTGGGCTAGTGGAAGGTGTCCCTGCCATGGCAGGGGGTGGAACTGGGTTACTCTTAAGATCCCTTCCAACCTAAACCATTCCATGATTCTATGATTTAGTTCTTTTAATCATGTATTTGACTTAGACATTTCTTGAAAGAGAAAATTCACAGATTTGTAAACTACAGCTCATTTTCATCCTAACTCCATTAGCCATGGCGTACCACAGGATCCAGCAACTGAAGTTAAATTTAGGAAAACCCAGAGTTGCCTGAATGTACCATATTCCCTCAGTGTAGTTATTTTTCCCTTCTGGAAAATGGACACAATCTTAATCCTCCGAAAGGGGATGATGGATCTGCAGTGGCTGTAGGGCCGTATGTACTGTGCTGTCCGGGACACGCGTGAGTGCCACACGTGCTGTGGAGAAACAGCCGGACCCTCGGAGAGTCCCTGCCGGAGCGCTATCCCTCATTCCCGGCCCGCGTCCCTGCCGGAGCGCTATCCCGCACTCCCGGCCCGTGTCCCTGCCGGAGCGCTATCCCTCATTCCCGGCCCGTGTCCCTGCGGGAGCGCTATCCCGGATTCCCGGCCCGTGTCCCTGCCGGAGCGCTATCCCTCATTCCCGGCCCGTGTCCCTGCGGGAGCGCTATCCCGGATTCCCGGCCCGTGTCCCTGCCGGAGCGCTATCCCTCATTCCCGGCCCGTGTCCCTGCGGGAGCGCTATCCCGGATTCCCGGCCCGTGTCCCTGCGGGAGCGCTATCCCGGATTCCCGGCCCGTGTCCCTGCCGGAGCGCTATCCCGGATTCCCGGCCCGTGTCCCTGCGGGAGCGCTATCCCTCATTCCCGGCCCGTGTCCCTGCGGGAGCGCTATCCCGGATTCCTGGCCCGTGTCCCTGCCGGAGCGCTATCCCTCATTCCCGGCCCGTGTCCCTGCGGGAGCGCTATCCCGGATTCCTGGCCCGTGTCCCTGCCGGAGCGCTATCCCTCATTCCCGGCCCGTGTCCCTGCGGGAGCGCTATCCCGGATTCCTGGCCCGTGTCCCTGCGGGAGCGCTATCCCGCACTCCCGGCCCGTGTCCCTGCGGGAGCGCTATCCCTCATTCCCGGCCCGTGTCCCTGCGGGAGCGCTATCCCGGATCCCTGGCCCGTGTCCCTGCGGGAGCGCTATCCCGCACTCCCGGCCCGTGTCCCTGCCGGAGCGCTATCCCTCATTCCCGGCCCGTGTCCCTGCGGGAGCGCTATCCCTCATTCCCGGCCCGTGTCCCTGCCGGAGCTGTCCCGGTCCCCGCTCCGGCCCCCGCCCGGCCCCGCCAACCGCCAGAGGGCGCTGCCTCCGCCCGCGCGCCGAGTGCCCGCCAAGATGGCGGCGTGTGGGGCGGGCGGGGGTCCCGGCCGGGCGGGGGTCGGGGCGGGCCCGGCTCCGGGACGGGGATCGGGGCGAGCGGGGGTCGGGACGGTCGTGGCGGCCGCGCTGGCGGTGCTCGGCTCGCTGCAGGTGGCCCGCGGCGCCGGGTGAGTGTCTGGACACCGCGTGTCCCGGAGCGAGGCTATGCCCGGCTCCCGGGGCTCCCGGTGCCCTGAGGTCGGGCTGGTGCAGCGGGTGCTAAGCGGGACAGCCGCGCTTGAGCCGCGGTGGGTCACACCGGGGACGCGGGAGAAGCGGGCCCGGGGTGTCAGCGAGGCCGTGCCCACCTCGAGCTGCGCCGCTCTCGTCACCCCGCGTTTGCGGCCTTGGGGCAACCGGGTGTTGTCGTTGCAGGAGCCCGCCCAGCGAGCCTCCGCTGCAGCCCTACCCCCCCTGGCAGCACGGCCCTCGGCACAGCCACCGGCACGTCAGGGACTGCCAGCCCCTCAAGTACGGCAACCTCACGCACGAAGCGTGGCCCGGCGACAACAGCACGGCCGGCCCGGTGGCTGTCACCAGAACGTTTGTCTCGTACATCCCCTCGGAGGGCAGCGACCGCAAGGTGATCTATGGCCACTTCACTTTCGTGAGGAACCCCCTGAGGACCTTCTCCGTGCTGGAACCGGGCGGTGCCGGCGGCTGCCTGGCTCAGCGCAGAGCCCCCGTGGAGGAGACTGCAAAGCTCAGGAAGTGTCTGGTGGCCCAGAACGGCGGGTACTTTAACATGGAAACTGGGGAGTGCCTTGGGAATGTTGTGAGTGATGGAAGGCTGGTGAGAGACTCTGAAGGCCTACAAAACGCTCAGTTTGGCATCCGGAAAGATGGCACCATGGTGTTCGGGTAAGAGCTGGGGGCTGTTTGGAGAACGCTCTCTACCCTGAAGACTTTTAGGCAACACTGGGTAGGAAGCTCATCCCAGCACTGCCTCCTTGGCTTCCCCAGTTAGAGTAGAAGCTCACTTCAAATGCTGAAGCTAGGGACGTTCTTGCTGTACCTCGTGCAGCTATCTCTGTAGCCCTTGGCTCATGTCCTAGGATGAAGAGAAGCTGAGTAAGTTACGATCTCTAGCTGCTCAGGTCTCCTCTCCCACCTTGCAGTAGGGACACTCGGCAGGGGTAGAAGTGGGAGAGGGCTCTGTGTTCACTGCAGAGGAGATGCAGAGTGGAGTGCGTGTGCTCTGGCTGCAGTACAGAAAGGCTGGGCTTGGAAGGGACCTCAGGAGGTGCCTTATCCAGCACCCTGCTCAGCACAGGTTGGATGGAGCAGGCTGCTCAGGGCCATGTCTGGTTGAATTTTGAACATCTCCAAGGATGGAGACTCCTTATCCTGTCTGGGCAAACCTGTGACTGAACATATCAACACTTTTTTGGAACACTTTACAGATGGTGACTCCACCACTGCTCTGGGTAGTTCTGCCTGTGCCTGACCACCCTTTCCATGAAGAAATTTTCCCAATGTCCAACGTAAACCTCCCCTGGCACAACTTGAGGCCATTTCTTCTCCTCCTGTCCCTGTTCCCTGGGAGCAGAGCCCAACCCCCCCTGGCTGCTCCCTCCTGTCAGGGAGTTTTGCAGAGCCACAAGGTCCCCCCTGAGCCTCCTTTGCTCCAGGCTGAGCCCCTTTCCCAGCTCCCTCAGCCTCTCCTGGTGCTCCAGCCCCTTTCCCAGCTTCGTTCCCTTCTCTGGACACGCTCCAGCCCCTCAGGGTCTTTCTTGCTATGAGAACCCCAGAAGTGACCCCAGGACTGGAGGTGCCTCAGCAGTGCCCAGCACAGGGGATGGTCACTGCCCTGGGCCTGCCGGCCACACTGTGGCTCATCCAGGCCAGGTGTCACTGGCCTTCTTGCCCACCTGGCCATGTGACACTCCCCATGTGACTTCTGTCTGGAGACAGAAGCTCTGAGCACCTTCTGGCTGAGGGACTGTAGTGCTCCTTGGACTGAAAAGCCTCCAGGAGTTGTCCTTCCCCAGCAGCAGCAGGATCCTAAAGGTCCCAGAAGGGTTCCCAGGATCCTTCTGATGGTCTCAGAAGACGCAGCAGCAGCCTGGAAGCTGCATTCTCCACCCTTATGGTAGCTCACTCCCAGGCCTTAGTGAGCTTTGTGTCCCTGCAAAGCCACAACAGAGTGTGCCAAGCCAGGGCTTTATCCTGCAGCTGTTCTGACAGCCCTGAGTACCATGGCCTTGATTTATGTGAGAGAGGGGCTGGGTAGGTCAGTGACATGTCCCTTCAGTGAGGGGGCTTCTGCAGAGGGGACCAACAGCAATTTCAGGGTCACTGTTGAGCCTTTAACCTCAGCTCTGCCCTGCTGCTCCCCAGCTCTGGCAGGATGTCCCTATCAAATGGAGTTATCATGGTCCTTGGTGGCTTTGTGCCTTCCAAACCATGACCAGAAAAATAGTTTGGGTGCAAATAATTTAGGCTGTCAGGACAATGGGGAAAGTTGTTCACAACTTCACTCTTTCACACTGCACCATGACCAGCAGGACACAGCACAGTTAGCCCCACCCTGCAAAGCTCCTGCCTCTCCCTGGGCTGACAGTGGGTGAATCCAGGCTTTAAAAGCTGTCAGTCCCTGCCCCAAACTGTTGTGTAGTTTGAACTATTTTCAGCCATGTTCATGTTGCCTTTGTGTTCATTTCCCATGGGAAAAGGGAATTTTTCTACAAAACTTTTCTACAAAACACAAAGCTTTGTTTGCCCACAGTCGCAGATACTAAAAAAGTACAAGTTGAGCATCCAGCTCCCACAAGACATCAAAAAAGTCACCTTTAAACCCAAAGCCTCTGTCAGAGCATGGCCCATCCAGCTCCAGCCCCTGCTCCCATCCTCTCCTCCCAGTTGCAAACATCCCCCAGCACCAGGCTCCAATGAGGCAGGTGTTACGCATCACCCTAATTCAGGAGAGAGCAGCATCCCTTGGGAAGCACCCTGGGGTGACACACAGCACTCGAGCATGGAGCTGGCAGCTGAACAGTCCTGCAGGAGCAGAGGAGCCGCCTTCCCAGATGGAAGGAGCAGGTAGCATCCAGTGCAGCTGCAGGCAGGCTGGATGCTATAGCTCCAAATGCTCTCCAAAGCTGTTTGGTGTCACATTTTTGGAGAATAGAAGCTGACAGGCAGCAAGATGTTCCAGCTGCTTCCACAGATCCCTGAGTGTTTGGCAGTGGCTCTGTGCTTGTGTTCTGCCAGATGCTTTCTGCCCTTGTTACCCTGGCTCGGATCCACTGGCCACGTTGCTGGTAGGAGTTGTTTCAGGCACAGTGGCCTGGGACCATCATTAGCTGTGGGTTTGTGCAGAAGAGCAGAGAACGGGCTGCTCTGGCTACTAAAGTGATGTTTCACACTGCTTGACCCCTCATTTTAGATGTAGCTAACCTTCATTCCACCACCTTCTCCCCTTCTCCCTGCTTCAGGAGCCTGCTGGCAGCAGGAGAGGCTTTAACATGACTGTGGGTAACCCTCCTGCCCTCTGTTCCTAGTTACCTGTCTGAGGAAGATGTCCTGGATCAATCCAACCCTTTTGTGCAGCTTGTGAGTGGGGTGGTTTGGCTCCTGAGAAACGGAGAGGTGTACATCAACCAGAGTCGGGCGGCCGAGTGTGGTGACACTCAGACCACAGGTAAAGACTGTGGGGCCTGGCTGCAGGCTGGCCATGATTGTCCTTCCCATGGGGCTCTTGGGAGGAGGGGCACTTAAGAAGTCAGCTTTCATAGAATCCTACAATAGTTTGGAAGGGGAAGGACCTTAAAGACCATCTTATTTCACCCCCTGCCATGGGCAGGGACACCTCCCACTAGACCAGGTTGCTCCAAGCTCCATCCAGCCTGACCTTGGACACTGCCAGGGATCCAGGGGCAGCCACAGCTTCTCTGGGCACCCTGTGCCAGGGCCTCCCCACCCTCACAGGGAGGAATTCCTATCTCATCTAACCTGTCCAGAGAAACTCGAAGCAGGTGCCTCTTACAGGAGTTTAAAGCCAAGGGCTTGTGAATCCCCTGCTTTGTCCCTGTAGGGCTTGGATGAACAAGAGGAGCCTGGGCTGTGTTCTCACTGTGTTTCAGTTCAGATGAGCCCCTTGCTGGGAGCTGTTTTGCAGACCAGATGTGTCTTAACATCCCATTGTGTCCCCCAGCTGAGTGTGAACTGTTCCCTGTCCTGCAGGAACCTTCGACAGGTTCATCAATGTGATCTCAGCCAGGACTGCGGTGGGACACGACAGTCAGGGCCGGCTGGTCTTGGTTCACGTGGATGGACAGACAGAATCCAGAGGGTAAGGGCTTGGATAAGGTCTTAAATTCCTGGGACTGGGGGGGACATTGCAGCTGCCAGGGATATGTTTTAAGGCAGAGACTTGCAGAACTCAGGAGAGCCAGAAAAGGCTTACACAGCCCTCCTCAGGGTGCCTGGGGTGGGAGAGCTTCCCCTTCCACCACAGAGAGCAACACATTCCTGATCTAACAGCTTCACTGAAGGCAAATCAATAAACAACATCTGCTTTGCAGGGTCAACCTGTGGGAAATGGCAGAATTCCTGAAGCAGCAGGGAGTCATCAATGCTATCAACCTGGATGGTGGAGGCTCTGCCACGCTGGTCCTGAACGGGACCCTCGCCAACTACCCCTCTGAGCACTGGTAGGTGCTGCTGGCTCGTGCCCAGGGCTGCTCCTGTCAGGGTGCAGAGCCCAGTCCCACCTGCTGGCCTGGCTGGGAGGGCACAGCAAAGGCAGGTGACAGGATCCACAGGAGAGAGCAGCTCTCGAATTTAAAGCCATTGAGTGACTCCATGTTTTTTCCACTTAGTCATCCAGGATTAAAGCTGAGCTGGTTCCAGACAGGCAGCAAAGCTGTGCCTGTGACTGAGTGGCTGATGTGGGAATTGGATAAGGCAGCAGCTCTTAGTCTGGGAGGTTCAGAGCTGCACATTCATAGGAATTAGCAGAGATCTGTCAGCAGCTTATTATTAATGGAAGAGAAACACTGACTGGGAGACCCTGCCCTGCCTCATTGGAGGGAATCTAAAGAATATTTTACTTCAAATTCAACTTTTTAGTCAGTTCTGACTATAAACATGAAGGGATTTAACATTCAGTTGCCATAACTGCAATGATATAATTTATATCAAAGCAAATAACATTCAAGAAAAGGTGTGTTGGGTGCCAAAATTAGGGAAGCTAGGACTGCTTAAAGGGAGACTGTGTTGCTTCTGTAATTCCATGTTTGAGATGATACCTATCAGATGGGATTGATCACACAGTTAAAACATTGACTGCAATGTAGTTTTATGTTTCTATTTTCCCAGTATTAATGTTCACATGTGCCAGTGTGGATCAGGAGGGAATCTGTGGATTCCATAACTGGTGTTGGGTCGGGCTGGGCAGCACAGTGCTGTCCCAGCTCACGCTGTCCCCTCTGCTCTCCCCAGCTCCTTTGACAGCATGTGGCGGTGTCCCCGGAGCATCTCCACCGTGGTGTGTGTGCACGAGCCGGGCTGTGACCCTCCTGACTGCAGTGGCCACGGGCTCTGCGTGGCCGGGCACTGCCACTGCGACGGCCACTTCTGGGCAGGTCCCGCCTGTGACACCTTGGACTGCGGCCCTGCCAACTGCAGCCTGCACGGCGTCTGCAGCGCCTGTGAGTCCTGCGCTGAGTCACAGGGCAGGGGAGGCAGGACCTGGCCTTGCATCCCTGGGAATGTCCCTGGGGAATCTCTGTGCCTGCCTACCAGCCAGCAGCTGGGTGGGTGGGGCTGCTTCCCCTCTCCTCCAGCATCTGAGGCACAGATGGTCAGAGCAAGTTGCCTTTGGGAGCCAGCAGCAGGGCTGGGCTGGGGCTCGGGGCTCGAAACTTCCAGCTCTGTGCCTCAGTTTCCCTTTCTGCCCCAGGCTTGTGCTCTGGGTGTTTTGTGAGGCTGCTGATGGGCAGGGCTGTGTATTACGCTGTGTGACAGCAGCTGCTTCTGTCCCCTCCCCTTACTGTTCCTTCTTTGCTTGCCTCTCCTACTTCATAATTTTTACAAGTGTGCAGTTGCTACTCTTCCATGAATCTGAACCTAGGGATTGCTGGAATGTCTGACCCCAGCTTCTGCCCCTCTGTGCCCAATCCCGTTACCCTCTTCCTGTCCTCCTGACTCAGCTTTCATTCAAGTGGGCCCCAGTGCAGTGGCTGGGCAGAGCTTGGTGGGTGCAGGTGTTGCCAGTAGCTGACCCAGAGGTGATGCCCGGGAATGCCATCAGCAGGGATTCTGCTCTGCAGCTGGGGAGGGGGTGTGTGTGAACCCACCCTTTGTGTGAGCGCAGGATTCCTCTTCTGGGGGTTCCCTAGCAGGGGTAAGAGGACACCTCAAGAGGCAGAGGCTCCTAATTTCGAGTCCTTGCTGCTTCCAAGTGTTTTTTGTTGTCAGTAATGCCTGTTCTGTGTGTTTGCATAGCTGGATGCCTGTGTGACGCCGGCTGGACTGGCAGCAACTGCACTGAAGGTAAATACTGACTGCTACTCCACTGCCTCTTCACAGCCAGGGAGAGGGGAGTGGGAACCCTTCCCAACAGCTGCCTGCCCGAGAGGGAGCAGGGAAGGGAAAGGCCACCCCGTGGGCTGCTCTGTTTTGGCAGTGAGAGTTCAATTGCAGCTGGAACATCCACAACTGACTTGGTGTGAAATACTCAAGCCCTTTCTCCTTATTCAGGGCACACACTCAGCTTGTTGCTGGGCATCCCTCCACGCCCTGAGCTGTGGCTGTGAGCTGGGATTGCTCACCTCTGCAGCCAGGGCCCTGGTGACATCTCTGCTTGTGCCCCTGGTTCCTACGGGGAGTCCTGCAGCCAGAAATGCCGGTGCCAGCACGGCAGCTCCTGCAACCCCATGCACGGAGCCTGTTCCTGCCCCTCCAGCTGTGAGCACAGTAAGGGCTGCTCTCAGTGACCACCGGGGCTGGGGACAGCGTTTTGTGTCACCTCTGAGCCACCTGTTGTAGGCAAAGCAAGGGGCAGTTCTGCCAGGGGAGCTCAGGCCTGAACATCACCAGGCGGCTCCCAGCTCTTCAGGGCCTGCCTATCCTACCCAAAGGGGTTAGAAAGGAGAGGAAGGAGCAGAGAGGAAAGAGGAGCTTGCTTCATCAGCAGAAAATTGTGGATTCCTGTTTAGTCTCAGCCCCAAAGAACTGCATTCCTTTCCCAGAGCCCCTGAGTGAACACAAAACATCCTCTGCTCCAGGGTGTTGCACCAGGCCCTGCTGTAGCCCAGGCTTCAGGTGATCCAGGTCAGTGCCTGTGGAATGCTCCAGAGGGCTGCTCCACCCTCACAGTCCTTGTGCCAGTGCTAATGGAGCTGGCCCTGTTCTCCATCCTGTAACCACTCCAGGCCCCCCTGTATCTGAGTGAACGAGTTAATTACAGTGGGGTGTGAACTTCCTGGGTGCCTGATTCTGTCAGTGATGCTCTGTTCCAGTCTGGGAACACTCAGCCAATCCCATCCCAGAGATGTTGCCCAGAGCAGCTGTGGCTGCCCCTGGATCCCTGGCAGTGCCCAAGGCCAGGTTGGACATTGGGGCTTGGAGCAGCCTGGGACAGTGGAAGGTGTCCCTGCCCATGGCAGGGGGTTGGAGCAAGATGAGCTTTGAAGTCCCTTCCAACTCAAACCATTGCATGATTCTGTGATCCCAGTTCCTCACAAACTTCCCTCTGAGGCACACCAGAGAGCAGCCCAGAACTCCCAGCATGGTGCTCCCAGGCTGCTGCAGGCTCAGCTGAGCTGGGGGAGCTGCAGCCACAGCCTGGGTGGTCTCAGAGCAGGTGGAGCTTTGGCAATGACCAAATCCCTTTGTGATCCCATCCCCAGAGTGTCCCCTGGGCTGGTTTGGGCCGAGCTGCCAGAGCCGCTGTGCATGTGACCACTCGTGTCCCTGTGACCCCGAGACGGGCAGCTGCAACATCACCCACCACGGGGCACTGCAGGACCACTTACACAGAGGTACCCGACTGCAGGGGGGTGGGGTTTAAAAAAGAGTTGGAAGAGCAGCTTTAGTGCATAATGGTGTTTGCTTAGTCACCAGCTCTGCTTAAGCTTGCTCTTTTTTAGTGGAATTTTACACCCTGCCCCACCTTTCTTCCCTCTTTGTTTTCCAGCTGGGCAGTGTTTGGCTTCCCAGAATAAGGAAAAGAGCAAAGAAAAATTCTCTCTGTCAGAGTAAGTGTGTGGTGCTCACTGTGCATCTCAGAAGCCGTCACAGAGCATGGGGAGTGTTCAGTCTGCAGAAAAGGGGGATCAGGGGGGACCTTGTGGCTCTGCACAAGTCCCTGACAGGAGGGAGCAGCCGGGGGGGTCGGGCTCTGCTCCCAGGGAACAGGGACAGGAGGAGAGGGAACGGCCTCAGGCTGGGCCAGGGGAGGCTCAGGTTGGAAATTTGGGAATTTCCTTCATGGGAAGGGTGGTCAGGCACTGGCACAGCTGCCCAGGGCAGTGCTGGAGTCACCACCCCTGGAGGGATTTAAAAGCCATGTGGGTGTGGCACTTGGGGACACGGGTCAGTGGTGGCCTTGGCAGTGCTGGGGGAAGGGTTGGACTCGATGATCTCAGAGGGCTTTTCCAACCTAAATGATTCCATGATTCTGTCCTGCCTGAGAGCAGGCCCACAAGCTCGGGAACGCAGAGAAGGGAGGACAATCCTCTGCACACTGGGCACAGGTGACACAGGTGAGCTGTTGGTGATGTGATTTGTGTGTCCCACAGAGGCTCGTGGCTCTCCCTGAGCTCTGCCTTGGCCCTGCTGCTTCTGCTGAGTGCCCTCGGGAACGTGGGGCTGGTGCTGCGGGTGCGGGCACAGCGGCAGCACCGGGACTGGGACTATCGCTACCACCCCCTGAGGGACATCAACGGGGACACCCCACACAGACCCCCCTCTGCTGCCTGGGACCGGGAGGATATTCAGGAGCCAGAGGACACTCGGGAACCCGAGGACACTCAGGACCCAGACCAAGAGCTCCTTTAGAGTCGTGGATGGGAAGAGATGAGGTATTTCACTGTGCACCCTGCACAGCCCCTCAGCACCAACTGGGACTAGAGTTCTTCCCCTTGGGAGTCTCAAACTGCTGCTTGAGGAACCTCAGCCCCTGTTTGTGAGGCCATGGTTTTCTTTTCCCTGCTGCCCCAGCACCCAGGACTGCAGCATTAGGGGATGCAGGACATCCCCTGGGTGAGGGAATTCCACAGCTGCAGCAGGAGAGGGCCTGGTTCCTTCCAAAACTTGAGGGAAACAGGTGAAGGATGCAAGCTACAGGTGCCTCAGAAAGGTCACTGCTCACCTGAGCAGTGCTGAGTATTTTTAAGATGCAAGATAAACCACCTCTAGTACAAAGCTGGGCTTAAGGGTGTTACAGTCAATGTCTGCCCTTCCTTGCTAAGCTCAGATTTTAATCAGAAAAGTGATAAAACGTTTGTTCTAAAATGTTGAAGCAAGTGCAGCACCCAGTGCAAGCAGTGCCCTCCTCCCCTGGCCACGGTGGTGGCTCAGGGGTGACACCCAGGGTTGTGACAGCCCCATGCAGGGCTGGAATGTTTTCTGACCAATCTTCAGCCCAGAGCAGCCCCAGAGGGTGATGAGTGCTGTGTTTTGGGGCAGCTCCTGCAGCACAGCACCACAGAAAGCCCTGTCGGGTCACAGGTTCCATTTGTGCAGCGCTCCAGCTCCCCGGAGCTGCTCGGCTCCATCCGGCCCTGACACAGCCCAGAGCTCTCCCCGTGGGGAGGGGCACGGACAGGGAGAGCCTGGCATGGCTGGCATGACACAGACTGGGCTGCCCTGGCCCAGCTGGGCACTCCTCAGAGGGACCAGCAAGGTCCCCAGCCAAGCCAGGATCCTGAACAGCTCGTCTGGAAACGTCTGGAATCCTTGCAGTTACATTAAACAGTGTTTGAGTTTGCTTCCCTGTGAGGGAAACCCAGCCTTGCATGAGCCCCTTGGATGCTGCAGCGGGGTGAGAGCCTGTCTGAGCCCCACACATCTTTATGCACTCCCTTTTTTACCTCTCCAAGTAAAGGATGTGTAATTTCTGTGCCAGTGTTGGCATCCAATCAGCCTGTAACCAGGAGACTCTATTTTTCTATGATTTACAGAAGATTATTTGAAACTTGAATAAAGTCTATTAGTGCTACCTGCCTGAACCTTGAAATTCCTGATGTCCACCTGCAGCAGGAGCTGTGATCCTTTCCCAGTTAACCTCAGCCACCCAGTGGAACCCAGGGGCTCCTTTATTTTTTATAACAGCCATACTGCAGGATGTGCTGTTCCAGCTCACTCTGGGCTAGGAAAGTAAACAAAAAATGCTGATTCTCTAGAAAAAAGCCCAAACAGTTTTGTTAAAAAGCAGGAAAAAGTGAATACAAGCCTTACTTCTGCTTCTGGGGGCAGGGAGCAGCACACAGGCTTGAATTTTCTTTGCCCTGCAGTTTCAACACTTGAATCAAACAATTCCACATGTTCTCAGAGATGTTTTATTTCCAACATACCCAAAAGTACAGCTCTACCAGGACCCACAGACACTGTCACTGGAGGACATTTGTTGTTACAGCGCTCTGTGGTGGGCTCTTACAGGAGGTTTGGGGGTTTTGGCTGAGAAAAATGAGGATTTCAGTGTATAAAATCAAAGCCAGCTGCAAGGGAGAGAATGTAAGTGCTTGCTAAAAAACTTAATTAATGCCCATTTAACTTAAGTGTAACTGAAAGCTTGGAAGTGGGTGTTGGTGTCACTAAAAGCCAGCAAACGTGACTTGACTCCAATTTCACCTTCCAAGAGAGAAATAATCAGATGTAAGGAGCATCACAAAGGTGTTGGAGGAATATTAAAGCTAATTGCATGCAGGAATCTTTGACAGCTGCTGTCAGTTAAGTCTCTACCTTGCATTAATTGCTCACAGTACAAACATTTGGGATATTAAAGCAGTGTGAGCTCGTAAAATGCCTTTTGAGATGAGGGATTCCCTGCATGGAGCAGGGCTGGCCTCAGCCCCAGCAGCTTCCCAGCCCAGTGTGGTGGACAGCTGGGCTCACCAATTCCTCCTGGGAATTGCAAGTGGATTATGGCATTTTCAAAATCTTTAGATAATAAACCAAACTGGAATTAGAAATTGTTACTCGAAGTTCCTGAAAGGGAGCAGCCAGAAGCGAGCTGGCTGAGCAGAGGAACACGGCCGCAGCTCAGTCACTCAGGATTCCCTGGTGCCAGTCGGGAATTCTCTTCCCAACAGCGAGTCCAGGAGCTGAGGAACGGCAGAGCTGCTGCGGTGCCTCGGGAGAGCCCCCGGTGCCGGCTCCCGGCGCGGCCCCGGCCCCGCTGCTGCTGCCGAGCTGCAGGCGGCCCTGCTGCCCCGGGGGCTCAGCCCTTCTCCTTCAGCGGGGAAAAGCCCTTCTCACACCGGACAGGCAGCAAAAAATGGCTCAGGACTGAGCCCTGAACGACGGCTGAGGCCATCCAACATCCATCCTCACGCTCCGTGTTTGCCCTTCCCAGCCCTGGGACGGGCCCCGGGGACCGGGGCAAGGCTGAGAGCTTGCTGAGAATGAAGGTTTCACATCTGCCACATTGAACTGAGCTGTGGCACAGCGCTCCCCTCCCACCCGTGAGGCGTGGCACCGGCTCTGAGGTAGGTGTTGTGTTTGCATACGGAGTATCTGGAACGGGGAGAGCCCCGAGGTCCTGGGAGCCGGTTCTGCGTGAGCAGCTCGTTCCCTGCACACAGCCCGAGCTCCTTGGCCTCGCTGCAGAGCAGCTGCTGGGGAGGGAGCAGGGAGGGCTTTGCTGCATCACTGTCAGCACCCAAAATGAGGCCATTTCTCAAGGCTCTGGCTTAGGAGACTTTGGAGGATCCAGAAGCCCTCCCAGACTCAGCTCACTGTGAAGAAAACTGTGGGTTTATTTTCTAAAGCACACTGATGTCATTTGAGGGGGAAAAAGGTGATGTAGAAGAATTCTGTGTCTCTGGTCTCTGCAGTTCACAAGGTCAGGTTTAAAAAGCACAGCACAGCATCCAGATGTTGCTCCCTTTCTCCTGTTAACATTCAGGAGAAAAAGGGAAAAAAGATTCGATTATTTAAATTGGTTTCAAAGTAAATTGTCAGGTGGAATAACCCAGGCAGCCCTGCCAAGGAGAGGTCACAAGCTGCTTCACAGACCTGTGCCACGATCTCTTATGGGCAGAGGAGTGGTACTGCCAGGGAACAAGAGGAAAAACTGGGATTGGGATATCCCCAGAGCCAGGAACACTCTGTGGAAGCAGCCCTTCACCTCACCCTTCAGAGACCTGCCAGAGGCCAAGTTCCAGGTGCTTCCCTGACAAAAGTTAAACACCCAAAACTTCTGGTGGGCAGAAAAAAGCATGTCCCACATTTCAAAATAAAATTTAAAAAAAAATCCAGGGCAAAGAAAGAGTTTCTTACCCAGAGCAAACCCAGGGAACAGGAATGTTGCCACTGTAGGACGTGAGCAACCGTGAGAGGAAGGAAGGTAAAATCCTGAAACAGCACAGGGGGGACAGGGCTGGGTTTGCTCCTGGGGCTTTGGGAGTCTGAAACTGTTTCTAGAATCAGATTTTATTCTGGGTCAAGGATCTTCCATGAGGGATACACACATGCATGTTTGCTTCCAGAATTCCTGACCTTCCAGAGGAAAGGTGGTATTTGTCCCTCTTTATCAGACTCCAGTTATGCTGAAATGCCAGAGACAGAAGTTTCATTTGTGTGGGAGAAACATTCAAGTCTATGGAAGAACTGAGAACTGGGATTCAGAACTTCCCTGAGCTCTGCATAACCAAGTTACCTGTTCACAGGGAGAGATGCAAGGTGGAGAGTGATTCCCTTGGCTCTAATCCTTAAAAAACCCCACCAAACAACTCAAAACTGTATCAAGTTTTGCCTCCCATTGTCCCAAAAATTTTGGCTCTTTCCTCCTTTGGCAGAGCCTGGTGCTTCAAAACCAGTGATAAAAAAAAAAAACAGGGTGGGAAGGAACAACTTCACAGATTCCTGAATAAAAACCTGGTGAGTATTTGACACCTGTTCTCATTCTGTTGCCACCTGGACAAGAACATGGATAACTTTGCTCCCCAACCTGACTAGAGGAACAATCAGATTAGGGACAAACATGGCATTTTTGGTGTGTAGGAAGACAGTGCATCTTCATGACAACTCCTGAACTCAATCCCTGTTTCTTAATCCTAAAAAACAGTCCAAAAAAAGCATTGGACTGTCACCTTTCCTTGCAAAGAAGGTGACACAGCCCTTACCCCAGTGCAGCCCTTTTGCAGGAACATCCAGCGATCCCAAAGATCGGGACCCAAGCAGAAAGATTGCTTGGGGTTGAAGACAAGCAGTTATTCCTTTCTTAAACAAAATTCATCCCATTAAAAAAAGGTGACTGTATTTAATAAATAGTCATTTCTGACATTATAAATAAGTTAAAAAATAATTTAAAATAAGCTAGTATAGAATAAATAGGCTTCAGTAAGTGCTTACATACATACATGCCTCTCTGAAAGGTTTCAAGTGAGCTCATGTTTAAAAGAAGCAAGTTCTGTAATACTGCTGGAAAATCTTGTGCCTTCAGGAAATCAAATATTGCTTTTCTTAGCCCTTTAGAATTGGATTCAGTTCCCATCCACTCAGGAATGGGACAGACCTACTCATTATTGCTGTAAACCTGAGTAAAAAGAAACAAGAGTTTGGAAGATGCCACTTGCTGCAGGCAGATTCAATGCCTGGAATTTCTAAAAAAAAATTTTGACTTTGTTTC
The DNA here is from genome assembly GCF_041296385.1 of Aphelocoma coerulescens. Taxonomy (NCBI): domain Eukaryota; kingdom Metazoa; phylum Chordata; class Aves; order Passeriformes; family Corvidae; genus Aphelocoma; species Aphelocoma coerulescens. The sequence goes on from NC_091028.1 coordinate 1,974,645, forward strand.
TCAGCAGGGTTAAAAAAATCCAACACATTTCCCAGAGCATCCTGCCAGACCAGAAGAGGTTTTTGGTTTCACCTGGAAGTGATTTCTGAACCGTCCTACCTGTACCCAGGTGCTGGCAGTTCCTTCCCTGCCCCTGGAATGCCCACTTGACTGTCCAGTGTGGAACCAGTACCCCGTGGGCACCCAGGAAATTCCCTTCCTTTTGCTACCCAGGAATTATCTAAAGGTCCAACAGGTAAGGCAACATCAGCCTCCTCTGTGGGAAAAGGACCGACGGGAAGAGCCCTTTGGAGCGGAGTGGAACGGATTCCTGCAAACTCACAGGCACCCAAAATCCACAGGTGGTGAAGGAGACTACTGAGAGGCAGGCAGCTGGCCTAAAGCTCCTAAACCTGCCCTTGGAATTTCAGTTTTTGTGGCTGAAGCAGCTCCCAGAGGCCTCTCTGTGTCCAAATGGCTGCGACTGCCCCACGGCTCAGCCCTGGAGCTCTTTGGTTTGGGGCTGGAGCAGCCCTGGGGGGTCTCCCCCTGCTGCTGTAGCCTTGGCTCTGCTATCTGGAAAGGTGGGAGCTGCTCTGGGACTGGCTGGAAGATGTGGTGACTCCACTCAGCTGGGAAAAGCCGCTGTTGCAAGATTCCAGGCTCGACATGGATCCCCTAGGATGGGACAGAGATGTGCTGTTAGGAAGGCAGCAATTAAGGGATAACTGTTCCTCTCACAGATCAGCTCCCTCTCTCTAGCACTTGCAGTGTAATTTTGGCTCATTTCCCACTTGCTCTCTAAGAATCTCTGTGTCATGATGAAATATTCATCAGTCAGAGACATTTTTTCCCAGTTACAGATATTATTCCTTGTCTCTGACTACTGTTCTGGGGAAGGGGACACAGCTGGAGCCTCTGGGAGCTGTCCCTGAGGAGAAAGGAAAGCTCCACAGCACTCCAAATGCAGCCTTGTGAACCCAAGGACTCCAGGCTGCTGAACACCAGAGTCCCAACTCCAGCAGCTCCAGCTCCTCCTGCCAAAAGCAGGCTGGGCTCAGGAAGAGCCCCAAGGAACACATCTGCATGACTGGAGGGAGGCATTTCTGCTGCTCTGACCCCACAGGACCTGGCCAGGTCACACCTCAAGCTCAGCACCTTCAGGTCGGTTCTGCCCAATGCTTCCTCCAGCTCTAGGGAAAGGCCAAGGACTTGCAGAGAGTTCAGATTAACAGGAGATTGGGAAGTGCTTTCAGCACTGAAGGAGGAGGCCAGGCACACCCTGACTCTTCACCTGTTCAGAAGTGCTCGTCCTTCTCAAGTGCCAAATAAAACTATCTGAGAAATAGCCCAGCTGATATTTAAATTACTCCAAAAGCAGCTTCTCAAAATATTCCCAACTAAGATAAAAACCCTCCTGAGTCAAAAACCTCCTCTTCAGGCAGCTGCAAGCAAGACCCAAAGCACAAAGGCCACTGGTGGATACAGTCAAGGGAACTTTTAAATACCTACAGCACCAGGGGAGATTGGCTGCACAAAATGCCACCAATGCCACCAGTTTTGTGTCCATCCACTTGTCAGTGAAACACACCCCCTGTGGGGTCTCTGATACCCAAATGTTTAACCCACACTCAGTGCAACTCGTCGTAAACCCCTTGTAAATGCCCTACCTGAAGTCCTTGGAGGCCAGCACCTCGTAGTAGTAGATGAGCTTGCACCTGTGGCTGGAGCCCTGCAGGGAGGCCAGGACATCGTCCACGCGGGGGAGGCTGGAGCTGGAGCAGGGCAGGGGCCCGTGCATCCTCCACTGCAGGATGTAAAAGCCAGGCCAGCGTGTGACATGGGACCCCTGCAGAGAGGGAGGGACAGCAGGTGACCACGGGTGTCTTGGGGAAAGGATGGATGGCCCAGCACAGGTGTCATTCACCTGTTCCACCTGCCTGAGAAACAGCCCTGTAGTACCAGTAGGGGGGAAAGAAAAGCTTGTTTAGTTTATTTTCCATTAGATTTTTAGCTTGGAGTCTCTTTCCAATGGCTCCCTCTAAATTAGGATTCCCCACTTTCACTGGGAAACCAGAAAATGATCACAGAATGGTTTGGGTGGGAATGAACCTTAAAGCTCAGCCCATTCCTACCCCCTTCCACTGTCCCAGGCTGCTCCAAGCCCCATCCAACCTGGCCTTGGACACTGCCAGGGATCCAGGGACAGCCCCAGCTGCTTTGGGCACCCTGTGCCAGGGCCTGCCCACCCTCCCAGGGAACAATTCCTTCCCAATATCCCATCCATCCCTGCCCTCTGGCAGTGGAAGCCATTCCCTGTGTCCTGTCCCTCCAGCCCTTGTCCCCATTCCCTCTGCAGCTCTCCTGGAGCCCCTTTAGGCCCTGCAAGGGGCTCTGAGGTGTCCCTGGAGCCTTCTCTTGTCCAGGTGAGCACCCCCAGCTCTCCCAGCCTGGCTGCAGAGCAGAGGGGCTCCAGCCCTTGGAAAACCTCTGTGGCCTCCCCTGGACTCTCTCCAGCAGCTCCTCATCCCTCTGCTGTTGGATCCCAGGGCTGGAGGCAGCTCTGTAGGTGGGGTCTCACCTGAAGGGGCAGAATCCCCCCTCCCCTGCTGCTGGGAACGGCCACAGCCCCCATTTCCAGCAGTACCTCATTTCCCACACCATCAGTTCCCTCCCTACCACCCGATTACTTTGGAGTTTGCAGGACTCTAAACCCATGCCAGGCCCCAAACCCCTCTGACCTGGATGCTCTCTCCTTCCCTGCAGACCAGAGGGGACTCCACCCGGCTGTAATCCACCCCCAGCACCCAGGTCTTGTCGATGAGCTGCACATTGTCCCCTGCAGCAGACGGACTTGGTGACGCAGCTTCTTTGTGACTTGGCTCAGGAGCTCGTTTGGAGTGAAAGAGGCTGAACACCACATCTCCCTTCAGGATGTCAAAGTCCCAGGTGATGACAGATTCCCCTTCCAGGATCTCCACAAGTATCTAAGAAGGGACCAGAACAAGGCCCTTGCAGGGTCAGGTGCTCAGGTGGCAGCAGTGTGTTCCACCCCACTCTGGGGCAAACACACTTGGCCCCTCAATCCTTCAGCTGGCTGATGGTCTTGATTCCTGAGGGGGACACACACCAACTCCCATTCCCCGCCCTACCACACCCATTCAGGTGTTTTCACCTTCTCTCCCCATATCAGAGTTATTTGTAAATGAGTTACTTGTTCTAGGAAAACCTCAGTGGAACTGAGGCACAAAGCAGGACACAGCAAAGAGCTAAATCAGAGTCACTCCCCATCAGAGAGGCCAGAGGGCTGATCTGGCACTTATTTGCTCCTCTTTGGGACATCCTGTTTCCTGGTGACTCCCATCAGGCAGTTCCCAGCAGACACCTTCCTTTATCACCCCCATCACTGTCCCAGCTACGAATGGGAGCTGAACTGTCAGAGGGGAAACTGAGGGGCCTTTATTTCCCCCAGGAGGAGGAGGAAGAGACTGGATCTTACAGAAGAGCAGGCCATAGTAGAGATAAGAGACACTGCTGCTCAAACTGCTGTTCTTAACTCCCACACTTCCAGCTGTCCCTGCCCAGGAACAGCAGCTGCTGCCGAGCCCTCTCCTGCTCCCTCTCTGGGAAGCCCTGGCTGCTCCAGTCAGCCCCAGCAGAGGGGACACGTCACTGTCCCAGCCCAGCAGCTCCTGCAGCCCAGGGAAGCTCTGCTCTGTACCTCGTGGGGGGCTCCTCTGAGCACACTTGCAGAGTGGTAGATGGTTTCTGTCCACAGCCGGATGTGATCCGAGTTCTCCGGCTCGTCCTCGGTTTGATAAAGGGACTTGGGGACGAGTCCCCCTTCTGGGACAGTGCACTGCAATGGTCACACAGACAAACAGGAGGGGTCAGGATGTCCCAGCAGTGAACCAGGAACACTTGCTGGCTGTCAGACACGGGCTGAGCCCTCAGCTGAGCCAGGACTGCACAGTGGCTCTGAGCTCACTGGAACTACCAGGGTTTGTCTGAGCTCCCTGTAGAGAGCTGCCCTCTGCCCCTGCTCCAGGATCCCCAGGGCAGCACCACCACTGCAGGGCAGCCTCCTGTGCCCAAAGGAACTGCCCTGTGCCCAGAGCAGGGGGATCCTGGCCAGCACAGAGGCTCAACACCTCTCAGAAGGCAGTGGAAGGCCAAGGTGGTGAGCAAGAGGGAATCACTTCCAGATTCCACCTGCACAGGAGGAAAGAAAACTCACCATGCAGTCTCCTCCCAGGAAGTCTGGGATCACATCCTTGTCCACATAGTCCACCAGCCCTCCTGAGCCCTGGTAGTTATTGCCACTGTAGATGAGGAACTTCTGCCGTGTGTTCTCATTGATAAAGGGACTGACCTGAAAGACAAAGGGCACAGAAGACACGGCTGTCACTGAGGGCAGCTGGAGACACTGTCTGAGCCATCTCACCACGATGCTTTGGGCTCTAGCCTGGAAGGTCTCAGCAGAGTGCAGAGCTTCACAGCTCTGAGGCACTTCCCAAAGAAGGGATAACAAATGGAAAATGTTCTCTCTCTCTGTATCATCATCTCACAGCACTTTCTGCTTCATGTACAAGAAAGCCTGCAGTCACTGCCTCACCTATAAACCTCACAGGAAATGTAACAAGCACTCTCACATTGCCAGAGCAGCCAGCAGGCACCAGGCAGAAGCAGATTTATTATTTACTACTTACTACCCTTCAGTGCCCTACAGCCTGAGACTAAAAGATACCTGTCCTTTCCCATCTATATGAAAACCCACCAAGTTTGGGTGGAATGGGGTGGGATTCAGGTTTCTCATCCTGTCCTGGTGGATGGCAGTCACTAGAACCCAGTGAGCTACAGGAACCCCATGGCCTGGCTCTGCTCTGGCCTCTTCTGGAGCTCACCACAAGCTGCCTGGAGTTTTTCCCTCCCTGCCTCTGCTGATGTAGCTCTTTGTGAACCTGCACAAGTGGCAGCGATCCTGCAGAGCCCAGGTTTCACCCACCAGGGTCCAGAGCACGGGGAAGACCCGTGGTGCTCTCACGATCAGGAGCCTCCCCAGGGTCTCGGGGTAGTTGTCCTCCACCACCTCAATGATCCTGAGCAGGGCCTTCACCCCAGGCCGCCAGAGGTGCCTCATATTGAGCCCTTCCAAGTCCACCAGGCAAGTCCAGGATCTAAAATAAACAGGCAGGAAAAGAGCTGTCAGAACTTTGGAATGTGGTGGCTGCTCAGTTTAGGATCCACAGTAACCCCACAGCCCGTGGGGGATCCAGGGAAGCCAACAAGGGACACCAGCAGTTCCAATAAAAAGCCCATCTCCACTCAGGCAGCAGACACCTGAATCCAGGTGAGCTCCAGGTAACACAGACACCCAACCCCAAGGGCAAGAACATCTGTCACTCTGGAAGAGGCTGAAGGTATGCAGGCCTATTGCTAAAAATAATGTAAAAATGCATTTTAAATGAAGGTGGAATCTGGCAGACAGGCTCCTGTTTTAAAAAAAAAAATTGAATTTCAAAGATGTGGATTAAAATCACCAAGACAGGAAGATGAAATTAATCTGAGGTGGGATATGAAAATGATGTAAGGAAGGATCAATGCTTGCTTTCCAATGAAACTGCAGGATTTGTCTGCATTTCAGTCTAACAAATAAATGTATATTTGCCTGTGGTCCCCATAGAGCCCGTAACACACACTGCTGTCTGCACTGTAACCCCAAGGACATCACCCCAAACCACAGCAGCATCCTTCACCGTGGCAGGGAAAGTCTGCAAGGATTCAGGAAAACCAATTATACTGACGTGATGGGGCGGCCAAAGATGTTGGTGTTTTCCTCACATCTCTTCTGTCCTTCCTCGTTAATGGACAGAACCTGGAATCAAAGCCAGCACAGACAGGGATTAGCCCGAGCATGGCCAAGGAACCAGGATGGCCTGGAGATCTTATTTAAAAAAAATACAGATAGCAGAGGGCAGGGCTGGATGGGATATTGGGAAGGAATTGTTCCCTGGGAGGGTGGGCAGGCCCTGGCACAGGGTGCCCAGAGCAGCTGTGGCTGCCCCTGGATCCCTGGCAGTGTCCAAGGCCAGGTTGGATGGGGCTTGGAGCAGCCTGGGACAGTGGGAGGTGTCCCTGCCCATGGCAGGGGGTGGGACTCGGTTACTTTTAGGTCCCTTCCAACCCAAACCATTCTGGGATTCCTGATGCCCCATGACAAGACTTCCAAACACCCCGAGGGGAACAGGTGGCACACGAAGGCACAGCTCACGTGTCGCAGCAGGGACTCCTCTCCCAGGGCCTTCACCAAACCCTTGGTGTCCATCTGGCCAAGGCGGAGGATGTAGAGCGGCCGCCCATCTTCAAAACAAAGGGTTTCGAGAGGGGAGCACTTCAGTCCCCCAGGCATCACTCTCATACCATATTCAAAAGCCACATTAAATATTTGAAAGGATAAAAATCACTGCCAAAAGTAACCTTTTCAGAGAAATTGCTTTGCACTGACTGATCTGCTGGATGTGTGCAGAGGAAATACAATTACAGGGAAGCAGAGTGGCTGCTTACAGGCACTGAACTGCTTTGTTAACTTTTCAAACGTCCCATACAGCTCTCTTCAACATCCCAGGTCACTGGGGAGGTGCCAGAACCAGCCTGTGCCAGGGGCAGCTCCTCACCTTTGTCCTGGTAGTGCCACCCCCCGGTGTAGTACTCCTCCAGCAGGGCTGGGGGTCTCCAGGACTGCAGGATGAAATCCACCTGGTACTGCTTGCGCCAGGACAGCGACTGGCACAGCATCTCCCGCGCTTTGTCGATGTTGAAGTCACGGGCGCGCAGGAACCGCAGGATGTGCTCATCCTTGGGGATCTGCAAGGAGAGAAAGTCCCAGCGTCAGGACTGGAATGTTCCATTTGACCTACAGACGAGGTTGCACACTCTACACCATTTTTTAAACTCTTAAAACTAAGACAGCAAACATTAAACTCCCATTCTGCCTCCCTCCCTCGCTAACCCAGCTGGAAGCAGCAGAGGGTGCCAGGAGCACAAAAGAAGTGACCAAGTCACTGCTTGTGGGAAGCCCTTCCCCAGTGCAATTCCCAGGAGCCCCAGCAAACCCCGGGCTGGCTGATGTTTCCCTTGGCTGGTGATCCACAAGGAGCACCAAAATACCGTGTGAAAGTCAGGGAGCTGCAAGTTCACCCGCCCAGGGCAAAGCAGCACGGGATGGCAACAGGTAACAAACAGCCACAGGTAACACGTGAACCACACCAGGCATTGGAGGGGAATCACAGCTCTGCAGCCTGAATGATGCCACCAGGACCAATTCCAGCTCTTGTGCAGGCCCTGCTGCTGCTGTTTGAACAGGACAGCTGCTGAGTGCTTCCAAAGGCTTCCCTGCCCCACCACACCACAGTAACTCTTGATCCAAATCAACCAAAACTACAACACACCCTCTCCCGATCACTCATGCCAGCACTGTCAGTAATTCTAACATCACAGGCACAAAAGCTTTCCAAAGCAAGTCTGCAGAATGGTTTCTTCCAACCTCCTTCCAGATCTGCCCTGTCCTCTTTAGCTGAGGAATCAAAGAAAACTTGCCAGGAATGCCAAGCAGCAGGAATTAACAATGACCCTGGCGGATTCCACAGAAGTGCCAAATCTGCCTAAGAGCCTGTCAGCTGCAAATCCAACTGGATCAAAGCTGCACGTGCTGCTGGATTCCCAGCCCCTCCCTCTAATTTCCCCAAAAGTGCTTGGCCTCATTCTCTACAAGTTTCCATTAAAAATTCCAGCTCTGTGGAGCAGGGATCCTCTCCTCCAGAGCATCCATACTCTGCTAGCACAACCCGAGCACTCCCAGCCCTGCTGGGACACAAACCCCCATGTCCAGGAGTCAAAGCTCCTTTGTTTGTCCAAAGCCATGCTCAGGGAAACAAAAAGCTGGAAAGAAAGCAAGGCTGGCAGCTGTGTCAGGAGGGAGCAATCTCGGATTCACAAGCAAGAGATGGTCAGAACTGACTCACCTAAAGAAGGGGCAGAGTTCAGGCAGCCTAAACCAAGCCTAAAGCACCTGAGGAGCAGGGGGGAGATTGACACTGGTTCTAATGCTGCATCTGTACATCCTGGAAAGAGGATCCCAGGAGTATTTAGAGGAACTCTGTATCACAGCAAGTTTAAAGCCAGCAGAGTTTTCATCAGATAATTCAGGTTTGTGTTCCTGCTGCTCAGAGGCAGCTGCCACTCATCAGACCCAGCCCAGACACCCACAGCAGCCCCAGGATCTCTGCAGGAAAGGGGATGGCTGGTGGAAGGTTTGCTACTTTTCATGTTTCAAACCTCCCCTGTACACAGCTCCGGGCAAGAGGCAAATCCAGCACTTCTGTTTGGACCAAAGGCAGGAAGCTCCAAGGAGACTTATTCCACAGTGGAACTAGTCTTTTATCCTTGTCCAACCAAAGCAGTAACTCCCACGTGCAAGCAAACGAAGGTTTAATTTCAGCCTGCTTTTGTATTCACTGGTGGAAGCGCTGCACTCTCCTGCACGGTGCAAAGCCATGAGCAGAGCTTTGAGCTGCTGCAATTCTAACACCATTTGCAGTTTGTTCCTTTAACTCCTCAGATTTTTTAAGCAGCAATGTATCTGACTGTAAAGGTAATGTCTGCTTTGGAAGGAACAGGGAAGGGATAGTGAAACAGGACAGAAGACAAAAATAAGAAGGGCCATTTTCCAAGAAACAGATCTATTTTTTGATAATTTCTGACAGAGGAATAAGGCCATCCCTGCTCCGAATTAAAAGAACTGATTGCCACAGCAAGGTAAGAGCCTCTCCAGGGAAAACCCCAGCCTTGCAGGATAAGCTCCTGAGTTTGGTCTGCTCTGTCAGGCTATCAGGGAATCAGGAGAAGCAAGCAGCTGAGCAGTCAGGGGGGTCAAGATGAAGTTTCAAATAGCCAGCACCTCCCTTCCTGTGTGCCCAGATCCCCTGGGGACAAGGCCCACAAAGGCCACCCAAAGGCCTGAGGCAGCTGCCAGTGTCCCCAGAGCTCAGGATTGAGCTGCACCTTCCCAAGGCTCCCAGCACAGCACAGGGAACAAGGGCTGCCACTCCCTGCCCAGCTCCAAGCACCCAAGGGGCAGTTGTTCCACATTCTGCTCGCGTGCTCCCACGTTTTCCTTCTCCAGCTTCCATTCCTCAGCCTCTGACATGGAAGGGGGAAAACCAACCCACAGAAGAAAGGTTTAGGTGGTGCCTGTTCCAGCTGAAAGCAGGATCCTTGCAGGTCACACCAGGGATAAAGCCTCCCTGTTTTGCTCCCATCCAGGACCCACTAGGTGAGGTATCTCCTACCCCAACAGAGCCCACAGCATTTCACTGGACAGGTCTCCATGAAAAGCCTCCTGTCCTCTGTCTCAGCACAGCTACACCTGGGGACTGACCCCTGCCTGCCCACCTGTCTGGTGCCTCCTGTCTGACAGGAGGCTGGATCACAGGCAGACACAGATCAAAAGCAGTATTTAGCAGAGCCCCTTCTCTTGGTGAAGCTGTTCCTGTGAGCAGGGAGCTGCTCACACAGCTCACTCACCACCCCCTGGCTGGCTGGGAGCCCAGCCCCAGCTCCTTACTCACAGGCAGAGCATCAGTGACACGAGAGCAGCTGGCAGGGAGGTGTCACAGCCCTGTGCTCCATCAGGTGTGCATACATACACAGTATATACATTATACATCATACAGATATTCCTGTAGTCTCTACCTGCATCCAGCAGCCACCACCCTTCTGGACATGGTCCAAGTTATCCAACCTGCTGTTGATGCCACTGTACACCAGTGGCCTTGGCCAGCTTTGGCAGATATTTGGTGGTGGGAATTTATCAGCTCTTACAATTCAACATTCAGCATTGTTGGTGTCTGGTGCATTATCAGCTGCTGGGAGCCTCTCACACTGCCCCAACACCTCCTGTTCTCCTCAGCCTGAGGTTTTCTGGTAGCTGTTTCTCCATCCACATTCCTGGGTACCAACAAAACCCACCTGCCTGCTCACACACAGGGGAACTTCAGGAGTTCAACAGCAGCAGAACTATAGCACTGAATCTTTGCTACATTTTATTTCTACACGGGTGATTCACATTCACTTTTCCAAGAAAAAACAGCATTCTAAATCATGTTCAGACTCCCTGTACTCAGATGAGACATGCTCAGCTCTGAGACATACAGCACAGCATGCAGAAAGGACTGCCAAAGCCCCTTGTAAGCAGCAGTCTCTTTTGGAAAAGCCAGGTAAAGGAAAAAGAATTAAAATCTTCCCAAACCCAGGAATGCAGAGTACCTCACCTGACCCATCCTGACTGACTGAGCTGTTTCCTTCTAAGCCAGGGAGCTTCTACTGCTGAAACCTCACCCAGCTGTTATCTGCTTCCAAGGGGGATGACTTGCTCCTCTTCCTAAGAGCCCTTTATCTATTCAGCCCACCCAACTTCTCTCTCTGGTGCTATCCTTAGTCCTTCTTTCCTTCCCTCCTAATCCCTCTCCATCAGGAAATCTGGAGTTAAACCCCTCTTGAGGCATTCAAGCTGCTCTAAACCCTTTCTTTTCCCAGCCACATACCAGTTACCCTGTCAGTCTGACAGAGACTTTCCTTTAACCAAAAGGAGTCTGAGAAGCTTCTGGACATTCCAGCAGGCAGAGACACACCTGTCCCCCAGTGCCTGTGCTGCTTTTCAGGGAAAAATCAGAGAACCCCAGAATTTCCTTGAGCAGGAAGGGACCCACAAGGATCATGGATCCAGCTCCTGGCCCTGCACAGACACCCCAACAACCCCACCCTGGGCATCCCTGGCAGCGCTGTCCAAACACTCCTGGAACTCTGGCAGCCTCGGGGCCGTGCCCATTCCCTGGGGAGCCTGGGCAGTGCCCAGCACCCTCTGGGGGAAGAGCCTTTCCCTGATCTCCAGCCTGACCCTCCCCTGGCACAGCTCCAGCTGTTCCCTCAGGTCCTGCCCCTGGTCACAGAGAGCAGAGACCAGAGCTGCCCAGGTGAGCTCTGTGCACCATCTCCTCTTCTCCAGCTGAACAAGCCAAGTGCTCTCAACTGCTCCTCCTATGGCTTCCCCTTGAGACCCTTCCCTATCCTCGTGTCCCTCCTTTGGACACCTTCTGACAGCTTTAGATCCTTCTGATATTGTGGTGTCCAGGACTGAAGGTGAGGCCACTCTGGCACAGAGCAGAGCAGGACAACGCTCCCAGGACACGGTGACCCTTTGGGCTGCCAGGGCTGAGTCACGTTCAGCTCAGCATGGACCACGACCCCCAGGTCCCTTCCTGTGGTGTCACACTCCAGCCTCTCATTCCCCAGTGTATTTGTGCATCCAGGGTGCCCCATCCCAGGTGGGATCCCCCTGGGTGCCCTGGGTGCCCGCCCTACCCACCTTTCCCTTGTGAGTCTCCTGGAGCCACTGGCGCAGGCGGATCAGGCAGCTCTCCTGCATCGGGGTGAGCTGGCCCAGGTAGCGCTCGATGTAATCAGCGTCCAGTTTGTCAGCTGGAGGGAGGAAACAACAATTCAGAGCAGACTGGAACAGCCAGGAGGGAGATGGACAGTTGTTTCTATACATCAGGTTCCTTATAATTTACATGGGAATTGCTCAGAAGCCTCATTCCAGCAGCTGGAAGGAGGGAGGGAGAGATGGGGGGACACTCTCCCGGTGATTGGGGCACGAGGCCACAGGCAGCACGTGCTGTATCACAACTGGATCACTCCACCTGTCTCTGAGAACACCAGTATTCCATTCAGGCCTGAACTGCTCCAGCAGGAGCTTTAAAAGAGCTATCATGAGCTCTGGAACTCAGCTCACCAACTACTCCAAGACCTGGGCACTTCCATCTCCATGTGTCCCCAATTTCACGCACAACTGCAGTGACAAGAGGCTCGCTGGAACACCAAGCCATTATTCTGCCCAGGGACACCAGAGACAAAGGGAGAACAACAGCACATTTCTGACAGCAAGGGAGGCTTTTGGCAAGGGGACAAGTCCTGTGCACACCAGCAGCTCCAGGCCCCTCCAGCTCAGAGACAAAAGGACAAGGGGTTGGTGACTGCCAGCCCTGAGGGACAGAGGGATGTGCCAGCCCTGAGGGACAGAGGGATGTGCCACCCAGGGCTGGCAGCTGCCAGCCAGCAGAACAGGGCAGCTGGGGGAGCAGCCCAGGCAGCAGCTGGGCTGCAAGACACAGGGAACAGGGCTGGGGACACCTCAGAGCTGGCTCTTTGTCAGGCACAAGGTTTTCAGTAGATGCCATCACCTGAGAAAAGAGGCCTGGACACCCACAGGATGAGCAGGAGAATACAGAAACTGCATTTAGAAGTGAGACACTCCATGGAACCCCCAGAGCTAGCAAGGTAGGGAGCACGCCCAGGGAAGGCAATCCCTTCCTGAACAGGAGTATGGGCAGAAAAATAAGGGCTACTCTCCTCTTCTGCTAGATAGGACCCACCACTCTGAGGTTAACTTTAATCTCAAACACTTCTCCTAATCAGCTTCTCTTTGGATTCCCGTTTTCTTCCAGAAAAACTCCCAGAGATCAGGTGAGAGCAGAACTACTGATATTTCCAAATTCCAAGCTTTTCCCCTAGTTACACTCAGCAAAACAAGTGCTGCCTTTCCTTCTCAGGAATGACAACAACTGCTTCTATTACAACAGCTCTGGATTCAAAGGTGCCTGCTATTTCTTTTTGCCAGAGAAGTATTTTATTTAGTCTAGAAGATATCATCAGACCAACACACAGAAAGATGAAGTTTGATTCAGGCATTTTATGGGAAAAAGGCATGAGGAGACATTCCACAAAGCTTGTCTTGGCCTGATACAGGGCCAAAAGCCATCCAAACCTGTCCCCAAGACTATTAATTTTGGAACAGATAAAATATTTAATTCCATACTGAAGACACCTTCTCCAATTTAAAGTATAAAATACCTTAAAGAGCTGATCAAGCCTGATTTTTTTTTTTCTAAGCACCAAAACATACTGTCTGCATGGATTTTTTGTTTTAGGGAAAAAATAGTTCCATTGTTTGTTTTTCTTGAAAAAAGAAAATAGCTTTCCCTCCTCCTCCCCCACACTCCAGATGAAAAACCTGATGCCAAGAGAAATGAAAATAAGCTCCTTGGTCAGTGCTACTGACTGAGAGCTGCTGCCTGGGCAGTGCCTACCGTCAGGGCTGGCAGCCTCTGAGGGAGGGCAGGGGCTCCCAGCCTGCTCCCTGCTGGTGCCAGCAGCCCCAGAATCCAGCAGGATGTCACCAGGGTCCCGTCCCTCAGCCGGGGCTCGCTCATCCTTCGCCGCGGGAGGGCTCCAGCGAGGGATGAACGTGATCCCTTGGGAGATCAGCTCCTTCAGGTAGTGCTCAATCACCTCCTTGCCCTGAAGGGGAGAACTCTCATTAGGAAAAAGCCTCCTCCAGAGCCAGCAAGGTGCAGGAGTTTCATCAGGAGAGATGACTAATGCTGCTAGGGATAAACAGGGGAAAGCTCTCCTTCCATCCCCACGATCCTGTCAAAAAACATCCAGTGTGAAAGGCCCCTGTCAATGAAGAATTACAAGAATGGCCAGGCAAATCCCAGTCTATGGATGCAGCTGCCTTTAGAGCACTTTTACCCCATCCCCCTGCTCCCAAACCCAGTTAGCTGCCCTGCTCCTCTGCAGCCCAGAGGAACGGGCCACTGACCCAAGCCTGAGCTCTGGAGACACAGGGCAGTGATTTTCACCCAGAACTTCCCCTTCCTGCACAAGAACAGTGTCCTCAGTGTCCGAGGAGCCTGGCACCCACAGCATCCACTGCCACCCTCCTCTGGCACAGCCTGCTCCATCCCTGCACAGACACATTCCAGCCAGCAGATCGTTCTTTGCACACCGGCTTTTCCTTCCTTTGCCCAACTGGGGCATTTCAGAGCCATAAGCAAGGGCACAAAACTACACTGGGTCTGTTTACAGAAAGGCAAATAGAGGATTTGGGGTGTTCTGGCAGCCAGGGAAGCCCACCTTACCCGTTTGATGTTGGAAGTGTACTGCTTCATGGCAATCTTTTCCACTGTGCTTTCGAAGCCAAAAAAGGACTTGATGTCGAGAGAGGCCGACTGCTCAAAGCACGTCCACTCCTCGTTCTCAGGGTGAACCTACAGCCAGGGGAACACACAGCTGGGATGGTGCCAGGGGGCTCATGGCCCTGGCACCACACTGGCTTCTTAACCTCCACAGCTACAGAGTGAGGGGGCAGAGGAGGCACTGCCAGACCTGGATTGACCAGCCAGGTTCATTCCCATCGTGAGAATTCATGGAGAACTGGACATCCAGACTTGCTAACCCAACATTCTTCACATGCACAAGGAAATCAAGATTTAAACCCACCTCTGCCCCAGCAGACCTGAACTGTAGTAGCAAAAGCTGCACTAAAATAGCAGTGGAACTGCCCACTTCAAACCGTCATGTCAAGGTCTCTTTATGGAAAGGGATGGCCTTGTGGAACATGCAATTAAAACTCCTACACCTGCAAGGAAGAAAGATGCAAACCAGGGTTCTTTTTAGTTTTGGATGGGAGACTCAGCCACTAACATCAGCCTTCTCCCCAAAACACTGGGGACATGGCAGAGCAGGGAGTTTTCCCACTGTCAGCTCAGCACACACCTTTCCCTTATTTCCCCTCTGTTACTCTATATATGGTAAAATCTTTTCCTCCTTTAAACTTAACCCTTTCCTGAGGAGACTCTGCCTTCTCTCTGTAGGTGCTGCTGTTCACAAACTGACATGAAAGAAAAACAACTCCAGCCCCCACACAAGCATACCATAAAGGACAAATTCCTTGGGGAGATATTAAGTAACTGCAGGAGCAGGATCATATTTCTCCAAGTTGCCTCAGAGAACACTGCAGAAAAGGAAAGATGAGAATAAACCTGCTTCCGGTGCACTCTGGCAGGGAAAAGGGAACTGGTAAAAATAGAGCAGGGAACCATCTTGAGGATGCAGCCAGCAACTCCTACCCTGTTCCCCTCAAAGCCCAGATGCTGACGTTTCCTTCCTAAGAACACAGCCAAAATCAGCAAGTGTAACAAGCTCCTAGTTAACCTGGGAGCATTTCAGACCTGTCAGTGCCTTTGGTGAGGATGGAAGTTTGATTTACTGCAGTTTTTAGGAAGCCTCATGCAGCCACCAAGGGATCTCTGGCTCAGGAACACCGTCACCATCCAAAATGTTCACAGCTTTTCCATTCCTCCTCTTGCCTGAAGCTCCTTACAGCCTGCTTAGTCCTGTCCAGTGGCCAAGAGGGCAGGTAAGTAACAGGATTTGGACATTTGTGTGAGGAACAACAGGCAGGATCTGATTGCTTCCAGAAACAGCTGAGGCTATTTCATGGTGACTGGGCCCTAAGAGCACCATTACAGTGAAATAGCACAGAAACAGCCTCAAATGGAGACAGCCCAGGCCACAGATCAGGCTCAAGTCCTTTCTCCAAATCTTTAGAGCATGAAAATAATGACAAACAAGGTGCTAAAACTTTCACTTATTTGTGGGCAAAATTAATTGCCAGACTTCACTCAGGCCCTTGTAGTAATGAATAGTAAGGGTTTAATTCTAGATACCCAGATTTATATACATGCCCAAGTTCTAGATGTTTTTGTTAGCCTGAATTCCAATCAAAAAGAAACTGAGAGAATACCAGCAGTTCTGGAGCATCAACTCTGTTTTCCACTTTCACTCCAAGCAGAGAATCACAATCAATCTAAAGGAGTTTCTCAAGCCCTATGAAATCACAGAATGGTTTGGAAAGGACCTTAAAGCTCATCCAGTCCCACCCCCTGCCATGGGCAGGGACACCTTCCACTCTCCCAGGCTGCTCCAAGCTTTGTCCAACCTGGCCTTGGACACTGCCAGGGATCCAGGGGCAGCCACAGCTGCTCTGGGCACCCTGTGCCAGGGCCTGCCCACCCTCACAGGGAACAATTCCATCCCAATATCCAGTTTGTCACTGGGAAGCCATTCCTCCTTGTCCTGTCCTTCCAGGCCCTTCCTGTCCCTCTCCAAAGCAACTGAACAAGCCACACCCAGGACCCAAGAGCCTTTCCAGCCCGAGAGTCTCTAACCACAGTCCAGTGTTGCAGAGGTGTTCAAACCCATTCAGGCACCTTCACCCTGTGTGTGAGTGCACAATTCCCACCCCTCCCAGCACAGACAGCCAAAGCAGAGCTCTCACTGAGTAGCTGCAGGTCTCCCTGACCACGACACGGTTGGCAAAGGTCTCGTTGTGGGCTTCGATGCGGAGCGTTCTCTCTCTCCAGTTCACAGTGTTCTTCTGGATGAAGAAGACATACTCTACCCCTGCAATCTGGAGAGGAGCAGGGAAATACAGAGAGAAAAGAGTTGACTTGAGGAGCCTTTATCTATCTGAGCCAGCCAACAAAATCCAGGCCTCTCTGCTCCCAAGGTTCCACCTGCCTTCTTCAGCAGCCGGGGAGCATCCACATTCAGCTTGCAGCTCCGCTCAATGACATGGATGGCTCCGTCCTCACTCCTGGATTCGTGCAGGATTTCACTCCCCAGGAAGACTGGGATCTCTGGGCACGTTGGAAAGCGCTTCTCATAGGCCTAAAAGTGAAAAGAAAGTAAATTTACTTCTGGGTAAATCAATTTTAACTCTTTCTGAATTAATTCATTCCCATACAGTGAAAATCCAACAAAACGGAGGCCCCTGAAGCCCTGAGTTGGCTCCAGTTTTCTCAGAGGTGAAGTTAAAGCAGAGTAGTTACAAGCAGGGACAGCACTGTGTCAGTCACAAGCCAAGCATGTCCTAACATAACATTTCCTTCTCACACGAAGTAGAAACAGAATCCTGTTGTTGAAGAATACTAGGAAGGGAATCATCACTTCAACATCAGGAAGTTCCTAACTAGCAAAAGCAAACACAGCTCTGCTAATTTCTGCTGGCTAAAGACTTGAATTTTATAATCTCTGGGTCAATACTGTCTGTTTGAAGAAGATACTAAAAACTATTTAATATTCCTGAGCCTTAAAACATGATGTGCCAAACAGTTCTGGTTGCCCCAAACTATCAAAGGTAAGACCACCAATTATTAGCTACTCACTTTGCCTCAATTTATCCATTTCTATAACAATTCTGTCCTGGCTCTGAAATCCTCCCTGTTCTAATTAGCACATCCTTCCTTTCTCCAAAGCTTCTTTACCAGTTCTAGCAGAATTCCAGTCTTCCCTGGCACTTGCAGCAAAGTTAACTTGCATCAACAAGTTACTTACAAGTAACTTACAACTTACTGTTGCTGCTCCTTCCCTAACTTCTCCATCTCTTATTATATCCCAAGATGTTTGCAGGACGGAATCTTTTTCCCTGGATTTCTGAAAAACCTCTTGCATGTTGTGTTGCTGTTGTAAATATGTGGTTGCTGCACAAGCTGCCCAGAATTCCACTGCAGCTGTTGCAGGAGGAGAACCTGTGCTCTCCTTCCACTGCAGTCTCAGAGCTCCACATTTTCATCATAAGGTGTTTCTGCCATCATTCCAAGACAATTTCTCTAGGAACTGCTGTCATCTTCCCATCTTCCAGAAGACACCACCATTTTATAAAGCACAGAAGAATAAAAATATTCATGAGTTCTCTGCCCCAAAAGCAAACATTGATGTGCTGATGCTAGAGCCGGGCCAGGCTGCCAGTGCCACGCTCCCCGTTACCACAGCAATGCAAAGCCTGGATGCCCCTGCACAGATTCATGTCCCCTGCTCCCAAAATAGCCCAGGCACTTAAGGACACATTCCATATCTCCTGTTCCTGGACCTCTGGATGGGAAAGAAGTTATTTCAGATTATCGTGTTGCTCCAGTATCAGGAGGGAAGTGCAGGCAGCTGCCAGCTGGAGTCCCAGCCAGAACAAAGCATGCAGGTTTGAAACCCTGTTCTCCCAGTCCCTCAGCAACGTTCTGCTTGCTTTGCCACACTTCCCAGAGAACTCTTCCCATATTCTTCTACCCGTGCTTTTCACTCCTCATCACAGGAATAACAAAACCAGATTAGATGAATCCAAAATTCCCCTGTTAAGTGACTGTTTCCAGCACAGATCCACCTGGCTCCAGCCAAGAGGAGCACACTCACTGCTTTAAGCAGCTTAATTTGTTAGATGGTGGTTCATGGATCTGTGTCAGGCAGTGCCACAGGACACTCCCAGCTATGCTCTCCTGGTACCCTGCCCTTTGCTCCAGGGCCACATGGCAGGAGGGCTGCACCCCTCAGTACCTGCTCTCT
Source organism: Aphelocoma coerulescens (assembly GCF_041296385.1). Taxonomy (NCBI): domain Eukaryota; kingdom Metazoa; phylum Chordata; class Aves; order Passeriformes; family Corvidae; genus Aphelocoma; species Aphelocoma coerulescens. The sequence continues at coordinate 1,992,918 of NC_091028.1, forward strand.
TCCCTGCACTTGCCAGCACATTCATCTCCTCAGGCAGAGTTAACACTTCCTATCTGTGCTTCCACCTGTCCTCTCCCAACCCTCCAGACTCCAAACCACCATCCAGGGCTATCCTGAGGCCAAAGCCTTCACCTTGCTGGTCTCTTCTGCTCCAGCCCATACAAAAGGTGTCTCTCCAGGCCACCCACTCTGTTACTGGAGTCCCAGTGGTCAGACACTGCATGCTGAGACCACTGGGATACCAGAATATTTAGCAACTGTTTTTGAGCTGTTTGTCCCATGTCACTCCATACACGTGCCCTTAACACACCTGCAAAAAGTGTCACTGAAAGCCCTTCCCTGAGAGAAGGCTGCCCCAATTAACTGCACAGCAAGGGTGGGCAGTTTCAGAGACAATGGGAGAGTCTTAAACTAAAAGAGGACACATTTAAATCAGATGTTAGGAAGAAATTCCTCCCTGTGAGGGTGGGCAGGCCCTGGCACAGGGTGCCCAGAGAAGCTGTGGCTGCCCCTGGATCCCTGGCAGTGTCCAAGGCCAGGCTGGACATTGGGGCTTGGAGCAGCCTGGGACAGTGGAAGGTGTCCCTGCCCATGGCAGGGGGTTGGAAGGAGATGGGCTTTAAGGTCCCTTCCCACTCAAACCATTCTGGGATTCTGCTCTTTCAGGGGTGCAGCTGTGCCAGGAACATTTAAGGGAGTTTCCAAACAAACAAGAGCTGTTCTAGTGGACCCTCCAAAGGCTTCACTTGAACAGCTTTACCTGTAGGTGCCCCCTCACCACAGAGAGACCACAAGAGCCAGTCTGAAACCACCACTGAATCCAGGTGTCTCTGGCTCCCATCTGAAGATAAACCACCCAATCTCAACTCCCAGCTGTTTCTTTCTCCACTAAGTATGGACCTGATCCAGCTGGAGACAGGCTCCCTAATAAACTGTCATTAGATCCAGCAAAACTAAGACCAGGACAAAGAGTGCAGCCACTATTTCAGTCAGCTAAACAACATCTGGAGTAGGAAGAGAGGCCAGGGCAGAAGCACATGGCAGTGCACAGCCTGGTGATATAACTGTGACACCAGCCCAAACACATCGCCTAAATAGGGGGAACATTGCCATATTTGAGAAAGAATCCATATCCACATCGATATTAAGTCCTTTGCTAATCTTCTTTGCACAACAGCTCTAAAAATACAGCAGGGAAGATGCCTGAGATCACATGAAGGACAGCTGAAGCCCCACGCTGCAGTCACAGCAAAGCTGTTCCCGGAGCACCCAGACTTCCCATCCCTGCAGACTCAGAGCTGAGCAGGAGAGCAGCCCATTTCTGTGCCCAGCATCCTCCTCTCAAAATCACTCTATGCAACAGTCCATTGCTGCTCCAACAGGGAAACTGAGGGAGCTTATAAAGACAGAGGAATACTTAATTTTTTTCAAGCCATCATCAGTTATGTCTCCTCCTCTGGGCTTCTGCAGAGTCCAAGGTGGACAACAGAACACCCCAGAGAAATAAAAGGCACAGAGTATTTTGTATTAATTGTTTTAATGCTTTGGCTGCCTGCACTTGCTCTTTCAGCTCCTCGCTGCAGGAATTCTGCCCTGAGCAGGATACAGCAACGAGGATTTGTCTCTCCCTTCCCAGAAGGAACAACAGCAGTGTTGTGCCACCACTGGGTGTTAAAGCTCTATTGTGGGTCTGCACTTCAGGCAGACACTGTGACAACTGAAGTCTCTGACAGGATCATATATAAAAATATATAAAATATATAAAATATATAAAATATATAAAATATAAAATCAATGGTGCCATGAAGCCACTCCCTCCCTTCCTCTAAACCCCATTGGGATTAACACCTCACACCCAAACCAACCATTTCACAAGAGGTGCTGGCTCAGGCCCACCAGTGTCCTTCCCAAAATCAAGTTGGTTTTCCCCAGATTTCTGACAAAAGAATTGTTGCAAAAATCAGTGCTTTTGTTGTAGTGGACTGTGACCAATAGTTCAAAGTGTCATTTAAATCTCTGCAGTCCTGAAACTGAAATTACACATTAAATTTCACAAGAGTGAAGACAGAGGGATTTGGAATCTGTTTGAACTCATCAAGATATTTTGCTTAGAACTATAACCAATTATTTTTGGGTGCATCTGAATATAAAGAAGAAATAAGCATTTAGATATAGTTCATTGGAATGAAAAAATTCAACAAAGAAGAAATTAAATGAAAAAAAAAATTACAAGTGAAACAATTTCTAGCTGAAAAGTTAAAACATGCAGGAAAGTCAAAGAAGATCTCAAAGATTCAGTAGTGTCAGATTTTCCATTCACACTGAAGGGAGCCCAAACTAGGATAAGGGTATTTCCAACTGGTTACAGTGACCTCTGCATCCCGGCAAAGACCCCTTAGTGTCACTGAAGCTGACAAATGACTAATTACAAGGAGCAATCATTAACAGTGATGTGGCTGACTGTGAAATCAGCAGAGTGCTCTGACCAAGGTTTTGCCCCATGATCTCCTGGGAAACGTGTCCAAGTGGTTTTACCTGATCTGGGAAATATCCATCCCAAATGGATTATGGGACCAACACTGGTAAGTGAAAATCAGCTTGTGAGAAGAGAGTTTGAGAACAGTACAAGAAGCCATGCTTGAAAGTGTTCTAAACTGTTGGCTAAGTACACAATAACCAACACAAACACCACATCTGCGAGAAGAGATTACTCCAAAGGTCAGCCAGATGCCAAACAAGAACAAATTATACAAAACCACAAGTGTTAAACCCCAAAAGTGACATTCTAAAGCCTCACAGCCACAGAGAAAAGAGGAAATTACCCTCCTCTACACTCCCCCTACTCCACCCACTCAGCCCCTTCCCCTGCAGAGCAGGGGCCCTCTGCAAGTCCTGCACATTCCCAGTTCCAGGGTGTCAGAGATCCTGACAGTGCCAGAGTGTTCCTGCCCCTCCACTTGAAGAGCTGTGTCACTGCTGGTTCCTACAGGACCCACAGGACATGGCCAGCAGGCAGGATCTTTGTAACAGCTCCTCCTGTTTCTCCTTGGCAGGGTTTTCTAGGAAGTGACCTTGAAATCAATTACACCACAGAGGCCTCAGGAATGCACAACAACAGGGATGTGTAACCACTGAATTACTGCAGGAAACACAACACCTCAGCAGCCAGACCCCCTGCACACCTCCAGGCAGCTCCCTCCAGCCTGCTGGGTCCTGAGTGGCTTCCATGTGCTTCCAGAGGCAGCTTCTGTTAGATGGGACCTTCAAGAGTGCAAAAGCTGGGGGGGGAACAACATCGTGTAGAGCACAAAGAAACTTAATTGTGATGCACCTGATGTAGACAGAATTTACAGCCAATATTACCTGAATAAGTGACAAGGGTAAGACTTCATCCTTGTGCTAAAACGCTTCAAATTTTCATGATCAGACAATGTTTAAATCTGTATTAATTAATGAGATTCCTCAAGGTCATGTTACAGCCATGTGCAGGTTGCAGGAAAAAGGAACTTCTGTGTTCAGAGGAAAGGAAGTGAGGAGGAGATAAAATACCAGGTTTTGAGCTGAAGATGCCCAGATCATCATCCCTTTGAAAAGAGATGATGAGAAGCAAGATAAAGACACCTCATCACTTTTATGTAAGAAGTGGAAGCATTTGGAGCAGCTTTTGAGCCGTTCTAATGATACATAAATATTCCTCTGCAGATTCAGGCCTTCTAGGAAAAAGTAATTTCATCCTGCAGTCCCTCCCACTGCTTGGTCTCAGTGCTGAAGGGAACCGCAGAGTCTGCACACACCAGACACAATAATCCACGTGCTTTGAACAGATCAGATACCAGCTTCCCACTAACCACAAAGCAAGATAAAATATACAAGGAACAATGTGGGAGGGACCAAATGCATATTTAGGGTACAGAAAGGCACTGATTCAGGGAAAAGGGAACTTCATTTCAAGGAGGTGCAGAGTATGCACAGTAAAAGTCTTTGGGGCCCAAGGGAAAAAAAGAAACACTTGGCAAGAGGAAAAAGATCTGCCAACGAGAAGTGCATGGGACAACAGTACCCCGGCTACAAACATTGACCCAGTGTTATTGCTGCCTGGACTACAGCCAATAATTTGCCTCATTCCTTCAGATTTTGGTGAAAGAAACAATTCAGGGAGCAGCAGCATCTATTGCAATACAGGCACAACTGAGGGCCACAGCAAACCTCCTAAACCCAGGCCCTTGCACTGCAGCTGCACAAAGGCATCCCAGGAAGCCACCAACATGCCTGACCTCCTGTCTGAGAAGGAACAATATCCCATTCAAGCTACCCTGCTGCAGCCTTCTCCTCTGCTGGGAGAAGGAACTCTGTGTGGAGCAGTTGAGGTCACAAACAGCACAAAGCTTTGGCCTTTACCAAAAACTATCGAGGTGACACCTTATCCAGGGACCACTGCGTGCCACAGCCCAGCGTGGAGAGAGAGAAACCAAAATGGGAAGGCAAGGAAGCAAAGATCTCGTGTGACTAACGCTTGAAAGAGCAAAACACAGCAGTCAAATGTCACATCACACATTTACTGCTTGATGATTCACCCCAAAATCAAACAGGCTGGCTCACAAACTAATGGCTACTTGGAAGGACACTCTGTCATTGCCAGAAGTGAGAATTTATACAAATTGGCCATGATTCAGGATCAGACTTGGGCAGGTCACTGTGCTTAGCAGTTAAAACAAGCCCATACTGGTTGAGATGTAAGAATTAATTATGATTCTAAATTTTACCACCTCTTTTAGTCCCTGCTGAAGAGTTTATAATGTGTCTTCTGCACCTACACATTCAGTAGAGAAGGGTCTTTTAGTCACTACTGGAACACGAGATAAAGGTGATACAACAGAGCTGGATGTGTCTCCTTGTGCTGTGCCTCTGAACTGGGGCTGCCTTCAGAGCTCAGCCATCCCTGCACCAGCCAGCACCCACCAGATTTAGCTTGAGACACAACCCATCCTTCAAGGAAATAACCTCCATGCTGCAGCTGGAGAAGGTGATTAAACCTGTAGAGACTCTTGGAATTAGTGTAAATCTTCTCCAGTCCACACATGGTGCCAGCACCGTCCTGCCCAGCAAACGGAGTCTGAGCAGTGGCAAAGCAAAGCCCTCAGAGACCTTTGTCACCCCCACAAAACACACTGAGCATGATGTGCAGATGTTGCCAGCAGTTCTCCAGAACTCCCAATGAATAAGCAGTTCTTCCATCAGCTCCTTCCAGAAAGCAGCTCTTCCATCATCCAGCAGCTGTGACAAACAGCACTCACCTTCTACTTGCTTGAGGGGAAGCATCCCACACCACAACCCCAGGAGAAATGTCAGCTCTTTCCCAGCTATTGCTCACTCTCAACATGCTTAATGCCAAGGGAGGAGGTGGCAGGGCCCAGGGCAGAGCACCCCAGGGCACAGCCAGCCCAGCTGACACACAGAGCATCACTCCCAGGCTCCTGGTGCCAAATGCTGCTCAGCAGGAAGATGAGGGGGTATTTTTAGTGTATCTTGACAGCAGGGTTTCAAGCCTTCAAGTCACACTGAAGCATCATGTCTTGAGTCAACACTAGATTATCTCTTAAGTGCATAAAATGTTAACTCAGTAGCTTCTGGCAGGCACAGCAAACTCACCTTCTAAGCATGGCAAAAAGCAGGGATAAGGGAAGCTGCCTTCTTTAAAATACCTGGCACAGCCCATGGCTGCAGGCAGACCATCCACATCCAAGGAGGACTTGTCAAGAGGCAAGTTCAATATCCCCAACAATCTATATATCAATAACAAATCTATAACAGATATCTAGAATCTGTAACAATCAATAACAGACAAAGAAGATGCTGTTTTGCAGGGATTTCTTAACTATTGCTTAGGTTATTATCAAGGTATTTCATGTCATGTGTGGCATGGACTGATGACCAAAAACCACCTGTTTTGAAGCATTTCCCCCCCTGCACATTGATTCTCTCTCCATCTCCAGGGTCCTGCCACCCAGCAATACCATTTCAGGCAATACCTAAAAGCTGTGCCATTACCTGCATCCCAGCAGCTCCAAAGGAGCTTCCAAGCACTGGACACATTGCAGAGCTCTTCCCTGTGTCACCTGCAGCTACCCAGGGACACAGAGGGCAGCAGGATCCTCTCCCCTGGCACTCCTGCAGCTGCTGCACTGAGAGCTCCATTCCAACCTCTCGGGCTACTTCACTGTGCCTTCGCTTCAGCTTCTGAGGATTCCAGCTGCCAGGAACTGCTCTGCTTCCCTGCACCAAATGCTCTCCTGGCCCCAGAGCTCACACTTGAAAGCAGAGGCTATGAGCCAGCATCAAATATTTTAGTTAAGATTCTACTTTTCTTTATCTAAATCCAGGCTGTGACGATACCAGAATAGTGACAACACCTTGGAGCTCCAGATGGGGCTATTCCAGCCTGTAATTACAACTCAGCATGCAGGAACCCCCCCCCAAGTGTCCTCTGTGGTGCATCAGTGCCATGGCACTACAAGTGACCTGACAAACAACCTGCAGCACTCAGGAAGCAAGACAGCAGCAGCCTTGGAGACCTTGCTGGGCTGTGAACACACATTGAACTGTCACTCTGAACAAACCCACAGAGCTGACGTGATCCTTGCTAGACATCAGCCTGCTCGTGCATGGTACAGCTCTCACACCATTGATCTGTTACAGGCACACCCCAAGCTGTTTGGGTGTTAAGTAGCAAAAGGAGGCTCAGAGGTTCTGTTGCAAGAGCACCACTGCATCAGCCAGTGAAATATCAAACCCTTTAAGACACCACAGCATTAGGGAGGAGAGCACATCCAGCATACCAGGATTTAAGCAGTCTCTTTATACACTCAATCTCCTAAAGGCAACAGGAAGAAGTCATTAAATAAAGCTACTTAAAATCTAAAATCTTGAACACAATGCATGTTGATGCTGGAAAGAAAAGTTAAGTTTGAAAAAGAGTATGAAAAGCAGTTCTGGCTGTCAGGACCTGACCTCCAGCATTCAGTTTCTTCTCCTGCAGCTAAGCCTGACAGCCAAAACAGCAATGAGCTGTTCTCAATTAGCCTGTATCTACAAACCTCCTAACACTGGTGACACAAAAGAATGTTGGGATGGCTGTGAAATGAGTGATGCATTTTGATTTAGGTTGTCCTGGATGGTTGACTCTTGCATGTAACCCTGGGCCAGATCCTCAACTGCTGGAAAGGAGCAAAAGCTTTGCCAGTGTGCAAACAGTGCAGAGAAGGCTGATGACTGAGGGGCAGCAGTGAGGACCACTGCCAAATCCAGTGACAATCATCAGGACTGCTCCTGAGGGTCAGGCACAAGAAAAAGACATCTCACATCGGGACCACAGATGTTTGCTTTTCATGGGTATGACCCTGTGTACAGGATGAGAGAGTAAAGATGATGGAGAAGGAATATTTCTGCTGCTTGCTCCATGAGAAGTAAGTTATGACTTTAAATAAACTTGCAGCATTTGCAGCCAGAATTAAATTTGTCACTCAGCTCATTAGAACCTCTGACACTCAAACTGTACTGAGCCGAAACAGAACCATCCACTGTTAATTTCCTACTTTACATTTAGTGTATCTGCAGTTTTTTATTTCACAGGTAAGATAAAGAACCTTGGAGGCCTACAAGAAATCTGGAGACAGACTTTGGATTTGGGCATGGAGGGATAGGACAAACAGGAATGATTTCACCCTGCCACAGGGCACAGTTAGATGGGATATTGGGGAAAAATTGTTCCCTGGGAGGGTGGGCAGGCCCTGGCACAGGGTGCCCAGAGCAGCTGTGGCTGCCCCTGGATCCCTGGCAGTGTCCAAGGCCAGGCTGGACGGGGCTTGGAGCAGCCTGGGAGAGTGGAAGGTGTCCCTGCCATGGCAGGGGTGGGATGGGATGGGCTGTAAGGTCCCTTCCAACCCAAACCATTCTGTGATTCAACACTGAATTGCCACTAAAACCAGAAGTGAGGGAGCTGCTTGGAAGTGCAGGCCAGGAGCTCAGATGATGCAGCTTTCACTTGCAGACCCAGGCAGGGAACTCAGGAGCTGCCACAGGTCTATCAGAGACTCTGAGTGAAGCTGGAGATGAGAAACACTCCCACACCAAACAGGCACCACCAGAGGAGCCACCCCCACCCAAATTCTCGCTGCAGGAGCAGAATTTCCCTGGCCTGATGAGCAGCACTCGGCCAGCACAGAAACACACACCAAGGCTCTTCATGTGTGTGTGTCCAAGAGCTCGGGCTCCCAGCTGCTTAGATATGTGTCAGCACATGCCGTGGGCAGCACCAAGAAATGAGGTCAAGCAGAAAGCAGCACTGACTCATATCAGGCACATGTGGGGCTCCACGGCAGTTTTGTCTCAAGCACAAAATACAACTGCACAGGCAATGGGAGCTGATGCTTCTGCAAACCTCCCAACACCTGATCTTTGTGCTTTTTTTCCAAAATCACAACTTATTTTTATATAGCAGTGCAGAAAGATCCCTCTCTTGCAGCAGAAACCATAAACCGCTCTTAGCAGGGAGAGCTGAACATGAAGTGCACTGTGGCAAGAGGAGCAAACCATTGACAAGTGTTGTCAGGGATTTCTCATTTGCACCACTAATGCAGCAACTGAAATTACCCATCACATACAGAAGACCCTGTAAGGTCTCTGGGGGGTTATTCCCAACCTGTAGCTTTAGAGACCTAATCCAATAAATCCTCTAAAGTGTGTGAAAATGGCCGGTGTCAACGGTGACCGTGAAGGGCTGAGGCACTACTGAAAATAACAGGGACTCAACTCCCTACCACGTTCAAAGCTGAAACCCTCCAGCTACAGCTATCTCATCTAACCTAATAATTCATTGCAAATAACATTAAACATGCAATCTCTCTCAGCTCTGTTTCCTGCATGTTGGACTCGCTCACCCTAACCAAATTCTCGTACCCCAATACATCAGAGAAGGCTCACAAATATTTACATCATTCATATGTGGCAGAGGTACCTCTCCTTCTGGATTTTTCATTCATTATAACATTTTTTAAAAATCCCTTTTAGCTTTCCAACTCCAACTACAACAGAAAGAAAATGAAAAGCAAGTTTATACTCGGGAATTTTCTTGGCTGTAAGATAAAATTAGAAGACATGCAATGTCAGATCTGCTGATCTAATTGAAGGGAAGACAAGATGAGGCCCAGAGAGGCATGGACAATCCACTGGAGGAACAGCTCCATTTAAAAGAGGACACACACAAAAAAGATAAAACAGAAAGGAAAAACATGACAAGATAAAGCGTTACAGAAGTCAAGGTTCTTTTCAAGTATAAGGGATAAAAGTGTCAGGCACTGAATATGTGTTTGAAATACTTTTGATCCATTAATGTGAATCCAAGTTAGGAACAAAGCAGGTGGAAATGACTACAGTGACCTTGGGCAGGTGTGGAAAAACCACCCTTTCCTTAAATCTTTTTTAGAAGGAAGGACAAGAAAAAAGAAGAAATTCAGAACTCCCAAATGGCAAGAAAAGACTTGTTAAGCTGATTCTTTTTTACTTCCTCAGATGCAGAGGACTGGCGAAGAGAGCAAGGAGGGGAATGTTCTTCCAAGGACTTGGAACACACGTCAAATCTCCTGCCTGCAAATGCTCCAACCCCAGCTGCAGGAGCATTAGCAAACGGCAGAGTGTAAATCCAGAGACAATTACCCTGACACACAGTAACAAAGGTACCACCAGGAAAAGCCCTGGCTCATCCCTGGAGCGCAGTCCCAGGCACACACATGGGCTCTGCACAAGTCCAAGGAGGACAACTCCTGCTCCTGAGGGTGGGAAACACCATGTGTGTGAGACAGGTCAGGAAGCAAGGAATTGCTTGCCAAATTTGGCTGTGACAGCCCTATTTCTCAGACTCTCCTATGTGAGCAAAGCACACCCACTGCTTTCTACAGTAGGGTCCAAACGCTGGAGGTTCTGAGGGAAAAATGCTTTTCCCAACTTACTTCCTGTGCTCTGTTCAGGCTGTGTTGTGAGGGATGACCCTCTCTAATGAGGAATTAAACACAAGTGTATCAAGCTGAAGGGTGCCCAGGGATCTGTAAAACATGGAGGTGTCTTGGGGTCACCCCTGCGACCTCTGCTTTCCTACCATAGCCTGAGACCTCAGCACTCCAAAGGTTCCCACACAGCATTAGAGGGGAAAAGATGAAAGCAGCTGAGTATCAGTGCTGAGGAAGCTGCTGTCAGATTTATGGTGAAGGAGATTAACAGCAATGCCACGTGCTGAGGAGCAAAACAGCTTCACTGCACACCCACTCTTCCCTGCAAAACTTCCAGCAACTGACAGCTGGTACCTGACAGCTCTGTGAGATCCATGAGATCCTCGCTGCCTCCACACAAATGGGAGCCTCCATCTGAACACAGCAACAGTGGTAACCAAGTCTGCATCCAGCTCAACCTGCATGGACCACCACAAGATTGAAATGCTGCTTTGGAATGGCAGATCCTGCTGGGAACACAGGATTTTCACAGGACATCAAGGGGGAGGGTAAGGGGTCTGCATTCAGCTCCCTAATATGCAGCACAGTCTGCTGCGTGACCATGGAAAAGGAACTTGTTCATAAGAAAGAGGACTAACAACTTTGCTAAGATTTGCTGAACAACTAAAAGATGACATTTACAACCCCAGCCCTCAATTCCCAGGGAATTTGAAGTTCTGTTATGCTGAAAAACTGAAAGCAAATAAAACGAAACCACTTCAAAATTAAGCTCACCAGCCCCTGGCCTTTAGGCATGTGCTAACAAGCTTACAAAGGATTTGTCTCAAGGCCACCCTCCTGTATTAGCAGCCAATCGACTGAGGAGCATCTGGTGGCAGCTTTATCCTGCTAATAGAGACAACAGGAATGTGGAGAGGTGTGCATGGAGCAAAGGCTCCCGGGATCTTCATCACAGGTACTGGTGTCTTATTCTCACACAGGATGCACTGAGAGAGCAAAGAGCACAGCCAGGAAAGCTTCACTGCCACAGACATCAGCCCCAGACTGGTCAGGACAATTCCGTGGCACGTTACTGGTTTAGCTGTGAACAAACATGGCAAATCTGGGTAAGACTGGGAGAAAAAGGGGTGGATTTGGGAGGGAGCTCAACTGTCAGCAAAAGCAGTGTTCATCTGGATGATCAGAGAGCAAAGTGAACAGCAACCACTCTAAGCTGCTGCTACCTTTGGGGTTCCTTATTCACAAACTGATTCCTCCAGTTTTAACAGAATAAAAGACTGGAGACTGTTTTGGATAAAACAAATCTTAAGGCATGTATTTCTCAGGAATCTTGAAGAGGCCACATTGTCAAGAGGAAGTCAGTAGAGTTCCTTCCATTCATGGGTCTCATGTCAGCTGCCTGCAACAGCTGCAGCTTTCCATCTTCTCTCCTGGGCTCCCACAAACTAAAGAAACTGGGAACAGGCAACGGAGGAAGCAGCAGGATAAAAGTGGCAAATACCAAGCCTGGGGATCCCTACAGCTGACTGAAATGCCCAGTAGATTACAAAACAAACCTTGCAAGACTTCATAAACAAGCTCCTCTAACAATGCCCAAATGCTCAGGGCTGCCCTTGAAATGCAACAGCAAACCTTTGGGAAGGGTATTGGACTCACACCTAATGGTGACAAAGTGCACAATATCACAAAGAAACTCGGCCTAAAGCAGCTCCCACGGTCAACAGCAGCTTTCTGCATCACCAGTGAATGAAGCTCAATGACAGCCCTCAAGCCCCCTGTGGAGATCACAAGATTCGGAGAGAGATCTCCTGACAGTTCAATCACAGAGTGGACAGGGAAGAACAATACAGGAGATTTTTCTCAAAGATTTCCAGCTTTTAACCAAATCAAAAAGCTCAGTATTATTCAGAATCCAGTTGTAGATATATCCATACTACAGTGCTGATTAGAATGACATCTGGACAGATTTTGAACTGAGTGGCATTTGGTGATGTGGCAAAGAAGGTGTCTGACCCTGCCTAACAATGTCAATTTTTTTTATTCCTTCCTCATCAAAGAATAAATACAGAAAGTTGGATTTTCTTGGTTTTTTTTCCCCTTCTAACAACTAAACTGCCATTCTTAATGCTGGGATACTGATCCTTATTTTTCTTGGAAAATTTAAGGAGGAGAGCTGAGGCTCTGCTCCTGCAGTAGGGCTGTCACAGACATCCAGCCAAACCCCCAGTCCCCCACCTCCCACTGGCCCTCAGCAGCTGGAGCAGGAAAAGTGCTGAGTGTTACTCACTGCCATGACGAGTTCAAAAGGGTATTTGTAGACTCGAACTGGGGACTGGTATTTCTGCACCATTTTTGCCACACACCTGTAATAGAGAGAAATTGGAACATTTTAGATCCCCCATGCCAAGCAGCGCAATTCCAGGCAATTTTTACAGACCTTACTAGAAGCTTTCTTACAAATAGAGAGAAGGAGATTTATTAGGTAGAATATCTTGCCCAGTAAGTGGCAGAGACAGAGGCAAGTCTCTGCAGTCCCAGTCCAGTGCTGTGTCCAGCATCCTGTGCTGCTTCCCAACACTACTGCAGTAAATTCAACCTGCAGCTCCAACAAAACTCATGCTAATTAAAGCACAGTACAGAGATGTAAAGCCAGAATGAAATGTACTCTGGAGAAGGAGCCTGCCTTAGGAGCCTTACAGAGCTCCATGGCAATTCTTCCCCCTATGCCCCTTCCTTACATTATATCTGTAATCATTAGGCAAGATTTTTCTCATTGAAAGCTTCCACAGCTTCCCATATCTCGGTGTTTTAAATGCTTTTGTGCACAAAGTAGGATTCAGTTGTTTTAGCTCACTGAAAGGAAGGAAAAGGAACCAACATGCTGAAAGAACATGCCTGATGCTAAGCTGGCAATCACATCCCACTGCTAGGATGCCCACTGTTCCAGCTGAACTGAGGCAAGAACTACAGGCAACAGGAACAATCCCATCCTCGGCATTTCCCTGCTCCCAGCCACCTCTCACTGTTCTCATCAGGATTCCTCCCTCAGACTCTCCTGCCCGGGTTTTAACCCTCAAACATGCATCAGTAACCAGCATCTCAAGGGAAGTACACAAATCATTTTAAAAAGCGTTATTAGGTTGCTTTCTGCAATTCCTTTAGGAATTCCTTTGTACTGCTCCTACTAATACCATCCATGAACATCAGGAACACAAAAGGCTGGATGGCTGGTTGGAGGCACTGTGCTCATTCCACCCCACTCAAATTCCACTGCTGAGCAGACACAGCCCTCGGCAACATGACGCAGTGTAGCGCTGAACTCAACAGTCAGAGCACTCAGACAACTTATCCCTGACATTTTCAGCCCAAAACCAGAGGTGAAACATGAATAGGCAGTAGATTCTCCCTCAAAAATTGCTGCAAAATGCCATCACATTGTAAAAGCTAAGCAAGGGCGAAGGGAAAATGACTTTAAAAGTTTGAGTACCTGAGAATGGGGGATTTTTGGAGAAATAGGGTCCAGCGATCAGACAGTTCCTCTGCAGAGGATCACATTACCCGAGGAGCAAAGGTCAGGACTCGCTGGATCTCTCAGTCTCACTGCTGCTAAAAGCCAGTCCACGCCAAGCCAGTCAATGCAGAGAGAACCTACCAGCAGAGCATCCAACCCAGAGTGCAGTGAAAGGAGCAGGACAAGCACACCCCAGGAAGCCCGGGCTGCTATCAGGTATCAGATACCCGAGCCAAGAGGCACAGGGCACCTTGGAACATGACCTGTAACATGATTAGGCTGGGCGGGGACCCTCCCCGTGAGCACAAATAGAGCGGGAGAAGCCTTGTCAAGCACATTTAGCTGGGATCTTGCTTATTCTGACCTCACCTCCTACACCAGGAATTCCTGCACCTCTGCAGGAGGTCACAAACTTCCACAGCAGGAAGGCTCGGGACAGACCAGTCTAGAATCACCCACAGCCCAGAAATTAAGTCATCAGCCACAGAACAGTGGGATGGCACAAGCTGTAGCTCAGCAGCCTGAACTCTGCTGCTTGGACAGGCACACTGCTCACTGGCAGCTGCTGGACCCGACTGCCACAGGCTTATTGCCTCTGTGCTCCTCCAGCTGAGGGAAGGCTGGAAAAAAGAGCCAGTGACTATTACACCCCCAGGAAGCTGTGGAAAAATGACAGCTGATAATTCACACCTGCCCTAGAAACCTTTCATACCTCAGGAGAGTGCAGTGGTAGCAGACCTTCTACACCCTCTCCTCCAAACAGAGCTGTGAGATGGTCATTGTGCTTCTCAAAGCAACAGGGACTCCTGCTATAATTCCTGTGAAAAAAAAGGAAAAACCATCAGAAAAGGCAGTGAAAGGTGGCTGCTTGGCACACCCAGCGGCACATGATGATTAGCACTGATAAAGACAAAGAGTCTCAGGTGTTACCATGGAGCACCTGGGCCATGTTAGCTCAAGACGTGCATCTTCCCAGGGCTTTAGCACCACGGACAGATGTGTTTTTAAAGCCATCTCGTGTTCCACTCAAATTATAAACAGGTATATTCAACCACCAGAAAGAAACCACCCAACCAGAGAGTATCTCTGCTCCTCAAACATCCATTCAGCTCCAGAGTGGCCCAGGCTCCCTGCTCGACTTCCTATTTGCATCTGGCTAAGAAAACTTATGAGGAAAGACAACTCAGGTGAAGAGCATGACCACTTAGAAACCCAAATCCACAGGCAGAGCACACCTGGAGTACCATGGGGAAACACCAGGAAAGAGGCTCAATTCCAGCTGGCCAAGCTCAGAGTAGTTGATAAAAGCTCAGAGGTTGGAGTTGCCAATGCATTGAAGCAATAAATCTGGCTACTAACAACCATCCCAGGAATAACAACCCTAACCATCCCAAGCAGATACTAAAAGTATTTCAGTTCTTACACACCTGAACACAGAAAACAGCAGCAGCCACCACATTTCTCAAAGCATCCTGTGACACACTGTGCCAACAGCACAGAGCCCTGAGAGCTTCAGCTCCCTGGGCACCCCTTTTGCTCCAGCCCACACAGCAACTCCTCTGAGAACCAAGTAGAGAGAGTTCATTACAAGCTCAAGATCCACCTGCTGGGTGTTCCAGGGAAGGAGGTGGGAAGAGGAGGGATATGGACCCCTGATGGCACTTGCTGTAACTCTGGGAGCATTCCAGAGAAATGGATTCTGAAGAAGCAGTGGTGCACCCCCAGTGTGCAAAGCTCCCCCAACACACGAGCCAGGCCTGGAGGGCTCCCGTGAGGAACACACATCGCTGCACGCAGCACAGGGACAGGCAGTGACATTAACTGTGTGTTTCCTTCTCGTCTAGAATCAGCCACTGTGCACCTGAGGGATTTTCCATATGCTTGACTTCTATTCTGCTATTTGTAGGAGCAGCTTACTTGACAGAATACAGCCAGATGGTTGGAAATCAGAAACTGAGGGTATAGATAAAATACACAGAAAGCCCTGAATCAACCCCCCCACCCCTGCTTCTCATCCAGGCACAGAACTCAGTCAGCTCCTACCACACTGGAGCTGCCTGCTGGATGTGGAACTGGCAGCAAGTGACTTTATTAACTTCTCCCACCTGTGGTGGCTGCTTTTCATCTTGAAGAGAACTGAGCAGGGTTTTTTTTTGTTTGTTTTTGACACAGAACTGCTGAAAATAGCAGGATTCTTGACTTCCTCAAATACCATTACACCACGTGAAAGCCAGCTGTGGCACCCAGCTAAGCTGACATTTCCAGTTAGAAAAGGGGGACTCCATGGGGCTGTATTCTTTCCTCCTCCCTTCTAGAGAAAGGTGGAGAGAAAGGTGTGCAACATTTCCTCTGCCTGGAGTGCCTTTCTCTTAGGGAGATACTGTAATTGATGCTTTACACACAGATTAATAACATGGTACCAAGCTGTAGGATATTTATTAGAGCTTTTTCACCTAAGAACAAGTCTTTTGAAGCTTGATATAAGGAAGCCTCAAGGTGGAACGGTGCCACAATAAACCTTTACCATCTTTTAGAAGCAGACATCTGCTCAGGCAGGGCTTGATCTTGCCCCCAGAGAAACACCTCTGGAGGAGGTGAAGCAGCACAGAGGGTGCAGGTCACTGTGCTGAGATGGAGCCTGGGCACTGCTCCTACACCTGGCAGAGGTACCTGG
Organism: Aphelocoma coerulescens; assembly: GCF_041296385.1. Lineage (NCBI taxonomy): Eukaryota > Metazoa > Chordata > Aves > Passeriformes > Corvidae > Aphelocoma > Aphelocoma coerulescens. The sequence continues at coordinate 2,009,104 of NC_091028.1, forward strand.
AGTCCTGGTGTGGATCAAAACCAAAGACAAGCAACACAAACACCCAAACAACAACATTTACACATTCCTGACCACACAGTAAGGAAGAGTCTTTTTGGCTGAGGGGAAGAAGGAAACGGAACAGTGTCCAGCACTCTGCCCTCAGAGCTGTTTCTCTTCCATGTGTGTATCACAACAAGCTCCAGGCACAATATTTCCACATCCATCTCATAAGGTAATTTTCTCACCAAAGAACCACCATGGAACTTTTATGCACAGCAACACATTTACTCCCTGCTATTTGCCAGCCTGCAGCAGGAGATAAGCATTCCTGAAGGAAAGCCCCTCGTTCCTCACCTGCCTACTCCACAGGAAGTCATAGCACAGCGATTTATCCATCCACAGTATAGGAAATAGTTCAATTCTCAAATACAATTTAAGAACAGAGACACAGAATCCTGGAATGGTTTGCATTGGAAGGGACCTTAAAGCCTATCTTCTTTCACCCCCTGCCATGGGCAGGGACACCTTCCCTTATCCCAGGCTGCTCCAAGCCCCATCCAGCCTGGCCTTGAACATTTCCATGGATCCAGGGGCAGCCACAGCTTCTCTGGGCACCCTGTGCTAGGACCTCATCAAACTCACAGTCCTTGTCCCCAGTCCCTCTCCAGCTCTCCTGGAGCTCCTCCAGGCACTGGAAGGGGCTCTGAGGTATCCCTGGAGCCTTCTTCTCTCCAGGTGAGCACCCCCAGCTCTCCCAGCCTGGCTCCAGAGCAGAGGGGCTCCAGCCCTTGGGGCATCTCCGTGGCCTCTCTGGACCCACTTCAACAAGTCTATATCCTTCTTGTGCCAAGGACCCCATGCTTCAGTTTAACATGTAAATCAAGAGTACACCCAGGCAGCAGCTCACTCGACAGTGCAACAAAGCACCAGCAAACTGTTTCAGTCTGCCTTGAGTGAAGTTTGCAGCTGTATTTTCTTTGAACAGAGGCTGGCTGTCATCAGCCCCACCAGATATCAACTCAAGCGCCTTCTCACCATCTACAGACCAATTTTACTGCTTGGAGGAGTTAAGCCAAGTGACCCAGACAACATACTTGGTTCACCTAGAAGCTGACTTGAAAACATGGAATTACAGAATGGTTTGGAAGGGACCTTAAAGCCCATCCAGTTCCACCCCCTGCCGTGGGCAGGGACACCTTCCACAATCCCAGCTTGCTCCAAGACCCCTCCAACTTGGACTTGTACATTTCCAGCTTCTCTGGGCAACCTGTTAAATCCATCAATACATTTAACAGCCATTGATCGAGGTCACCCTTTAAGTTTACGAATACTTCAGGGCTGCTTTCAGGGTAGATTTGTTGAACCGCGAGCCCCCGGGCAGCTCGGCGTGCGCGGCTCCCGGAGCCGCTGGGGCTGATGCTGGGGTCCCACTCGCAGCCCCCTCCACGGCTCAGCCCACATGAAGCGAACCCCACCCGCCCCTCGGCCGGCGTCCGTCCCACTCCCCCCAGGCACGACACAAACCTGACAACTTTAAAACCGCTGTATTTTGTCCTTGACCTGAAGGGATCCCCCGCCACCCCGAGCCCACCGCCCGGGTCTTCACCGGCTCCCTCCCTGATCCCACAGGATTATGACTGAAATTCCCCTCTCGGCTTCCCGTGGCTGAAGGATAGCGGCTGCCGGCGCCTCCACACCCACCCACCGCCCCTGCTGTGTCCCCTCACGACGGGCCCGGGCACACGGGGCGGAAAAATCCTCACGCCCCTCACGCCCCCCCCCCCCCCCCGCCCCTCTCTCACACGGCGGCCCCGAGGGATCCCCGGAGAGAGCTGTCCACCGCGGCCGCCTCCCGTATCCCACACCCATCTTCCCGACCCCATACCCCAGCTCCCTCCTCCCCTCCCGCCCGTCCCGCTCGCTCTCACCGCGGGCGCGGCGCAGCCCGGCCGGACCCATCCCGCCCTCGGCGGCTCCCGCGGCTGCCGCGGCCCCGCCCCCCGGCCGGCCCCGCCCCGGCCCCGCCCCCGCGGGGCGCTGTCCATTGTGCTGAGGGGGGGCGCGGGCAGGCCCCGCCCGGCGCACGTGCGGCCCCCCCCCCCCCCGCCGCCATCTCGCTGAGGGGAGGGTGGGTTCCGGCCGTGAGGGGCGAGGTTCTTGCCCAATATCTCACCTAACCCTGCCCTCTGGCAGGGGGAAGCCATTCCCCCTTGGCCTGGCATTTCATCCCTTGTCGCAAGTTCCTCTCTAGCTCTCCTAAGCCCCTTTAGGCATTGGAAGGGGCTCTAAAGTCTCTACGGAGCTCTCTCCAGGTGAACACCCCCAGCTCTCTCAGGCTTTTCCTACAGCAGAGCTGCTCCATCCCTCTGATCATCTTGCTGCCTTCTCTGGACTCGCTCCAGCAGCTCTATGTCCTTCCTGTGCTGAGGACTCCACACCCGGGCACGTCTCCAGGTGGGGTCTCATGAGGGCAGAAAGGGAGAATAACGAGGGATGTCTGTGGAGATGAGCTCACCCCATCCCACAGAATGGTCACAGCAACAACCCTGCCAGAGCTCAGGGAGTGCTTGGACAATGCTCTCCGGGATGCACAGGGTGGGATTGTTGGGGTGGCTGTGCAGGGCCAGGAGTTGGACCCGATGATCCTGATGGGACCCTTTCAACTCAGGATATTCTGTGTTTCTATGATTCTCCCCAAACTGGCACCTGCCCTTGAGGAGGAGGAACCTGCTCGGGTCAGGGCTGGAGGAGGCAGAGCCACAGCTCCCAAACAGAACCTAATTCTGCTCATCCCAGGGTGGATCAGCCCTTCGTGGGCAGAGAGACCTGCTCACCTCAGCCCTTAACTCCATCACTGCACTGTATTATTTGATTTATTACGTGGCTTATTACACACCTGTGAACCCACACCTTGAGCAAATATTCCCCAAACTGTACTCTCTAATGAGGTACAAGGGGATAACCCAGCTGAGCGACACTGAGAAGGACACTGGGATGCATCCTCACCTCTCAGCTTCCCCCTCTCCTACCAGCTCTGAAAATCTGTGCAGAATCTTGGGGAGCTTTGGAGCTCAGGGTGAGTGGCCCCTGTTTTTGTCAGGGTGTGTGCTGGGGAGTTGTCACCATCCAGTGACAGTCCTTGAGGCTGTGGCTCTGTGGAGGAAATTATGCCAACACTGCCCGACTTTGGGGTGTCAAGGAGTGGTGGAGGAGAGGGATATGGGAGACCAGCTGGGGAATGTTTTGCACCTTCACAGCCTCTTTCACGTTCTCCCTGAGGCCCAGCTGCCCCTTTGCCTGCTGGTATTGAAGTAACATCACATTTACTGCTGCTTTGTCTTTTCCTGCCTCCTTATCACTTCCAGCTGTGGAGTGTCCCCTTATCTGGGCAGGCATTTCAGGAAGCTGCAGTGCTATTTCTGATCAGCAATATTTCCTGAAATGTTCTGCTATCTCAGACTGAGGAGACTAGCCTGACACTGCTCAAAAACAACCAACCCACAGACCATCAAATGTCAGAGCTCCCAAGGCTGTAGCCCACAGAGTCAGAGCACTTTTCCTAAACACCTTTACAGCACAACTTGGCATCAAAAGCCACAAAGTTATTCAAGGCCTGCAACATCTACTTTATAAATATATATTCAGAATAAAACCAAAATGTATTTATTTATAGATAAATATTCTGAATTTCCCATCACAATGCAACTTTCTTTTTCAAAGAAGTTGTATTTCTCTCCTGTTCCTCATTTACTGTTAAATTTCCTCAGAGAAAAGAGAAGAAAAAATAGAGCACTATTTCCCTCTTCTTGCTACAGAATTCACACCAGCCTGCAACTACTTTGTGCCCTAACTGTGGTGGTTTCCCTTTTGTTCAGGTCATAAAAGCTGGAAGAGATTTTGGTGAGTCCCAGCCCATCCTTTTCTCTGCTGTGCAGCCCTGACTGTAATTCTCATTTTCCAACATTTGTTTTCTCCTGCTGCCCGAAGGTCACCTTGGCATTTTCCAGTGTCAGTGGGCTGCCTTTTCCCCTGACACAGGGCCAACTCCCCAGGGCATTCCCAAGGGCCCTGACTGTCCAGTCCCTGCCAGGACTGGGTGTTTGCCTCAAGGGCTGGCACTGACCCTCAGTTTTTCCTCATGGGAGCTGCTCAGAGAGAAGTTCTCACCCCTCAGCAGCCCAGCCCAGGAACTCCTGCAGTTCGAAAGGAGAATGTCTTCCAGGAAGGACATCTGGTCTGGAGATACCATTCAGCCTCCACTTCCCCCATTACAAGGGCATTTCACTTCAAACTCTGCTTTTGTCTCAACTTCTATGCCTCATCTAGTGGCCTAAATTAAAAAAACTCAACAGCAATTCAAGTGCATTGGTGCATCACGTGCAGGAAAAAGCTTGTAGGGATTGTTCATGGTATTGTTATTCCTATTTGCCTTATTATGAAAGCAGCTGAAAGGAGCTGCCAAGGAGGTTTGTGGCAAAGCTGCAGTCAGCGAGGCCAGAAAATTCAGTGGTCTGTCATGGAGCTGCTGGGGTAGACTCAGCCCTGAGCAGGAGAAGGATCCCCCTGGATCCCTGAGGAAAAGCAGGAAAGGAAAGGCAGCTTCACACCCCAGCCCAGCCCTTTCTGCAGTGTCACGCTGAGGAGGTGCTGTCCAGCCCTCTTCCACACGTGTTCAACAACCCTTAGAAATTCAGCACTGTTTAAACATTCAAGGCCTGCTTTAAAAATTCACCAGTAAAATTCACCTGCCTTTCAGAGCCACATTTAAAGCAGCGTGGAGGTGTATTCCACTCTCTAAACCTGGGCTTCAGTCCAGGTGTCACTGAGTGGAGCTGAGAGAGAGAAGAGGCTCCACACACAGCCTCCAGCACTGGGATAAACACACCAGCCTACTCCACCGCACCATTCTGGGCTGGAGTTCACCTCTGCTGCCTTCACGCCTCTGCAAAGACACCTTTTAAACACTTCACCTCGCTCTGTTTCACCAAAGCTGAGCAAAAGCTGGGTCTGCTGTTCTGAGAGGCAGGAAAAGTTGAAATATTGAGGCTTTCTTCACTCAAAACAGACCAGCAGTACCCAATCCCACAGCCCTCACAGACCCTCTTGTGCCAGGAGGTTGCCCCCATATTCCTTGGATCTCTAGGGCTTTTCCTTCCCCATGCCACTCTCAGTCCCGTTTGTTTTTTGGTGCAAAACCGAGATGAAACGTGCTGCCCAAGGTCACACAGCAAGTTGACAGAGATGAAACTGGAGACCTAAATGAGCTGGAGTCCAGCAGACCTAGATTGGGTTCCTTTCCCCGTGGGACTGCAGATAAACTGTGTGTTAATGGCTCTGCTGCATGCACCTTCCAAGATAATGCCGAGGTGGCTCCCTGCCCTGCCTTCCCTGCTTCTGCAGCTGTTAAAATAGATACTCCAGTGCTGGTTTGGTTTATTTTGTGAGGCAGAGGGGTCTCCCACCCTCCTGACCCACCAGCAGCTAAGAACTGAATTTCTGCTTTGCATAAGAGAAATACAAAATGAACCCATCCCATCAGTGATGTTTAACCCCCAAAGCTTCCAGCTCAACAGCTGATCCTGCTGATGCTCTTTAAATGCATCTTTTTGAGTTGATCACCTGCAGTGTGTTGACATGCTCTCTTTATGGGGGTCTCTTTGCATTTTGGCTCATAAGATATTTGCCATTTTCCAGCCTATCATAGAATCATGGAAACACAGAATGGTTGGGGTTGGAAGGGACCTTAAAGCCCATCTTGTTCCACCCCCTGCCGTGGGCAGGGACACCTTCCACTAATCCCAGGCTGCTCCAAGCCTCATCCAACCTGGCTTTGGGCAGTCCCAGGGATCCAGGGGCATCCACAGCTTCTCTGGGCACCCTGTGCCAGGGCCTCCCCCCCTCACAGGGAAGTTCTTCCTTATATCTAAACCTACTTTCTGTCAGTGTGAAGCCATTCTCCTTTGTCCTGTCACTATATCCCCTTGTAAAAAATCCCCCTCCATCTTTCTTATAGGATCCCTTCAGGATCTGGAAGCCCACTCGGGAAGATCTAATACCCTTCAGGTCTCATTTTTATCACAAATACTCCTTCTCATTTCTGTGCAGTCATGCTGGGACCCTCTGAGGCAGATTCTTTGAGACAAACACAGCACATTGCTACAGCAGCACATCTCCACAACCTTAGAAGCAAGCCAAAAGTATTGCAAATTGATCCAAAATTCAGCTCTCTTGTAGAGCACTAGACAGGTCCCGCATGAATGAAGAACATCCTATTTAAATAACTTCTCTTTCTGTGCTGTTTGTTCCTTTGTGCATTTTCCCTTTTGCCTCTTGGTAGTTCTGTGAGATGTCACCCTGTGACTGGCTGAGTTCTGCCTAATTCCCCTTGCCTGGGAGTAAAGCTTGACACAGGTTTGTTATTCTGGGTCACCGAAATCAGCATCACCTCCAGGAGCACAGCTCTCGTCAGAGCTTAGCTCTGAGCACTGCTCTGCAGAGGTGGCGTTAGGAACAACGGGATTAATAGAGAGAGGGAAACCTGCTGGGCTTGAAGCAAAGGCAAAAGGAATATGGTAAATTCACAGGAAATATTGGAAACCAGCTGAGAAACATGAAAGCTTTGGGAAGCACGCAATGCTTGATCCTTGTTTGATGTGAGGATCTCCAGTGGCTGATGAGAACGTGGAAGATTTCCTTTCTAGAGGGGCTGCCAATAAGCTGAGAGCACAGAGCTGTTGGGACTGTTGAAAAGGTAAAGAACTTTACAGCTCTCATGATAACAGACAGCTCAGGAGACCCCAAATACAGTGGCCTTGGGGCAGCATCACCTCATTTCCACCCCTTGCCAGGTGCTAGCACCAACTGCACAATGCTTGTCTCATCCACGCCCACCGTGATGCTTTTATACAAAATCTTCTTTCTTGGGACCTTAAAATACAGATCTATGGAATAATACAGACTATGGAAGCAGCATCAAGGATTTCTCTTTCAGACCATGTGACTGGTCCCTGCTGGGACAGTACTGGTCTGTGCCTTTCCAGCACTCAAGGAGGTGGAGTTCAATACTCGTGTTTTGAGAAAAGTATTCCGTGATTGTCAGAGGTATTGAAGCTTCTGTTGATTTCCACAACAGATAGTTGATTTTCCAGCTGATTAAGTGCAGCCTAAGCAGGAGTGTTTTCCCCATAACTTGCCCTTTTTCTCCCAGGTGTCTCAAGTGCCATTGGGTATATGAAATGACACAGCACAGCCCAAGACCTGCTCCTTCCCAAAATCCTGTTAGTGCTGTTTCCTGACAAGTGTGACAAGCAGTGGCTGGAGACATCTCCCTAGGATGCCACTTCCAGCAAAATGCTTTTGAAGAGACCCTGCCAGGAGCAGATTGGGATCTGCTGGGTAACCCCAGAGGAACTGGAGGTGTTTTTCCAGAGTCAGGGTACACCAGACTGGTGAGACTGGATTTTGCTGTGTGCACCTCTTACCTGTCTGTGTAACACAGGCAATGAGAACAAAGCCATAGGACCAAACCCACAGGTAACACCAGGATTTGCTATCATTCCATCACAGCAGAGAGCATTGGGGAATGAGCTGTTAAACACAGGGTATCCCAAGATGAATATTTTCTCCTTCCTGGGAATATTCCTTGTGTCCGGTCCAAAGGATTATGTTCCCTTTTAAAAGAAGTCCTTTAGTTTATATTCTGAGGTATGCACTCCCAAGATTTAATTTACCCCGAGCTATGAAATTAAGTCTACCCAAAATTTCAGACTGGTTATTTATATGATATATTGCACCACACAGTTGCTGGTTTAGCAGTGCAGTGATACCTCGAGTGCAGGAGACACTGGTGAGGGTCATGATTTTTCCTAAGCCTTTAATTTAGATTATAAAGGATCCACATGCTTTGAACCCCCACAAAGAAGATTTGAAGTAATCTTAAAAAATTATTTGTAAAAGCCAGATTGTAGCCCATTTCCCTGCAACTTCTCAATGCATTTCCCTAGGAGCTGCCAAAATAAGAGGGAAGAAAAATGGTCTCAGGCTGTGTCTTTGTCTGTGAGACGCTGAACGCAGCAGCTGCAATCAGAACCCAGAGAGCAAACTCCTTGCAAGGAGTGTTTCCATTTTATTTTCCAGACCTCTGCCCATCTCAGATCTGCTCCCCATTCATTGCTGTCTCAGTGTTGCATCATGTGGATCTCCTTTCCCAGTGACACCAAGGACCTTTACTGAGCTATGTTCACTATGCCCACTATGTCCCGCCCCGCGCTCCAGGGAGGGCTCGGTGTCCAGCACCATGTTGTGACTGGAGCATCCCGCTGGCTGTCCTGCACTCTGGCCAACAACTGCCTCAGGTGCTGCTTCCCACTTCAAGCTCTGCAGCTGGGATAAGCTATACCAAAAGAATAAAAAGAGAAGTACCTATCCCAAGACAGCTAGGACACTACAGATTAAGCTGCTTTGATTACAGTCACTAAATAGACTTTGGTTTTTCATCTGAAATACCAAAAGGGATCTGCTGGAGACCCCTGAGTCCCTCGGGTACACTCATACTACCCAGAATACAAGCTCTAAAAGGCTGCCACTGAAATCCAGGCCTCTGTAGCCTCTTGAGAGTATTTTTCCTATAAAGCTGCAAAACCGTGAGCAAAAAGCCTTGTATGATAACTCGGAGGTAGACGCACAGGGGAGGTTGCTGAAAAAGTCTTGGCTGGTTAGGAAGAATTAGTCTTGTGTTAGAAAGCTTGTTTCAGTCTGCTTTGCCTGGAAGCTGAGGTGCCTGGGGGGTGTCTTTCCCATCTCCCATGGGATGGATGGCCATGGTTCGGAGCACCACCAAGCCATGGGATATTTATGTTGGCTTCTTAGGCAGTTCCGTTGGGCTTGGTGGCTGTGGTTGGTCACTCTTGGTCTGGCCTGCAGGAGGGGGCCACGTGGTCTTCTGATGAAGGTGGCTGGAAAGGAGAAATATACCTTAGGTAGTTTGGGAGAAGGACGCAGAGGATAATGTGAAGACAGCACTGGGTATGTAGGAAAGAAGAGGAAGCCACAGATCTTGCCTGGTTAGACTGTGCAGGCTGCCTGTTTTGTCTGAAAATGCTTTTCATAACCTTGAAATTATCATTTGCAGATGGGTACTTTGTACCTAAACAAAAACTGTGCTGGCAGATCTTCAGGTTGAGTTAAGCTAAGAAAGCGGTAGGAGACATGTAGGTCTCAAAGTGCCCTTTCAGATAACTTCAGGAAATGGCTCTGTTAAATAAAAGCCATTTAAGAGGTTTCAGGGAAATTTAACAATTTAAGGTCCAAACAAAGCCATGTCATCCTGCTCTCCTTGTCTGGAGCTTCACAGCATCTCGATACCACAACATAAAAGATTAACATATCCAGTGATGCTTTTTCCCTTACGCAGAACTCACTATAAAAATGCCAGCTAGACAAGCTACAGAACCACAAATTCCCATCTGGCCTGAAGGAAAACCAGCATTTTATAAAGCAAAAGAGAAATCCAGGAATCCACACTGTGCAGGGCAGGAAGTCTCTTGCTGTCTAGGAATTTCACAGTATTTCTCTGTCATGGCCATCTGGAGGCCTCTCCTAGACTGTCTGATCAAAAGTTGTCAAGCAACAGTTTCGGTTAAAAAACCCCAACAAAACAAACAGGAATTTTTAGTATGCGTGTTGTCCAAATTACAGACCATGGCAGTTTTGACACCTACTCGTTGTAATTTGGGATTCCTTCAGCAGGCAGGCACTGGTCCCTGTCCCATGGCAGAGCTGCAGATGGAAGCACAGAGCCAAATGTTAGTGAAGAGAACGTGCCCAATGCAAGCCGTGCTGCTGCATTATGATAATGCACATTTAAATGGGGCAGGAACTCAGAGTATGCTGACAGTGCTCGTAAACCAGAGGTGCTCCTGAAAGGCTGCAATTATTTCCTTTGTGTCTTGTGCTTTGAGACAAAGGCAGTGCTGGGCCGTGGCCACGCTGAGTTGGTGAATAGCATCAAAGAGCAAGGACTGGGCACCTGTTTGGGGCTGTGCATTCACCTGGACTTGACACTGAGGAGGTCAGATGCTCATTTTGTGTGTGAACAGACAAGCAGGGTCATATAATTGCTGCCAAGAAAAGTTTATGGCTCATGGACCAGCTCAGAGTCTCAGACTGGGAAAGTTAATCCAGACTCCCATGGAGCTGGATGCCTGTTCCCTGATTTTCTCACAGACATGAGGAAAAGGGAGCATGGCTGGTTTGTACTCCAAGGAAACGGGGAGGGGACTGTTCCCTTCTGCTCAGCATTGCTGTAGTTGTACCTGGATGGTGTAAGGAAAGTTTGGATCCTGGGTTTAAAGCTATTGGGAAACTGGACAGGGTCCAGCAAGGGAAGCCTCTGGCCTGCAGGGAGAGGCTGGGGAGGGCTGAGGGAGCTGGGCTTGTTTAGCCTTGCAAAGAGGAGGCCGAGAGGCAACTTCACAGCCCCCGCTGCTACGTCAGGGGCAATTAAGGGATGCTGGAGTCGAGCTGTTCTTGGCAGTGCAGCCAGTGTAACTGGGGGCAGTGGCCACAGGCTGCCCCTGGGGGAGCTCAGGCTGGGTGCTGGGAAGATCTTTGTCACAGAGCAGTGAGGGAACACCATCCAGGAAAGCTGCAGATCTCCATCCTGGCAGGCTAAACCCACTGCAGATCTCCTCTACTGGCATGGTCCCACCTGGAGCAGAAGATCTGATCTCCAGCAGTCCCTTTCAACCAGCATTTCAATGATTCTGTGAAACCATCCTCCTGCCTGTTGGGGTTTTTTTGCCTGGGTAAACACCTTTCCTCTGGCCCTGGGCACAAGTCTTTGACTCCATACCCTGCGAGTCTGCATTGCAGATTCAAAGATGAGTCACATGGATATAGGGAGGGCAATTACATCTCAGTGAGCGTGAGAGAATCAGGGAGACTCAATTGGTATGGAAAAATGAGGAAGGTGCTGGAAACTGTCAATAACACTCACAGAGCTCCCTGAGACTTGCTGGGATTTAGGTTTCTCTGGTTAATTTAGTGCTTACCGTCCTTGTTGAAGAGGATTGGCGCTAACAGTTCTTTAGCTTCTGATAGCAAAAGGTCAACAAGATCTGAAGATGGAAGAGATGTGTCTGAGACTGCGTCTGTTTTATCCTCTTCTGTTTCATGGTTGACGCTTATAAATATGGAAAGTGCCATCAATACTTCTGTCAGAGAATGGTCATTGACAATCCTGGCCAGCCTCTCAGGAAGGATGTGCTACAGAAATTCTGTGTGTTTAGGGGGTTGCATCTCCATCCCTCAGCATTCAAGTGTCTGTTAGACACACTTGCATTGCTTTATTACAGACAAATAGCAAAGTATTCTTAAGAATTTGTCAAAAGCATTCCCCCCTCATTATATTAGAAATAACCAACTTGGAAACTTAAAAACTGATTTCCATCCCTCTTAAAAACTAACTTTTTAAAGGGACTGGTCATTATCGATGGGACAGTGACTTTTCAATGATTTAATCAGTTAAAAACACACACAGAGTTGTGATACATTTATGCTCAAGTGATAGGAGATAGGCTCAGGTTGGAGGGGAGTCCAGAAGCCTGAGCTCTATTTCTGCAGCCATTCATGCAGCTGAGAGTCTTGTGGGCTCTTTGCTTACACTCTATCTACTCTAACTGCTGATGAAAAAGGATGTGGTCCTGCAGCCAAAACCTGGTTTATGTTTGGAAAAACAGGTGGGTCAAAATTCTGCTGCTCTGAAGCAACCTGCTTGGGGTCTCTGCTAACAAGAGCAATTTAACCAGAGCAGAGTTTCAGCTGCTCACTCCCCAGAAAAGCCTGGACAGAGACCAAATCCCCCCAGCACCAACCCACCAGCAGTCTCCAGATCATCTTTCTCCCATGGTTTCAGTTCCAAAGTGAAAGTAAGTTTAGAAACTCTGGGTAGGTTACGTGTGAAGCACCTTCCCCTAGGAAAGGTCAGAAAAGGACATTTCATGTTGCTGTTCACCATTCCCAGAAGCCATCTCCTACCTTTTCTCATCTGGTAAATGACTGTGTGTGCTCAGGACCTTGTGAACGTTCTGTCATGCAACAACAGAAAAAAAAAATTTCAAACTTGTAGGAATGAATAATTCCTGAGAACAAACCCCATGGGTTTTTCCTGATGATCAGATTTAATATGACAGTAATCAGCTTCTGCTTATTCATTGCCCTTGAAGCGAATATCTCAAGGCCTTTTGCAGCTCAGGCAGCATTTGTGAATCTACAGACACTGAATTCTGCATTTTAATACCACTGCTAAAATATATGAAATGCAACACAAAATTCCTCTTCCAAGGAATAATTTTGCAGGCTGCATTTCAGTGATCATTGCTGCCAGCAACCCCTGGCTCCTGGGCTGGACCTGCATGTGTAAGCTCTCATTACCATGCACAGTTCATGACTTCTCCAACACTACTGAGGGGTGGAGAAAAAAGGAAGATATTTTGCTCCAGTGCTCAAAATCTGTGATGTTTGACCCTGGGGTCAAGTGAGATCCATTTCCAAAATCTGACCCCAAACTGCACAGGCTCCAGCACATACTGCTGAAGCTCTGGAGGCATTTAATTCTTCTTTCTCTGGAGCAGAGAACACAGCATCTACATTTCCTTTTGCTTCTCTGTTTCTGCTTGATTTCAAGAGTTCTTGGGACAGGCCACCAGTAGCCATAGCAGATACACTCAGTACTAATGCTTCCCATGCTGGCCAGTTTACTAATTACACATACTGGTATTCCAAATATAGGGAATGAAGTGGAAAACCAGACAACTGAAAGAATAAACTGTGAGATTTTGCAGAAAATCTGGGCAGGAAAAAGCACTGGAAGAGGAAACCCACTCTCCAGGCTCCTATTTATAGAGAAGCAACCCTCAGCTATACCAAGGGAAGGTGAGCACAGATGATTTTGACAGCACAGCTCCTGGAGCAGCCTCAGCAAAGGGAGCCAGGGAGAGCAGAGCCACCAGCAAAACCTGCACCACGGAGTTTGCATCGCTCCCAGGGATATGAGGAGATGTGAGTTCATTCCCTGCTTCCTCCTAACCAAGAGAGTGACTTTTTAGAGTGAGACAGGGAAAAAACCCCTTTTGCTTATGGAGCAGGAAGTTGATTGGACTTGCAAAACCTGAGGGAAAGAGGCCGTGGTGATGCTGCAGCAGCGGGGCAGTTCCACACCTCACCTGCACAAACAGGAGCAGTTTCCTGTTGCTGATCTCCAGGCGCTTCCGTGAGACTTCGGATTTTCGTAGCTGGCCATCAGCCAGGGACAGCTGCCTCTTCAGCTCCAGGATGTCCTCCTGAGGCAGGGACACAGGAGGAGGAGAAAGGGGGTGGTGATGCTCCAACTTTGGCTTTTGGAAACAACAGTTTGTGACATTTGCTACAAGCAAGAGCAGTGTCCTTTGGGAAGGGATGGAAGTCATGCAGATTATAACACGGACCCAGAGACTCTGCTGGCCTGGTGGTCCCACTCAGCAAGTGATCTATGAGCTATTTCATTTTCTCCTGTGTAAACAGAAGGAGGGTAACCTTGGCTGTGGCTGTCCCTGGATCCCTGGCAGTGTCCAAGGCCAGGTTGGATGGGGCTTGGAACAACCTGGGATTGTGGACGGTGTCCCTGCCCATGGCAGAGGGTTGGAATGAGATGGGCTTTCTGGCCCCTTCTGGCCCAAATCTTTCCATGGATGGGCTTTCTGGCCCCTTCTGGCCCAAATCATTCCATGGATGGGCTTTCTGGCCCCTTCTGGCCCAAATCATTCCATGACTCTATGAACCCACAGGAAAGTCTGAAGGGTTGGGGGTTTTCCCGAGACTGAGGGGTTGCATTACCTCTATTTCAGAGACATGTTTTGCTTTTTTCCCCGCCAGCTGCATCTTCAGTTCTGCAATTTCAGCCTCCAGCAGGTGGATCACTTCCTCGTAGTCCTGCTCGGCGCTGTGAGCCTGTCTCTGCACCACCTCGGCCATCTGCAGTTTGCTGTGCAGTGTCCGGTTCTCCGACAGGAACCCCAGCGCTTTCTGCAAGCACCCAGAGCTTCTGATGAACACACCACGTCCCCCTCGGCTGCCAACCCCCAAACCCACCCCAAGCACCCCTGAAATCCCTTCACTAACTTGGTTCAGCCTCTGAAGCTCATCCTCCATTGACTTCTTGTTGTTCTCCACTTCTTTCAGGAGAGACTGTGGGAAACATTTTCACCAGATTAGAAGCAACAAATGTCAGGACATTCTCTAGAATGCCCCTAGCCACCAGAATATTATTTTACAGAAGTTCTGTGCACTTTGCCCCCCACAGGGAGAGCTTTTAGGGCTGTGACCTGCAGAATTCTGCCTGGACACAGCCGAAGTGCTGACAGCCAGGTGAGGGTGAGAGGACAGGTGCTGCTTCTGTTAATCACAGACTGGAATTCTTAATGAGACCTGCTTTAAATATATGAACTCCCTGCTGAGAAGGGACTGCATGCTTTGAGTAATAAGTAAATAAGTTTTCCTTTGAGGCTGAGAGTGAGAAAGAGGCAATTAAGGAGAGTGGAGGGTGAGAGGCTCCTGTGTGATGAGGAATGCACAGAATGCAAACTGGTGACTTCTGCAGAGGGACAGGCCACTCCATTCCCCCTGTGGAGAGCTACAGCAGAAGGCCCCAGCCAAGAAATCTGCTCCAAGGGGAGGCTCCACCTTCAGCCTTCGGACTTCGTGCCGCAGATCTGTCATCTCCAGCTGCAGCTGCTCCAGGTCCTCGTTGCCATTGCAGTTGACAGAGTCAAAGGTCTGCAAGGAGAGGGATGGATTCATCACACATTGAATCAAAATCGCCTCAAAAAGGAGTCAGCATTTTTATGCAACAGATCAAAAGGTACATTAAATAATTCAGCTCCAGGATGGTTCTTTTTGCCCCACAGAATTTCACTCTCTGATCCCCATCATTGCCGAAATAGCTGAGCCACAGTGAATTTTCACTTCATGAACCAGATGAAATTACTTAGAATTTATTAATTATGGCTATTTTTCCTTCTGCATAACTGCCAGGCTGCTTCCTCATATTATCCCATAGACACTGTTATTTCCTTATTAAAAAAGAGAAGCTGGAGGTCTTTTATAGAACTTCCTATAAACAAAATGATTAATGAATTGTTCTGCCTTGTCTTTAGAACAACCAGAAAATGGTAATTTAGCTTTTCCCATCTCAGAATTCCATGGATTTCATGTGGAAGATCCATGGGTTCAATGTAGAAGAGCTTTGGGGTGACTGACCAGGGAGTGAAAAGCCGATGTATCCAGCAAATTGGCCACTTCGTGCTGAGTGAAGAGTACAGAGCTGGAATCCAGACCAGCCTCGTCCAGCTCCTCCTGCATCAGATCCCTGAGTGCTTGGAGAACATCTGTGAGAAACAATCAGTTTTTACCAGGCTAAAAGACAAAATTGCTGTGTGTTAGGAGAAAATTCCACTGATTTTGGGGCCATCCACTGGTGCCAAGTAGGGTTTAGACATGCCAGACAGCTTTCTCTAATAATCCTGGCTTCCTCAGCAATCCCATCAAGCTTAAATGAGTTGTTGGCAGTCTTTATCAGACTCTTGTTTCTTATCCAGCTCAAAAAAACTATACTTTTAAAACCCAGAAAACCCCAGATATTTTCACAGGGGAGTTTTCACAGCTTCTGGAAGTTTTAAAATTTTAAGCTAAACCCACATTTCCCCAACAAAAGGCACCTGCTGCCATTTCTCATGTTGCTGATTTAAACAAAAAGACAACTCAGTGAGTTCAGCACTTAAAAAAGGTGTTAAATTGACAAGTCTGAAAATCCACATTCATTTTGCTTTCAGATATGAAGGAAAGCACAGCAGAAGGGGCTGTGTGGGACAGGTGGGAGCCATCAGGGAGGAGGCACCAGAGTCCCAGAGCTTCCAGTCACAGAATCACAGAAACGTGGAATGATTTGGGCATAAAGGGACCACAAAGATGATCTCATTCCATCCCCTGCCATGGGCAGGGACATCTTCCACTAGCCCAGCTTGCTCCAAGCCCCGTCCAACCTGGGCTTGGACACTGCCAGGGATCCAGGGGCAGCCACAGCTGCTCTGGGCACCCTGTGCCAGGGCCTGCCCACCCTCCCAGGGAACAATTCCTTCCCAATATCCCATCCATCCCTGTTCTCTGGCACTGGGAAGCCATTTCCCCTTGGCCTGTCCCTCCAGGCCCTTGTCCCAAATCCCAGTCCTGCTCTCTTGGAGCCCCTTTAGGCACTGGAAGGGGCTCCCAAGCTGGAGGCAGCTCTGCAGGTGGAGTCTCACCTGAGGGGGCAGAGGGGCAGAATCCCCCCCTCCCCTGCTGCTCACGCTGGAGCTCAGCCCAGCACAGGGGGTGTTTCTGAGTGCTCACAGCCAGGACATGGCCAGCTCTCATCCTCCAACACCCCAAATCCTTCCCCCAGGGCTGCTCTCCTTCCCTTCTCTACCCAGCTTGGATTTGTGCTTGAGATTGCCCTGACCCAGGAGCAGGACATGCACTTGGCCTTGTTGAACTTCATGAGGTTCTCGTGGTCCCATCTTGAGGCCTGTCCCAGTCCCTCTGGATGGTGCTCGGTCTCTGGGCTGCAGCAGGAGCAGCATCTTTACTGCCAGCACATTTGCTAAATACCCCCAATCATCCTTATTTCTGTCACCACAAAATTCAGCACCAGTCACTCATAGGAGAGGGCCGTGGTTCCCATCCCTCACTCTGCACAAAACATTGATCCAGATACCTTGTGACTGTTCTCTTTGGTGGGGACACTGCTGACAGTTTGGGATTTTTGCTGAAAGCCTTCTGGGGAGCAGACCCTGTGGGCTGGACATGCTCTGGAAGGCCACAGAAAGCAGAACTGGTGTTTATTTTCTGTGTCTCCTCTGGCCAGTTCCTGCTAGGAAAGCTGGGATTTTAAGGGAAGTAAGCCCTTGCACCAACTTTCTTTAAGTCTGACTTTACCTGTGATAGGACAATGGGAATGGCTTTAAACTGACAGAGGATAGGTTTAGATTAGATGTTAGGAAGTAATTCTTCCCTGTGAGGGCAGCGAGGCCCTGGCAGTGGTTTCACAGTGAAGCTGTCCCATCCCTGGAAGTGTCCAAGGCCAGGTTGGACAGGGCTTGGAGCAGCCCAGGGTAGTGGAAGGTGTTTGGTGGAATGAGATGAATTTTGAGGTCCCTTCCAACGCAAACCATTCCAGGATTCCATGATTCTACAGAATGCCTTCTTTTGTGCTTGTGACTTTCCCTCTTTATAGGCTCCATCACTAGCCAGGCAGGTGTCTCACCTGCCACTTCTTTCCCTTTTTAGCTGCCAGTGAAGCTACACAGAAATGACAGATCCCCCATGGGCAGAGCTCCTGCTCACCTCCGTAGGCCACTGTCCCCTGCGAGTCCGTGGTCAGGCTTTGCCGGAGCTGCCTCTTCTTCTCCTCGGTCACATCCAGACCAAGATACTGCAGAACCTTGAGCAGAAACAAAGAGCCTTTAAAAAAGAAAATATTGGAAAAGCACCTCTTTGGGGTAAGCACTGGGAAGACACTCAGTGCTGGGTTTCTGCAGGCAGCATCTCCCAAAGGAGCAGGCTTGGACTGGATTTCCAGTCTCTCCTTTCCTGCACATGTACAGAAATGTCTGCTCCTGAACACAGGTTCACATCCCTCCAAGAACATTTTATCTGCAATCAGATTTGCAGCTCTGATGAGCTTTCAGGACTTTTATCAAAAGCCAGAGGAGTTTTAGCAAGACTCAGCTGGCAAGAGCTCAGCCTCTCCTTTCTCTTACTGCCCAGAAATTGTTTGGGACCAGGAAGATAAAAGCTGTTAACAGAGTGTTTCCCATGGAAAGAGGAGACATTCAAACATTTTGCTCCTCCACTGCATGTTTTACTCTCTCATTACTGCTGCTGCCCTAACTTCTACTGATACTTATCAGTTCAACCCCAGGGCAGCACAGCACTCAGGAGCGGATAAACCTGTGCAAGCCTCACTTCCCTGCTGGCAGCAGCACCTGAAAGCTTTCAAAAGACAAAGTCGAGCTCAGCGGACTCTGGGGAAGAGCCCGAGTGAAACGTTCCCCTGAGCCGGGCTGCACGCACAGCTCCTGCTCACAGCACCTCCCGTCATTTCCCTGGGAAGGCGCTGCGGAGGGATCCTCGCTCACCTTTCCAGCACCAGCAAGTCCCTGGGATCCATCTGCTGTCCGTTCAAGTCCCACCTCCTGCTCCTCTGCCCACCACCCCTATGCAAGGCAGTGCTGCAGGCTCCCAGACTTTAGGATGTTGGCGTGGTTGGCCACCCCAAAGCCACCTCAGGTTGTGCCGCTCGGTGTCACCCCCACCCTGTCACCGCTGCAGCCGCCCGCGCCTAACACAGCTTTTAAAAGGGAAGCCAAGCGTTCCGCTCCTGCCAGCCGAGAGGAGCTGCTTTGTCCCCGTGAGGAGCAGAGGTCGCTGTGCACATTCCATCCTGGATGCTGCTTTGGGAGGATTACGCAGGCTCAGGAGAGCAGCTCCCGGGCGCCCTGCGCTGCCGTCGGGTGGCAGCAGATGCTCGTCACATCGGGGTGTCCCCGGCCCCGCACAAAGGGCTCTGTCCCCACATCCCCCCCTCAAACGCCAGAACCACCCAAGGTGCCAGACTGGGACATGGCGCCCCAGGGCACCCTGCCCCTCACCAGGGTCTTGGTGAGCGAATGGGCAGCTCTGCTCCATACCCATGGAATGTGTTTCCCATAAAATGATGGAAGAATCAGCGGTTCTGGATGGCTCCTCGGTGAGATATCTCCTATCTCAGCCTTCCCTTGCCCGCGCCAGGCTGCCTGAGGTCACCCTAGCAGTGACAGCAGCACCAAAAACTTTGGAGGGCACAACCTTAGCCAATGGCATGATGTCCAGGGGAGGTGCAGCTGCCAGAAGACTTCTGGAGCTTCATGGAGCACTGAGGAACAGCCAAGATGAGCCAAGGGATATTTAAATGCCCCTTCGGACACAGTCAGGATGTTTCACCCTCTTTACTTTCAGAGGCTGGACTCGGCCTCAGCAAACTCAGCTGGAGAATGGACAATTTCCTGCATAGTGCACAAGGAGGAGACGTTGCTTTGGGGAGAGGGACCCTGGCACTTACCAGTTCCAGTTTTCCATCCTTGAGCCGGATATGGGGATCCAGTGCTACTTTGGGTTTGGTGCCTGAAGCTGCTTTGTAGTTAGAAACTGAAGCAGGTGCTGAAAAATCAAAAATAAGTATTAATGGGGAAGCATTTGGGTAGAGGAAAGAGGTGTCTGCAAAGCAAAATTCTTGTTGCATGGAATATAAAGTGTGTGCAGCAGGGCAAAAATCCAAGTCCAGGATTTACTAAAACCAACTCTGGAAGGTTGAACTAGGCCACTCTTGGAAAGACTGGATACTGGGGCAAATCCTTCTGAAACTGGGCTTCTGCACCATTTAAAATGAGATGTTTCATCCAGGGACAAAGAACTGCAAAAATAGCACTTTGGAAATTTCCAGTCACAGAGTTTTATGGAGTCTTGGAGTTATGGTGAACTGTGAGAAAAAGGAATTAAAATCTGCCTGGTTCTTGTCTACTCTGATTAAGCAAAACTGAAAGAATTCCTGACACCCATGGGAACGAACAGACTAAAAATGATGTGGAAAGGCACCACTGTGAGATTTTTTTCCCTCCCCAAGACTGCAAAAAGCCTTGAGCCCTTTTCCCCTCAGCTGGGCAGGCAGGTTTTTTGGGTAGAAGGAGCCACATGTATTGTGAGGCAGCCGCAGAGGCAGAGAGAGGCAGAGGCAGCAGCTGCTGTGCTGGTGAAAAGCTGTCATGAGCTGGAGGATCCAGCTGCTAACAGCTGGCTCAGCATTGCCAGCACTGCTGCACAAGGCCTGCCCCTCCATCCCTGGAGGGAACCCCACCTTCTCCATTATGATTAGCCCTTGTCTGTAAGGAGCCATGATATTCCCTGGAAAAAGGGCTGCAGGAGGCATTACCTGTTCCTGAACAACCCCAGCAGACTCCAGAAGGGTGCAGGGTTGCTGTGCCTGCCCCTGCCCACCCTCAAACCATCAGCCCAGGTGACAAAATTCCTTCTCGTGCCAGTGACACTGGATTTGCCCAGGGAGCAATTCCTTTTGCCTGCTTGGGATCTGGTTGACATCACAGGAAACCTTGTTTTGCCAAGTAACACAGCTCCTCTGGAATCCCTGGAGCACATCTCCCCACACCCTCCTGTCCATCGGGCCAGAGCCCAGGTGCCAGGAGAAGACAGTGAGGAGCAGCAGAGGTGCTGCATAATCCTCCTAATCCCAGCATCCATCTGCTCTGCTGAGGCCAGCAGCTGGGAAGCAGCAAGAGGTAACAAATGGGTTTGCTGGATCGGCCACCACCACTTTCCTCTCCAAGTTCAAGGGCAGAGCTGTTACCCTTCGAGCCGTGGCTAATCAGGATTAGCTCCATGTGGCTTTGCTGTCAGCTCTGGACACAGCCATATCCAGGGCATCCATCAGGCACCCAGAGAGAGGCACTGACTGGCCCAGGCTCCCAGCCTGGCTGTTCTTTCAAAGCCAGTTGTCTGTTTCTGTGGGTGACAACACTGACACAAAGCCTCCTCGGCATTCCACGTTCAAATCCTGCAGGGATAAAATCCCCCAGCTAAGTCAGGCCATGGTCAGGTCACTGCTGTTGCTGGATTGCAGCAACAATCTTCAATCTCTGTCCCCATCACCACGACTGGCTGTCCATGGTGGCCACCTGAAAGTCTCCATGGCATCTGCAGGGTGCTCAGGGCAGGGAGGGCAGAGCACATCCCTGTCCCAGGGCCTTTCCAGTGGAACACAGATGGCAGAGCTGAAGCTGCTGAGCTTGCCCAAGGTGAGCCAGGCATCCCTGGGAGCAGCTGCTCCATCTCCTGCTGATCCCAGGGATGGACTAAACATGATTTACTTCCAGCGCTTGCTCTTGGCCTTCCAGAGGGGAATTACAGCAAGGCACAGGGATTTGTAAACAGAGCCAATGTCCCAGGGAAGGAAGGGCTGTTGGATTTAAGGCTGCAAGAATGGTGGGCAGCACTTGCTCAGGATTTGTTGGGGAAGTCCATCTTTCCCTCAGGGCAGGAGTAACCCTCATATCACAGGGATATGGGATACCTTGGTGGAGGTAGTCTCCCTGGGCTCTGGGGATTATTGAGGTTTCCTCAATATTATTAAGGGATTTGGGAAGCTGCAGGGTGATTCAAGTTCACCCCCCATTGCTGCCACACTGTTGGATGAACAGAGTGGGTCTCTCCACAAAAGGTAAGAGCTCAGGAGACCCAGAGCAGGGAGATGAAACACAGCATGGAAAAATAAGCAAAAATCGAAGCTTGGATGTAGAGAGAAATCTGTTTTAATCACATCTCTAAGCAGTTTCCCAATCTGGCCAATTGAGGGCATCCTCAAAGCCTGTTCAGAGCCCAGGGTTGCTGTGTACATCCCAACTATCATTACCTGCCTGCTTTTATGCTGTGTGTCCAAGAGCCCCCATTCCCACCAGAAGGGAATATAGCCTGTGGAGAACCTGCTGCATGTCTGAGGTGGGCAAAGCCCTGCTGCAAATGAACCACAGGCTGAGAGTGGAGGAATTTGTCTCCTGTGAATACCTCAGTCCTCGAATGCCATTGTAAAGAGTTTTGCTGCTGTGGGCAAACATGGACGTAATTACTACTCGTTGAGTAAACCAAGCTGCTGCTTTGCCCTCTCTCTGAGCAGGCTGAGTGTCATTATCACCCCATTAAATTCCACTCCAGCAGTATAAACACTGATAAAAAAATGTGGTGATAGGACAAGGGGAATGACTTTACACTGCCAGAGGGCAGGGATGGATGGGATATTGGGAAGAAATTGTTCCCTGGAAGGGTGAGGAGGCCCTGGCACAGGGTGCCCAGAGAAGCTGTGGCTGCCCCTGGATCCCTGGCAGTGTCCAAGCCCAGGCTGGACAGGGCAACTTGGAGCAGCCTGGGCTAGTGGAAGGTGTCCCTGCCCATGGCAGAGGTGGAATGAGATGAACTTTAAGGTCCCTTCCAACCCAATCCATTCTGTGATTCTATAATTTCATGATCCTCAGCTCTGAGGAGCCACAGCTGTTTGTCACCCCCACAAGGAGAATGGTTGAGCAGGACTCACCTGAGACCGTAAGCTCTGGTGGGCAAATGTCTGGTGACAAAGAAGGCACAGGAAAAGGATTTTCACGTCTATTCTAGAAAAACAAGACAAAATGGCACAGGCAGTTGCTAAGAAGAATCTGTTGGTGTAAATAATGAGCAGAAGATTAGAGGAGTTCAAGAGAGAGCCATGAGGGCACCACACACTCCTCTTGTGCAGATGGGCCTAAAGAGAGTCCAGGGGTTTCTCTGGGAGCACCTGGCACAGGCTGAGCCACCCCAAAACCTTGGGTCACACACAAACAACTCTGTCCTTGCTGTGACTGTGCTTGAGCACTGAGGCTGGATTTGACCTTGCCTGGTTTCTCCACAGAGGTTCTCCCTGAAGCTCTGCATCCAACCCAGCGGGGAGGTCCCAAGTCTGACCACAGCCAGGTGTAATATTTACCCCAAACCCATAATTATCCCAGTGAGCAGGGCAGGAAGCCGAGTTCAGTTCCCACCCTGTCTTATGTGCAACATCACGGCTGAAAGCACAAGGAAGAGGGAAAAACAATCTGAGGGTGAGCACCACTGAGACAGCTCTGGCAACTGGGGACTAGGATGCCAAGAGGGGCACAGGACTGGTGTGAGGACACACAGACAGGCAGCACGGGTGCCTAGGCACTCTTCCTCTGGTGTGGAAACCCCAATCTCATTAGAAGTTCCATCTTTCAGCAGCAAAGTGAGGGCAGGAGCCATTTCAGTCCAGCCAATGGTGTGATTTCATACAAGTGCACAGCATCACACGAGCTGGGGGTCCAACCCCACCACTCAGCCACAGCTCCAGGGGCTCTGGTGCCATTCTAGGGCACATCTCCAGCCTGGTGCACCCAAAGGCGACACATACGTGACATCCATGCAAGTCTGTGTCCCCACAGGGCTGGAAAGCAAGATGTTTTGTGAATGTTCCTGTATGAAAGGAACATCCAGCCAGCCCTTCTTGGAGGGAATTTGTATGGAAGGGGCAGAAAGGACACCCAGCATGGCACCAGTCCAGGAGAGGGTGACAAATGCACAGAATGGAGCCGCAGACCCTGAGGGTTGTGTGGATAAACCCTGTCCAGCCATTCACAGCTCGAGCACTTCTCTGAAAACGCAATGTGGAGCTTGGCTTTGCAGGAGGAATGAGCCTGGCTTATCATTAGAGTAGTCAGGAGCAGGAATGGGCTGTGCAGGAATGCTGGGGATTCATCCTCATCAGAGGGCTTGAAGAATAAAGAGTTGCTCCTGCCTTTGGGTAGGAGCCTAGATCAAACTGACTCCAGAGATCCCTTCCAGCCCTATGACTGGTGCTGAATCAGATGCAGGTTGCTATACACAGAAGGGCTTTGTTTTTTTTAAAACCTGAGACTCTTGAAACTGGTCTGAATGCAGGCCCTGGAGATGAAACTGCTGTCTTATCTCCACAGATCCATCTCTGTCTCAAACCCAAGAGAGAAGAAATTATTTCAGATTTAAAACACCTGCCTGCAGGTAAATACATCAACAGTACAGACTTTCCACTGGATTTCCAGAAATATTACCAGGGAGTTCCTAAAGAAGAGTTCTCTGATCAAGGAAAGATCCCAGGATTGATGTCTGTTAGAGATGAACTTCCACCTACCTCTGGGGACCTCACGTGGACTTTCAGCCTGCAGGAGCTCAGGCCATTTCCCACAGCCTTTGGAGGCGGGGATGGGATGTTGTTGTGAACCGACAGTCCGGGATGTAACCGTCCCCTCCCAGGAATAAAGGCCACTTCTGTGCTTCCCTCGTGTCTTCAACAAACAACAAACACAGAACCTCTTATTAACAAAACAAAAGGCACAAATTTGCAGAGCTCCCATGCTTGTGGTTCTGCCTTCAGGATAACCTCACCTAAGCCTGAGTAGCCTGCACCAGTGCAGCTGGGTCTCCACCAGCTGTGTTCCACGGAATCATGGAATGATTAGGGTTGGGAAAAACCCCTAAGATTGAGTCCAACCATTCCCCTGGTACTGCCAAGGCCACCACTGACCCATGTCCCCAAGTGCCACATCTCCATGGTTTTTGAACACTTCAAGGAATGGTGATTCCACCACTGTCCTGGGCAGCCTGTGCCAAGGGCTTTACAATGCTTTCCATATAGAAACATCCTATATTTCCTAGCATCCAATCTAAACATCCCCTAGCACTACTTGAGGCTGTTTCCTCTTGTCCCATCCCTTGTTAATTGGGAGAAAAGCCCTACCCCCACCTGGCTCCACCCTTCTGTACAGATCCATGAGGTCTCTCCCGAGTCTCCTTGTTTTCCCTTTTTTAAACTTCACTTCTGTTTCAAAGCTCTGCTGGGTAGTGATAGGAGATAGTCACGAGACCCAGAACATCGGGATGGTCTGGATCACACTTCAGGATGATCCATGCCTTCAAGATTTCCTTATGTGACCACCTTAAAGCATCATTTAAGACTAACAGTGCCCTTGAAGCCAAACCTTGGTATGACCTGAAGTGTTCTGCCTAAGCCTCAACAGTACATGATGATGACAGGAAATACTTTCTATGTCTACCTGAATTTGGCTTTTTCAATTATTTTTCTGGCCTCTTCATGCGTGCTGCCCACCAGAGAATCTCTGTTGATAGCGATGAGTTGGTCTCCAGGTCGGAGCCGACCATCCTAAACAAACAGGGAGACAAACACAGCATTGGGAAGGGATATCTCTGCCCAAAGCCTTCTCTTGCAACACAAATCCTCATTAGTCCATGCAATTATTCATCTACTCTTAGAAAAGCTGCTTCAGAACAGCCACAGCCTCTAGGAAAGGTCCCCTTGGCAGAGCTCCCGAGGGTCTCTGCACTGACTTACCTTGTAACAGTCCCCGTCTGGCAAAAGCTCTTGGACATAAATCATGGGCCCGTCAGGCCTGTTGGATCCACCACTGATTGTCAGCCCCAAGCCAGAGGAGTTTGCTATAGAAATGCTCTGGATTCCTGAGTCCATGGAGTAGCTGCAAGGGAGAGAGCCAGCAGGTGACTCAAGGTGATCTGGGTTATCTTCCCATATTGCTGAACAAACTCTGCCTGGATTTCTTTCCATGCATCCTTCTACCTTCTCCCAACCTTTTATTTGCATCCTTTCTTCCACCCACTGTTGGAAAGGGGAGGTGAGGGCTCCTATTCTGGCAGACATTGTTCAGTGTTATGAAGGTGACTGATTTCCCTAATCTCAAATAGGGGAATACTCATTTAGAGACGAAACTAAAGATTTAACAGAATATATTTGGCACTCCTGGTTTTATAGCCAAAAGCACACAAAGGATCAACACGGTTGTTGCTCAAATCCAGCTAAATCACCAGACAGCAATTTACAGATGGATCAGCTATCAAGCAGCTCTTAGCAAACATCAGAGTGAGGCTTGGGAACACAGCTGGGTGTGTCTTAACTGGGGTTTGGACCCAAAATCTTGCAAGATGCCCTAAGAAATGGGCATCCTTTACAGCAGCACCCACCACACTGTGAGTTGCTGCTGTGGCAGGTGGGTTGCCCAGTCGAGGATGAAAAGGAGCAGCAAACAGGCTGGACCCTTCCCTCCAAGAGCTGCTGGACAGGACCCAACGGGCCACCAAGGCCCGGCCACAGCGGTGGCTCTGTGCCAGGAGGGAGGTTTGGCAGTGGCAGAGCTGTGGGAGCAAGATTTCACTGAGCTCCCATGGGCAGCACTGCAGCAGGGGGGGTTTGGGGAAGGATTTGATGGTGTCTAAGGATCAGCAAGCCTTTTCCTCAAATGGGATGGGTGCAGCTGGCTTTTCTCTTTTCAGTTTATTTCCACAGCAGCCACTGCCCAAAGAGCCTGCACTGGCTCCCTGAGTTACAACTTCAGACACAACAGCAGCTATGCATCCTGTGCCCCACAGTGACACCAGCACATGTTCCCAGCAATGCCATCCCTGGTGGTCAGACAGCCCACTGTGCCTTAGTCTTATGAAGAAACATTGCTTTAAGGTGAGTGATCTTAGGGAAATGATGTCATGAAACAAAGCATTAAATTCTCTGCTCAACCCAAAGTCTCAGACACTGACTGTGGTGAGATTGCATCGTACCCAACTCCCATTGCTCAGTGGAGTGGCAGGACCTTGGGGGATGCCACAATGAGAGGTCACAGCCCAGGGACAACCTGTGGTGAGCAGAAGGGGTGGCAGCCACATGGCATGAAAAGACCCTTAGCCCAAATTACATCTTTCAGCTGACCACCAGTGCTCAGCTGAAACCAGTGCTCTGTGATTCCAGGGGCCTGGAAGACTACTGGGGCCTGGCACCAGCATGAAGACAAGCACAGCTAGGCACAGCATGGCAAGGAGGCCACCAAGACAGTCCTTTCTAGCCTAAACGCCCATTTCCCTGCCCACAGCAGGGGGTTGGAATGAGATGATCTCTGAGGTCCAACCCAACCCACTCTGGATTCTACATCTCAGCCTGGAGTGAGTTAACAGCACGGTAAGGACGAGCCTGGAGTGAGTTAACAGCACAGTAAGGATGGCTTCTCCAAACCAGCTGCCAAGTAGATGATCTGCTCTCTCCTCTGCGTGGGTCTCTCACTCCATGCAAGCAGCTTAAACCTCTGGTGCCAAATATTTGTCCTCTGCAAATCCCTAATAAGCTGGTATTTAGCAAGAGGATTTACTGGTTCTGCAGTGAGGGCTGATTCTCTTTACCAGCGATTTGTCTTGTTTGTACTGGCAAAGGAGGGGAGCTGTGAGCCCTGGTGACAAATGGTCCCCATTCCATGACTGTGAACACCCTCCGAGCTGTCCCTCTGGGGAAGGGCCCCAGAGATGAGACTCTGCAGAAAAACCAGCTCTGCCTGTCCAAACCTCTGACCCTGCAGAATGTGCAAGGGCAGATGACCACATGAAAACACACTCCAAGAGATGCTCTGGCCACCAAAGGATGCGGTGACTGCAGGCTGTTGACCCCAAAGCAAAGGGCATCAGGGAATGTTTGCATGGAGAGGTGCTGGTGCTCTTGGAGCTTGGGGTCAACATGCCAGGAGCAGGGCAATAGGAAACAAGCTCCAAAAACACCTCCTGAAAGCAGGACCAGCCTTGCAGGAACACTCTGCTCATGGTTTATAAGGTGATGTGCAGGCCCCTCTCAGCTGGCTGTAAACCATGGCCTCTCCCTGGGATTCAGAGGGGAGGAAGAGGAGCTGCTGCATGGTTAACCATAGTGCAGACATATTGACTGTCTCAACTGGGAAGCTTTTCACCCCTTGGGAACAAACTTCCCAGGAACAGCCAAGATGCCACCACCACATCCAGAAGATGCTGTGACCTTGCAGCCATCGTGGTGATAGAAGAGTAGAGAGGACATAAGGACGAACAAAACTGCTCAACAAGCCCTGGAATTATTAACTGGGTGTATCCCTGTGACATTTGGTGGTCTCCTGATGACCCTGGTGGGATCTGTACGTACTGTGCGTGAGGGGCGTGCGCTGGGTTCCCGATGCAGGGGCTGTGGGAGTTGGCAGGGCTCAGGAGCAGTGGGCTCTGGGAACGTGAGGATGAGCCCGAGGAGGTGCTCTCCAGGTATCGACCTCAACAGCAAAGTCAGAGTCAGTCCAGGGCACACAAACACTCCAGCAACACCCTCCCCCCTGCTCTGCCACTCATAGCTGATGCTGCATTCCTAGATTTTTGGGGAAAGCCACACGGTAGATAAAGACATCAGGATAGGGCTGAAGGAGAGGAAACATTCAGCCTCCTTGGCACAATTCCAGTGTGGGACTGTCACCCCTCTGCCAACCCTACACACCTGTGCCACAGGGGAAGGGCCAGCAGCTGTCTGGTGCAATGGCAAGCCAGAGAGACAGCTTCCTTCCCCAGGCACACATGGCTTTGTGTGCTGGCACCTTGCTTAGGTCAACCTTGTTGCATCTCATTAAACATTGCCTATTTGCAAATGAAAAATCTTTGAATGAATTATTGCTGAAACACATTGAAATCCAGAGCAAAAATCTACAGCTGTACCTCCCGATGGAGTCACCTGCCCAGCACATCAGTTAGGCAGAGTCTGGGGATCAGGGGAGTGGTTACGACCCCAACTCAAGTCTCCCTTGATCACCCCGTGGCACCAATGGCCACGGTCTGGGCATGCCCCAAGGACCTGCAATAAGGACGAGCTTTCTTCAGACCTCCACCCCAACACCTACTCAAACCAAACCACAGCTCTTTCAGAATGACTCTGGGATAAAGGAAACTCTCTCTGCAGAGAGAGGGGCTTTCAGTTCCCCCCCCACACACTGCTGAGCTACTCACTGCTGCCATGCAGGATCGGCGAGCTCCGCGCTGAGCCCGTGTTGCTCTGGGAGCCGAACTTCTTCAGCAGCTCAGAGAACTCTCTCCTGCAAACAAAACCATGGCGTAGTCAGCTGGTGCTCAGAACTCCCCCCACATGATTATATGGCAGTGGTGCCTCTGATGGCAGTGACTTGGTACCAAGGCTTTAGGGCCGGTGCCCTCCAGCTGTGGGGAGCAGACGGAGCTTCCTCATGCGCAAGGGGAGCACCCTGGTTTCAAGAGCTTGTGCAAGGCTTCAGGTCTATAATCAATCTCATGGCAGTGCAGCTTTCCTGTGATGGGTTGGAGCTCCAGAGTGCTCCTTCCCTGCCCTGGAATGTGTTCAGGGCAAGAGGAGCTGGGAAGGGACATATCCTTAAAGGTCTTTTCCAATCTTTATGACCCCATGATTCCATGGACAGGCTCTGTGCTGAGGATTGTCATTCCTGAGAGAGGGCAGATGAACACTGGAGCCCTGCTTGCATCCTGCCTTGCACCCCCCTCATGGACCCTCCTGGGAATGTTTTCACCCCCAGCTATAAGGCTCAAAAGTTTTGCAAACACACCACACAAATTAAACCCTGCCAGAAGAGCTGTAACTGTGCAAACATAACCCAAAAATTCTTTGCCTATTTGTGACTCCTTCTAGAATAGTGAAACACAGGTTATTTTCTGTTTTTTCTCCTCTTTTCCTGGACAGAAAGCAGATCCTGTAGTTCTTGCTGGAGTAAAGAAGGAGATGGCTTTCAGAGCACCTGCAGAAGCAGCAGCCTTCTCTCCCAATCCATCCATGATGATGTTCACCACAAACATCACAAGCTAAACTCTTGGAGCATAACACCTCAACAAAGATCTGCATGCAATCTCATCCCCAAAATCCCCTGGAAGATTATCTCCATGCCCAAGGACCTTCAGTAATGCTTTGTTCCAGGTTGAGTTTGACCACCATGTGTTGAGCCCTTGATGAGCTGCAACTCCCTGTACACCACAGGTGATTTGCTTCATGACCTTTTGCCAAGTGTGGCATCCTGAGTTTTTGAACTCCATTGAGAACTACCACTGTCCACATTTACCAGCTCCTGCCTCCTTTCTGTAACCTTTCTTTGAGCTGCTGTGAGCCCCTCTTTTCCTTTCAGATGAGGAGGCATGGAAAGGGATGACTTCTTCTTCATGTTCACGTTCAGCAGCCTTCTGATCCACCCCTGCCACGTTGGCTCTTTGCTCTCATGTAGTCCCTCTGCAATGGGGGGGGGTTTCTCTCCCTTCATAACCCAACCCCACCTGATGGATCCGACCTTTTGGCAGAGAGATCCTCAAGGATGATTAATTTCTTACACATGCCAATTAATAAGCAGCCAGGCAGTGATAGAGACCCTGAAAATGTTGTTTCAGTGGCCACAGTAACACCATTAGATGTCTTCTTTGAAGGCAGGAGGGAATCCCCATGGGAAGGTGCCTTCCTGATGCCATAGCCCCAGGAACAGCCTGGCTATGAGTGGCTCCCTCTCAGGCTTGACAGTCAGACAAGCTCAAGAGGTGAACCTGTAGGAACCCAGCCACAGCAAAGTTCTCTGAGCGAGGAGGCTGCAGTGACACACTCGCAGACGCTGCGTCATCTGCGTTCCTCACCAGCACAGATGTTGGGTGTTATTGGCTAGATTAGAGTCAACAATATTAACTGATGAATGAATCATCAGCTCCTCAGGTTCCTGCTGGAAATGCTCTCAGTAATTTACATCTTCCCAGTCACAACCAGCTCATTAACGAACTTCAAAGACCAGCGCATGCCTTATCTAATATTGCCATCAAATGTATGCCTTATTCATTCCATTTAATGCTAATTTAAAACCCAAGTGTCACACAATGCTCAGTGACATGCCTTGGTGAATCCCAGTATTTGCATCCATACTGTTGTCTTTATCAACCAAACCCAGGACCTTAAAAAAAGCCCACAGAAGCCCCACCTCCCACAAGGCTCTTTTGGCTTTCAACTCCTGGGCACAAACTTCCCAGGAACAGCCAAGATGCCACCAGGACATGCAGAAGATGCTGTGGCCACCCAGCCATTGTGGTGATAGAAGAGTAGGAGGGGACATAAGGATCATCAAAGCCCTTCTCCAAGCACTGGAATTATTTATTGGATCTACCCCTCAGACAATGGCAGGCATTTGGTGGCCCACCAAGGGATGGCTGTGTGGGGCCAGCCCTGCGTGACCTGCAAGGAGGGGGGAGGCAGTTTCATAACGTAAGGCACCAAAATTATGGAAAATATTAGGAAAATTCCTCCACTGAAAGGATGTCATGCACTGGAACAGGCTGCCCAGGGAAGTGGTGGAATCACTAGAAGTGTTCAAAAACCATGTGCATGTGACACTTGAGGACGTGGTTTGAGTGGTAGCCTTGGCAGTGGTGGGTTAAGAGTTGGACTTGAGGGTCTCAGAGGGCTTTTCCAACCTAAATGATTCCACAAGCAGTGGGAAAGCAGAAGGACAAGTCAGGCCCTGGTTTGCTGCTCTGTGGATCCCTGAGCTGAGCCTTGGGTGGATCTCAGCAGAATTTCTCCAATTTCCCAGTAAAGCCTCTGTGTTTCTGCAGCTGATTCACACCAGTTTCACTGGCACCTGACACAGCCACGGCCTTACCCCTCCCTGACCCCGTGCAGGGGCAGGTCCCACATGCTGGAACCTCACTTATTATTCCCAGTGGTTACCAGGCCACCAGCACCTGTGTTTTGTTTTGGGCTGGGTATTTCTGTGGTCATCTATTGTTCCATTTTCCTCAGATAATAATCCAGCAGAGCCCAGAGCAGCTTATAAACCCCAAACAATGGCTGAAATACTCTTAGTCAATGCAAATGCAACTGGTGCAGCAGCTCTGTGACCCTGCAAACCCCATCACCAATCTGTGCCACCAAACTCTGTCATAAGTGAGGACATGCATGGGCTCAGCATTCCTTGTTGTTGTTTATTCACTGTCCTGAAATTCACCCACAAAGGAGGATTATCATTATTTGCTCAGGAGCCTGAATGAGCTCTGAGACTGCATCCAGCCCAGGGACAATGTGACCAAACGCCACCGTCCCGGCTCCTGCTTTGTTGGTCAATCCAGCCCCAGTTCCACCAGGGACACAAACACATGACTAACTTGAGGCACACACTTATCCCAGCAGAAAGTAATGCACTTTCTGGTGCCAATCTCCTGGGAATTAATTTTGTGCTCAGTGCTGTGTTTAGAGGAGTTTGACGTGGGCAGACGATGCCCAAACATTGCAGATTAATGAACGAGTGCACTGAAGGAATGCCAGCAGGCCCTGCTTTGTGCTTTCAGACACCAAGAGGCTTCAGAACTTGCCTTTAATATTTAAAATTTGACCCTTACTAAAACATTGTGAATTGTTAGGTGCCTTCAGGACTAAAATACCCAGCTTTATTAAAAAACAACAACCATGGCGTTGTATGAGGTGGAAAGTTCATTTTAACAAGCTCTTCTCCAGTTTTTTTCATTAGGATGCAAACATTTGAGGTCTGGAGGATGCTTGCAATAGAGCTTGGCC
The DNA here is from genome assembly GCF_041296385.1 of Aphelocoma coerulescens. Lineage (NCBI taxonomy): Eukaryota > Metazoa > Chordata > Aves > Passeriformes > Corvidae > Aphelocoma > Aphelocoma coerulescens. The sequence continues at coordinate 2,041,157 of NC_091028.1, forward strand.
CTGGACAGCCTTCAGCCAGCCCCAGAGTGGTATGGGGGGGGTCTGCCAGCAGCAGCCAGCTCCAGGATGACTTTGCTACAGATTAAGCAGCAGGGGGTCAATCTCCCTATAGAATAATGTTGTTTTATCTTATAATGCCTTTTTGTCCTGCCCTTTTGTTCCTGGGAGAACAAAGGGTGAATCCTACATCAAAGGTTACACAGCGTCTGGAAACCTCAGCTCTGCACCACAGCTGGGAGAGAAAGTGGAGCCTGTGACATCAGAAATTACTGGTTTGTCTCAAAAAAAAAACAAAGGTGCAGGTGAGTGGGAGCCATGAACCCAGAGCACTCCAAAAGCATCACAAAGGCAGATTTTCTCACACACAGCTCCAGTGGAATCGGGGCACCCACAGCCAGGCTGGAGCTGACACCCAGCTGTGTGGAGAGGTCACACCCAGGAGGGGAGGGATGGGGCATCCAGAGGGACCTGGACAGGCTGGAGAGGGGGAACTGTGCAGAATTCGTAAAGCACACCAAGGCCAAGTGCAGGTGCTGCATCTGGGTCAGGGCAATTCCAAGCACAAATCCAGGCTGGGTGGAGAAGGAATCGAGAGCAGCCCTGAGGGAAGGATTTGGGGTGTTGGTGGGTGAGAGGCTGAACTTGCCCCAGCTGTGAGCACCCAGAAACCCCCCCCGTGCCCTGGGCTGAGCCCCAGCGTGGGCAGCAGGAGAGGGGGGGACTCTGTCCCTGTGCCCCCTCAGGTGAGACCCCACCTGCAGAGCTGCCCCAGCCCTGGGGCCAACAGCAGAGGGACAAGGAGCTGCTGGAGAGAGTCCAGGGGAGGCCACGGAGATGCCCCAAGGGCTGGAGCCCCTCTGCTCTGGAGCCAGGCTGGGAGAGCTGGGGGTGCTCACCTGGACAAGAGAAGGCTCCAGGGAGAGCTCAGAGCCCCTGGCAGTGCCTAGAGGGGCTCCAGGAGAGCTGGAGAGGGACTGGGGACAAGGGATGGAGGGACAGGACACAGGGAATGGCTTCCCACTGGCAGAGGGCAGGGATGGATGGGATATTGGGAAGGAATTGTTCCCTGGGAGGGTGGGCAGGCCCTGGCACAGGGTGCCCAGAGCAGCTGTGGCTGTCCCTGGATCCCTGGCAGTGTCCAAGGCCAGGTTGGACATTGGGGCTTGGAGCAACCTGGGACAGTGGAAGGTGTCCCTGCCCATGGCAGGGGGTGGGATGAGGTGAGTGTTGATGTCCCCTCCAACCCAAACCATTCCATCCTTTCCCCCTCTCCCTGGTGGATGGAAGCAGTGCCAGGCACAGGGACATCTCAGCTGCTGTGTGACATGCTGGGTGTTTTTCCCAAAGCACCAGAGCAAAGCCATGTCCTTGGCACACCCAGGCTTGCTGGAGTCAGCCCCAGCCCTCCCTGCCAGTTTAGCACCAAGTGCTCAGAACAGCAAGGCCATGGGCTGAGCTCTCACTGTCACACACAGGGCTGGGAGGACAGGAGGGACTGTCCTGCATCTACTCCAGACCAGGCATGAGCTCCAGGCACAGCCCCTCTGCTGGGAAAAACTGGGAAGTGATTCTGCCCCTTCACTTGGGCCTGGACCTCAGGACCTGTGTCCAGTTCTGGGCCCCTCACAAGAAGGACATTGAGGGGCTGGAACGAGTCCAGGGAAGGGAACGGAGCTGGAAGGGGCTGGAGCCCCAGGAGCAGCTGAGGGAGCTGGGAAAGGGGCTCAGCCTGGAGCAAAGGAGGCTCAGGGGGGACCTTGTGGCTCTGCACAAGTCCCTGACAGGAGGGGGCAGCCGGGGGAGTCGGGCTCTGCTCCCAGGGAACAGGGACAGGAGGAGAGGGAACGGCCTCAGGCTGGGCCAGGGGAGGGTCAAGCTGGACATCAGGAGGAATTTCTTCCTCTAAAGGGTGCTCAGGCCTTGGCAGGGGCTGCCCAGGGCAGTGATGGAGTCCCCACCCCTGGAGGTGTCCAAGGAAGGCCTGGACGTGGCACTCAGTGCTCTGGGCTGGGAGATCAGTCAGAGGTGGGACTCGATGTTGAAGATCTTTTCCGACCTCAGTGATCCTGTGAGTGTGTGACTCTCTTCCATAGTGCCAGGGCACTGCAGAGAAGCAGCCTTTCCTTCCTGCTGGCCGTGTGAGCCCTGTTAATCCCAGAGCCCCTGTTCCCAGGATGCAGGGGATGCATCCCGTGTGGAGACACAATGAATTCAGTATTTTATCCTGCCAGGACTGAGAGGTGCAGCACAAACTGGCTTCTCCCAGTGATAAACCTGACAGACCAGGCTGATATCTGTGCAATGCAGAGAAACGAGGAACTATTGTAACTTTCAGGCTGAGAATGAATAAACAATAATTATGACTATGCAATAAAATTATCCTCATTAGCTGAAGGTGAGCACAGACGAAAATCAGATTCAAGCATCACCTAAACCTGGTGAGTCCAGCTCTAAATCTGAATTCTCTGCTTTGAGCCCTGGCATTACTGCTGCTCTCCGCAGCCCAGCTGATGCGACAGGCCCAAAACATGCATCTGATACACGCCAGAGACTGAGTTCCACGAAAAGCACAGGTAATTTGGGCCTATAATTAACTCCAGGGACAAATAATAGCGTTTATGACTCAAATTCACCCGAGGGCAACCACAACAAAATGCTACTCAGCTGAGTCATTGGGAAAATTGGCATGAGGCTTGGATCCAAACCCAGAGCCATGACGTTCCCTCCTCCAGTGTGCCTTGAGCGCTTGGGGTGAGGAAGGATCTGAAAATAAACTGCATTTTCTCTGCCCTGTGTTCTCCTCAGCTTTCAGGTCTTGTGAGCTGCTTTGCTGGGTAGTGGGAAGGTGGGAAGCTGCCCACAGCTCATGGCATGGCACCTTCACAGGCATCACCGCCAGAGATGATGCCTTGTTTCCACCCGGCTGCCTGCTCACCCACGCTCAAGGACAGACTTAAAAGATAACAGGGCATCCCTAAAAGATAAAACTAAGTGGAAAAAAAAGTAGAGAGCAGAAAAATCCCCCTGTTCCCACAGCCCTTAATCCTGGAGATATGTATTCGTGTATTAAACAGTTTGCGAGATGATTATGTAAGTGAAATCTCTGCAAATCTTTTGGAAAAAAATAATAAATAAACTGATTACTTCCCCTCTCTCCCTCTGGCTAACCTTTTGCAGATTTAACAGATAACCAACAGTGAACGGAGGCCAAATGAATTGCTTAAAGTTTCATTGCCCTGCCGGCCTGCCCCAGCTCCCTGCAGGGCGATTGGGGACTGCCGACAGCAGGGGGGAGCCGGAGCCGGCGGAGCCGGGCGTGCGTGTGCTTTAGGAAACATCTGCTGCAATTTGGGATATTAGGAGCCACATCGACATGCACGAACAGCTTGAAACAGATCAGCGTGGAGGCAGAAAACCTGCGCTGGGGGCTCTGGCTGAGAAAGCAAGTGTTTCCCGGAGCAAGTCCTGCTGCTGCTGGACACAGGGAGCTGCTGAGCTCTGGGATCCCATCCCTCCTGCTGGGACAGAGTGTGAGATTTGCCCCTCCAAGGGAACTGCTGTGATCCACAACTGCATCCTGAGCATCCCTACTTGGACCAAAGGATTTCTGGTGACCTACTTGCTTCACCCAGCACTTCCTCAGCAGCTGCTGAAGGACTTGCACTTAGTGTAATAATAGGAGATGCTACTTCCCCTGGCAGAGGGTGGCTGAAAAGCAGCCCGTCATTAATAGCAAATAATTCTTGCACCAGTGTATTGCTGTGTCAGAATTAGCCTCAGCCCTGTCATTACAGCACTCTCACTGCTCTGCCAAGGCAGGAACTCTGTGCAGCAGCTGATGGATCAGGAACGGATCCATCATCTCTGACACTAACGGGATGTGGGTGCGTTGAGCAAGTGACTCTGGCCTTCAGCCACCCACACGCAGAGCAGAGCCCCAGAGCCGGGAACCTGCCTGCCCACAGCCTCACTCTGCCAAATCCCACCCTCATTCCTCTGCTTCCTGCCACACCTCGTCTCTCCCGAGAGAAAAAGGGAGAGGATGTGCCAGCACATTGTGCCAGATCTCCCATGGGATGTCAGCAAAGACCCCACTAATCCATACCTTGGTTCCCACAGCTTTCTCATGGCACCATCATTGTCCCACACAGCTTAAATCCAGTCAAGACAGGACTGAACTCTTTCCTTCTCCTTCCAAATCCTCTGAGTCTCTCCAGAGAGAGCAAGGTTTTCCAGGGAGCTACAAAGGGATGGGTTTCAGGGAGAAACTTCTCATCCTCCCTGAGGCGGAGGAAACCTCTGGGGAAGGAAGACCTTAACTCAACGTGTCCAACCAGAAAGGAAAGGGAGAATCCCGCTGTCCCTGTACATCTTCCTCCAGAGCTCTGTGCAGGATGTGATAAACCACCACACAGTGGAGCTGAGGGAGCTGTGCCACCCTACAGCCAGGACTGGAGCAGCCCTGGTGCTCCCTGAGAAAACACCTGTGGAAATCTGCTCAGTGCCGGAATGTCCCACGGACCCAACACAGGCAGGGCTGGAGCTGGGAGCTTCCAGCTTTGGGATGTCCCACAGACCCAGCACAGGCAGGGCTGGAGCTGGGAGCCTCCAGCTTTGGGATGTCCCACAGACCCAGCACAGGCAGGACTGGAGCTGGGAGCCTCCAGCTTTGGGATGTCCCACAGACCCAGCACAGGCAGGGCTGGAGCTGGGAGCCCCCAGCTTTGGGATGTCCCACAGACCCAGCACAGGCAGGGCTGGAGCTGGGAGCTCCCAGCTTTGCTTCCCTTCCCTTACAGCTCCATTGAATTCCCCACCAGTGCACAGTTATCAAAGACCCCTTGCCAACTCCACCTTCCCCATGGGCTTAGAGCCTGATTTGCTCCAAGACTCTCCAGCTGTGGTGCCAAGGAGTGCCACAATGCCCCTTCCCAGTGTGCCACGGCCCCCCTTACCTGGCATCGTCATCGCGGGCTATCAGAAGGCGCATGTGGCTGGTGGCCGATGCCGTTCTCAGGATGTCCACGGCCCTGGAACACAAGGCCCATGACACATCAATCCCAGCTCCCAGTGGTGCTCCACTGGTCTTACCCTGCTCACCTGAAAGCTGGGCAGAGACCCCTGACCTGGGCAAACCCTGCCAGCAGCCGAGGCTTTGGCCGGATGCCAGTGCAGCAGCCCTGTTCCCTGCCCTGGCTGGGAGGCTGGGGACAGCCAAACCAGATCCTGATCTTCCCACTTCTGCCATAGGTGAGAAATCCCTGCTAACAAAACCCAGAAGATGCCCGTGGTGGTGAGTAAATCCTCCTGCACAGCCCGTGGCAGGGGGCTGGAACGAGGGGGTCTTTAACATCCCTTCCAACCCACCATTCCCCACCTGGGGAAGTTTCCATTTCAGGGATGGCCATTTTCTGGGACAAAATACAGGTACCCCTGAGAGCCAGGCACAGCCTCCCACAGCCACAGAGGTGTTCTCAAGGACATCACCAAACCCCACTGCTCTGGGCCTTTGGGACCAGGACCAGCTCCTCGTGCTGCTTCCCATGCAGCCTCAGCACCCCATGCAGGAATGCAAGGTGGACAGTGGGATAGCACCGTGTTCAATGGGGGAGGAGAGCCCCTAAAGTGTTGGTGCTCCTGTGGAGCTGTTAATTATTCTCCTGGTGGGGAGCTGAGGGGCTGGATTGAGGCTCCAGAAGGAATTCCCTGCACGGAGCAGCACTGTCAGGCTCAGGCACCAGCTGATCTCCTGTGCTGGGAACTGCAGGACGTGCTGGGAAGCTGCAGCAGATGGAGTGGGGGTGCCAGGAGCTGTTTAAAACCCAACGTTTGGGCGGGGGAATGTCTGAGTAGCTCACAGATACAATTTGGGCTCACTGCTCTATTTTTACATTGAATCTTTCTGTCTGATCATTTCCAAGTTGGCTCTTGGGAACAGCACACAGAGTGATGTCCTGGTGTCCTCCACGCAACCCACAGCCAAAGCCACTTCACAGAATCACACAAAAGCAACAGGAATGGAAAATTTCCATTTGGATGTGGTACCTCTCGCTTGTAACCCCAATTAGGGAATCTCCATTGACCTCCAGGATCTGGTCTCCTGGCTGCAGGCGCCCTAGAAAGGAAAACTAATGGATAGAAACTGTGGAAAATACAGCTTGAAGGGAGAGGCTGGGCAGTTCCTCCCTGTGCCCAGAGACAGGATGAAAAATGCATTGGTTGTTCCAGCGATGCTCGTCCGACCTGTTTTTCCAGATGTCCAGAAATGAAGTTTCTGCAACCTCCCGGAACAACCCCGTGCCAATGTCCCAGCACTTCCTCTGCTCTAGGAAGTTGCAAAAGTAAATAGTGAAAAGTGCAATAAAGCTTTTGCTTAATTCACTTTGAGGTCAAGTAGTTCAGTTTGAGGTCGGGTAGAAAACCACGAGAGGCACTTCCACCTGTTCTGGATTTATTTTCCTTTATTGGATGGAGAAATGATGTAACAGCTGGGAAAAAAATCATCTTTTTAGCTGAAGCTGTAAAAGGTGAGCTCTGCTCCCCTAATACCTACTTAGCTGAACATATTCAGAATGAAATCAGTGACCCAGAGCAGAGCTGAGTTTGCAGAAGGATCTCTGGTTGTTTTGGGGTCACAGGGAGGTGGGAAAGGGCAGGAAAGCTCTTGTGTGGCAGAGATGGGCTGTGCTCTACACACACAAAGCAATTGTACAGATGCTGAGAAGCCGATCCAAGGCTGCTGACAGATGTCAGAACAACTGCCACGCCAAAAAATACCCCCAACCACTGGAAAATCTCTGAGCAACCACCCAAAATATCTAATAAGGTATGAAACAAGTGTGTGAAACAAATACCCTCAATGTGGGCTGATCTCAGACCTCCTGGCACTCTGCCCTGTGTTTCACTCACCGTCTGCATAAGCAACACCCCCTGGAAGGATCCTCTTGACATAAACTCCATATTCTTCTCCAGTGAGTTCCTTGATGCCACCGATGACCTTAATGCCTGGAGGAGAAGTACAGCCCATGACACAAAGGCAGGAGAGTCAGCATTTGCACAGGCCACCTCTGAGGGATGCAGCCCCAAAACAAATTCACAGAATCATGGAATGGTTTGAGTTGGAAAAGACCTCAAAGCTCATCCAGTTCCACCCCCTGCCATGGGCAGGGACACCTTCCACTAGTCCAGGCTGCTCCAAGCCCCGTCCAACCTGGCCTTGGGCACTGCCAGGGATCTCTGGGCACCCTGTGCCAGGGCCTGCCCACCCTCCCAGGGAACAATTCCTTCCCAATATCCCATCCATCCCTGCCCTCTGGCACTGGGAAGCCATTCCCTGTGTCCTGTCCCTCCATGCCTTGTCCCCAGTCCCTCTCCAGCTCTCCTGGAGCCCTTTAGGCCCTGCAAGGGGCTCTGAGGTGTCCCTGGAGCCTTCTCTTGTCCAGGTGAGCACCCCCAGCTCTCCCAGCCTGGCTCCAGAGCAGAGGGGCTCCAGCCCTTGGGGCATCTCCATGGCCTCCCCTGGACTCACTCCAGCATGTCCAAGATCATCACTGATGGGAAGGGATCTGCTCCTGCTGCAGATCAAAACATTCCTGGTGACAAGTGTTTCCCCAGGGTCTCCTTCCCTGTGCACATCTGGACAAACCCCAGGGGCACCACAGAGGTGGGGACGTCTCCGCTCACCTGCCGGGCCCCAGCAGCACCTCAGCCTTTGGCACAGCCACCGACGGCAGAGCCACACACCAGGAGTGGCCACTTTTGTCAGAGTTTGGCCTGGGAGGAGCAGATGAGGCAGGAGCACAGAGGTGACCCCTGTCTCATGTCCGAACCACCCCCATAGCACAGCAGGGCTCAGGTGCCCTGCAGCACCTTGGCACAGGGCTCCTGCTCCTGACAGCCACCCCTCTGGCCACGGGACCTGGCCCTGCTGGCCAGCGTAAGCTGGCTGGCAGGAAAAGGTCCAAGAGACTTATTTATCCAGGGCTCATTAAGTCCTACTTCGAAGATCCAGGCTGTGGACAGAAGGATTAAAAAGCTTGGCTTTAATTAACAAATCTCCCCTGAGAGCCGCTGGTCAGGCATTTTGCTGCTCTGCACAGGAGGGCACACTGGGGACGGGCAGTGCCACCGCGGGGTCAGCTCCATCCTCCAGCTGCTGAGAGGCTGCTCGGAGCCCTGGAGAGGCCCTGGGCTGCAAGAAACACCTCCCTCCAGGGAAACAGGGCACAGCTCCTTCCCCAAAACTTGGGAACCCTTTCTGAAACAGGCGGGAGGGAAGCGGATCCTGGATTGGGATTACCCAGGACACAGCACTATTTCCATCCCTGTTTCCCTTCCTTTATAACCCAAGCGCTGCTCTCAGGCCCCTCACAGTTTTCATTTGCCTCTAGGGAAAGATTTTGTCTCTCAGGTCACCTTTATATTAAATTAGATTAAAACTCGATTCTTGCAATTTTCCAGTTCATTCCTCTATGCACCAATTGCTGCTTTTCCCAGGCTCCAAACCCCAGCCCTGTCTGAGTGCTGGAGTTTATTCCCTGGGCTTAATGCATTAACCAGGCACTTGTGAGGAGCTGTTTTACTGCTGGAACAGGGAGCTCACAGCAGAACACCTCAGGAATGGGTACTAATATTGCTCTCCGTTGCATTTTAAAAGAAATTCGCTCAAATTGGAAATCTTGCCCCCCAAAAAGGCATCTATGAAGCAGCACGAGCCTCACCAAGGCATGAGTCAGGTCAGGCACCTGGGGACCAAGGTGGGTCTCCTCCCCAAGTGGGAGGAGATGCTGCGGCTGTGGGCAGAAGGTAAAACCTGCTGATGGCCAGGGATGCTCAACTGGAAATTTCTCTGCTCCCTGTGGAGCCAGGGGATCCCTCTGCTGGGCTCTGCAGAGACACCCCAGGGAAGAGGGTCACACTTGGGATGGGCTTGAGAAACCCTGGCACGAGGGGGTCCTGCAGAGGCAAAGCCCCATCGGTTCCCCTGGAGGGGGGAGAGACTGGAAGTCCAGCCCAGGCCTAGGGAATGACTCAGGAAGTCATCCCACATCTTCCTTCACTCTGGAACATGAAGGAATTAGGAATGATGAAGCACATCAGACAAATCATATAAAAATCTGCACCTTGCAGAGGCTCAACATCCCCCAGCAGCCCAGCGTGGCACAGGCGCCTGTGCTGAGGTATCAAATCGATAATGACTCATTTCCCTTTTGTGTCTGCAAATCAATTGTAATAATGCCTTAATATAGCTGAAGTATCTCCAAATCCTCCTTTATCCCCAACGATGTCATGAGAAAATCCGATCTCGTTATTAAAATCGCTGATTACTCACAGTATTGCTCCAGACACACTCAAACTTGGATGGGGGGAGGAAAAGCCCCTGAGTTTTAACTCCCTTGTTGGGAAAGCAGCTGGATGCTGCTGAGCTCTGCCCACTACTCACACCCATCACCTCACCCAGAAGGTGCTCAGGGTGCCAGTCCTGCCCCCCAAAACCCACTGGAGAGTCCCCACTGGGGCAGGGAGGAGGAGGAGGGAGGGCTCACCCCTTCCAGGGCTCGGACCAAGCCAGGGGACAGTAGGTGACTGATGGCAGCAAACCTGAATCATCCAGGACTGTGGTGGCAGCATTCTGGGGATGATATTTTATTACGTATTTATGAACATTTACTTCAATCAAATTTCTATTTGGGAGCCAGTGTAGGTAAATAACGGATCTTTAATTATCACAGCATCAAAGTCCCAGTATAATGCTTATTAAGTCATACTTAGGGCCAGATAATCTAGCCTATTTTGGATCCCTCTATTTAATCTTTCCTTTCTGGCAAAGGTCCTGGAGCTGATGGCCACGTCCCTGATTTTTTCTCTTTTGCAGAACAAAGTTTGCCAGGAAAACTCCAGATGGACTTAGAGGTAAGACTGATCAAGTCTGTGTTTTCTTTAGGCTCTTAGCGATCCTATAAATTTCTCCAAGACCCTCAAGCTTCTCCAGTGCCTCTAATCCCGCTCCCACTAATGCCAGAGTCGCAGTTCCCAGGCTGTAATCTCACCTGCTCCTGGATCCGTGTTCCACAGGTCAGGGGGTGTCCTGGCTAATCTGGTTGTTTAGTCCAACTGGGATCATCCCGGGCGCATCCTGACCCCACCGCCTGCCATGCCGGGCACGGAGAGGGGCCGCCTGCTCTGTGCCTAAGCTGGCAATGTTCAATTACATTTCCCTTAATCCCTCTGTTGATCTTGCAGCCCCTGCCAGCTTTTTCTGTCTGGAGGAAGGGACAGATTGGAGGTGAATCACTCAGTGCCCTGTCCTAAGCAGATGAAGGTCAAGATAATGGGATCTCAGTGTTTCTGAGAAATGCTCCTTAATCAGCACTTCCCTTTGATGGCTATTCTTTAATTCGAGGTTCAGGTTTGAGGAGCTGCCAGGTAACCCCTTTGAACTTCTGCTGAGGTTCACATGTGGGTTTCCACCTAAAGCCACAGAGCAACAGACCTGCGGCCAAACGCTGACCTGGCACTGAGCAGTGATGCTGCTCCAAAGGAACTGCTGGGATAACACCTGCATCCAACCCAGGAAACTACTGGGATAACACCTGCATCCAACCTGAGAAACTGCTGGGATAACACCTGCATCCAACCCGGGAAACTGCTGGGATAATGCCTGCATCCAACCTCAGAAACTGCTGGGATAACACCTGCATCCAACCCAGGAAACTGCTGGGATAACACCTGCATCCAACCCAGGAAACTGCTGGGATAACACCTGCATCCAACCTGAGAAACTGCTGGGATAACACCTGCATCCAACCCAGGAAACTGCTGGGATAACGCCTGCATCCAACCCAGGAAACTGCTGGGATAACGCCTGCATCCAACCCAGGAAACTGCTGGGATAACACCTGCATCCAACCCAGGAAACTGCTGGGATAACACCTGCATCCAACCTGAGAAACTGCTGGGATAACGCCTGCATCCAACCCAGGAAACTGCTGGGATAACGCCTGCATCCAACCCAGGAAACTGCTGGGATAACACCTGCATCCAACCCAGGAAACTGCTGGGATAACGCCTGCATCCAACCTGAGAAACTACTGGGATAACACCTGCATCCAACCTGAGAAACTGCTGGGATAATGCCTGAATTCAACTTGAGAAACTCATGAAGGCACTTTCTTTTCCCTGCTCTGAGCAGCTGCGCCTATGGCAGACACAGGGCTTCTGTAAGCACCACGCATCAGAGAGGGATGGTTAAGCTGCCAGAGAACAGGGATAGATGGGATATTGGGAAGGAATTGTTCCCTGGGAGGGTGGGCAGGCCCTGGCACAGGGTGCCCAGAGCAGCTGGGGCTGCCCCTGGATCCCTGGCAGTGTCCAAGGCCAGGTTGGACGGGGCTTGGAGCAACCTGGGACAGTGGAAGGTGTCCCTGCCATGGCAGGGGTGGAATGGGATGGGCTTTGAGGTCCCTTCCAACCCAAATCATTCCACGATTTCTGGAAGATGATCGCTTGTCTTGAGGGCTTCAAGCCTCACAGGAGAGGATGAAGGAGGCTGATGATGGCATTAGAACATCCACATTATTGTAGCTTCCTCCAGCACATCAGAATTCACTGTAAAGGGTCTGCTGGACCCTGCGAAGACCCTCTGGCCACAGACTGGGGGAAAGGAGAGGAACTGGAACCCAGTGAAGTGGCTCACAAAGGGCTGCCACATCTGTCACTTCTTCCAGACATCAGTGATGGCCCCATCAGCCTTTTCTGGGTCTCCTCCTTTAATGAGCTAATCTAACCCAGCAGCTGAAATCCCATCAACTCAACCAAATCCACCTCTGGAGATTAAAATATCATATTCACCACGTAAAGACAGTTCTCGGAGCTCCCGTGAACCTCATGACTGGGGGAAGAGTCAGCAAAGCCATTCTCCCATGGCAGAAAGTCCTGTTACCCCAGAGCTGGAAACAGCCCATAATTAATCTATAATTAATCTCAGCTCTCAGGAAACCTGAACTTGTTTCTCTGGTGACTCCTCAGGAGTTGTCCCAAATGGTCATTCAGGGGTCCCACCAAGAGGTCCCCAGCTGCCCTGTGGGAGGGTGGGCTGCACTCACAATTAGGAATTAAGGGAGAGACTGTGAAACCCTGATGCAGGATCACAGATTTTTATAAAGTCCATGGCAGAGCACCACTGGATACACAGAGGTCAGAAGAAATGCTGTGCTGGATCTCTCTGGGCTGAGTGTCATGAATCTGGGATTTCTCACGTTCTGATGGATGTGACCTTGTCTTTTCCCTTCTCTCCAGTGCTTTGAAGTTCAGAGCGCTGTGGAAGGACACCTGACTCACACAGTGCTCATTCCCTTCCCCCTGGGCCAAACTTCCCAAACCCCAGCTGATGCAGCCCAGTCCCCAGGAGAGCTGCAGGAAGCACCTTCCCTGACCCACTGGGATGGCTTTCCGGGGGAGAAGTCTGCAGAGGGACAGGGATGTGCTGGGGATTCTATTCATTTATTTATTTAACATTTTAATTGATTTAATTCAGAAAATCCTGAAAGGCCCCTCCCCCTCATCCTGCTCAGGGCAGGGGTTGTGGCCCCAGACTCCTGCACAGCTCCCAGCACTGGCTGCCCACCATTACCATGGAATTAGCTGGGATTTTGACATTCTTTTGATGCCGCAGCTGCAAAACGTGCAAAGATACTTGACACAGGCAGGTACAAGACACAAGAACCAGTGAGACACCAGACTTCACACAGGGAGGCACATCCTGGCACAGGCTCTGGGGACTGAGGGGACGTTTGAGGTGTCCCAGCCCACCCTGCTGTCCCTAGTACTCACCCAGCCCGTTTGCACAATCATAGAAATCAAAGCAGTGCACGGTTCGATCCATCCCATACGGTCCCATGAGTGTCCTGCGGGAGACAAGAGGAGCAGCTTTCTGTCACCGGCCAAAAAGAACAGAGGGACAAGTGCCCAGCCAGCACACACAGAGGCACAGTATCCCCTCCACCCCGGACACTGCCCACCAGACCCTGCAGACACCCAGGCTGAGGCACAGCCCCACTGCTGCACCCACGCGGGCAGAAAACAGCCCCGAGCCAGCCCCCCCCGAAGTTCACACAGATAAATGAGAGAATATGTGCAGGGCTCAACATCGTCCTCCCCACCCAGCAAATCTGATGGACCTGTCTGTGATTCATTACCCCAGATTATCAGGGCTGGACAGCTGTGCAGCTCCCGGGAAATGAGATCAGAGCTTGGACCTGTGTTCTGGGAATAAACCAGTTTCACAAACACAGGCAGCCTGTAAGGAAGACAGCCGGGCACAATCCACTCCCAAGGTTTGTAATGCAGGCAGAGGGTCTGGAAAAGGGGATCCAAAAGCTGCTGAGCTGCTCCAAGTCCTGCCTGGTCTGGTGGGAGCTTCTCATCACAAGCCAGAGCAGGTGGAAGAGCATCACACAGCTGAGATTCCCCAGAGCCAAGTAACTCCCCCAAACATCCCACAGCCTCCCCCTAAACACCCTTAGGCAAGGTCCCAAATGAATGACCCCAAAAACACCCTGCCCCAACCATGGATGCCAGACTCCAAACCTGGGACCACCAGCACTTCTCCTTGGGCTCCTCAGGATGGATGAACCCTGATGTGAGAAACCCTAACGCAGATGTGCCAGGTGGGAAACCAGGGGTGAGGAGCTCCCAAAACACTCCCCAGCATTTAAGTTGCAAGAGAAAAGGTGTTTCCCAGTTGATATCAGGTCCCCGATCTGAACACAGATGACGAGGAACAACACCGTGGGAAACAAGAGGCTGCTCCAAATCCAGCAGGATGCAGGATAAGAATAACCCACAGGGACTTCCCAGGAATCCAAAATGAAACTCAAAATATCGAGCCATCCTGCAAAGCCAGTAACTTCCACCTCTAAGGTTCGGACTGGAAGCGTTTTCTCCCTGTTAAAAAATGTCCCTCCTCACTATCCTTGCACTGTACTCAAGACTGAACAAACAACTGGCCACATCTGGCTATTGAAAAATGGAGCTCCAAGCCATCCCAGGAAGGTAGAGCAGCCCTGGGCCCAGGCTGGTTCAATCCCCCGCCCAGGATTTTCAGGGTATTTTGAGTAAATCACTGAGGAAATTCCCCGGGGCGAGCCCCGGGCGCTCAGGGCAGGCTGGAAGGCGCCATACGGATGCAGTTCCAGCGGAGCAGATGCCTCCTTGATACGATCAACTCTTACCATCATCCCCCTGCCATCACCTCTTATCAACACCCCCGCTCCGAGGCACGGCTGCCCAGCAGCCCCGAGCTCTGCTAATGCCACGAACGCAGAAAACCCAACCAGCGACGGTGCCCTGGGCTCTTGCTGCAGTCCCTGCCTCTCAACCCCGCTCCCGGAGAAAACAGTGGAAGGACTCTGGCTGGAAGTGGAATTCACGGGACCCTCAGGGCCCCCTCCCCATTCCCACCCCAGCTGGGGGAGGTTACCTGCTGATGATGATGGCTCCCTTGTAAAGGACAGAGACCACGGGCATCCTGCCGGCGCTGGCAGCCCGGCCCTGCCAGGCACCAGCCACTCTGATTTGGCAGGAATCCGTTAAAGTGATGGGGGGGGAAAAAAGGGAGGAAAAAAAAAAAGAGGGAGGTCGGAGGGCATCACGTGGTGTCCCCGTATGCATGTTAATTCCACCCAACATTAACACAGATCGGCTCAAAACATCTCCAACTTTAGATTAAAGCTTACGCAAGCCGGAGCCAGCGCGACCCATCCCAGTGCCTTCCCAAAGCGGCGGGGCCGGAGCTCGGCCAGCCCCGAGCAGGGCTGGCCCCTCACCCTCATCCTCAGCACAACGCGGGAATTACTGGGATGCATCTCTGGGAATGGCCCCTCCAGGGATGAAGGGCAGCGCTCGGTGCGGGACGTGTGCGGTCACCGTCCCTAAAGGATTAAAATCCATAGCGAAGCTTTGGAAGCAGTAACAGGCTGCAGCACTCAGGGGGCTTAGGGCTGATGTGGATTTTTGTTTTCTTTTAGCATCTTTTCCAGCCCACAGTGTTTCCCTCTTCGTGCAGAGCGAAGTTTAGTTGTTCCCCTGTCTGCTGGGAGGTCAGAAACCTGAACTGCCTTTGAACAGCCTCTTCCATCCCTGTCTTGGTGCACATCAGCCAGCTGGAGAAGCAGCAGGACCCCTGTCTTGTAGGATGGGGGATGGAGGGGTGAAAAAAGATTAGCCAAGCTTTGCCAGTGAGTGGGAATGAACCTGGAACAACCCACCTCAGGGCTTGGCAGGAGCAGGGCTGAGATCTTGGGGGAAAAGATCTGGTGACCTTTTCTGAGGAGGGAAATGTATTCCCCTGCACCTGCAGGAGGACACAGGTCCTGCATCCCAACCAGCTCTGGGGGACATCTAAGGTCACAGGGAAGCTCTTGGCCCTGACTCCATCACCGGTGTCCTCCTCGTGCTGTTCCCACAGCATCTCCGCAGGCTCCTGGCCAGGCCCCATTAGTGGCCCTTGAACTCGTTAGTGGAGCACCGACTGCATCCGCTGTGGACGTGCCTGCCTGACACTGCAGCTCCTTGCCAGAGCATTCCTTGAGCCCTTTGCTGTTGGCTATCGCTGCTCCCATGTGTGAACAACTGATTTTATCAGCAGGAGCTTCCCCGATGGCCTCATGTGAAGCCTCACTGGGCAAGTGCAAGGTGCTTCAAAACAATGGCAGATTGGAGAAGTTCTCCTGCATTTTGTCTCTTTTTTTTTTTTTTAATTGCTTTCATTTGGAGACATTCAGATGACATATAAAATCTGAGTAGATTTCACCTTCAGGTGGCCAAAACTTTCCTAAAAATTAAATTATCTAGCTAAAAAAAATAAAATTTGGATAAGTAATGCCAGCTAGACAAACGTAGATGCATCTGGTGATACGTTGTGCATACCCCAGCACAGCAAGGTGTGCCCACACCTGGTTCATGCCCTGGTCAAGACTTTGGCCAAACCAGTCTAAGCACGAGGGGTGGTACCTGGGGCCATCTCCAAATCTGTTGGATGCTGCAGCCTTCAAGAGCCTCACAAACCTGCCCATCCCCTCAGCGACCCAACAGCAGGGAGATGCTCTTTCTCCTGCCATCCCACAGAAAATGACCAGGGCATGGAGAGCCAAAATTAAGGCAGGAGGTTCCAACACCTGATGACCACCAGCTCTGGCTCTCGGTGACTCGTTCAAGGCCAGCCAGGAGGTTTTGTGGCAGAACATGCACAGAAATTCAACGCTGGGGTGTGGAACCCTCCCTCTGTGCCTGTTCTACAGCAGGAGCTGTTCCACACCAGGGCACAGCTCCCTGTGGGGCAGGAGAGTCCTGGCACCATGCCCAGCTGGGGGTGACATTTCTGGGCACCCTCACTCAGCAGCCTCCTGCCTCTCACTCTCAGGATCACACTCCCCATCTTCTGATGCACCAATAACCATCCTGGTCAGAGGAGGAGACATTTCCATCCCACCACCAAAATACCGTGTGCAACCTTCCAAGATCCTTTGGGATTCTGCTAATCCATTGTCACACAATTACTCCTTTGATTCATGGGCCAGGGCCTTGGCTGGAATAAATCAGGGATGCTGAAGGGAAGGGATTGCACAAGCACCAGAGGCAACGGGATAAAGCTGAAGCACTGGCACAGGTTTTCCAGAGAAGCTGTAGCTGCCCCAACCCTGGAAATCTCCAAGGCCAGGTTGGACGGAGTCCATCCCCATGACAGGGAGTGGAATGAGATGATCTTTAAGGTCCCTTCCAACCAAAGCCATTCTGTCACTCTTTAGGGTCACTTCTCTGACCAGTTTCAGAGGGGCTGCAGGAAAACTCACTGGAGTCAGGCCAACCCAAAACTTGCACGTCTGCCTGTCAGGGAACAATTTCCACACTCAGGGTGATGCCATGATGATTTTTTGCCTTTTCTTTCATACCCCTTTTATATACCTTTTTATAGCTTTTTGTACTCTTAGTGGGTTTTAGCCTACATTCTTAGGCTTATTTTGTCAAGCCTAAGGAGAGTAAACATCTTAGAAGCTTCGTAGTTAGGGATCAGTGTGCCCCAGACCCCAAGGTCCTCTCCAGAACACATTCTGTAAACTAAGATAGATCCATTTAGGGGGAGGTTCCTTGGGGAGGGGGGCTCATTCCTCACTGGGGAATCTTTGATAGCTATGCTAATTAGTAACACCTATAATGATATACCAGCTCTTTTGGGGCTGTGCATGGCAGGGTGCATTTCGGTGCATTCCACCTGGGCACGTGCACCCAAAGATCCTTAAATACCAAGGTAAAATCCCTTTTCCCCTTCTAACCGTGTTTGACTCTTGATTTTAAGACCAGGAAAAGGCATCAAGAGTTAAACAGATGTTTAACCCTTGTTGTTGTTTGGGGCTCAACACCTTCAAGATGAAGTCCTTCACCTGCCCAGCCCTGGGATTCCTGGTCCTTCCCACAGGGTGGGATGTTGCAATAAACCACACGCTCGTCCACAAGGTGGTAAAAGAAATGAAAACCAAATCCAAGAGGCCCTCAGGGAAGAGGAGCAGTGCTCAGCTTCCAACTTTCTCTCCGAACACTCAGATCCTCAATTCCATCCTCTGAAACAGACACCGACCCTGGCAAAAGCATCAGACACTGCTGCTGCTCCTGTTCATTAGCGCCTCTCTTCTCAGAGGAAGCTCCAACAGAAACAATTCAGAAGATTTCCAGTGGTTTAAAACTTGGAATCACATTCAGGAAGGATTTATAAGCCCCCTAGGACCTGCCCGAGGGTCCCAGGCCCAGTTTGTATAAGCAGTGTTGAAGGCAAACATCCCACTGGCAAAGGGCCTGTGCTGTGTGCTCGAGATCCTCACGGAGCTGGGTCCCAGCTGAGCAACTCCGAGTTAATCCCGGATTCTTATCCCAGGGAACTGGTGGTGAGACTTCAGATTTTTAAATAAATGAGAGAATAGAAGGAGTATGAATCAAGAACATAGTAACCCCCCGGGGCTGGACAGCAGATAAACACATGCTTCACTTGTTTGTCCACTTTTTCATTGACTGCTAGAAAAATTAGTTTAAAACTCATTGAAAAATGATTTTTTTTTCCAATGGAAAAATTATTTTGGCTTGAAAAAAATATTTTTAATAGAAGTTGAGTGAAACCGTGTAAGTCAGCTTTACTTAACACTACCATTTATAAGCAGGGATAGGTGAAACTGTAAATGGAATCAAAATAAGTCTTGGAGCAGGGGCATAGAGTTCAAAATGCTGACAGCACAAGTCAGGTGCATTTCCAGTATATTTTTCTGAGAGATCATGAAGAGGAAAGTGTGGGAGAGTGAAACTGGGAGCGCTGGGGAGAGGCACAGAAACCACTGCCAAGAGGAAGCAATGGAGAAGGTGGTGGTGATGGATTTGGGGTTCGGAAGGAAAAGAGGGGAAGACAATGGCTGAAATGTGTACAACCAATGGTGAAGCTATGAGAAAAAATAACTCAGGCCTGCCCTTGTCCTTCCTACCTGGACAACAAGCAAACAGAGCTGGGGATAACTGCAGCACGAGAGGAGTGATGGCTTTAGTGTCACTGGGAGTGTTGGCATCACATGGTCGACATGTCCAGCAGAAAATGCAAAAAATCCCACGGGAAGACCTCAGTCAAGGCTCATCTCTCATGAAACACACTTCCATTTGAAACTGAGGGCTCAGTGAGTGCTCCCCCAGCCAAACAGCCCTTCCCAGCCTGGCTGCTCAGGTGGGGTGTCCGGGGTAGCCCAAAATGTTACTGTATTCCATAGCTGAGCCCAAAATTGCTGTCTTGAGCCAAGACATGGGGTCATCTCCAGGTCATGGTGAGGCTGTACAAGAAATGGAGCCCTCGGTCTCCTCAGTCATTCCAGCCCCAACATCGAGGGTAAAGCCAAGGAACCAGGAGTGGGGAGCAGCTGAGGCCAGGCATGGCAGAAGGATGAGAAGGGAAGGGAAGGGAAGGGAAGGGAAGGGAAGGGAAGGGAAGGGAAGGGAAGGGAAGGGAAGGGAAGGGAAGGGAAGGGAAGGGAAGGGAAGGGAAGGGAAGGGAAGGGAAGGGAAGGGAAGGGAAGGGAAGGGAAGGGAAGGGAAGGGAAGGGAAGGGAAGGGAAGGGAAGGGAAGGGAAGGGAAGGGAAGGGAAGGGAAGGGAAGGGAAGGGAAGGGAAGGGAAGGGAAGGGAAGGGAAGGGAAGGGAAGGGAAGGGAAGGGAAGGGAAGGGAAGGGAAGGGAAGGGAAGGGAAGGGAAGGGAAGGGAAGGGAAGGGAAGGGAAGGGAAGGGAAGGGAAGGGAAGGGAAGGCTGTGCTGACAGCAGCATCCCCGAGCCTGCAGGGAGCCTCTGTGCACGGCTGAGTGGAGGAACAGGGTCCAAGTAGGTTTGCGTGGGTGGGAATTAGAGGTGGAAAGATCCTGCCATGGAAGTGAGATCTGTCTGAGGCCTTTCAGCTCCGGAAAGTGGCATTAAGAAGGTTGGAGGTGGCAGGGCTCACCCGAGCAGGGCACTGGGTCACGGTCTCTGCCATCATTCCACTGACTCCAGGAGTGGCAGCAGGAGCCATGGGCTGCCCAGGCAGCAGCAGGAACATTGGATCATTATTGAGTGAGTTCATTTCATGACACAACAAAATTAGCGTAGGCAGCAGAGGCTTTTACATCTGATTAGAAAACGGAAAAATGCAACTGTGCTGCTTGCAGGATCAGCTACAAAGTGTTGGGGATAAATCAAAAAATCAATCAGCTGCTCTGGAGCTGGGAGGGAGCTGCCCACAGTCCCAGTGCTGCCCACGGTGTTCTCATAATAACACCCATGGAGTCACTTCAGATGAGCTCAGGAGATCAGAGATGTTCACAGACAAGTCTGAACAGAAGAGGGAACAAACAATCATGGAATACCAGGTTGGAAGGGACCTCAAGGAGCACCTGGTGCAACCTTCCTTGTCAAAAACGTGGTCTTAGACGAGACAGCCCGGCACGCTGCCCAGCTGGGTATCCAGCATTGAGGGATGCACCACTTCCCTGGGGAGGTGATTCCAAAGGCTGATTGCTCCCATTATGAAAAGTTTTCCTCTCGTGTCCAGCTGGAACCACCCCAGGAGTAACTTGCACTCAAAGGAAACCACAGTGCCAAAATTCCTGGTGAAGGAAGCAGGCAGGTCCTACAGGGAGCACTCAGGGATGGGCAATCCCGCGCTGCCATCGCAGCCCTGGGCTCAGCATCTCCCCTGGAACCCACCTGCAGGTGGGCAGAGGGTGGCAGCAGGTGAAGCCAGCCCTGGCTGGGTGACACTGCTCCTCCAAGCCCATGGTCCTCGTCCCCATGAGCAGGGCTGCCAACCATGCCACATCCCTGTGCCCACACCCTATGGGCCCTTTCCTCCTCCCCGGGACCATGTGGACCCCAGTACTCCTTCAACCCCTTCCTCTCACCCCCTGCAGCTGCAGAGGTCACAGGTCACTCCTGGGGAGTGCTTCCCCCTCCCCACTCCTTCTGCTGGTGGGTCACCTCTCACTCCCACCTGAGCCAGGCTGCAGGTGGAGAGGTGAGGAGTATTTGGTGCCAGGGCAGTTTTCTGATGCTTGTTCCCTCCTTCTGCTGGAGGAAGGTGTGTGCACCTGAGGCTGATGCATATTCTCACTCCTCAGGGAGGAAGGTCCCTTCTCCCAGGACATCTGCCACCAAGACCTCGGGCAGGTGGAGGTGCCACCCCTCACTGCTGGCCAGGCTTTTCTGTTCTTCAACCCCTTTTATCACCCTCCTCTAAACTTAATCCCTATTTTCCAACATCCTTCTCAGCCAGTGGATTTCTTCAGCATGAGGGATTCATCCCAATGAACCTTTGCTGTCTGAAAATCAGGTTTCTGCTGCCCTTCACCTTCACCCCCAGGCAGAGAGGGGCTTGCAGAAGGAAGCCGATGCCACCTGACAATTATGCATCAAGTCAACAGTGGTGGAGCATTTTCTGGAGGTTCTTCTTGCTCAGGGAGAAGATGGTCAGTCCATGGGCACCTGCCTGGCAGAGCTGCTCCTGGAGACTGCTGGAGCTTGGAGAGGTTAAACCATGACAAGGCCTTTTCCCACGGACATCAACACACAGCTCTTTCCGTGCTGTTCCAGAAGGTTTTGGTTGGGGAAAAGGCAGAAAGAACCTCTTCAATTAGCCTGTCTTGCAGTAATTAGGAGAGACTGTTTAAGGTAGAAGGGAGGTAAGGCTTGGTCTGCCAGAAGTTTTTAGGAAAGGCGTTTATGTGAGAGCCGGGCCAAGCTGAACATCCCTCAACATCTGCTCCAGCCCAACCCTTGGATGTACCCACTGAGATGGGGATTAACACAAACACAGTCACATGGGAAAGCTCAAACAGGCACCTTCATTTTCACCCCAGCAGCTCCAAGGTGTGCTAACATGTTTTCCACAGGGAAGCCTTCCTCCTTCCTCCACCTCCTCACCTTCCCATAGGGTGGGTGAGGCCTGCTTGGGGCCTGGTCCTGTGGCCCCAGTTAGGGTGTCAACTACTGTGAAGGGTTAACAGGATTATAAATCTCCCTGCCTGCCTAAATCCCCTGGGCTGTGGGATTGGGCTGGTTATAAACTTATTAACAAGGGCTGGTGGGGGCTGCAGGACCTGCTCAGCCGGCCTGGCCACCCTCTGTCCACCCCGCACTGACGGGAGAAAACCTGAGAACCACGGCAGGAAATTCACCCAAGTGAATCCATAAAAACAGAGATGGAAAGAGAGAGGTGAGGGAAATGGCTGGGTAGGGAAAGATGGGAAAACCACATATTTTGGGAAAGATGTCAGAACATGTTGCTGAACCAGGAGCACAGCTCTTGGGAAGAGCTTTGAGCCATCCTTGAGCTGCGAACATCCCCGTGCTCCAACCCAGACCCTGGCACAAGCCATAAACAGGCAGCAATAACAATTCCAAGAGGATTGGTGGAAGTGCCAGGCCAGCCTTGCACCCGGCCACGCCTGGTGAGGCGCTGACAGCGGATCCAAACCCACCTGGAGCACACAGAGCGTGGTCCAGCCACGAGACCTGGCACGAAGGTGCCACCGATGCTGTTTTATTTCCTGCTGGCCCTGGCAAAGCTCCTGTGCAGAATCCACCGCTGCAGAACTTGCCTAGAGCTTCCAGCAGCCGCTCTCCGGGAGAGCCCCGTGGGGTCACACCGGCATCACCATCGCGAGAAACCGGGAATGAGGGATGAGCCGCTGCTCCAGCCGCAGCAGTCACCACCCCCGCCCTGATGCTGCCGGCTGAGGTTCTGCTGACGGCTCGTGTTTATTTATTAAATTCCTATTTCAAACTCCAAAATTAATCTTTTAATCAGCGGCAGGGCGGGGTCATCCTTATCGGAGTGCCGGGGAGGTGTTATCTCCCCGCCATCTGCTCGCCACCCTCCGCCGCGTCCCGACGGAGCCGGCAGACAGCCGGACACCAGCCAGCACATCTGGCAGCCGTCACACGTGGGGGACAGTCCCCCTGACCACCCCTCTCCTTCCCAACCAAACACAGCCTCGTGGACAAAGCTGAGGGAGGCTTCGACCCAGAATTCCAGGATATGAGCACATTTGTGAGGTAGAAAACGGGGTTTGAGCATTTTTGCCTCGCAGGGGCAGGGCAGCAGGGCTTAGCAGCCCCGTGGAGCCAGGGATGCCCAGGGGACCCCAGTGAGGTGACAGCGCTGCTCCCACACACACGCCACGGCCCCACAACAGCAGCACCCACCCCACGCGGTCACGCCTGTCCTGCACCACCTCCTTCCGACCGGCGACTGATTCTGCCTTTTCTGCACCCAAAAGCAGCAGGGCAGCATCAACACAGCAACTCAAGGCACCCTCTCGGTCGCAGTCACCCCGGGGTGCTGCCCTCGCCCTCCTGCCTGCACACCCCCAGCCCTCGCTCCAATGACCTACTTCAGCCGGAGACGGATCATGTCCCAGCAGCGGCAGGGATCACGGTCCCTGCTGGCTTCAGGATGCCCTGGGCTCTTGGTCTCGGCTGGGGAGAAACTCAGGTCTTGCCAGCCCAAGAAAGCCTCCGCCACACCCCGAAGTGGCCCGGAGATCCCCCCGGGGCCCACGCCGGCTCTGGCTCCGGCCCACTGACCCCCAGTTAATCGGCTAAAGCCGCACGCTCTGAACCCTGGCCCCGGGCAGAGCCGCGCTCCCGCCGGCCCTCTCTGCCCTACATAGACATCTGCAGCGCCCGCCGTCACCTCCCGTCCCCTCCGCCGCCTTCCCCGCACCCACCGGGGCCCTGCTCCGCACCCGCCCCGCTCCCCGGGCAGCGGCACGGCGGGACGGGGCCTTCCGGGGAGGTTTTGTCAAAGGGCAGACAAAGCACCAAAACTGCAGCAGGAGCACCCACAACTGCTCGCAGAGGCTGTAGGTGCTTCTCCAGTTGCTGCCTGGAAAATAAATCCCCTTTCCCACCCCTGGCCGATACCGGCCTCAGCTGTGCGCTGCCCCTGGAGGTTGCTGTGGGACCCCCATCAGACCCTGCCCCCCACTGAGGGGCCACCAAAATGAATCAAACCCCGCCAAAAGCCGCGGGGTCACCGAGCGCATCCTCCCGAACGCCATCCATCCCTGGAGAACGGATCCCAGGCTCCGAGGGATGCCCGTGTCCCTCCCGGTGCGGCGGCATCCCGGCCCGCTTACCAGTAAATGAGGGACAGCCCATCGAAGCGCTCCAGGGCTCGGCCAGGGGGCTGCAGGTAGGACATCATCTGGGACCGCCGGTCCCCCCTCAGGGCTGCCTGCTGCCCGGGGCCATGGGCTCGGGGTGCCAGCGGCTGGCAGGGCTGCCCGGCACGGCTCCCTGGCACGGCTCCCCGCCGCAGCGGCTGCAGCTAATCCCGGGCGGGCAAGCATGTGATCGCCCCTCTGCCGGCCCCCCAGCTAAACCCTGCCGGGGGCTGCGGGGCCGCGGGCCCTGCGGTGCGCCTGATTCCAACCAGCGGGGCCGAGCCACCCCTGGGCTGGGAGCCACGGCCACCACGGGACCCCCACGGCAGCCAGCAAAGCGTCCCACCGCCGTGTGCCACCGTCCCGCTCTCCCTATCCACCACGGCCCCATTCTGTAAACTGAGCATTTATTTTGGCACAAGGACCCCTTCGCCCTCCTACCAGAGAGCTCCCCCTTCACCCTGCACTTGCAGTGGCTGCTAATGATGGTTATAATCACTAATGGTGGTTATAACCCATGGTTAACCTCCCACCACAAACTATTTAAAGACAATTGTTGGCGTCTCTGACCTGCACTAAACCTGGGCTGTGGCAGCACTCAGAGCTCCTCTCTTCCCTGGCCACTGCAGGATCATATTTTTAAAATATTATATATATATATATATATATATATAATTTATACTATAGATAAATATATTATTTAATATGGGGCACAAGTCTTGCATTTGGGTATTTCCCCTCCTCTTTAAGGGTTTCTGATCCTACCCCAGCAACCAAATTATCCTTTAGTCTGTTAGGAAAGCCCTGGGAGTGAGCACTGGTGGGCCGATGGAAACTGTTTGGAGTGGGGTGTTATCCTGGAATGTGAATTATCCCAG
Organism: Aphelocoma coerulescens; assembly: GCF_041296385.1. NCBI lineage: Eukaryota > Metazoa > Chordata > Aves > Passeriformes > Corvidae > Aphelocoma > Aphelocoma coerulescens. The sequence goes on from NC_091028.1 coordinate 2,065,752, forward strand.
AGCAAAGAGGCCACAGCCGGCCCAGTCATGTTTGCCCACATCCAGCTGTGGGTGGGATGGACGGACAGCAGGATGGACAGACAGGTCCCTGACTCAGGGCGATGGAAAAGTCCCAAATGAGCACCAACCCACCGCATTTTGTGTGTTTGATTTCTCCCTCTCCCCATCAGCCATGAACCCAGGGCAGCAGCCAGGGCTGGCCGGGACCTGGGGATTAGGTGAGACCTGGGGATTATGAAATGCATCTGTCTGTGTCCAGTGTGGCCTGGGAAAGCCACCGGCCTCACCAGGGCCAGCTCCTGTGCTCATCGCTCCCCCCAGCTCCAGGTAATGCTGGCACATAAAATCATGGAATATCCTGAGTGGGAAGGGTTTATTTGGATTATCCAGTCCAACTCCCAGCCCTGCACAGACACCCCAACAACCCCACCCTGGGCATCCCTGGCAGCGCTGTCCAAACGCTCCTGGAGCTCTGGCAGCCTCGGGGCCGTGCCCATTCCCTGGGGAGCCTGGGCAGTGCCCAGCACCCTCTGGGGAAGAGCCTTTCCCTGATCTCCAGCCTGACCCTGCCCTGGCACAGCTTCATGTCATTCCCTCAGGATGGGACACTTGGGGACCGGCTGAGGAAAACACTGAACAGCAGAGGTGATGGTGACCTGTCTGTCCAGCCACTGCTCCCCAGCCCTGAGCCGGGGCACCCCACGGGTGTTGGGCTTGGCAGGGTTGGGAACTCAGTGGTGGCTGGTGGCATCTCCAGCCAGAGCACCCATGTGGCACGAATCGGGACACCTCGATCCCCGGGGTGGGTGCAGCCGCCCCAGCCCCTGCCACCCGCGCTGTGACGAAGAGCAGGGAGGGCCCGGGCAGCCGCCCAGGAGGCCGGGCCGTGCCCGGGGTGCTGCCCCAAGGCGCTGCTGCCGGGAGGAGGGGGGGAATTAAGGCTGGTCCCTCTCGGCATCCTTTGCGAGTGACTGTGCAGGATGTGCCGGTGCCAAAACCCTTTTCACCTGTCGCCTCCCAGCCCGGTGACAGGTCCCCTGAGGAGGCACAGTCCTCCGCCCAGGACAGCCGCCAGCTCCTTGTCCCAATCCCCCTTTAGGGTGCAGCCCTGCTTTAGGGGCCAGCCCTGCAAAGCACCCCAGCCCAGGACCACCATCCATCGGGGCACGCCATGGTGCTTTTGGGGTGCTTTTGGGGTGCACGCCCTTCCCAGCCCAGCGATCCCGAGGGGTGCTGGTGTGGGGAGAGCCGCCCGCTCCCAGGGCTGTCGCAACGCGGGCCCGGGCGGTGCTGGGTGTGAGCCCCGGGACTGGTTTGTGCCGCCGGGAGAGGACGGGCGCTGGGTTTGCCGAAACCGCGGGGAGCGGGCGGGCGCGGGGTGCCGGGAGCCGCGGCCGGCTCAGGGCTGGGCCGGCCTCTCCCAGTCTCACCAGTCGGGATTGTCTAAGGCAGTGTCACCCCGCTCCGGGGCAGGACAGCACCCAGCAGCCGCGGGGACGGCGGGGCCGCCCGGAGCCAGCCCCGGTGCTCCTGGTCCAGCTCTGCTGAGGCAGCCGGGGCACCGGGGCATCATTTCCACCGCCCTCCCTGCAGCTGCCCGGAGCCTGCCAGGTCACCCCGTGGATGTGTCCCGCTCTTGCCCACAGCCCTGGGGGTCACAGCATCCCCCGAGGCGGGCTCTGCGGTGAATCACGGCGACGTGCTGCGGGGCCAGGCGCTGCCGTGCCCTTTTCCCCCGCGAGTTTCCGCGCTGGCGGAAGCGGGGCATTATCTCCCTCGCCCATCGCAGGCAGCTGCCCCTGGGTGCGCTCCAGCTGCATATTTATAGAGATGCAAACATTACACCCCGGAAATTCCCAGTCTTTACATCACGGGCCAAAGCCTGCAGTGAAGCCCTGACCTTTTTCTTCCTCTCGATGTGTTCTGGGGGACTGTGACAGAGAGATCCCAGCCGTGGGACATCCCAGTCAGGACCATGGGTGCTCAGGGCTGCAGCACCATGCCACTGAGGGGCAGAGGGGACACCAGAGGAGCTGGATACCCCTGGAAATGTTCAGGGCCAGGTTGGACGGGGCTTGGGGCAACCTGGTCTAGTGGGAGATGTCCCTGCCCTTGGCAGGGGGGAATTAGATGAACTTTAAGTCCCTTCCAACCCAAACCACCCTGTGATGATTCGATGATGATGATGACACCCGTGTGTCCCCACTGGGGATCTGGGACCCCATCCCTTCATGAGCCAGGAGAATAAGGACCAAGAGAAGATGCTGCTGTCTCGGATGCACATCGTGATCTTAAAACCCAGCCCAGCTGTAGGGTGTTCAGTGCCATTCCAAGAGTCATGGCTGGGGACACAGGACAGGGACCTGCCAGGATGGATGTGTCCCCCCTGGCCACCCCTCAGCTTGGTGCAGATGTCCCCATGCCTCCCCAGTGCCTGCTGTGTGCACCAGCACCCCAAAGCCACCCACAGCCCTTCTGCTCCGCACTGTGCCGGGAGGATGAGGAAGAGCCAAACCCAATTTATTCCATGCTGCATTTTCATGCCAAATGAGTCAGAGCACCGGCCTCTCTCAGCCTTTGTTTTGCTTGGCTGCCTGCACCCGCTTTCGCTTGGTGTTTGTTCAATATTAACTCCCTTCATGGCACTTGGGCTCAAAGCAGCAAGTGCAGCAGAAAAAGCCACTTCCCTGCTGGGACAGGAGCTTTCCCATCCTTCGGCATCAGGAGCGATGCACTTGTTTTATTCTATTTACTTCTTACAGTTTGAGGAACCCTGAGCTCGGTCCTTTGAGCCACCACATCCCACCAGACCCACCTAAAGCCATCGGGGCTGGCAGGGGCTGTGAGCTGGCTGCTGATTTCAGAGCAAAACGAGCCCTAAACGGAGCTGGGGGAGGTTTCGCCCGGCACAGGACCAGTTAGGAACGAGCACGGCCGCATTCCTGCGCACGTGGGAGCCGCCAGGAGGAAGCGGCGGCACGGAGGTGTTTCAGTGCCCTGCTTTCCTGCCGTGCGAGCAGGAACTCCCTTCCCACCCCAAACCCCTGCCATGGGGGCGAGCAGCTCAGCTGGGCCCTCCAGGGGCTGTCAGAAAGTCCCACCCAGAAAATAAATGAGGTTTTGGCTCATCTGCTGCTGTTTGTGTTCCGTCGAGCTTTTGGAAGAGATTTTCGAGTTGTTTTGCCTCAACCCCCCTCCATCAGAAGTCAAATCCAAGAATTCTTCATTGAGGAACATTGCTGAACAGCTGCCAGGGCTGATCATCTCCATGCCTGGCTCCTCTGTTCCGATGGGTCCCCACAACCCCTCGGCACTGCCACGGTGCCTTTTGGGACTCGCGGGGAAGGAGATGCCACCACCCCACTGCTGGCTTGACCCACCCAGCCCTGGTGCCATCCCGAATCAGAATGGGCTGCGTGGGGTGGGATGGTGGGACGCAGGGGGATGGCCAAGCCCATGGCACAGGTGTCAGCAGGGAACGAGACCCCCGGAGCAGCAGGGTCAGCCTCGGCCGGGGTGCTGGGGCTGGCGCAGGGTGGAGCAGGGTGTGGGATGCCACAGAAGGGCTTGCCAGGAAAATGTCATCTCGTTGCATAAAACGTGCTCCTCTCCCGCTCCACTCCCGCAGCAGCAGCAGCAGCTCAAGAGCTTCTCACCCAGGTTAAGTCAATATTGCCACATTGCTGCCTCTGTCGAGGTGCTGGGCCCTGTGGAAGGAGCTCTGTGGGTGTTTTGAGGGCTGGAAAGGAGCCAAGAGAACACATCTGGGTGGGGGTCCCGGTGGAGTGCAGCACCCTGGGGCTCGGCATCCTCCCACGAGCACCCCCCTGCCCCGCAGTGGGGCCCACACCTGCCTGGCAGCTCCCTGGGCACGGCGGGCTCCTGGCTGGCAGCACAGCTCTACTGCTCCACACTCAAGAGGCTCCAAGGAGCTGGTGGCACCTGGTCTGGATACCGGCACAGGGTGTGCCAGGCCTGGCAGCAGCAGGAGATGGGAGGGCACGGAGCACAGCAGGGACCAGCTGCATCAGTAAAGCCACCAAAAGGTTCATTTGCAAAATAAATGCCACAAACCCAACCCTGGCAGACCCCAGCCAAGGAGGGAACCTCAGCACGGGTTGTGTGGTGCTTTGGGCAGGCACCAGAGCCTCAACGAGAGCTGCCAGCACCCCCAAACCACAGGCCCCCAGGTCCCCAAAAGCACCCTGTGTACAGAGGCTTTGTGCAGTGCCTCTGATCCCGAGCCAAGGTAAAGGCAGAATACCTGGGCAGTTTACATAAGACAGAATTTTCCACTATGCCGCAGTTTCTCTCTGCCTGGTGTTTCACCCAGCAGCTGCAATTTTGCTGCTCTCAAGGGCATTTGCACACAAAAATGAGCCACGCCAGAGATGCGGGGAGATAGGAGGATTAAGGCTGCAGAACTGGCACAGGAGGAGATGGAAAGCAAACCCCTCTGGTAGGCAGAGGCATTTCATCCCTAAACCTCTGCTCACCTCCACACAGGGTTTAAGGAGGGCAGCTCTGGGATGGTTCTGGAAGCTGGAAGAGGAGCAACCGGTCCTTTGAGCATCCAGAACATGTTGCTGCTAGAGACTAGGGGGGATTCAAAAAACCAGAAAGTGCTTCTAGTGCTGAATAAAGAAATAAAAGCAATCAGGCTGAGTTTCTCCTTCCTTGACCCCCCCTTGTGTCAGGATCAGAGGGAGGATGGGGATGCAGGTGCTGCCTGGGCAGGTTGCATGGGGATGCTCCCAGCCTCTGAAGGAACCACAGCATCCACAAAATCCTCCTCCCAAAAAAAAGTATGGGAGCGTTGGTCTGCTCCTCAGCATGGGCAAGAGCCTGGCACTGATGCGTGGCCACAGCAGGGAGCGTGCCAGGCTCCAGGCACTGCCAGCCCACAGGGATCCACGGCTCTTGGGGATCAGGAGAACGGTTCCTACCCGGGGGATTCTCACAATCGATTTGGAAGTAAGAAGGGAAGCTGGGCACCATGAAGACAAAGCCACACCCTCAGCTATAGCTAAAATGGAGCCAGTACCACAGCTGGTAACAGGGAGAGCCCAGGGACGGCCCCAGCCAGAGCGGGGTCAGGCCCCAGCCCAGGTTCTGGCTGTTTGGGGGCTGCTGTGGGAGCTCTGCTGCTGATGGGCTGCTCCAGCCTCACACCAGCAGCCCCAGCCGCCAACAGGGCCCGAGTTACACCCCATGGGACTCAATCCCAGCAGGACCCTGCCCAGATCCACCTTCAGCACAACCTTGCCCTCCTGGGAGTGTTTTAAATCCATCCCCACTTGCCAAAGGCTCCAAGGTGCTTGGCTGGATGAGGCCACGGGCACACAAAGTGCTGCTGTTTTGGGGGTGTGACAGCCCGGCCCTGAGTGGGTTCAAGGCTCTGTGGAGCATTGCCTGTGGGTTCCAGCCTCATGGCTCAGCCGGCTCCTGATCACCCAGAAGGGGATGGCAAAGCCAGGCAGCGTGGCCAGTGCCACAGAGCCTTCAGCAGGCTCAGCTCCTGCAGGGAAACTGCCTCTCACCCCCTGCAGGTAGCCAGGAGGACAAACCACGGCAACTGGGATGGAGGAGACCCCACAAACACACACAGAGAAAGACACACAGGAACACGCAGACAGACACACGCACACAGACAGACAGACACACACACACACTTGCCTTGCGCTGTCGCTGCCGGGACCCGCAGCCTCCCCGTGCCCCAGGCGGGCGCAGCCGGAGCCAGGCAGGAGTGTCCGGCCGGCCGGAGGGCTCTGCGCTCTTTAAGGGCGCCCCAGCGCACAGGAGATCCGGCACACGCAGGGGATCGGGATCAATAGGTCACAGCCTGCACTGACTTGCCCACGGAACGAAAATCAGCAGAGGATTTGGGGCTGGTGGGGAAGCTACAATCAGGGCTTTAATCCTGCATGGGCACAAAATCCCAGGATAAAAAGGCCAGAGCTGGTCCTAATTGCTGACTGCTGTGTGCATGTGTGAGCAAAACCTCTTAGGCTGCGGGGGGTCTGGGGGAGGCGTCTCAGTGCCTTATGGGGTCCTTTAGGTCAGAACTTAGGTTTAGTTCTGTAAGATCTAAACTTAGGCTTAGATCTGCAACCTAAATTTAGGTTTAGGTCTGTAAGATCAAGTCCAGCCACTCCCTCAGCACCATCATATTTGCCACTGACCCGTGTCCCCAAGTGCCACATCCACACGGCTTTTCAACCCCCCCAGGGATGGTGACCCCAGCACTGCCCTGGGCAGCTGTGCCAGTGCCTGACCACCCTTCCCGTGAAGAAATTTCCCCAATATCCAGCCTAAACCTCCCCTGGCCCAGCCTGAGGCCGTTCCCTCTCCTCCTGTCCCTGTTCCCTGGGAGCAGAGCCCGACCCCCCCCGGCTGCCCCCTCCTGTCAGGGACTTGTGCAGAGCCACAAGGTCCCCCCTGAGCCTCCTTTGCTCCAGGCTGAGCCCCTTTCCAGCTCCCTCAGCCGCTCCTGGTGCTCCAGAGCCTTCCCCAGCTCTGTTCCCTTCCCTGGGACTCACTCCAGCCCCTCAGTGTCTGTCTTGTGAGGGGCCCAGAACTGTCCCAAGGACTGGAGGTGCCCCAGCAGTGCCGATGCACCTGGAAGGAGCAGCGATGCGCCGAGCACCGCTCACCCGAGACCACCCGGGAGGAGCCGCAGCCACCCCCGTGACTGCCCCTCTGTGCCCAGCGCAGCCCCGCTGAGCCCAGGGACCCCTCGAGCCGCTCCCCACCCGTGCCCTGACTCCTGGGGGGTGTCGGGTTGACCCTGCACATCTGGGGGGGTCCAACCCTGCCGGGGGCCCCTTTCAGGCAGGGCTGGAGCCGGGAGCGCGGGGCGGCACGAAGGCCAGGGGAGGATGCTGCGGGGTGGGGAGGGGCGGGCGGGGCAGCAGCGGGCAGGAGGCAGGAGGAGGAGGCAGGAGGAGGCAGGAGGAGGCAGAGGCGGTGCAGCCCCGTCCCGCCTCCCGGCGGGGCCCGGACGGTGGCGGCGCAGAGGCTGCGGGCGGCGGCGGGGACGGGCAGGAGGAGCGCGGCGGGCGCCGTGCGGGGACGCGATGCACTCGCTCTTCAGGAAACGCAACAAAGGGAAATACAGCCCCTCCGTGCAGAAGAAGAGGTGAGTGACCCGGCCCCGGGCAGTCCCGCTCCTCCCGGGACGAGCAGAGCCGCCATCCCGGGGATCCCGTCCCGCAGCATCCCCCCCCACTCCGCGCCGGGCTTGGCGGAGCTGATCCCGCCCGAGGTGTGGGAACCCTCCCGAGGAGTGGGAATCTCCCGAGGTGTGGGAATCCTCGAAGTGTGAGAACCCCCCGAGGTGTGGAACCCCGAATTGTCGGCGCCTCCCAAGGAGTGGGTACCCCTGGAGGTGTGGGCATCACCCGAGGAGTGGGCACCCCCCGAGGAGTGGGCATTCCCGAGATGAGGAACCCTGAAGTGTGACATCCTCGAGGTGTGGGCACCCTCTGAGTGGTGGTAAAGCCCCTGACATGTGGGAACTCCGATGTTTGCCCGCCCGAAGTGTCAGCTCCTCCACGAGCTGGGTCCGCATCTCCTGCGCCGGGTGTGGGCACAGAGGTTGTTTCTCCCAGTTCCCTCCCATCGCAGTAGCAGCAGCTCCAGCGAGCAGGTCCCTTCGCTTCCCAGATGTGTGCTGGGTTAGATCTTATGGAAAAATAGTCTGGTTGTTCTCCACCTTCGCCCCTGTTCCCTCAGGACCAAGGATTTGGTCCATCGTCGTTTCCTCGGCTCTCTCTGATGGGGTGGGGACGCGTTTCGGTTGTACTGGTTGTTGGGGGAAAAAAAAAAAAAAGAAGCAGCGTGTTGAATGTGCCCCGTGAAAGGTCACTGAAGGGAAACGAAGTAAAAATCCCTCCCCAGGAAGGCTCAGCCTCTCGGGGCTGGACGGTGGACAGTCCCCAGCCCCTGCCCGCACCGGGATGTTTTTCCAAAGAGGTGTTGTTGGGATTCAGAAGCGTGTCCTGTGTTTCCTAGAGGAGCTGCAGGGGCTCTGGAGCATGTGGAGTGTTCCAGGATTCTGAATAATTCAAGGATTCAAGATCCAAGCCCGTGGCTCGTTCATCCCCTTCCATTCCTCCCCATCGCACCACTCCTGGCTGGTGCACTCTGAGCAACCGCCCTACTCCCAAAAATGCTCCTTTGGGAAGGAAACTGGGGAGCTGGTGCGGGGCTGAGGCGCCTCCGAGGACCCATAAAGGGACCGGTCAGCCCAGAAGGCGCCGACATTTTCCAAGCAGGGAGCCCCGGGCTGCTCCCTGCCCACGGGAGCGGGGCTGTGGCGGTGGGAGGGTGTTCCCCGCCAGGGGAGGCTCTGCCCGCTGCTGCCCTGGCACAGGGGATTTGCTGAGCTCCCTCTGTTGGGGCTGAGGCTCCGGCTCCAGCCCTGGGCAAGGCTCCCCCGGCAGCCCGGCTGGCTCGGCAGGGCCGCCCAGGCTCCGGCTCCCAAAGCCCGGGGCACGCTCTGCTGCCAGATCCTGCCCCGGGCAGGGCAGGCAGGAGGAGACGGGGGTGGCACGGAGCCCTCTGAGGCTCCGCACCTCCCTGATGGCCCCGGCGTTCCCTTGGGTGAAGGATGGTGCCAATACCCAGGCGCATTTCTGAGCTTCGGGGGTGTTGGTGGGCGGCTCGAAAGTGACAAACCCCGCACCTGGGCTGGCAGCGCAGGACTCCGAGAGCATCAGGAGGCTGTGAAGCAGGAGGAGACAGACCTGCTGTGTGCGGGGTGCCCACCCTGGGGCTGTGGCCGGGGTCCCCACGCTGCGCTCCGAGCGCTGCCAGCCCTGCGTGCCCCGTGCTCTCGCCACCCGCCGGCGGACGGGCTCAGGAAGGAAGAAGCTTCCATCCGCCGCCCTGCCTGGAGCCCAGCGGCCCTGGGCAGGTGCCAAAGCACCTCCGGAGGCTGCGGGCCAGGCTGAAACCTCTGTTTTTCTGGCTGGTGATGGCTGAGGAAGCCGCGCAGGGCTGTGCCCGGGGCCTCCCTCCCTCCCTCCCCGCGCCTCGGCTGTCCGTGCACACCTCGGGGAGAGCTGTGCTTATTAGCCCCAATTTGTTAATTCCTGCCTTGGAGTTTACAAACAGCTGTGAATCCAGGGAACACTCCCCCACCGTGTGGAAACAGCCCCACCATCAAGATGGGGAAGCCGGTGCCCGACCGGTTGAGCAACTTGCCGGAGGAGGATTGCGAAGAAGAGAGGAGCTCCTGCCCCGTCCCCTGCTCCAGGCACTGCCAGGCTCCCAGGCGGCTCCCGCCCAGCTCTGCTGCCAGGAAAACAGAGCAACACTCCTAAAATCAACCTCCCGCCCCCGCCGTCAGCAGGGACCGAGATTTCGACACCGCGTGAGCCCGGCCTCATCCTGCGCCCCGCGGGGCTGCAGGGGCTGCACCTTGGGCAGGGCTCGGTGCCAGGGCGCTGCCCGTGACGGAGCCTCCAGAGCACCGAGGGACAGGGCAAGAACCCAGCACCGGTTTGGCAAGAGTGAGGGGCACTGGAGCGTGTCCTGCCAGCCCTGGGAGCCAGGGCCACGAGCTCAGCTGAGTGAGGCAGGGGCTGCCCGGGGAACATCAGCCGGCAGCAGGACTGCCTGGAAAGGAGCCATGGGAGCCTTGGTGGCTTCCTCAGCCTCGGGACAAAGCCTGCCCAGGATGGGAACATCTCAATGAGCAGCACTGGTACCCAAGCCAGGTGCTGCAATCTCCCCATGAACAACTCTTTGTTCCCCTGGATGTGACAGCCACCCTGTCCCAACCCAAAGGGAGCCTCAACCTCCCATCCAGCAGCACCAGGCTCCAAGTCTCTCCTTAGGAGTATCTGCTGCAGCTCTGTGGTCTGCCTGGGCTCGTGGGCTCCAGGCTCAGTAGCCATCCCCATCCAGCCCTGGGCACTCCCTGCCTTGGCTGGGAATCCTGGAGGATGATGGTGACATTTCTTCTGTCTCATGCACTTGGTTGCTTTATTCTGCTCTCACCCCAGTGCCATAAGGCCCTGGGAATTCAGCCCTGACCACGGAGCTGTTACATGGATGTGTGTCCTTGCAAGGGAAGGCACGAGCCTTGAACAGAGCCACAGTGTGGGGGAAAATCATCGGCCTCCTTCCACATCATCTTCCTCAAACACTTGCCATGCTCAGAAAACAGGAGGTGGGCTTCTTCTTTGGATAGTCCAGGTTTGGCAGGTAGAGAACAGTGAGGGTGGAGAGGCCCTGGCACAGGGTGCCCAGAGCAGCTGGGGCTGCCCCTGGATCCCTGGCAGTGTCCAAGGCCAGGCTGGATGGGGCTTGGAGCAGCCTGGGCTAGGGGAAGGTGTCCCTGCCTATCTAATTCAAACCATTTGATAATTTTATTATAAAAACCAGTCCAGCCTTCACAGCTGCTGCTGAAACTCTCCCTCCTGCCAGCAGGAAAGTTGTTCATCCTCGGGGTCCTCGGGGTGAGAGCACCCACCCAGGAGCACTCCCAGCCCCAGAGACCCTTACCGGTGTCACTGCCCATGTAAGAGGGGTGCAGGCAGCTGGGCCAGCTCTGCCTGCAGGGCTGGCACCCATTTCCAGAGGCTGTTTGGGAGGGCTGGAGTCAGCAGGAGGCCCAGACAGCAGGTGAGTCAGGAGCTGCTCTGTGCTGAGGGCGGAGCGAGCCTCCCATCGCTCGCCCGACTTCTGCTCTCATTTCCATGCACATTACAATAAAATATCACCATTCCTCTGAGGGAAGATAAATGCAGCTGGAACAGGCTGGGCTGAGCACAGCAAGCCTGCTGTCCAGCTACACCCTGACGTGGGCAGCCTGAGAGAACTCTGCCCTGAGTTTTCAGCCAGATCCTAATCTCTCCCACACCTGAATTACTGTAGCCAGAGCCCAGCCCTTGTGCCCTCTATCCTGCCACAGTTTCACTCCAGTGTCATGAAAAGCAGCATGAGAGAATTTCATGCAGGGGGAGCTGTGTCTCGGGGAGCTTTAAGGATGTTTATAGCTCTGTTCTGGGGCCTTCTGGAGGATTAATCGCTCCTAAAGTCTGGCCTCCAGCAGCAGGGCTGACATGGGAGAGTTTTTAATGCAATCTGTATAAATGGACATTGAATGGGGATGAAATTGAGAGCAGCAGTGGGTGGCCACTGCCTGGTGTGCTGATTGTCCATCCCAGTGGTGGCATGCAGTGAGCAGGATCAGGATCCGTGCTCAGACCCCATCCTCAACCAACTCCCCTGTCCCTGGCCAAGCCATCCCACCAGGAGAGGCCTCTGGGATGGGAAGGCTTCCCGACAGGAGAGCAGCATCCCTGAGCAGGACAGAGCCCTTGCCATTATCCTCCCAGCAAGGATTGGGTTCATGGCACAAGCTCCCAGCAGGAGCTTCCCAGGGACCTCGGTCAGCTGGAGCAGTCAAAACTTCAGGAGTGTCTGAACATCCTCCCTTGGAGGGATTAAGGAAACAGCCTCCTGGTCTGGAAAAAGGAAACTTGAGAAATCAAAGGCATTTTCTACCACTTGCCAGCAAGCACAAGACCTTTGGACATCCTGGAGATATTGATTTTTTGCTCCAAAAACTGCTCTTACCAGTGAGGGTGCAGCCTAATGGGAAGAGACAAAGAAAAAGGAATAGAGGAAAAAAAGTCCGGTTTTCAGCAGCAAAGTTTTCATGTCACAATAATTATCATCATATTTGTCTGTTGAGAATCTCTCTTAATAAAAAAAACCCCAACAAATCACAACTAAAATACTAAGAAAAATCACCAAAACCCTAAGAAAACAAAACCCTAAGGAAGAAAAACCTGAATCCTAAAAAACCCCCCTAAGCCTTAAGAAATACCCAAACCCCTCTGAAACAAAGGTCCTGAGGTCAGAATTGGGGTACATGGATGAAGTGCTGTCTGCCACGGAGCAGCTGCTTCCTCCTGGCCCCCCAGCTGGGAGAAACCCCAAAAACCCCTCCCATTCCCCATGGGAATGACCTGGGGTCCTTCACCCCAGCCAGGCAATGGCATTGACAAAGAACAACTCATCTGCCGAGCACAGCTTTCCATGAGAGAGATCATTTTTTCCTTCCTGACCAGAGAATGTTAAACTTCTCCAGAAATGGCAAAGCCAGTTTTTCCAGGCTTTTATTAATTTTTTTTTTTTTTTTCATCTCTCAAACAAAGCCTTATCTATTCCAGCAGAGCAGCTCTGCATTTCCCCCCTCTGCTGCAGCCTCGCAGGGGCCGTGCCCTGGGCACCTTCGCTGCTGGCTCTGCTCAGCCTCGTGTGTGCTGCCCATCCCAGCTGGGCTCTGGCCAAATCCTGCCCTTCTCCCTCCCCGGCTCTGCTCCATGCTCCAGCCATCCCCCCCAGCCTGTTTTTTGGCCCTGGCTTCCCTTTGTCTTACCCTGCCAGCAGCTCTGCTCCAAAGCCTGGATGCATCCATGGCTCTTCCCAGCAGCTTCCCAAAAGAGCCACGTCCCATCAATCCCATCCACACGCCTTTCCTGGGACAGCCAAGGCTTCCTGACTGCTCTGCCCATCCATTTGTGCTTCTCCTGTTCATAGAATCATGGAATGGGTTGGGTTGGAAGGGAGCTTCAAGCTCATCCCATCCCACCCCTGCCATGGGCAGGGACACCTTCCACCATCCCAGGCTGCTCCAAGCCCTGTCCAACCTGGCCTTGGACACTGCCAGGGATCCAGGGGCAGCCACAGCTGCTCTGGGCACCCTGTGCCAGGGCCTGCCCACCCTCCCAGGGAACAATTCTTTCCCAATATCCCATCCATCCCTGCCCTGTGGCACTGGGAAGCCATTCCCCCTTGGCCTGGCATTCCAGCATCTTCCCCCTCACAGCAGATGAAGGGCACAGGGAAGCCAAACTCCTCCATCCCCTGGCATGGAGATTTCAGCCAGGTTTCAGCGTTCCCTGTGTGACATCCAGCTGGATGCAGGGACTGTGCTCCTCCTCTGGTTTATCCACACAGACCCAGCTGTGGAGGGGACAGGCAGGTGATTAACAGGGCTGATGTTCTCACATCAGGGATGTCCAAGCTGGTTGATGAAGTGGCAGCAAAGTGACGAGTGTGGAGAAATAGATACACAAATAAGAGAGAGCTTACACAAGAGGTTCCCATTCTCTCTGCTTTGTCTCTTTATTCCTGCACACCTGTTATCCCTGCATTCCCAGCAGCAGTGGGATGAGCAGAGCACACACCACCCTCCCTGCTCAGGGTAGGATGGGGTGCACGGGAGCAGCTCCCTGACACTGCAGGTTTGAGATGCAGCTCCCATGGGAGTTTTTATGAGAGTTCCCTGTCCCAAAGCCTCGGCTGGTGACTCTCACATAAACCACAGAGGTGGAGAGAGCAAACAGCTTCTCTGGTGTGCGTCAGGAGGGCCGAGCCATGCCCACATCACACCCCAGCATGTCCTTGCTTGCTCCAAGCGAGGCTGCGTTTCTTCTCCCTGGTCACCCAGATACCGCACACAGGAGCAGCAGTTTCTGGGTTACCGGGCAAACCAACACAGGGAATCGCCATTCTCTGCCCTCCCATCCCCCTCACCTGCTCCCAGCCCCTGCAGTGATGGAGAAGGGATGTCACTGTCTCTGGGTGCCACGGGGCTGGGGGGTGGCTCTGCCCTGGCCCTGGGTTCCTGGAGTCATTGAGGGTGGGAGGTGAGGAGGGGTGTCCAGGGGCAGCACCCCTGGCTTGGGAAGGGCACAGGTGATGACAGGGTTGAGGAGAGCTTGTGGCTCCAGCCTCAGAGAAGAGCAGGGAGAAGGGCATGAGGGGCTCCTCCTTGTCTGGACACAACATCCCCATGGCACAGCGGCCCGGCACAGCCGGTACCTGAGGGAGAGGGTCAGGGCCGCGGTGTTGCACTCGCTGCTCCCAGCACCTGAGATCAGTGCTGCTGATGCAAAGTGAGCACAAAGGCTCGGCCGAGGCTCCAGGCTCAGCTCTGCCAGACCAGGTCACCAGTAACAGCTCAGGAAGCTGTGGCTGAACCACAGCCATGGATTTAAAAAATTCCTGGCTTAGCTTCATTTCCTCCCTACAATTTAGAGGTTTCAGTCAAATCTAGAACTAGAAACACCTCAGACTTCTTCTGGGTTTTGGGATGGGTTTTCCATCCATGCTGTAGATCCACTGAAACCCTGAAGATCCATCCTTGGACTTGCTGGAGTCACTCAGACCAAGGTAGGGCACAAGGAGAGGAGCCAGCTAGAGCTTCCAGCTCTTGCCCAGCTCGGTGCCAGTCCAGCTCTTGCCTCTCACAGCGAAGCATCCCAATCTCCCACCTGGATAATGAGCCTCTCCCACCCTCCTCCTGAAGCTCAGGTGGCCTCCAGTTCCCAGGTGGGAGGCAAGGAAGGCTCCTTGGTGGCTGCAAGCTCTGCCAGGATGCAGGAGATGCCAGCTCTGAGCAACCATCACCCGAAGACACCCAAACACGCGCAGCACGTTTCAGTCACCCACTCCAAACCACTGATTCCATCTGACGTTTGCCCTGGTTTCTGTGGGATGATGAAGGTTGGAAGAAACCCCAAAGTGGATTTTGAGGAGCTGCTTCTACTGTTGGAGCAGGACCCAGCCACCCACATCCCATCTCCCAGTGCACTCTGCACCCTCCAGCCATGATTATTGAACACAGAATGAGAATCATCCTTGGAATTATTACAACCATGACTCCCAACGACCCCTTCCTTGGCTCCTCTGCCCAGGAATGCCCACTGGGTTCATTGCTGCTGATGCAGGAGGTGCCAGGCAAGCAGCAGGCACAGTGACGGGCACAAACCTCCGAGTACCATCCTGATGATGCAGCTTCTATAAAAAGAAAAAAATCAGTGTAAACCATGCCCATACCAGAACTTCCCAGGGAAGTGTGAACTTTCCTGGAGCTGTTGGATGCCACAAGGCTCCTGTAGCCTGGGGCAGGTTTGAGGTAGGGAGGAACAAGCCCAGAGCTGGGGTTTGGTTTGTTCTGCTGCACTGAAGCGGCAGCACATGGGGCAGGCAGGAACAGCTCCTGAAACTCAGCACCAGAGTCCTGGGGGAGCTGCAGCTCCAATCCTGGGGTCAGCCAGGAGGGACACTGGGGGGCTGGAGCAGGTCCAGAGAAGGGGAGGGACACTGGGGGGCTGGAGCAGGTCCAGAGAAGGGAAGGAACTGGGGAAGGGGCTGAGGGAGCTGGGAAAGAGGCTCAGCCTGGAGCAAAGGAGGCTCAGGGGGGACCTTGTGGCTCTGCACAACTCCCTGACAGGAGGGGGCAGCCGGGGGGGTCGGGCTCTGCTCCCAGGGAACAGGGACAGGAGGAGAGGGAACGGCCTCAGGCTGGGCCAGGGGAGGTTTAGGTTGGATATTGGGGAAATTCCTTCACGGGAAGGGTGGTCAGGCACTGGCACAGCTGCCCAGGGCAGTGCTGGGGTCACCATCCCTGGGGGGATTCAATAACCGTGTGGGTGTGGCACTTGGGGACACGGGTCAGTGGTGGCCTTGGCAGTGCCAGGGGAATGGTTGGACTCGATGATCTCAGAGGGCTTTTCCAACCTTTAAAATTCCATGGTTCCACCTGTGGATGCAGGAACTCTCTGTGCCACGAGCCAGCCCTGCTGTCCCCAGCCAGCCCTGCTCCTCCTCTCCAGCTGCTCCAGCAGCAGGTGACACTTCCAAGTGCCATATAAAGATTAATTCAGCCACCACATAACGAGGTCATTAAGGCTCATATTGAGGTGGTTGGGACTGCACTGAGCCAGCCCTGGGTTTAAGCCCAGATGGCAAAGCAGCACAGCTGGGACACCCCAGCCTCAGCTCCCTCCAGCTGCAGGGATTTGGGGAGCACACCCTGCTCCTGCCTCTGGTCAGAGGTGGGAGAGCTGTGGGCAGTGCCTGGCACACGGCCCCTGGAGCTGGCCCTGGCACGCTGCAGCCTCTCCTTGCAGCCAAAGGGACAGCAAGGAGATGAAATGTTTAAAATAAGCCCAGCAATGCAGAAGCCGAGTCACGGGTTGTTCTGCCTCTGCTCCAGCTCCGCCGTCCCTGCACTTGGATGGGAATATTTGGGTTGGCCCTGCACCCTGCCAGCCTGGCCAGTGTCAGCCTGGGAGCAAAACCAGTGCCCAGCATGGGAGAAAGCACTGAAAGAGATGCAGCGTGTGTGATCCCAGCCCTGTCCTGGGTTTAAAGCGTGAATAACTCCTTGCAGAGGAGGAAGCCCCGAGCACAGCACGGAGGGGCACAGCAGGGCTGCAGGCAGGGGCTGCCCGCGGGCAACAGCCTCAAAGGGGCCACCTGCCCTGTGGGCATGGGGGACCAGGGCCTCTCTGCTGCTCCAGCTCCTCTGTTTCCACACTGGATCCCCCTTCTCAGGCCCAGGGTGGGGTTGTTGGGGTGTCTGTGCAGGGCCAGGAGTTGCTGATCCTTTTGAGTCCCTTCCAGCCGAGGATATTCTGCGATTCTCTCCCCGTCCCTGCAAGCAGCTCTTCTCTTCCTTGCTCCGAAGCCGAGGGAGGCTCGGGCATCACTCCCATTTCCACCCGTGGGAGATACCACGTCCCTCACCCCCCACCCCGTCCTGGGCCAGCGGCCGAATATTTTGGAAAGTGTTGGGAAGGCAGCAGTGAGTCACACGCAGCTGCAGTGCCTGGCAGGCTCGGCTGGCCCCCGGCCACCCCCGGGGTCACGGCACCCCGCGGGCACCCCCGGGAGCTGTGGCCGGCTTTGGGGGGTGACGAGCCCCCCATTCTCTCCCCAGCATCTCCAGCAAAGAGCTGACCGAGCTCATCGAGCGCCTGCAGAAAAATGCTGACCAGGTGGAGAAAAACATCGTGGAGACCGACTCCCGAATGCAAAATGTAAGCGAGGCACGGTCCCGCACTCCCAGGCTCCTCCCAGCAGCCCTGTCTCCCCTCTGCCTCCTGCCGCAGCCCTTGGCACTTCCTGGGGCCTCCCCTCCTCTCCTATGCCCGTGTGGGTGGCTGCCCAGCCCTGCACTGTGATGGGTGCAAGGTGGGATGGTGGGGTCCCCCCGCTCGTGGGAAGAGGGTGGGAGGGTGTAACAGGGCCCCAAAACTCGGCCCTACCCAGGGGGGTAGTACTGTGCAGAGTGGGGATGTGCATCCCAGCAGGGAGCTGGGATGGAGGAGGAGAGGCCTGAACCATGTCCTCTTCCCAAAGGATGCATCCCAGGGTGATGCAGCTCCCCAGCCCTTCCTCAGCAGGCCAGCTCGGATGGGACTGGGAGCAACCTCATCGAGTGGAAGGTGTCCCTGCCTATGGCGAGGGAGTTGGAGCTGGATGGTCTTTAAGGTCCCTTCCAACCCAAACCATTCCAGGATCCTGAGATAGGAGAGGGGAAAGTCAAATACATCCCAGGGGGATGGGAGACAGCAGAGCTCCTGCCCATCTGCAGAGCCAAGGGAGAGCGGGGTGGGATGACCTCTTGGACACCACTTGTGTGACCCTTCCTCGTGTCCCCGTGGCGCAGGACCTGCACAAGATCAAGGCGTGCCAGCTGGCGCAGTACAAGGAGCTGACGGCACAGAAACTCTCCGAGTCCGACAAGCTGCTCTACGTGCTGGACGGGGACGCGGCCGTGGCCCGGCACATGAAGCACCCCCAGGGGGACATGATCACAGAAGAGTGAGTGCCACAGGGGACACCTGTCCCCAGAGCCCTTGGACGAGGGGGAGGCCTCTCCAGGGGCCTTGCTCAGCTGCTGCCTGCAGTGGGGGGGTCACCAGGGGCTCCTCTGCATCCCAACTCCCATTAGGGTGTGTGACCCCCACCGTCCTGGGCACACGGAGTGCGAGATGATGGCAGCCTGGCTGGCACCTGCCCGCTGTGCCCCACACTCTGCCCCAGGTCCTGCCCTGGGCTCACAGCCATGGAACAGCCCCTGGCAGAGGACAGAGCACAGGATCCTCTGCCCTCTCTCTGCCCAGCCACTGCACAGCCCAGCTGCTGCCAGCCTAAGGACAGCCCACCGTCCATGGGGGCCTGGCAGAGGATCACCTACACCCACCAATGCTAATGCCAGCCCATGCCCACATCCTGCATCCCACCCTCACCTTTCCCTTCCCGCAGCATCCGGCAGCTGAAGGAGCGAGTGGCAAACCTGCGTGTGAAACACGACCAGATCTACAACTTCCCTCTGCAGCACATCGAGCCCCAGGTCAACTGGTCAACAGTGATCGAGGAGAAACAGGTACCAAGGAGGCCACCAGTGTCACTGCCTGGCCAGTAGCACCAGCTGGGCGGGAACTCCTGCAGCTCCCATGGAGAAACCGGATTTTGGGAAACTTCTGGGCAGTTCCGTACTGGGTGGGAGCAGCAAACAGCAGCGTGGCAGGGGAGGGGCAGAGGTGATGGGACAAGGCCAGGGGCTGTGGCACCAGGAGTCAGTGCTCGAGGTGGCACCAGTCCTGGCCTCAGCGTCCCCAGTCACTGCCTGCTTTAGGCTCTACTCCACAGCCCTTATTTTTTATTTTATCCCACTCCCTACACTCTTCCAGCCAGAGAAGGGTTAAACCCCCCAAACTGCTTTTCCCACGGCTGCCCTCCAGCACAGCCGATTTCACCTACGTGCTCCTGGGGCATCCGTACACTGCAGACCCCGGAGCCCATCCCAGCCCAACTCCATGGCCACCTCCAGGAGGAGTTTCCTGGGGGTCAGCAGCCTCCCCCCATCCCCCCAATGCTAACCCCAACTCCTGTGCGCCCCAGGACGCGTTGAGCAGCAAAGGCTTTGGGACTGACCTGCCGCTGGTCAACAGCCAAGTAGAAGAGCACAACATCTTCCACAACGAGGTCATGGCCATCGGGCCACACATCGTCAAGGAAGGCAGCAAGGTCAGCTCTCCTGCCCCGCTCCTGCTGCCCTGCAGGGTCAGCCCTGCCCCGAGCCGTGGATGAAGGGGAGGCTGTCCCACCATCCAGGCTGCTGCAGCCCGGAGCAGGTTTGGGTGGGTGCCCAGATACACTCCCAGCCTCAGAGCTCACCATCACACACCGGCTCTGGCTTTACAATGAGGCAAATCCCATAAACCCACATCCCCTTCCAGCCTAAACCCACATCCCTCTGCACCCTCGAGCCCCTGTCAGACCACTGCTCTCCAGACACCGCTCCTAACCCTTGCCTTGCTTCTCCTCCAGGAAACCATGAGCGACTTCCAAGCCAGATACCAGAAGCTGCTGGTAAGAGCCTCTGGGGTCCTGGGGGAAGAACCCCCTGGAGGGGTCCTGGGTGGCTGGGCACCCCTGGGGGACCCACAGAGAGGAGCTTTGGGCTGAGCTCTCCCTGTGCCCCTGTGCAGGCCGGCTCCCAGCAGCGGCAGCAGGACCTGAACTCGCTGCAGGACTACATGCAGCGCTGCACCAACAAGCTCTACTGGCTGGATCAGCAGGCCAAGGACAGGACCCATTACGACTGGAGCGACCACAACCTGGACTACCCCAGCCGGCGCCGCCAGTACGAGGTCCGTGTGCTCCCGGCAGCCTGGCCCCGCTCCGGCTGGTGCCGGGCAAAAGGGAGCTGGGCACGGGGCCAGGGGAGCTGGATGAGGGCAGGAAATATTCCTTCCCCCGTGCCTCAGTCTCTCCCAGCCCATCATGAAGGGCTTTGAGATGTCCAGCTGATAGCACAGGGATAGTGAGGTTAATTCTTACCTCTGCCAAAGATAACGAGGCGTGACGGCGCCCTCAGCCTCCTGTCCCTTATCTCAGCGCTGGCTTGGCAGGAGTCACATCTTTAGCAACATCTGCAAGGGAAGGAAAAGTGAAAGCTGCAGTGGGGGAACACCACACTTTGTCTTGTGGAGCTGCTCAGCCTCAGACTGCAGCCAGGGTCCCCTCCCTTTGCGTGGGGATTAATATCTCACCTCTCCCCATCCAGAACTTCATCCACCGGAAGCTGGAGGAGAAGGAGGAGGCCATCAACAAGCTGCACGCCGATGGGGATCAGCTGCTGGCCCAGAACCACCCCGGGAAGAATGCCATCGAGGTGAGCAGCAGGGATGGGTCCCAGTTCCCCACCCACCCTGGAGCTTGGGGGACTTGCCCAGCCATTCTCCAGAGTGGGACCTGCTGCCAGCACCACTCGTGACTTTAGTTCCTGAGATGCCAAGGGGGAAAAAGCCTCCTTCACCTGCAGATGTGTAAACACCACTGGAGGAGCGAAGATAAACCTAAAGGAGCTCCTAAAGGAGCTCTTCCCATCTTCCTCATTCCTGTGGCAATTACCCTGTGCCCACCTAGAGAGGATGAATTATGGTGGAACCCTTCCCTGTTTGGTTGGGAGGATGGCCACAAGGATTTGCCACCTCCACACAGCCTATGTTCCCATGGGATCATCCCAGCCTTGGGTATTCCCATCCTAGATTCCCCCTGAGAGCATCTGGGTGGCTCCAGAGGCAGCCAAAGAGCTGCTCACTCAGGATGGCAACTGGGACTTCCTGGTGGCCAGTTCAGGATTGCCCCTGCCACGGGGGTCCCGCTGATGTCCCCCTCCCATCCCTGCATTGCAGGCTCACATTGAGGCCGTGCACGCTGACTGGAAGGAGTACCTGAACCTGCTGATCTGCGAGGAGAGCCACCTGAAGTTCATGGAGGACTTCCACAAGGTACCACATCCCTGGGGGCAGCGAGTTGTTGGAGCCTGGAGAGCAGGTGCTGGGTTGCAGGAGATCCTAGAATACAAAAATTCCTGCTGTTCTGGAAATTGGGTAGAAGAGGCCCTAAAACCAGGACTGGAGTGCTCTAAACCCAGGATTTTTATGGCTAGGAGAACACCTTGAGCTGATAGAACACAAGTCACAATTGCTCAGGCACCAAAACTCAGTGAGTGCTTGGCCAAAGCATGACTTGCAGAAAGCTTCTGCTCCCACACTGAGTTTCGTGAGCCACAGTCGGTGTCAGCATCCTTGCCCCCAGGACAGCAGAGATCCCTCAGCCCCAAACACAGCATGGGGAGACCTTGTGTGCTCCACTGGGAAGCAGAACAGGTCCACGTAGGAAATCCCAGCTGCCACCAGCAGAGCTGCCCCCCGGGGAGCCCGGCACAAGGGCTGAGTGTCCCAGCGGAGCGGAGCAGGGCAGACAGATGTCTGCTGGATAAATGGCATCCGACAGCCAGGGAGGCTCTGCAGGGGAGCAGGTCGGGCTGGATTCCTCTCCCACAGCCTGGGCGTGTTCGCCACCCGATGAGTCTCTTGCCAAAGCTGAGCCGTGGTGCCCGGCCCAGGCGGTGCCTGTCGTGGGGATCTGCCAGAACAGCTGCCCCAGGGGATGGTTTGTGCGTGGAAGGGCTTGGCTCTGCCTTCTCCTGGCGCTGGCAGTGGAGGCACCACACACCGGGGTGATGCTGTCCCAGTGAAACAGAACTGAGGGCAGGGAAAGGTGGGACTTAACAGCTCTGCACGGAATAAGCGGCTCCTGGTTGTTGTTTCCTTCGATCTGATGTCCTGAGCAAGGGAAAAAGTGATCCCTTGCCTTTCTCCACATATTCTGCATGTCCAGATGCCCAGAGCAGGTCCTGGTGGCTGTGTGAAGACCATGGAGGGTCTGCTCCATGTTTCAGCAGAACCCTCTCTCACAAGAGACTTTCCCTTTCTGCAGTTTCAGAAGGACACTAAGGATGCTCAGGAGCTTTTGAAGAAGGTGGATACAGACCTGGACCAAAAATTCAGCCCGGAGTTCAAGGACAGATACCAGCTGGAGTCTCTCCTCCGGGAGCTGGATGTGAGTGTCTGCAGGCAGGACTGCAGGGGAGGCAGCAGCAGGAACCACTGTCCCCATGGCACTGGCAGAGCGACGTCCCCACCCATGTGGGCACCTGGCCCAGCTTTCTCCTGCTGCTGCCTCCCTGTGCCCGGCCTTCTCCCCGCTCTTCCTTCCCCCCTGGCTAGAGATTGCCTCTCCCCTAGCAACGTAATTGCTCACTGGGCTGGTTTTTATTTGTTCTCTCATTGAGTTAGCACTCGTTAAGGGTGGGAGCATAATTAGACCTGCTGCCAGAGGAGGTTGTGGAACTCGCTGTGCTGCAGTGAGCTGGGCTGGAGATCGCCCACTTGGAATGGGCTATGTTGAGCCGGAGCCCGAGCCTAAACCTAAATCCAAGCCCAAGCATGCTGCAGCAGGCCCAGCTGATGCAGGTGGCCTGGGACAGCTGATAGCTCTTCCCAGGAGCTGTCCCCTCTCCTCCTGCGTGCTCCATCCCACTCAACATCTCGGGATCTCCACCTTCAGGGCTAGAAATAGAGCAGCTGCTGGAGAGCCTTGTGGCAGGGCTGGACTCAGAGCTGGGAGTGGGGCTGTGCACTGACACACAGCCACGCAGGTGTGGGCCATGCACCAGGGAACCCTGGCACTGCCCGCTGGCACGGCAACCCCTGGGCACAGTCCCGGTCCTCAGCCTGGCTGCAGAAAGAGGCAGGAGAGTACAGAAGCACCAGGAGCAGGGACACGGGGCTGCAGGAGGTGCCTCCAGTAGCACAAGCACAGGAGAAGCGGCAGTCTCTGTCCCGGCTGCGTGTCCCAGCTCCTCCCTGGCTGCGAGATCCCAGGAGTTCGTTCTTCCCGTTTTCCTACTGGTTCTTGCTGTTGCCCCGTGCCAGGACCAGGAGAAGGCCTTGGACAAGTACGAGGCCGTGGTGAAGTCGCTGCAGGAGCGCAGCCAGCAGGTCCTGCCCCTGCGCTACCGCCGCGAGCCGCCGCCGCAGCCCATCCCCGTGGAGGCTCTCTGCGAGTACGAGGGCGAGCAGGTACCGCCATCCCCGGCCCAGGGTGCTGCCGGCACCGCCTCCTCAGGGGGTGGAAGTGGCTCTGGGGGAAGGAGCAGGTTTTTTCCAAGCCGTGGTGGTTCCTGCAGTGGGAGCAAGGCAAAGGTCGCCCTCGCCCCAGTGGGAAGAGCAGGTTTTGCAGTGGGGGAGCAGGAGGGGTCTGGGGGAAACGCGGCCTCCCTGCCTCTGACACACCCTCGGGACGTTGCGACAGCACAGCTCTGTCACATTCCCACGCTCCCTGTGCTGATGTCCCGGCGTGTTCCTGACCAAAGGAACACCGCCCCACCACCGGCCATTCCCAGGCCACATCCCCTCATCCCCGCCAGCACCGTGCCAGTCTTTGCACCGTGCCAGTCTTGAGTAGCTGGCCAAAGGGATGGGACAGCCAGCCACCAGTGGCAGGGGTGGGATAGAAGCCAGCAGCTCCAGCTGACTCAGCTGCCGGCTTCTCCGAAAAGGAAAGCCGGAGCACAGCCCTGGAAACGCCTCCTCCTCTCTGCCCGAGTGGGAATACGCTCGCCACGGCTGTCGCAAGAGGCATGGCTCGGTGCCTGGAGGCTGCGGGCAGGGAGGAGCGGGCACATGAGTTTCTGGCAAGGGGCAGACTCTCGGAGAAGCCGGCAGAAGGGATCGGGGTGTGCCGGTGCTGCCTCCCCGCCGTTCCTGCCGTGCTGCTGTGACCGGTTCGTGTCCCCAGGGCCAGATCAGCCGCGGAGCCCACTACACCCTGCAGAGGAACAGCGGAGACGTTTGGGAAGTGGCCGACAGCGCAGGAGACACGATCAGCGCCCCCGGGGTCTGCTTCATGATCCCCCCGCCCGACCCCGAAGCAATAGCCCTGGCAGAGCAGTACGTGCCCCCAGCCTCGGGCAGGACCATCCCACTGCCCCTCCGGCCTTTGCCTTCCCCAGCCCCAGGCCCTGCCTCCAGGGCTGCAGCCCCGCCTGGCACCCCAGGGCTCCTGCCCCGATTCCCACAGCGAAGCTCTGCCTTCTGGAAGCCTCAGGCTTCCTCCAGAAGGAATTCCTGCCCCTTCCTGCTTGCCCACAAGCAAAGGGGGGCCAGCTCAGAGCCATCCAGGTCCCCCCTGCTCTGGGGGGCCATTATGGCAGGGGAGCTGCCCACCCCTCCCTCAGCAGGCAGGTACCTGCCTGGCTGCGTCTCCCCTGTTCTAATGAGGACACTGCTCTACCCCAGCGTGGGGTGAAGGTGCTTTTTCCCCCACCTGCTTCATGGCTGCCTCGAGGGAGCAGCCCCCACAGCCCCTCCCGAGCTGGAGCTGCTTCCTGGAGCAGTGCTGGGATGGTGACAGGGTGATGGAGAGGCTGAGGGTCTGACTGACCTCCTGCTGTCCCGTTTTGCAGAATTGCCAAGCACTATGTGACCGTGAAGGAGAAGACCAACAACTGCAAGAACGTCCTCCAGCAGCGCTATGAGGGGCTGAAGGCAGACAGCATCGGAGGTGTGGGACAGCGGAAGGGCAGCCTGGGGCACAGAAAGGCTTGAGCTTAGGTGGTGGAGCATCTTATGGAGATGTTCCCATCTCCTGAGGGTCCTGGGGACAACACTGCTGGATGGGTGCAGGGTCAGAGCAGCCAGGCTGTGGTCACAGCAGGCTGGTCTCGGGATGAGGGTTTGGCTCTCACCGGTGGGACTGAGCCCACACCCAGCTTCCATCCAGCTTTAATCTGGTCTCCTCTTGTTTTCCAGATGCTGCATCAGTTCGGGGACGCCAGCTCCTGGCAGGGCTGGAGAAAGTCAACAGTGACCTGGACAAGCAGGAGAAAGCCATCACAGCAAACCTCCGGCCACCGCTGGAGCAGAGCCGGGCGGTGCAGGACAGCACCGAGCGCTCCAAGGACCTCAAGGCAGGGGCTGTGGAGCTGGGGGATGGTGCCTTACAGGGACCGTGCTCCCAAAGGGTCTCCAATGTGGTTCTCAATAACCAGGGGTGCTTAAAGTGCTCCCTGAGCCCGGGAGATGGGGGATGGAGTGATGCTCACAGCTTCCTCCAGTAGAGATGGGGAACAGCCCTATGAGCAGCCTCAGAAGCCCAAAACTTTTGCCCTGCTTCTGGCCCCGCTCAGCTGAATGGGAAAAAGGTGCTGGCTGCAGGTGGTGGCTGTGTGGACGAGAGGGGAGCCCTCAGCTTTTGATCCTCCCTGTAATCTGAGCGCAGCGGGCACATTAACTTTGCCACCACTCTCACCAGCTCAGAGAGGAACAGGAAAACCTTTGTGGTCCGAGGCAGTTTCTCCTTATGGACCTGCTCCTCCAGGCTCCAGTGCCAGTAGCATCCAGCTCCTTTCCTCTCCTTCAGATCCCTAATTAAGCCAGGCTCCATGCCACAAACCTCCCTTGGTTTAGGAGGAAGTTCAGGTCCTGGTTACAGCACTTGCCCAGGGCTGTGTCAAAATCCAGGTGCCACCACAAGTGAAAGCAAATTGCCCCAACTGCCTGCAGCACTTTGATGTCCAGGCAAGGATTCATCCGTCAGAGCCCAACGGCCCAGATGAATCCAGCATGTCCCTGACAGAGCTAGAGCTGCTGGGAACCACTCCCCAGCTGGAGTTTCCTTGCTAAGGAGGGACAGGTCAAAAGAAAATCAGCCAGAAATATCCTTCTGTGCCCTGCAGGGCTGAAAGGCACCTTCCACCCAACACAAATCCTCAGACCTGACCTCCTTCCTCACCCTGGACAGCCAAGGGTGCCTCCTTTGTAGCCACCAGGTCGTGGCTCAGCTGCTCTAAAGGCTTTGTTCCTCCTGCAGAACATCACCAACGAGGTCCGTCGGATTGAGCCTGAGAAAACGAGGAAGATCCAGGAGTGCGAGGCCTTCATCGAATCCGTGCCCAACACGGGCAGCGCGACCCTGGTGAGGAACAAGGTGGAGAACACCAACAAGAAGTACGAGCGCGTGGTGCAGCTGCTCAGCGCTGCCCAGGAGAAGTAAGTCATGACTTAAATCCCGGCTTGAGCCCGGCCTAACGCAGGATCCTGCAGGAGGAGGGTGCAGGTGTGCTTAAACACCTTCCTCTCGTGTCCCTCCAGGGTTGAGGTGGCCACAAACCTGGAGAGGAGCCTCCAGCAAGGCCGAGACCTGCTATCAACCTATGAGAACAAGCTGGTCATAGATGACACGGTACCAGAGGACTTGAAGGTGGTGGACAGGAAGAAGGAAGAGCTGCTGGTGAGTTTCCTGCCCTGTTCGCATGCTGCATGTGCAAAACCACTTCCCAAAAGCTGTGGTGACTCCTGCTCAACTCACAAGCTTGGGTCTGTTGGTGACAGGGTGGCCTTCCCCAGCTGGGGGTGAGAGCTCACCTTGACCTCAGTGATCCCCACCTGCTTCAAACACAAACACCTCTCATCCCCAAATCAAATCAAATCAAATCAAATCAAATCAAATCCCACTTGAAGTCCTGTGATTTGACAAAAGGACTAATGCAGACTGATTCCCTCTCTACTCTGCCCTTGTGAGACCCTCCCAGAGCAGTGCTGTGTCCAGGTCTGGAGTCCTCAGCACAAGGAACACATGGACCTGTTGGAGCAGGTCCAGAGAAGATCCTCCAAGGGCTGGAGCCCCTCTGCTCTGGAGCCAGGCTGGGAGAGCTGGGGGTGCTCACCTGGACAAGAGAAGGCTCCAGGGAGAGCTCAGAGCCCCTTGCAGGGCCTAAAGGAATATTATAAAAAAAAAAAAGGCAGAGAGACTTTTTACACAGGCAGATACTGACAGGACAAGAGGAATGGTTTTAAACTAAAAGAGAAAAGATTTAAATGAGATATTGGGAAGGAATTCTGCTCTGTGAGAGTGGGCAGGCCCTGGCACAGGGTGCCCAGAGAAGCTGTGGCTGCCCCTGGATCCCTGGCAGTGTCCAAGGCCAGGTTGGGTGGGGCTTGGATCAGCCTGGGCTAGTGGAAGGTGTCCCTGCCATGGCAGGGGGTGGAATGGGAGGAGCTTTAAGCTTTTTCCAAACAAAAACCTTCTGTGATTCTTAGAGAAGTGAAGGGTAAAATGGTCTGGGAAATGCAACACAGTGGCCTGATATTGGAAAGATGGACCTGGCAGGGCTTTGAGAACAGTTATTGCTAGGAAAACTACCCAAACTGGCAATTCTTCTGCTGTAGAAAGACCAAGAACTGGCTAGGCCAGAATTTTCTGTGCTCCTTTCCATAAAATCCCAGGTTCAGACTAACATGGAAGAGCTTTCACTGCTCCTTCCAGAGTTGCTGCACTGGCAAGAACAGGATCCAAGCCTTGCATGAGGAGCAGCAGCTATTTTGCACATCGTACGGTTACTTTTAAAGGTCAGCAGGTTGAGGAGGGAGCAAGAGGTGGCTTTTGTCCCTGTCAGGTTTACCAGGTGGTTCTGCTTACCATGCAAGCCTTGAACTTGGTTTTTTCCACAGCTGCTGGCACTGCTGCAGCTCAGCCCTGCAGCTCCAGTGCAGTTGCTGGAGTTGATGCAGGTGACAACAGTGACAAGAGCCTGGCTTGTGTGAACCCCCAGAGAATCCCCATTTCCTGCTTTTTTTCCACAGGCCATGGGCACCGAGCTGCAGTCCAAGAAGTTCCTGCTGAGAGAAGCCGAGCAGAACCTGCAGAGGACCAAGACGTGCTCCAACACCCTGGCCAGCAAGTTCCAGGAGCACTGCCCCGACATCGAACGCCAGGAGGCAGAGC
Source organism: Aphelocoma coerulescens (assembly GCF_041296385.1). Taxonomy (NCBI): domain Eukaryota; kingdom Metazoa; phylum Chordata; class Aves; order Passeriformes; family Corvidae; genus Aphelocoma; species Aphelocoma coerulescens. The sequence goes on from NC_091028.1 coordinate 2,093,211, forward strand.
TCTACAAGCTCAACCAGCGCTTCAACAACCTCAGCAAGCAGATCGACCACAGGTGAGACCGTGGGGCAGGATCAGCCTGGAGAGCCGGGATATTGGCTGTGGAGTTGGAAGCATGCTGGAATTGCAGGAGTTGGAAGCACGCTGGAATTGCAGGAGGCACAACACCATCCTGGGAAGGAGGAGTTGCAGAAGGGCTTCCAGGGAGGTCTGAGGAGGAAGAGGGAGAGGTTGCTGGCATGTGCTGGCTGGGTAGAGCTGGGAAAACTTTCAGATGAAGTTCTCTTGCAACAGCAGTACCAAGAGAACAACCCTGGCTCAAATCCATGTCTTTAGGGAGCAGGGGAAGTGGGATGGGTTAAGAGGTGTCTGCAGCAGGCACAGGAGATGTGACGGGACTGAAGCTGAGCTGATTTCCTGTAGAGAAATGGCTGAGTGAACAGGGACATGTATACATGCACAATCCAAGCTATATTAGTGAACTGTCCTTGACTAGGGAAAAAGGAGAAGAGCAAGGCTGGTGTGGCAAGCAACAGGATGTTGGGGAGGGGGATGCTGACCATAGAAAGAGAAAGGCTTATGTTAGTTAGTCGTGTGCATATTAATCTGTAACCAATCACTTGCTATTAAAGGCCATGTGAACAGTAGCTGTAACCCAATAGTATGGAGCTTGCTTATGTGTGCTTGGAGAATTAGGGTATAACCATGGGTCTGGCAATAGAATAAATGGAGTTCCATCATATCTCTGTGAGAAGCGTGGTTCATCCCGGCAGATCTCTGGCAATTCTTTCCCCCACAGAACGCAGACGCTGCAGAAAGCAAAAAGTGCCTACTCCAACTACCGCACCAACTACGACAAGGTGAACCAGTTCCTGTGCAACATCCCCAGCTACGAGCCCCAGGAGACCGACAACATCCAGCAAGTGGAGATGAAGCTGAAGAGCCAAGCGGTAATTCCCAGAGCAGCCTGGGCTCCCCAGGGAGAGGAGAGGGAACAATGCTAAAAGAAACAGAACTTAAAGAGCTCCTGAACATCCAATAGCAAAATTTAAATATTTATTCGATTTATTCTTGTGCTCTAAGGTCCCGCTGTCCCCCTGTGCCTTGGTTACACATAGCAGGGCTGCTCGAGGAGGTTGGAATTCTCAGGGTTGTGATTTTAATGGTAACCCCCAGAAAGGCTGAAGGATGCATTTGGGTGTTGTGTTCCCTCTGACCTGTATCTATGTCTGTGCACCCAGGCCCTGCTCAGTGACATTGCAAGCAAGGAACAGGAGGTGCAGAAGGTCTCTGCCACAGCTCAGCAGTACCAGCAGGCAGTGAAGGTAAGGACTGAAATTCTGCCTGTGAGAGAACAGAGAAACAGAGTATTTGGATTAGAAGGGACCCTCATTCCACCCCCTGCCATGGCAGGGACACCTTCCACTGTCCCAGGCTGCTCCAAGCCCTGTCCAGCCTGGCCTTGGACACTGCCAGGGATCCAGGGGCAGCCACAGCTGCTCTGGGCACCCTGTGCCAGGGCCTCCCCACCCTTCCAGGGAACAATTCCTTCCCAATATCCCATCCAGCCCTGCCCTCTGGCAGTGGGAAGCCATTCCCTGTGTCCTGTCCCTCCATCCCTTGTCCCTTGTCCCTCTCCAGCTCTCCTGGAGCCCCTTTAGGCCCTGCAAGGGGCTCTGAGCTCTCCCTGGAGCCTTCACTTGTCCAGATGAACACCCCCAGCTCTCCCAGCCTGGCTCCAGAGCAGAGGGGGGCATCTTGTGGCTTTCCCAAAAAACAGGTGAAGTTTTTAAAGCCAGGGCAGCTTAGGAGGAGCCTATGCATGAAGGGGACCCAGTAATTTCCTGTTTCTCCTGGGAATGTCCTCCCACAGGACTACGAGTTGGAAGCTGAGAAGCTGCGGTCCATCCTGGACCTGGAGAATGGCCGGAATGGCTACACGAGCAAGAAACCCAGGCTGCAGTCCCCAGCTGCCAAAGTGAAAGAGGAGGTAAGCAAGGGGCAGCCAGAGCAGAGCTAAAGCAGAGGGCAGCTCACAGGAGCACTGGGGGTTTGCAAACACCTCCATTTGCTGTGGGCGACCTTGGCAGGGAAGGGCAGAGAATCAGGAGGAAGGGATTTTTTATCATTTTTTGGACTGGCCAGAATGAGGGAGGGGGAAATGCTGGATTTAACACTTGTGGAAGGGAAAAAGGAGGAGAAAAGCCAAAAACCTGGAAGTTTTTCCCTTCTCTAGACTTTCGGAGAGATTTCACCACCAAACATAGAAATACTTACAGCGAGATGAGGTCACAAGCTATTTATTGATGCAGGATCTGTTTGCTACCTGCCTCAAACTCCTCCTGCCTATGGGGGCAGGCAGAAGTGTCCAGCCCGTTCTTCCTCAGCTTCCTCACCTGGTTCTTCCTGCACCTCTTTTTACTTCTCCTGAGTAGGAAAACCACAGTATAGACCATGAGTGTGTCATGTGAATGTCACGTGCATGAGAATCCCTCTCCCTCCCCCAAAACTCAGCAGTTCCCCGCTGTAGGTTTTTAGAGGCACACCCGGAGCTACCTCTTTAGGGCCTGTTGTTTCTGGCCTTCTGGAGCTCTTCCCAACACGTTTTTGTTCGGCAGGAAGCTGTTCTGGCAGCCAAATACACAGAAGTGAACGCTGTGAACAAGCAGAGGCTGCAGAACCTGGAGTTCGCCCAGAGCCTCCTGCGGCAGGTGAGTGACCACAGGAGCGAGGTGGTGATGGAGGGACACACGTGTTGGACCCAAGGACACCTGTGAATGACACACACGTGGGGCTCTGCCAATACAAGCTGAACTGGGGACAAGTCTAGCTGGTGTTTTGTCCCCCTAAATCATTAATCAGCAGACACTTAAATGGGACAGACCACCCCCAGTCTCATTTCCCACTCATCCTAGGGAAGCTCCATGTAATTTTTAACACTCTTTTTGCCATTCTGCAGCAGAATTAGTGTCCCTTGTGGCCTAAAGCTTTGTTCTGACAGCAGCAGGCATTGCAGAAAGGATTTCTTAGGCTGGGAACCCACAGAGAAGTCTGTTTGTAGGTACTCCCTGCTCAGAGTTTGCCATAGCTCAGCTCCCTCCTGTTGTTTTGTTGGAAGCACTGATATCCTGGCCTGGATCAGGAATAGCGTGGCAGGACCAGGGCAGTGATTTTCCCTCTGTGCTGGCACTGCTGAGGCACCCTGAGGGCTGTGTCCAGTTCTGGGCCATGCAAGATGAGACACTGAGGGGCTGGAGCGTGTCCAGGGAAGGGAATGGAGCTGGAAGGGGCTGGAGCCCCAGGAGAGGCTGAGGGAGCTGGGAAAGGGGCTCAGCCTGGAGCAAAGGAGGCTCAGGGGGGACCTTGTGGCTCTGCACAAGTCCCTGACAGGAGGGGGCAGCCGGGGGGGGTCGGGCTCTGTTCCCAGGGAACAGGGACAGGAGGAGAGGGAACGGCCTCAGGCTGGGCCAGGGGAGGGTCAAGCTGGACATCAGCAGGAATTTCCCCATGGAAAGGGTGGTCAGGCCCTGGAAGGGGCTGCCCAGGGAGGTGGTGGATGTGTTCCACCATTCCTGGATGTGGCACTCAATGCTCTGGGCTGGGTGGCAAGGTGGGGATCAGTCACAGGTTGGACTCGATGATCTTGGGGGGCTTTTCCAACCTAAAGGATTCTGTGATTCTATGATGGTAAGCACCAAAAGTGTGATTAACTGGATTTTTTTGACTAATCTTTTTTGATCCTTTTTCCAACAACAGCAGCCAGAGATTCAGGTGACACAAGACTTTGCCCAGACCAAAAAGTCTGTAAGGCCTGTGGAAGAAGTCTGGAAGTTGAAGAAAGAGCTCGAGGATGAGACTCAGCGTCGGCAACAGCTCGAAGCAGAGATCAAAGCCATTCAGAACAACATTGTCCACCTGCAAAACCAGAAGCCCCAAGAAACTGTGGTGAAGAAAGAACTGGTGAAGAAGGTGCCTGACCCCCAGCTGGAGGAGAGCTTCCACAGACTGCAGCAAAACCTGGCAGAGGAGCAGCGCAAGAACCAGGTGCTCCAGGATGAGCTGGAGGCTCTTAAAATCCGGCTGCGTGTCCTGGAGCACGAGAAGAGGGAAGGAGGGCAGGAGTACATAGTGAAAGAGGTGCTGAGGATTGAACAAGATAAGGCTCAAGCTGATGAAATCCTGAAGCTCAAAGAGGAACTGGAAGAGCTCAGGAGGCAGGAAGGGACCAGGGAGAGTGAAGTCATCCTCTTACGCCAACAAATTGCTGTGCTGTCCAGCGAGAAGAACAAAGAGCAGGAGAAGGTAACGGAGAAGGAGGTGCTGAAGCTGCAGAATGATCCCCAGCTGGAGATGGAATTCCGGATGTTGCAGGAGACCAAGGAGAGGGAGAGCGCCCTTCGGCAGAAGCACGAGGAAGAGCTCAACTTCCTCCAGGACAAGCTCAAGCGTCTGGAGAAGGAACGGGCCATGGCTGAGGGCAAAATCACCGTCAAGGAGGTGCTGAAGGTGGAGAAGGACTTGGTCATTGAGAGGGAGGTGAACGAGCTCCGGCGCCAGTACGAAGATGAGAAGTCCAAGGGCCGCTCCAACGAGCGGGAAAAGGCTGAGCTGCTCAGGAAGATCCAGCTGCTGGAGGAGGAGAACTCCAAGGTGGTCGTTCAGGAGAAAGTGCGTGAGATTGTGCGCCCAGACCCCAAGGCTGAGAATGAAGTTGCCAACCTTCGCTTGGAGCTGGTAGAGCAGGAGAGGAGGTACCGTGGTGGGGATGAACAGCTGAAGAGCTGCCAGAACGAGCTGGCTGCTCTGAAGAACAGAGGGCCCCTCGTAGAAGTCAAAGAAGTCATTAAGGAGGTCATTAAGTACAAGAATGATCCAGAAACCGAAAAGGAGCTACAGCGACTCCGGGAGGAAATCATAGAGAGGACCGGAGCCATCGAAAGAGCTGACCTGGAGATCTACCAGCTGAAACAAGAGATACAAGCTTTGAAAGACACCAAACCTCAAGTGCAAATGAAGGAAGTTGTTCAAGAAATCCTCCAGTTTCGGGAAGACCCCAAGACTAGAGAGGAGGTAGAGTCGCTGCGAGTGCAGCTGGCAGACGAACAGATGAAGCACATTGACCTGGAGAGGGAACGGCTTCTCCAAGAAGAAAAAGTAAGACAGAAGGAGGAAGAACTTTCTCAGGTGAAGGAGAAAGTGGTCCAGCAGGAAGTAGTGAAGTATGAGCAGGATCCTGCCTTGAAAGCTGAGGTGAACTCCTTCTCCCAGAGCATCGAGAGCGAGCTGAAGCAGATCGACGGCCTCCGCGAGGAGCTGCGCAAGCTGCAGAGGAGACGCTCCGAGCTGGAGCGGCAGCTCGAGGAGCTGGAGAAGGAGAGACAGGCCCGCAGGGAGGCTGAGCTGGAGGTGCAGAGGCTCAGGATCCGGCTGAACGAGCTGGAAGAACAGGAAAGAGAAACGACAGAACGAGTGACTGTGAAACAGAAAGTGATCCTTCAGCAAGATCCCCAGCAGGAGAAGGAGCACTCCCTCCTCAAGCTGGAGTTAGAAGAAGAGAAGCACCGCAGACAAGTCCTGCAAACCGAGCTGGAAGCCCTGAGAAAGAAGCTCCTTTCTTTGGAGAAGATGGAGGTCAAGGAGAAAGTGGTCTTTTCAGAGAGCGTCCAAGTGGACAAAGGAGACACGGAGTACGAGATTCAAAAGCTGAAGAGCAACCTGGAGGAAGAAAGTAGGCGCAAGAGGGAGCTGGATGCAGATATCAACCGCCTGGAAACCAGGCTGTCTGAGGTGGAATTCAACAACTCCAAGTCATCAAAGGAGCTAGACTTGTTAAGAGAGGAAAACCACAAGCTACACCTCGAGAAACAGAATTTGCTGATGGAAACAAGGAGACTGCAGTCAGAGATTGAACTCACCGCAACAGAAGCTCAGGATTTGAGAAACATGACCCACGTGGACAGTGGAATAAACCTGGACTCCAGGTTCCAAGCTTTGGAAAGAGAATTAGAGGACCTGAAGCAGTTATCCAGAGAAAAAGATGCAGAGATTGAGCAACTCCAGAATCGCCTGAAGACGGTGGCTATCAAGAGGGAGCAAAGAGAGAACCACCTGAGGCGCTCCATCGTGGTCATTGACCCCGACACAGGAAAAGAGATGTCTCCAGAGGAAGCTCACGTGTTCGGCCTCATTGAATGGAGCCTGTTTGTCAAACTGAAGAGCCAGGAATGTGACTGGGAGGAGATCTCAATAAAGGGTCCCAACGGGGAATCATCTGTGATCCTCGACAGGAAGTCTGGCAGGGAGTTCTCCATCGAGGACGCCCTGAAGAGCGGCAGGCTCACCATGGCCCAGTACGACAGTTACCTCAACAAGGAGATGTCTATCCAGGAGCTGGCAGTCTTGGTGTCCGGAAGCAATTACACAGCGCTCGCTCCACTTTAGAAACTTTACTCAAGAGCAGCCAGTCAGAGCTGCAGCACCTCGTAGACACCCAGATCACTGCAAAGCCTCGCCCTCCTTCGCGTCTTCCAAACTGCTACAGCCTCTGCCCCGGCCATGCTGCGCAGCCACACCGCTTGCTGTCACACACTGCAGAAAACACCACCAGTAGTGCAAAACATCTGCCAAACCTTCTCCCCCTCTTCCTTCCTGCCTACCAGAAAACAACAGAAAGCCTTAGGACAATGAAGTGCCTCAAGTCCAAAGACTCGGTAGAACCTGCAGTTTCCTCAACTTCTACTCACATAGTCGGGTACGAAGCCGTGTCAGGAGAGAGACTGAAGGTCCAGGTGACTCCGAGGTGACCAGCAGGCGCTGGTTACATCAGCTGCAAGTTGATAAGCCAGACAGTCCCACCGTGGACAACTGACTCAATGATGGGCTCGTCCTCTGAGAAAACCAGCTCTGTGGGAAACCAAGGTTATAGTCCAGCATCACCATGTCAAGACCCACCACCACCTTTTGTTCACCTCTGTGCCTGTGCTGCTGGGGAAGAGTGAAGGTGTACTTCGATGGCACCAGCCAGTGATCCAGGAGGAGCATTCACACACCACAGAGGTCAAGGAAAAGGGCACGAAGAGATGGCAGAACCACCAGACACAAGGGGTTGTGCACAGCATGCAAGGGAACCCAACGCAGAGGGCCTCCCACAGACAGCTCCTTCCCTCGTGGTTAAAAGCTGTTTGTGCTGGTGTTTTCCTGGATGGAGTTACATGCAGCTACGTTTCATTTACTTGTGTAAGGGAATGGGGAATAGAGGGGAATTCTATTTATAGTACAAAATAAAAATGCAGTGGTTCCAATCAGAAAGTGGCTGGTCTTTATTAATTACGGCAGCCTCTTGATCTTTGGCTGCACAAGAAGTTGCCATTTTTGAGTCAGAATTAAAACACTAAGATTATTCATCTTAGCTGTTGGCTCTTTTCCAAGGGGGAACTTGCTGGAGCAGCATTGGAGCTGGGACTAATTAGCAGCATTAGATGGGAGTGAAGTGCACGAAAGGGAGGGACTGCAGGTGCAGAACAGTGGATTACACTGGGATGGTACCAGAGCCCATTCACTTCCCTTTTCCCAAATTTCAGCTAATACCCAAACCCCAGTGAGCTCTGATATCCACAAAAGCAGCCATAAGCATTCCCTGCTTATCCCTCCTGGCTCTGGGGATTAACAGCACTGTTTTACCTCTGCGAATGAAAGGATCAGGGAGAATCACTCTGGTGCTCTGGGATCTGAGCCCCACACGTCCTTTCCAGCAGAGGCCAACTTCAAGCACCAGCAGGAGCACAGGGAATGAGAAGAAACATTCCTACCCCTAGAGCAGCTGTAACAGAGCTGCCATTCACTCACCACATAGGAGACTTTAAAACAGTCAATAATTCATTACTCACTCAAGCCAGAGATGAGCATGCAAGCTGCAACAGAAATTCATGGAATCAAAGCCAGGGAACTAGAGGTAAGGAGACGGGTGGGGGGAACAAAAAGCGTTTTGGAAAGTTTGAAACAATTTATTCAGTTGTTCTGTACAAGATTAACAGTTTTCATACCACCCCCACCATCGTCAGCAAGACAGTCCCAACACACACAAAAAAAAATAGAATAGTAAACTGCAGCTCTTACACCCAAAAGGAACTGCCATCCCCAGGTAAGTGCCATGGGAGCCTTCCCTCCCCGTTCCATCCTGGAAGCGCTGCAAGTTGCCTCAGCAAGGCAGAGGTGCCAGCCTGGCTCCCCATCAGCTGCTCTGCGTGGGCCTGCCTTGCTGCCACTCTGCTCCACACCACTCACTCATTCATTATCGCATGTAAAGAAAAAATATCCCACAGAACTTCCACCACATAAACATTTCCCTGAGGCAAGAGGCTTCGCTAAATTCCTAGAAGGAGGGCATTCTGCTCCGGCCGCGCACACGGGGGCTTCCCAGCAGAAGCATTCAAGTGAAAGCAAAGAGAGGGAGGAGAACCAGTACCTCGAGTCACTCGCTGAGAGCCCCTATCCTGCCAGGTGTCCCAAGCTTTCAGCTCCCCGGGGAAGCACCAAGCACCCCTCAGGATGAGGCCTTCAACAGGAACCACGCGACATCCACTGCTCAGAGTCCACCGAGAAATGCTGTGCTTCGTTTTACCCACGCGAGTTCTGTCTTTGGCTCTTTTGCTACAACCTAGGTATTTTCTGTAAACAGACTTGAAATCTGAGCTGTATCCATTGATTTGAAATACAAGCAACTCACTGATCTCGGGCAGTTACATATCAGCTCCAATTGAAAAGAGTCTTCTTCGGATCTTAACAAAAACCAGGGGAAACTAAAGCAGACATTTGCTGCTATCCTGCGGTCAGCGTCCTTCCCCAAAGCTCAAGGAGGAAGCTACAAGCTTTTCCTTGGAATAACAGTAAATTCTACATGGATCAGCACTACCACTGCACAACTGGGACGTGGCTGTGGGGGCCTGAGAGAAGACAGACTGGGCAGAGCAGGAAACCAAACCTCAGGAAGCTCAGGTGAAGCCTCAGCCTGCCCTTAGCCTGAAAGGGGGTGCTCAGGGAGAGTATTTAGGTGTAAAAGTTAAGAAAACGAACAAGAAAAGACAGCCCCCAATGGTGGATGGTCCCTGTTCCTGCAGCTGTGCTGAGCACACGATCCTGGTGCAAGTATCACTGAGGAGAGCAGTGTTTCTCTCTGGAATTCATTCGACAGGTAGTGACCTTGGTTCATCTCACTCATTCCCTCTGCCCACCAAATTGATCCTAACTCACAACCCTAGGAAAGAATGGCTTTAGGGGAGGGCCTGGAACCCGCCTGCACATACTGGGATGAGAACTGGTGCTCCTGCTGGATTTGGGACTGTGCTCAGTCACCAGGTCACCACTGAAGTCCAGACAGTGCAGCTTTTTTTTTTTTCTTTTCTGTTTTTTTTTTTTCTGATGTGCAACCATAAAAAGCTCTATTAAATAAACCAGAATACATTTTAAATACAGAATGGTTAAAAAAGGGTTGAGGAGCACACAAAATAGGGCTGAAATGTGTGTCACTAGTCCATTCTTGCTCCACCATAAAAGGCACTGGAATTATGTCTTCTGATCCATGTGACATGCTAAGAAGTGTCCCATTCAATCCAATGCATTCAATGGCAATGAGGATAAAACTGAGCAGGAAAAAAGCATCCCTTTGGAGGGGAAAAAAAATCCAAAAAATCAAAAGAAGTAGAATTCTAAAAGTCGATGACTGCATCTAAAAATGTCTCTCTAAAGAGTCTTCCTTCTCCTCCAGAGGGGAACATCAGGTGGTTCCTCAGATTCACCACACAGGAAATGTTAAATCCTCCAATTAAGTGTAGCACAGTTTTATAGTACAATTGGAAAGTTACTCAAATGTCTTCAAGAAAGCACTGGCAGTGCTAGAATTATCCAAGTAAATCCAAAGCAGAAGAAAGAAGCACCTTTCATACCCTCCACAGGGAGACCAAGGAGGTAACTGGACTTGGAGGTACTTGGCAGCTACAGCCACGGGTGGGTGGGAATCCACGGCAGGACCACCCGAGCCTCCCTGCCAGTTCCAGCTCCTGCCAATGCCAGGGAATGCAGGAAGGGCAGCAGCAATAAAACAGTGCTACAAAAGGCTCCTCTCATCAGGGCATGGCTCGAGGTGGCCCCGTGTGTGGGGCTCAGCTCGGAAAGCCTCTGAGCAGACGCCCCAATGAGCTCCTCGTTGCAGTTCAGTCTCTCCAGTTGTCATAAAAAAAAAAAAAAAAAAAAAAGAAAAAAAATAGATATCAAAAGACACAGCTGGTATCCAAAGTCCTGTTCCTCTGGGTTTTATCCTATGGGTGCTGGAGCTCCCCTCCTCGCAGGTGTCACAACTTGCGCTGCTGTGCATTGGACCCTTTGCCATGAAGCTGAGAAGCATCTGAAAGAAAATAAAACCAGCTGGGAAGGGGGTTCAGCACCAGCCCATGGAGGGTGGGCAGCTGGGAGAGCCAGGCCTCTCAGCACAGAGGGAAAGACCTGCTTTTCCTTCCCAGCATCAAGGAATCAGGAAGAAGAGGATGTGCTTGGAGCCATCTCCCCACAAGGAGCAGCCCAGCCTCTGAGGAAAGGACAAGGGAAGCGCTGAGGGTCCCCTGTGGGCTCCCAGCAGGAACCTCATGGCACAATTCCAGCTGCCAGGGGACACCACAGCCTGTGCCCTTCTCTAAATCCACCCTGCCACATCTGCCCCTCCAGGACACCCCAAACACGTGGTATGGCTGCCTTGCACCTACAGGTGGTTGGAAGGAACCTGTTGTACATTTTTGCTGTTGTAATCACAGAATCACCAAGGTTGGAAAAGACTTCCAAGACCATCGAGTCCAGCCTGTGCCCCATTCCCACCTTGTCCCCAGCCCAGAGCACTGAGTGCCACCTCCAGCCCTTCCCTGGACACCTCCAGGGACGGGGACTCTAAACCTCCCTGGGCAGCCCCTGCCAAGGCCTGAGCACCCTTTCCATGGAGAAATTCCTCCTGATGTCCAACCTGAACCTCCCCTGGCACAGCTTGAGGCTGTTTCCTCTTGTCCTGTCACTGGTTGTGTGGGAGAAAAGGCCAACCCCTCACCTACAAAATCCTTTCAGGTAGGGCTTTAGGTGCTTTATTATTGATTTTTTTTTAATTATTTCATTAGGTGCTTTTTAAACGAAGGCTTTAGGTGCCCACTGATAGCAACAGGAACTATAGGAATCTCACCACTGATGGAACAGAAAGGAATGGATGTGGAGGAAAAGAGAAAATACACCGAAGAGAGAAGAAGGAAGGAAGTTTAAGGAAGCAAAAGTTTTCCAGGAGCAATTAAAATTACTTCAGACTGTGAAGAACAAATGGGAGTCCTGAGACGTGCAGCTAAGCAGCAGTGGCACTGAGCAGTGCAGCAGCAGCAGCTTCTCCTCCAGGCCAAGAACAGCTCATTGCATGCAAGAGCCCAGCCCAGCACATCCCATTTCCACAGAACCAGCACCACATTCCCAGCCCCAGCACAAGGCACCTCCACCAGCAATGGCAGCACCGACCACACACACAGGCAAGCACTGGATGCTCTTTGCTCAGAGGCTTTTGGATGAACATGGATATAAAAGCATTTTTATTTAAGGCATCAACATTCCCTTGCATTTGCAGCAACCTCCCACGCACCTCGCAGCGTTCACACAGCAGTGCAGCTGTGGGCAGATGTTGGCACAGCCAAACACAGCTTGTGCCACAGAACACAGGAATTCACTTTCAGGTAATGGGGGTCACTTAACTATTCCCTGTGTTCTTCTACAAAACACCAAAAGTGGGAATGTTCCAAGAGATGGCAGCACTTGGCTCCATCTTGCATCTTTAAGTGAAAACACCAAGTGAGAAAGCAGGTCCTTGCTGGAGCTGTATCCATGGTCAGTTTTTTCCTTCACTTATTCCCAGCGATCTTTTGTCTTCTGGCACTACATCCCACTGAAGAGTCCATCAAAAAATCCTTTTGTTATAAGCCCTATGAACAACAGTGAAGCAACCACTCTGAATTCCTTCAACTAAAGGCACAAAGAGCTGCTCCTCAGTGATGTGGAATCCATTCCACAAGCCACGTTCAAAGTGCGATCCCTGATCTCAGTCTCCGGGAAGGGTGGCTGACAAACAGGAAGGAAGGGTCTGTCACAGCAGGGCTCACTGCTAGAACCTCCTTCAGCTCTACCCCACCAGCGTGGCACAACCCACCTCACTCTTCAGCAAAGGAAGCAAACCCAACCAATGCTTTGCACTTGCATGAGTGCACAACACACTCTTCTTTCTTCAGCAAGCAAGCACCGTGCTCAGCACTCAAGGGCATTTTATTTCATGACTCCTCCAGGAGGCTACATGGTTATCCATGCACACAGCCACAGGATCAGGCTAGCACTCCTAAATCAGGCTCATATTGCCCAGGAAGACCATCCCAACAGGAGCAGGTACTAAGACAGTGGCACTGAACTGCACCCAAGTGCTGAAGAACACTCCTGAGAAAGCAGAAATTCGAGTTACCACGGGAATAAGCAGCTCCCTGAAACAGGTAAGCCCAATCTGCTGGTGCTGAATTTCAATTTTCCTTACTTCTCTCCTCCTTTGGAAAACTCTTGTTTTATGCATCACTTCTGCAGGCATCAAACTGGGGCAGGAACAGGCTTAACTGCCAAATGCTCACGTTGTGAGCAGCAAGTGGAGCAATCTGCATTTACACTACAAACTTGTTGTGAAGGAGATGCTGGCAATTAACTCAGTGCACAGACACAAGACAGTCTGGTCTGACACATTTTATGTAGGTCACCAGGAACAAAACTCCTCAGAGCTGGAACATTCATTCCAGGGCAGTCCTGGCAGGCTGTGCACTAACAGGCACAGCTTTCATCCTGGCAGCATAATTCTGAGTATCTCCAGGAACCAACACTTGCTGTAAGCACTGAGGATTCATCATTCCAGAAATCACAGAATCCCAGAATGGTTTGATTGGAAAGGACCTTAAAAGCCCATCCCATTCCACCCCCTGCCATGGGCAGGGACACCTTCCACTGTCCCAGGCTGCTCCAAGCCCCATCCAACCTGGCTTTGGGCACTTCCAGGGATCCAGGGGCAGCCACAGCTGCTCTGGGCACCCTGTGCCAGGGCCTCACCACCCTCACAGCCAAGAATTCCTTCCTAATCATGGAATGGTTTGGGTTGGAAGGGACCTTAAACCCTATTCCACCCCCTGCCATGGGCAGGGACACCTTCCACCAGACCAGGTTGCTCCCAGCCCCTCATTCTGAACCTTGGAGAGGCTTTAGTGACAACCACACAGCTGGAAAACATGGACAACCCCTTTGGTTCCAGCCCTGAAGGAAGCATCTGCTGAGATAGAGGGAGACTCACGAGGTGGAAGACAAACACGAGTGTCTGACAAGTTACCTGGCAAACTCTGTGGTAAATGAGTGGACAGGGCAGAGTGTGGGAGTGGCGCTGCATGGTGGGGGCTGGAGTGCAAACCAGCCAGAAGACCTAGAGAGAAAAACAAAGAGAGGAGAGGGAAAAAAGGAACAAATACACATCCAAGACAGAAATGAGCAGAGGAGCTGCAGCAGTTAGCTCAGAGCTCGGGTTCCAGCTATTGGCACTTCTGGGTGAGCTCTAGGGATGTGGCCAAGGTTCTCCAAATGCAACTGCTGGAGATACAAAAGCAGGGACCACAGCATGAAGCAACAGCCAGAGAGATGGGCTGGTGTGCAATGGGCCAGCCCAGCAGAGCACTGATGTGACAGCACAGGCACAGGGGACACACACAGTGACCAGCAGGATACTCACTGTGCCCAAGGCCGTGGTGGAAAGTCCCCGGAGCAGGTCCCGTAACTATTGCATCCTTGGAAACTCCTGCTTTTGGGGAGGAGTCGGAACTGAAGGAGATGACATGGAGAGGGAAAGAATGAATAGGAGAGATAATACCTAACGGGGTGGAGCTCAGGGCAGCTGGCAGCTTTGGGTTGTTGGACTTGTAGGATGGAGCCAGTACACTTAAGGAGGAAGAACTCGTTAGCAGCACAGCTCCACTAGTTCCTTTCTGCAAAGCAACGGAAAAGGTCAGTCAGGAGAGGGAAAACCAAGGCACAGCATCATTCATATTTACACATCTGCAAAACATGGAATGCTCAAGAATTCCCCCTTGGAAAAAGCACCCTCCCAGCCAGGGCCCAAGAGATGCCAACACTTGAGGTCATCTGCAGATGGACATGGGCAAGCCAGCTCTTCTGAATGTGGCCATGCTGGATTTGCCTCCATGACTCCCTTGCTCTGGAATTGTGCCTCCATTAGGCAGAGGAAAAGTTTTCACACTGCCTGCAAGTTCCAGGGGGGATGCTTCCTACTCACTTCTGGCAGCACACACTGCTGACAACTCCAGGCACTGAGGTTTGGCACCCAAGGCACCCCGGGATGTTTTTTAGGATCTCTCTCATGGACATTCTCATGGCACCACTGGGGAGTGTTTCCCAGCTCTCTAGCTCAGTAAAAGACAAGGCACATAAGCTGAGCAGTACATGATTTCCATTTAAATATACTCATTGAATTTCCCAGCTCTTTCCATGGGCCATAAAGGAAGGCAGGGATGAGCAGCCAAAACCAAATGAATACAACAACATTAGGAACCATTACTTTTTTGCTATAGATAAAAATTAAGCCCCTTATACCATTAAGTAATACAATATTATAACAACACAAGTCTGTTCTGACAACCCAGGAGTCTTTTCTGAAATGTTCTATCCCAACAAATACTGGGAAAATTTCTTCATGGGAAGGGTGGTCAGGCACTGGCACAGCTGCCCAGGGCTGTGGTGGAGTCACCACATCTGGAAGACTTAAAAGCCATGTGGATGTGGCAGTTGGGGACACGGGTCAGTGGTGGCCTTGGCAGTGCTGGGGAATGGTTGGACTCGATGATCTTAGAGGGCTTTTCCAACCTGAATGATTCCATGGTTCTATGACCACAGCTTATTTATTCTATGGGCCAGTCGTGACAGAAGTGGCAATAATACTAAAATGACTTGCAGTAATTTAAAGAAGGCTAAGTTTGTAGATCTAATTAATAACAAATTCATCATTATATTTTTAGTTTATGCAATTAATTTTACCTCTTATGATAAATTACCTTACTGCACTTTCTCTTAATCCAAATGGGAGCCCTACTGTCCCCATAACTCACAGAGCCAAGGCAGGACCATGACACAGCCTGGGCAAAAACTGCCCTTTGGAAGGCAGCAAAGTATTCAGCTTAGTGGCTACTTTAAGCTGAAAATGAAAGCTGGAATTCTGGAGGACAAGCCCAGGGCAAAGGCCATAACTTTCTAGCCTAAAGCAGCCAAAATTCAGTCAGTCATTCGAGAATTTCAGAAACTGCTTTTGAAGTGCCCCCTTTAGGGCAGCTGGGAACAAGGCAGGAGCTCGCAGCACTGCCCCCTTACCGGCACAGAGGTAGAGGCTGCGGTGCTGCTGACCACAGCTGGCTTTAGGGACGAGGTCAGCAACTTGGCCACGCCCTGCGTGCCCCCGCTGGAATCTCCGTTGGAGCCGCCGGGAGGTGCCACCAGGGTCAGCTTCTGGGAAACGGGAGTTTTCTTCACGGAGGAGCCGGAGGCCGGGCGGCTGGAGGCCGAGCCCGGGGAAGGGGCCGGAACGCTGGGAAGCAAAGTCGCAGAGGAGCTGCCCTGGTTTGCAGAAGCTCCAGAGGAGGAGCTGCTGGAGGAGGCCCCGTGCTTGGAGAGGGACCCAGCGACGAAAGGCGATTTGTAAGATTGTCCTGAAGAGCCGGAGCCGCTCGAGTGCTTCCCAGCGTAGCTGAGAGATGATGAGGACGAGCCTTGGCTCTTGTGGGAGCTGCTGGAGTTTTGGGTGCTGCTTGGGGACGTGGAGGAATGGAAGCTCTGAGCTTTGGTTGATGACTTGACCTGCTGGAGGAGGGAGCGTTGGGGCAGAGGGGTGGAGGACTTGGGGTTCTGCAGTTTGACAAAGGGAGCTGGGGAGGTGAAGGTTTTCTGGAGCTGAGCACTCGGGTGGAACACCTTCACCTGAGAGCCCGGCACTGGCACTGAGGCCGGGGGCCCGTGGCCTGGCCTGACCAGGCTGTGGTGCTTCTGCTTAGCCTGGTGGGCATCAGGAAGGATTTTGCTGGGGGAAGCTTGGCAGGAATGCTCTTTGTAATTAGAGTTCTCGGTCTTCTTGTCTTGAGAAGACTGGCCCAACGCCAGGGCCTGCTCAGCTAGGAAGTTTAGAGGAGACTGGAGGGAACCAGAGGATGATGTAGGGGCAGGGTTGGGCTTTGGAAATGTCCTCTTCTCCTCTGAGGATGCAAGAGTTGAGATCTTCTCTGGTGGAGCTTTTGGAGCCACAGGAAGAGTAAAGTCAGGGCTCCCTCCCGCCCTGCTGTTCAGCACAGCCAGTTCCTTGGACACTGCTTCCAGGGAGGAGGTGGGGTTGTGAATCAAGTCCTCATCCAAGGAGTCATCCTTGAAGGTGGCAGGAGTGGCAGTGCTGCTGGCAGCTTGGGCTGTGCCAAGGGACAAGAATTCCCTGTTTTGGGCACTGATGCCCAGGGCTCCTCCCTGGGGCTCTGAGGACATGGCCAAGGTGGTGCTCGAGTGCAGGGAAGGGACAGACACCGACAGCTTCTTGTCTGGCTTGCAGGAAGAGTCCTGGAACATCACAGGAGAAGGCACAGTCAGAAGAGAGACAGGGTTCACAGTTTGGGGATAAAAGGCAGGATACACACATTCTGTGCCCGTGAGCCCCCACTTCTCTCCCAGCTGCCACTGCCATCCATTTTAGCTGCTGTTCCAGTTGTTTTTTCCAAGCCAAATACTGAGCAGAGCCATTTCACAGTAGCTGACGTACGGATACAAAGCTCAAACACGGGATTCAGGATGGCAGTCACTTGGCTTTTGGCACATACCAACTGTGAGAACCAGAAAACAGAACTCACCTTCACTTTCACCTTAGTAGGAGCTATAACTTTCTTCTTCGCCCTGTTTGGAGGAAGACAAGAGAAATGTGGCTCAGTGAATGCCCCCAGGGAAGGAGCCAGCTAGGGAGCACACCCAAGCCCTGTCAGAGATGATCCACCGAGTCTTTGCAGGGAACAGAGGCAGCATCTCAGGTTGCTAGGATTCAAAACCACATGATATTTGGTTGCTGCTCTTGGAAGCCCCAACTCGCACACAGGGAGCGGATTAGGGAGCAGAGCAGAGTCTTGGAATGGCAGCAGAGCAGCAAACACCCACACACACATCCTGCATCAGCTGCAGGACCCCACTGCTGCCCTCCTACAGCAATGCCCAGAGAGAAACTGGCACAGAGACTGCTCTGCAGAAGTTACACCTTCCTTTTGGGTTCCCAGAAGAAGCCAAGGATGCAAAAGCATCTGCCAAACTTCCCGAGAATAGATCTGGTCAGATGCAATCTCTGGTACAAGACATCCCTGAGCTGCTGGGTGGTGTGGCTGAAGGAAGGATGACTCTACACCCTACTCCACAGTGTTTCTCACACTTCCCCTCACTCATCCAGTGCCAAGAACTGTCTGCCAAACAGACACCAGCCTGAATCCATGTCCTCATCTAGTATCAACCACCAGCAAGATCCATGAGAGCCTTTGGATTAAAGCCCCTGCCCAGCTGGATTCTGATGGCTCTTGGTTTGCCACCCACCAGCCTGTTGCACCCTCCTTCACCAGTCTGAGCTCGTTGTGCCCCTCCTTGAACCAGGCAACAAGAAAGAGGGAATCCAGAATCCAGTAAGGACCAACTGAACAGGCTGCAATAGTCACAACTCCACTTTACCTCGCTGTGCCTGCCAGGCCCAGCACACAGGCCTGGCTCCAGGCTGTTGAACCAGGGGGCAACCTGGCTTCAAAGTTCTTCTTTTTGAGCTTACTGAAGGCTAAAGCACCTCAGGAAAGTGTTGGGAGATGTCACACACAAACAACTGCTCTCCCTAGACCTCCCCAAAGGAAGCAGCGCTGATCTATGCGGGGGGAGCCAAGCAAGCTCAGGTGCTCCTGCACGATCCCCCCAGGCCCCAGGGAATGGAGATCACCAGTTTTCACTCCAAAGGAATGCTGTGATACTCACAGGACTGATGTGAGGTGTCCGTGTACACGCCTGCTCTCCTTAAACAGTGTCCTAAGAAGGGAAGAGAGCAATGAGAAGTGATATCCAGCAAGACCCAGTAGAGCAGCTGGGATCACTGGAGACAGAGCTGCACAGTACAGCAGGGGACTTAGTGAAATTGAAACCACAGAGAGCAAACAAATATTCAGCCCTTTTCCAGGAAGATTCTCCTGAGCTGCCCCACACAATTCTCTCTCTGGGGAGCAATGCTGGTAGGCACTGGAAAAGCCATTAAGGCAGTGGTTGGACAATACCTAAGGAAAAAGCTCTGCCAGCTTAAAAAGCCGACTGGAGAGGCAGGATCATCATTCAGGACGTTCCTGCTGCCAGAGATCATCCAAGAGCTCTTCAGCTTCCAGGGAGAAAGGTTCCCTTCCCGTGCCTCTCACACAGCAATGAAGGAGAGAAGGGTCTGTGTTGCCTTTGTGTCCCCAGCCAAGAGCTGAGGTGACTCTGTACAGCACAACCCTTTCTGGAAGGGCTGACCAAGCACAGACTGAGCTTCATCCAAAGCCCTGCACTACTGAGGGTAAACCAGAGTCTCCCACAAACACTCTCTGACCCAAACCAGCTGCCACTCAGCTGCCTTCTTACATGTCAGGGAGGAGTCAGAAACATTCCTTCAGTACTGGCACATGGAATGTGATTCCTGGCTGGTGTTAACAGACTTTTGTCATCCTTTTTCTCTTAAAAAGCAAGCTGATGTTAGCCCAATATTCTGTTAATCATCTCTTAGTGTTAATGGAGGAAACAGACTCATGGCAGGGCCTCTCTAAACTCATACATGAAATTGCTGCTCTGTCCACCTTCAAGTTCCTCTTACAGATGAACTTCGGAGATCATGATGACAGCAAATCAAGCTGACTTACCCATAAAATTGTTACAGTTTTCCTAGAGCCACCAATCCCTCCCTGTGGCTGTCACTCTACCCTCTGCCTTTAAACCACCAAGTCAGAGAATATCTTGAGTTGGATGGGACCCAGAAAGATCAAGCCCAACTCCAAGTCCCAGTAGGAGAAACCACTATCCTTGAGCCACTGGAAAGCAATCAGGAAACCCACTTTTATTGAGTCATTCTGTACTTAACTCCACTGGAAGTGCCTCCTACACTGAGACTTGGGTGAGCACCTGAGTGCCCAACAACAGTTTCACCATCAAACTCGGAGTTAAAGATTTTAATTCCTTTTACTCAAATAAAAGTTTTTAAAACTTGGCAAGCCAAGACCCTCAGGCTGGGTATATCTTCATTAACTAAGAAGGAATCTTCCCCCACCTCCTAATGCCATCTTTCAGCTCCTGCACCACCACGCTACAACCATGCTCAGCACTGAGCTTCCTGTGCACATGCAAGTGCAACAAACAGCCATGGACCTTTCCAAGTGGATCTGTGATGTGCTGCTCTTAGGAACTGCCACCTGCATCTTCCTTTATCCCCCCAACACACAGAAAGCAAATTCAGCAGAGAGAAGACAGCACTTCCCAGCTCATGAAATGCAAAGAGACAGGAACAGCTTGGCTTGGAAGGAACCTTAAAGATTCCAGAAGGAAGACTGCAGAGTTGTCCTTTCTTTAAAAGTACTGAGCAAAACAAAGCAGGCCAGAAGGTGATGACAGTCCCAGCAGGAGGACTCTGCCATTTGTGTGGCTCTCTGCCACTGCCAGCTCAAGGGCAGGGATGATGGAGAATAGGAAAGAGCAGGAAACAGCAGTGAGGGTGCAGAAACCACATCAAATTCTACTGACTCTAATAAGCCCCTAAAACTTTTCTGCTTTGCTTTCTTTTGGGAAGACTCCAGAGAAGACTTCCCAAAGTGTCTGGAAAATGTATCCTTTGTGATTATAAAGTGATCCTTTGTAATACAGAGCCAAGAAAGCACAGACTGGCCCGTGGGCCTGACCTCAGTGCCAGTTCTACCTGCCAGTGGCATGCCTGACATCAGCACAGGACCAAGGCTACTCAGCACTGCTATTTACAGTCCTGACTGCACTCAGGACCTTTGTGAGGTGAAAAGGGACAGAAGGAGTGGGGAGAATAACAGCTGCCATTCACAGGGCCCTTCCCAGGCTGGAGAAAGGGACCAACACAAACCTTGTGAAGCTCAATGAAATCCAGCACCAAGTCCTGCAGCTGGGATGGAATAACCCTGAGCAGCTGCCCTGCAGGAAAAGACCTGGGGGTCCTGGGAGGCAAGCTGAAGGGGAGCCACTGCTGCAAAGGTGTCCTGCTGAGAGCAAACTATCCCCTGTTCAGCACCTGGGAGGGCACATCTGGACACAGATCCAGTTTCAGGGTCCCCACAATACAAGAGAGATGCCAACAAACTGGAGACAGCCCGAGGAGCAGGGACACGTGACAGCCAAGGAGAGGTGGAGGGAACTGGGTTTACTCAGCCTGGAAAAGGAGAAGCCCCAGGAGGAGTCTGATGGCAGTTTTCCACTACCTAAAGAGTGGTGGGGACAGGGAGACATGACCAAGATGGGAGCCAGACGTTTCTCAAAGGCACACAGTGAAAAACAAAAGCAGGGAATATTCAGTTCAGTGCAGCAAGGGAACTCTTACTGGAAATAAGGAGGAAAGATTTCATGAAGAGCGATCAAGTACCAGAACAGGAGCCCAGAGATGCTGTGGTAATCTCCATCCTTGGGAATTTCCAAAATTCCACATGCCAAAGCCCTGAGCACTCTGATCTAACTCTGAAGCCAGCCATTCCCTGAGCAAGGGCAGGACTAACGACCTTCCCAGGTCCCTTGGGACAAGGAATCCCTTGATTCTTGCTCACCTGGCCTGCATCCAGCCTTTTGGCCAAAGGGGCTTCACCTCTCCTTCTAGGAAGGTCTTCACATAATCCTCTAGAGACTGAGCCTTATTCTTGTCAAGGTCATAACCATCCAACTTAATCTTCACCAAGTGGCAAAGCAGCTCCCTGAGGAACAGGAAGATTTCAGATACAGTTACGCAGATTGACCTTTCCCACTTGGAGATCATTCTCTTTATCCAGGCTGGATAAACACACCAAGACACACCTGGCCCTTGCTAATACAACCCTGCACTGCCTCCCCAAGAATGGGGAAGGGAAAGGCACATTCTGTGCTCTGTGTGTGCACACACGTGGATGCACCAGGGAGAAAAGTCTTGTTACCCCTTCCCAGTGTAATCTCCTGAAACAGCTGAGGTAGCAAACCAGTGCCAGAGCCACAGGCAGCAGTAACAACCACAGAACCGAACCTCTCAGCAAGGAGAAGGCAGGAAGCAAAGCTGGCTGTGTCCTAAATGAATCAACAGCACAAATTGATTTGTTCCAGAATAAGGAGAAAAAGACAGCAAGACTGATCTTCCTTTGACCCTTTGTCACTCTCCCCTGTTCTCAGCACTCCCTTCTCTGTCAGCCCCCCAAGTGCCAGGGGCAGCAAAACCCAACAGCTTCAACTGCTTCCACAACCAGAGCCTGGGTGTGTTAAGAGTCTGGGCTGTAGGATGTCAGCAATTCAGCTGAATCCCTTCTGTTCCCAAAGATCAGACTCTCTCTTTTGGACTCTGCACAGAGGCTTCTCAGCACTTCACTCAGAGCTAGCCTGGGCCTGAAAGCAGCTTCAGGGTGAGATGTAATAAATGCAGTAATGGCTTCCATAAACAGCACTGTGTGCCACGAGCCTCCAAGCTGACTGTTCCTACAGGTGATCAGCACTGCTCTGAAAACAAGACACAGACACCAAAATGCTTCACTGCCAACAGCAAAGAGTGACACAGGTCGTGGGTTGGTTAATATCTCAGTTATTCAAACCTGATTTCATCATTCCACTGGAATTTCTTCCGCGGGCCCGCGACACGCTTCCCTCCCTTTTCTTCATCCTCATCATCATCAGAGCAAACTCGCTGCTCTTTGTCCTTTTCCTCTTCCAGCATCCTAAAATGGAGACAGAAAATGTGGAAGTGATTGTCCTGCAGCTTCAAGGGGAGGATTAAGTATCTCTGAACAGCACTGGTCAGAGGTCTCAATACCAGCAATCAATCTCTGGCTTAGGGTGCAAGCTGAGCTATGGGCTCAAGGTTAAGAAATCTCCCAATATTTTGTAATAAGAGATCATGGGACCAAGCCAGCCTGACTGTTTCCAGGCTGCCATGCTCCTAAGGACACGCCTGCACACGCAAAACCCCTCAGCCCAGCTCTGGTGCCATCAGTGCTGCTGTAGCTGGCATTGCCACAGACAGCACAAAGAACACACACAGCTCAACTGGGCCAATCAATGCCCATCAGTAAATTTAGCCTACAGAACAAAAAGAGGTGGTAAACTTCAGGAGAGCAGCCTCCAGGCCACAGAGAGCCTGCTGGGGAATCAGCAAACGAGGAGCTTACTTGGCAAACTTGGCCTGAGTATGGGCTTGGCATTCCTCCTGGTACTTGGCCACCTGCTCTGGCATGGCCCTTCCAATGGCTTCCTTCAGCTTCTGCAGAGGCTCCTTCAGTCGGCCACCCTGGAGCAAGCACAGAGCACCCTGAAGCTCCACGTGGCTGGGACACCAAAACCCAGCCAGTTCGGAAGCCGCCGTGCCAGGACGGTGCCCCATGGAGGCTGTTTGGGGCCACCAGCCACGCTGGGCACGTCAGGGGCACCACACACACAAGGGGCTGTGCTGGCAAGCTCCCTCACCTGCTCGTAGAGGTAGAGCCTGCGGGCTCGCTTGAGCAGGGTGTCCTTGCTGCAGGGGAAGAAGGCGGCCAGGTGAGCGTAGACCCCCGAGCGCACCTGGCTGCTCAGCTCCCGTGTCTGCAGCTCGATGCTGGGGACACAAACACAGCGTTAGCAGGGCCTGACAGCGATCCTCTGAGCAAACAGGGCAACTCTGAGGGCAGCTGGAGGCAGGGAGAGAGGGACAAAGGACAAGGCATGCTGCGTTGAAGGTTCTTTGAGTTCTAGGGTCAACAGATTTGATCCCAAGCTATGCTTTGAATCTGGTCTGGGAGGAGCTGGAGAAGGAACAAATGGAAGTCAGCAGTCTCATCTGTTCTGCAGCTCTCCCTGGCAGCTGAATGCAGGAGGGTCAGGCACTGAGATGGGAAGCGCACAGTGGTTATGGCAGAGGCTACGGCAGAGGAATTCAGGACAATACAAAATCAAACTTCATCCCTTGGGTTTCAACTTCCAAGTGAGTAGATGAGAGAGATCAGAGTGTGCCAAACCCATCTACACAGTTAAATAGAACTTAGGAGCCTGGCTTTTTAAGCCACCTCTTGGCATCAAAAAGTGTAAAATGCCAAGTGATTCATCAACACCATCAAAGTCACAGAACGCTTTGACTTGGAAGGGACCATCTTGTTCCACCCCCTGCCATGGGCAGGGACACCTTCCACTAGCCCAGGCTGCTCCAAGCCCCATCCAACCTGGCCTTGGACACTGCCAGGGATCCAGGGGCAGCCACAGCTGCTCTGTGCCAGGGCCTCCCCCCCTCCCAGGGAACAATTCCTTCCCAGTATCCCATCCAGCCCTGCCCTCTGGCACTGGGAAGCCATTCCCTGTGTCCTGTCCCTCCATGCCTTGTCCCCAGTCCCTCTCCAGCTCTCCTGGAGCCCCTTTAGGCCCTGCAAGGGGCTCTGAGCTCTCCCTGGAGCCTTCTCTTGTCCAGGTGAGCACCCCCAGCTCTCCCAGCCTGGCTCCAGAGCAGAGGGGCTCCAGCCCTTGGAGAACCTCTGTGGCCTCCCCTGGACTCTCTCCAGCAGCTCCTCGTCCCTCTGCTGTTGGCCCCAGGGCTGGAGGCCACTCTGCAGGTGGGGTCTCACCTGAGGGGGCAGAATCCCCCCATCCCCTGCTGCCCACACTGGGGCTCAGCCCAGCACAGGGGGGTTCTGGGTGCTCACAGGGCACACGTCCAGCCTCTCACCCACCAACACCCCAAGTCCTTTTCTCCCAGGGCTGCTCTCTGTGAGTTCTTCTGCCTGGGATTGCCCCAATCCAAACTGTACAGCAAAGTCGTATAAATCTGTCTAAATCTCCTCTGAATGAGGCTGAAGTGATCAGTCTGACACCAGACAAGGACTGTTTGTGCAGCCAGCACTGGAATGCTGGAAGGTGGTAATCAGCCCTGGAAATGAGAGGGAAACAGAGTCCCAAACCTCCCCCTGGCAGTTGCCTGCAAGTGCCTGGATAAACCTCAATGAAATTAAAGCCTGGGTGTCAGTATTATTGCACTGATCACAAAGCCCTGTGCACTCACCAGCCCTCTCCAGGCACTGGCAGAAGAATGAAGCCATTATCTGCAGCTGCCTGAGCAACACTGGCACTGTGTAATTTGGAGCCTCAAAAACACAGAGCAGGAATGGAATCTGTCCAGTTTTCCCAGAGAAACAGTTTTCCCAGTTGAACACAGCAGCCTTATCCCAGTTCTAAACAATTCTATATAGCATGTAAGTTAAATAGCAAAAACCTGCCTGACATCTCTCACAGGGAGAAACTGGTCTTGCATCAAGCTGAACTCACAGGTCAAGTGACCAAATTTAGGCAAATAATTATCTTGAGAACAGGAGGCCTGGATACATTCCCTCCAACGTTCTCCTACCTCATCATATTTCAACTGAAAGCCATTTCTAGGAGACTTTCATGTTATTCTGGCTTGGAAGACCTGCACAAGGACAACCTCACAACTCCTGCTGAACCTGCTCCTGAATTTACCAAAAATGCTCTGCCTAATGCTCTCCTTTCCCACACCTCTCTGCTGGCAGCACTTACTCCAGTATGATGTTGTTGATGTCCTGAGTGAAGAACCTCTGCTTGCCTTCTCCCTCGGCAGCTCTGGCAGCCTGCAAGTCAGGAAATAACACAGATCATCAGCAGCAGTTCACAGCTGGCACAAGCAACCACGTGTCTTCTAAACCAGCACAGAATTACTGCAAAAAAAGGCACAGTTTTATTACATAAACTCTGTCACAGCAGAGGTGAGATCGTGCCCTGTCCTCTCACACCTCCCCAGTTCAAGTCCAGCCCTGCCTGACCTGGTAACACCATGTCCTGCACACCCTGTGACCTTCCCAGCCTGGATTCTCCCCTCCAGATGCACTGGAGTGACCCCTCTGGAGTGAAGATTCCTCTCTTTAATGGGACAAAGGAGATGGTTTGGTGGCTTCTTTGGCAAACTTGCCATGGGAAGAACAACAGCTTCGGGGCATGGTTTTAACTTCACAGTAGATTGAGGAATATGAGCACAGAGCTTGTCCCTAGACTAGGAAAGCTCATCCTAATCCCAACTAAGAAAGGTTGAGGAGATTTATCACCAAGTTTTCTAGATCAATCTGGAAACTAAGCCATGAAAACCAACAGAGAAGAGTCACAGCCACAGGGGATGCGTTATTCCCAGTCAACACCATGGAAACAACAAAAAAAGTCCTGTTCAGGAAGCTTCCTGAGCTATGACTGCAGCTCACAAAGTGCTGCCCAAAAACATCACACCCATGAAAAATATGTCCAACAAGAGAATAATTCTGAGAGATGAAAATGAGATAGTAGCAAACTGCCAAGAGCTTTCAGTTTTTTCTGAGTGGGGATATAAACAAAACTGGGATTTGGCACAAGGCACCACAGTGAGTTAGTGATTCCTTGCACAGGAAGGGAGACCAGGAGAGGATTTTGAAATTCCATGATTTACCACTCTGAAGTTGAGGCAGGCAAGCAATTAATTTATGCTCAGAAGGTGAATATTCCTCCCTGCCAGCAGCAGGTCACAGGCAGCTGGTGATATCAAAGGAGAAGGCTCAATGCTAAGGAGAATCCTCAATGGGAAAATTATTTAGGAAGGAGAGGGTTAAAGTCAAAGCAGTTCAAGTAGAAGAGGAAATGCCTGGAGGCTCCATTTAACTCAGGAGATGCTCCCACCTCTGGGATGAAGAGACTTGGCTCTCAGGCAGAGGTACAGCACCTCTTCATTCCCACCTGAGTGCATGTCCCAAAATCCTAACTGACCCAGAGGCTTCAGTTTGTTTCTTTCCTTAACATCCACAATCCAGCAACAAGAGACACAGCAGCAGGAAGACCTAAGCAGCAAAATCAGTGGGGACTCTGCTATTAAACTGCTTCACAACACCATAACAATTAACCTGATATCATGGAACTTCCAAAATATTCTCCTTTAACTCAGACAGAGTCAGAAACAACTATTTTGGTGCTTGCTGAAGCAGAAACATCCACCAAGAGCCCATTATTTTTATCAGCTGTGGCAATACTTTCTTCAATTCCTCCTCCCCTCCCATCTGCTCACCCCCACTGCACAACTCAGCAGAACAGCTCTCTAAGAGCAGCTTATCTTTAGTAACAGGAGTTACTCAGCATCTCTTACTTAACTAAGAGGTGCTCTCAACTGAAGTGCCCCAGGAGGCAGAACCACCACAGAGCTCCAAGGCCATGTTTATGACTTAAAATCAATGTTTAAAACCACACCAGCAGCAGGAACAAAACCTCCCAGCACTTGTTGACAGGCTGGTGGTGACAGCCCTCACACCACAAGGCTGAAAGCACACTTTGACATGCCAGGAAGGCATCCCTGACCAGCACCCAATGTTTTCCTTCTCCCAAAACAGACTGGAGCTTCCCACACACACCACATTTTGGAGAAGATGGGTGAGTCCCACAGGAGTCCAGCAGCAGGAGGTACTGGTGAAAACACACAGGACCATCCTTCTAGACATTAATATATTCCACTCCCTAAATGGTACCCCAACAACGAGATGTTAAAAATGGGGAAAGGACTCCAATTGGTGCAGCTTCAGAGTGGTACCCAAGCTTCAGTGAAGGATCTGCCTGTGTGTGACATGGAAATGGTTCTAGCAAATCCTCAAGCCCCATCTACAGGGCTTTCCAGGCCTTCTCACGCTGTGGAACTGTGGCAATGCTTTCCAGCTGCAGCCTCTGATTTTACACACTGTGCACCCCTTCCCTGTCCTGAGCAGCACAGAATGTTAAAAGTATTATGGTGGGATTTGTCCTTGTCGTGGTTTAACCCCAGCCTGCAACTCAGCCCCACACAATTGCTTGCTCCCTCATCCAGGTGGGATGGGGCAGGAAATCACAAGGGTGAAAGGGAGAAAACTCCTGGGCTGAGATAAACGCAGTGTAACAGGGAAAGCAAAAGCCATACAAGCAAAGCAAAACAAGGAATTCATTCCCCACTTCCCATGGACAGGCAGGTGTTCAGCCATCCCCAGGACAGCAGGGCTCCATCACACGTATCAGTTCCTTGGGAAGGCAAATGCCATCACTCCAAACATCCCCCTCTTCCTTCTTCTTCCCCCAGCTTTATATACTGAGCATCACCCCCCATGGTCTAGGATATCCCTGTTGGGATCAGCTGTGCTGGCTGTGTCCCCTCTCAGCTCCTCACGCCCCACAGCCCCTTGCTGGCAGCGTGGGGTGAGGAGCAGCAAAGGCCTTGGCACTGGGTGAGCACTCTCTGCTCAGCAATAACAAAAACATCCCTGGGTTATGAGCTCCCTTTACAGCACAGTCCCAAAACAGCCCGATACCAGCCACTGTGGGGAAAATTAACTCCATCCCAGCCCAAATCAGCCTCAGTAATTCACATTTCAGTTCATTCATGTCAAGCTGACATTGGAAATTACTTCTTGCATCAGGTCCATACTTTGCCAAGAGCGGTAAAGGAGGAATCCTGATCAGGTGTGATCTTGAGTGTTACATTCAGTGGGTAACAAGGTCCTGGATTTGGACATCACTTGACATCTGGGCCTTCAAGGAAATCAGGTGACACCATGATGTGATCCCAGTGGCACTGAGGAACTCCCCCACTGGAATGTGCTCTGTGCCTGGGTGCTGCCACACACACCCAGCAGAGCTGTGCCCCCTCCAGTGACCACCAGCCCCACTGCCCCCAGCAGCTGCTGTACCTGAGCCAGTTCCTTGATCCGCTTCTCCAGGGGGGCTGGCAGCCCCTCTGGGAGGGAAGGTGGCTGCTTGAACTCCTGCTCCAAGCCCGTGCCACCGGGGTCGCTGCCATCCTCGGCCTCAGGGAAGGGGCTGCCCTCCGGGGACTCGCTGAGGAGCCGCTCCAGGTCCAGGTCACTCAGGGAGTCCATGGCTGTGGCTGCCTGGAGCAGGTCACTGTCACTGGCGTGGCCGAAGAGCGAGAGCAGAGGGTCGGCCATGGCCTCTGCCTCCCTTGGGGCTGCAGGGTCTGCTGGGGAAGGAGTCACCACTTTCTGCTCTTCATCTTTTTTCTTCTGAGCATCCTTCTCCTTCTGAAACTTCTTCAGCATCTCCTTGACACTGAGAGCTCCAGAGTATTTCTTCTTCTTTTTCTCCTTACTTGCATTTAACGCTGTGAAGCTGCAAACAAAGCATGGAGGGGGAAAGGGAACTGAATACAAGATCAAGGAGCAAAGAGGGTCCCTTCCCCCCAGTTCACTTCAGGCACAATTCCCTGGAAAGTCTCAGCCCCTTAACCAATCACACCAGAAAAAGTATTTTACAGCTTCTGAAAGTCTTAAGGTTCTGCCTGTTCCTCTCAGCTCAGAGAAGGCTGTCCTGACTCACTGCAGAGAGGTTCCAGGGCTCAAACCACCTTTGAAAGCTCTACTTTCATTTAGCTTCATGATATTGTTATTCCAGCAAGGAAGGATGGGAAATGCACAATTAGTACAGAGGAACTGAGGCAGGACAGAGTTAGTGTGAAGCTTTCTGCTGTGTTGAAACCAGGAGAGCAAATGCCTTTCCTTGCTCGCTTGGAAGGGATCACACACTGATGATACCACGTCAGACACATGGCTTGCTGTTGCCCAAAAGCAGATCCACACAGGAAAAAATAAATTACAAAGAATAGTTAAAGGAAGAAGGAAAAAACTTAGGAGGCAAATATAGAAAATGAGTGAAAAGCTACAGATATAGATACTGAAAGAGATAGGCCATGCAGACCAAAGCAAGGACAGAGCTACAGCACAAGATGACTCAGAACAAAAAGAAAAACCATTCCATTTTACAGCCCAAAAGCTACAAAAGAGCTGAGCACTCATCCAAGAAATACTTTGGGCAGGAGTACAAAGGATTGCCCAGAGAGAGCAGTAACACAGCCTGCCTTGTCACCTCTCCCTCCCTGCCAGCCCGACACTCGTACAGCCTCCAGTCCAAGTCCTTCCCACCTGCCTTTCCTCCCACAGCTTTGTCTCAACAGTTGTTACCCTTCTCTCTACTCCCCACATCTGTTCCTACTGTCAGTGCCTAAACAGAGCTCCAAAAACACCACTCCTGCAGCCAGCTGTGCCCCCTTTTGCTCAGACACTGCTGTTGGGGAGCTGTGCTCCTTCCCTGATCATCCCCTGCCTTTCTGTCCCACTTTGGAAGCAACGGGGCTTTTCCTGCTGGTGTTTGCAATGTGCACTGGAGCCGCCCCACACTGCAACAGGTTCCTACTGCAGCCACCTGGAACCCTGAAACAAGGTGCTGAGCAGCAAGAATTCCCTCCTCCCCTCCTTACCCAGCTTTTGGAAACTTGGACTTCTTCGATTTCTTTTCCTTGTCGTAAGAATCATCCTTCTTCTTCTTCTTGATTTTTTCACCCCCATCTTTCAACTTCCGCTTCTGCAGAGGGTTAAAAACAAGTCACAGTCAGAGAGTTTCCCACAACATCACCAGCACTCCCAGAGCCACTTTGGGACCTCTCCCAACAATGTGAAAATGCAGGACTCATTAACCCAGCTCCACTACATCCTTCACCACGGTTCTGGCAAGTGTTGCCTTCAGCATTTGACAGCACCCCCATAATGCTGTGACTTCCAGGGTGACAGGGAGCTGCTGTCACCTCTGCTCCAGGAACCAGGTAATCCTGCCACAGTCTGATCCATGCCAGACAGGCTTCATTTCACTAGGAAATTTTAGGACACAATGGGATTTCAAGTGCTCATCCCTGTTCTGCCCACACCAAGTCACGAATCTCTCCCACTCTGGATGCCAACACACTTTCATGTGGCAAGCTCTGAGCTGTAACAGACAGGATAATTGAGAAAGCTGCCTTGCTGACCTTGGGACACTTCTTCTTCTTCTCTTTGACATAATCATCCTCAGACTCAGAGGCCTGCCGGAACTGCAGCGTTCCCGAGTTGATGTAAAACCCTCCGTACTTCGTAGTGAGAGAAGCAGGAACCAGCTCGTCATACTGGAAGTAACAGAGAAGAGTTTATTGGCACTGGGAGCTTGGTTACTTCATCCCATAGCTCAGCTGCTTGGAAAATGCAGTGGGGTTCATAGAATCATAAAATATGCTGAGTTGGAAGGGATCCATCAGGATTGAGTCCAGCTCCTGGCCCTGCACAGACACCCCAACAATCCCAACCTGTGCCTGTTGTCCAAATGCTCCTGGAGCTCACACAGGCTTGGTGTTGTGACTACTTCCCTGAGAAAGCTGTTCCAGTGCCTGACAACCCTCTGGGGGAAGAACCTTTTCCTGATATCCCACCTAAACCTCCCTGACTCAGCACCAGCTATTGCCTCGAGTCCTGTCACCGGTCACAAGAATGAGGAGATTGTGCTCCCCCAAGAACAGGCTGGAATGCCTACCAGCATCTCCTGCCATGCAGCTGCTGCAGGAGCTCTCATTCCCTGGCCCTGGTACCCTCCTGGCTCACTCCCAGGCCAGGCTCAGCCCCCCAGACAGCCACCTTTAGCCACTCTCAGAGCCCCCAGCACTCACAGCTTCCGAGTTGTCGATGAAGGAGTCGGACTCGTCATAGCCATACCCCATATCAATCAGATCCTGAATCCGGTCCTTCCTGCGCCTCTTGCCACCCTGAACAAGGAAACATGGACACTGTGATCACTTTTCTCTTCCAGCACCACAGAGATACCCTGATACAGGACAGCAACACTGGCTCCAGGACAGAAGAACTACAGCAGAACCAAACCAGGGTTGGCTCCCATCACACTGTACTCCCAGGCTGTGGTAAATCCAGTTTTAAGCCTTATCATACAGAAAGAAAACACTGCAGCCAAATGAAAAACTGCCAGCCAGACTCCACACTGAGCTGGGTCTGCACCCCTTCAGCATCTCTTCCACAGGGCTTGCTCCTCCCTAAGTGCTCCAGTGGGTACAGACTCAGCACTACAGACATTGAACACACAGAGACTGTGTCAGGGTGACCCATGGGATCAGAAAACAACACACAGCTTGCTACCCCAAAGTGCCAGAGGTAAAACACAGTGTGGCTTTACTGCCAGCTACAGAGATAATGCAAAAGGAAGAACAGAAAGGAACAGGTAAGGCAGATCCATGCAGCAGTGTCCTGAGGGGAGGGGACTCATCACAGCCCCATGCTCAGAGACTTGGCAGATTCCATCCTGCCACAGCAACAAGGCCTAGAAATTAATTTTTGCTGAAGGAAATTCAATTTTATCAATCACAGTAAGTGATTTGCCGCTCACTTCAATTCATGTCATTCACTTTAATCAGACTCATCTGATTTAAGAATGAATCTGAACTATTTTTGCAGCCCCGAGACAGAAAAAGAACATTAAAAACCAGCATGTGGCAGCCAGGATAAAGGACTGGGGGAGAACAGGAACCCAAGAGCCAGAGAGCATTAAAAGCCCGGCCTGAGAGCTGAACAGCACTGCCCAGCCCAAGGAATAACATCACTTAAAGAAGAAACACTTACATATTTTTCTTCAAACTTCCTAGCAAGAGCCTCCACTTTATGCCTTTCCTTTTCCTCATCATTGAAGGGATCAGCCACGTCTTTCTTCTGTAGAAACAGAAGGGGTGAAACCATGACAGCCAATCCTGTCACACTGCCACAAAAACCCCCTGAATTAAACCCATCCTGACTGGCAGGAGATCAGATAACTCAGCCTTTGGGACAGTGCTGATCAATATCTTCATCAGTGACATGGACAGTGGGATCAGGGCACTCTCAGACTCATGTCTGGGGATGACACCCAGCTGTGTGGTGTGGTTAACACATCTGAGGGATGGGAGCAAATCCAGAGGGACCTGGACAGGCTGGAGAGGTGGGACCATGGGAACCTCACAAGGTTCAACAAAGCCAAGTGCTGGTGCTGCACCTGGGCCAGGGAACCCACAGGATCAATCCAGGCCGAGGGATGAAGGGACTGAGAGCTGCCCTGGGAGGATTCGGGGTGTTGGTGGGTGACAGCTGGACTTGTCCCAGCTGTGAGCACCCAGAAACCCCCCTGGCTGGGCTGAGCCCCAGCGTGGGCAGCAGGGGAGGGGGGATTCTGTCCCTGTGCCCCCTCAGGTGAGACCCCACCTGCAGAGCTGCCCCAGCCCTGGGGCCCAGCACATGAAGCACCTGGAGCTGCTGGAGTGAATCCAGAGAAAGCCATGGAGATGGCCCAAGGGCTGGAGCCCCTCTGCTCTGGAGCCAGGCTGGGAGAGCTGGGGGTGCTCACCTGGACAAGAGAAGGCTCCAGGGACACCTCAGAGCCCCTTGCAGGGCCTAAAGGGGCTCCAGAAGAGCTGCAGAGGAACTGGGGACAAGGACTGGAGGGACAGGACACAGGGAATGGCTTCCCACTGCCAGAGGCAGGGCTGGATGGGATATTGGGAAGGAATTGTTCCCTGGGAGGGTGGGCAGGCCCTGGCACAGGGTGCCCAGAGCAGCTGTGGCTGCCCCTGGATCCCTGGCAGTGTCCAAGGCCAGGTTGGATGGGGCTTGGAGCAGCCTGGGCTAGTGGAAGGTGTCCCATGGCAGGGGGTGAACAGGGTGAGCTTTAAGCTCCTTTCCAAGCCAAATTGGATGGGATTCTGAGAGTGTCACTGCGGTTTGGGTGCCCTCCCAGCTAATTTTGTACCTGCCTCTGCCTCTCCCAACTTTCAAAACAAACCCCCCAAAATTAAGCAGCATAAAACATCAACTGACTGCTAACAGTTCTGAAGGCAAACAGTAAAAGGAATAGAATCCAGTATGTTTCTTTTCATAGACAAACCCTCCTTACTCGAAGTTTAGATGCTACAGGAGTTTTCATTCATGTCTCCTTTGGTACTCTTTGGAAAAGAGCTCCTTATCACTGCCAGCTGCCCAGGTACCAAAACTCACTTTAGATCCAGCCATTCCAAACTAAACGAGCACCCCATCCCACACCTACCACCAGCACAACACCTTCCCAACACGACATTCCAGCAAAGCAAAGGAGTGACACAGCGTGGCCTGACAACAAGAACCCCAGCCTGAGGGTCAGTTCTCCTGCCTGCAGGATGTTCAACCACCCTCCTCCCACCTTGCAGCACCTCACAGCAAACACAGACCCAATTCTCAAAACAGCAATGCTGAGACAGCCTTTGAGACCTTCAGCTACAACACAGGTTCCCACAGGCCCCAGGGATACTCACCTTGTCACCTGAAGAACCCCCTTTTACTTTCCCTCGACAGCTCTTGAGGAGATCTGGGTAGAAGAACTCTGGGCAGCGTTTGTGGTCCGGCTCAAAGAGGGTCAGAGTGATCCGAACAGCCGTGGCTGCCGGCTCGGGCTCCGGGGGCTGCTCTCCATCGTCCTTCCGAGACCTTTTCAGGAAGCTGCTGCTCAGTGGCCCATGCAGAGTGGTGAACGAAACCCTGTGGGGCTCTGTCATGGCTATGGCCAAGTCTTACCAGGCCTCACGGCATCGTTCCCATGGCATTAGGAAAGGGCTGTCGGGCTGCACTGATGGATTTCACCAATGATAATGGAGGACGCTGGCAGTAGAACAAGTGCTTTGCTTTTGGAGTTTTCTCGGGAAATGACAAAGGGCGGTCCTGTGAGCGCTTGCTGCAATCATTAGAGAGAAAGAAAGAAAGAAGTCAATCCTTGGACCAGACTTCCCTCCAACACTGGCAGTTCCCCGTTATCCCTCCAGTCCACCGCAGGTCTCTCTCCTCACATCACACCGCTCCATTTGTAAGGGCTGAAGGAAATCCAGCTGCCGGGGAAACAAAACGACCCCGCCAGTCTCGCTTTGACGCGACCCAGGAGCCCTGGGCACAAACACCGGGCTGGGCTGCACCTCCCGGGCCGGGGCTGCACCTCTCGGGGCCGGGGCTTCGCTCCGGCCGCCTGATCTCCCGCTGCACGGAGGCCCGGCCACCACCGTCCCTGGAACAGCGGCCCCGGCGGGGGCTGAGCGGGGCCCAGAGCCGAGCGGGACTCGGAGGCTGAGCGGGGCCCGGGGCTGAGCGGGGCCCGGGGTGGCAGCGCCTCCGGAGGGAGCGCGGCCCGCGGGGCTGAGGGGAGGGCCGAGGCGGTGGTGCCGGGCCCGGCCGGGCCCCGCCCGCCCTCACTCACCGCCGGCGGGACGCGGCCGCCGCCGCCGCTCCGGGCCCGCTCCGGCCCCGCGCCCGCGTCACGTGGGCGGTGCTGCCCTCGCGCCGGGCCGCGCGCGCCGCAGCCACTCAGCGACCGGCCCAGCGGTCACGCCTCGCACCGCGGCCAATCAGCGGCCGCCGCCGCGGCCACACCCCGCGGGAACGGCTGCATCTGACCACGTGATAGCGGCGGGCCAACCCCGCCGCCGGCACCGCCCCGTCCCGGCGGCCCGCGCGCGGCGGCGGGAGGGGCGGCAAGATGGCGGCGGCCCCTGAGGGAGCGGCGGGGCTCCGCCGGGGACCCGCGGCCTGCGCTGTGGAAATGGCCCGGGACGCGCGCGGGGCGGCGGCAGCGGCAGCGGCGGGTGTTGGTGCTCTCGGAGCGGCTGCCCACGTACTCTTCACTCACCGAGCAGCGTTTGGTGGAGCCTCGTAGGAATCAGTGGCGTGAAGCCTCCGGGAAGCTGCGTTCGTGCTGCCCCTCGTGTCCCTTAAACAAGCTCAAGTTTCTTCCATTGAATGAAGTGAAACTAAGGGAATGTATGTGTAACGATAAGCGGCAACGGAGTACTATAACATAGCTAAACAATGGCTGTTGTGGATGAGGCTGCAGGCCTGTGCTGGAAGACCTTGACTGGAGATGACAAACTCCCAGCAGCCCCTGAAGCTGTTCAGGACTGGCTGCTGCAGCTGGATGGGACACGATGGGATCCATCCCAGGGTACTGACAGAGCTGGCAGATGTCATCGTGAGACCTCTCTCCATTATTTTTCAGCGGTTTGGGGAGTGTGGAGAGGTCTCTGTTGAGTGGAAGGTGATCAGTGTCCCAGTACTCAAGCAGACTAAGGAGGAAGACCCTGCAACCTACAGGCCTGTCAGTCCCACTTCAGTGTCTGTTAAAATCCTGGAGAAGGTTATTTAGGGAGTTGCTGAAAAACCCCTGAGAGACAACGCAGTCATCAGTCACAGCCAGTGAGGGTTCACAGGGGGAAGGTCCTGCTTAATCTGCTTAATCTCCGTTTGTGACAAGCTCAGGCATCGATTCCACAGAGTCACAGAATGGTTCAGGCTGGAAGGGCCCACAGTGGCTCATCTGGTGCCACCTCTCTGCCCAGGCAGGGTCATCCCAGAGCACAGGGCTGTGTCCAGACGGTTCTGGAATATCTCCAGTAACGGACACCCCACTCCCTCTCTGGGCAGCCTGTTCAGTGTACAAGAAAGTTTTTCATCGTGTTCATTTGGACCTCCCTGGGCTCAGTCCCTGCCCGGTGCTCTGGTGCCATCGCTGAATCCCACGGAGCAGAGCCTGGGCCCTGCTCGGAGCCCTCCCTGCAGCCAGGGACACCCAGGCCTCAGGGCCCCTCTCAGCTGGGGCTCCTCTGGAGGCTGAGCAGCCCCAGCTCCCTCAGCCTGTGCTGGGCATGGAGATGCTCCAGGCCCTTCAGCCTCCACTGGACCTGCTCCAAGAGCTCCATATCCCTCCTGTCCTGAGAAGCCCAGAACTGGACACAGCATTCCAGATGTGCCTCACAAGCTGAGCAGAGGGGCATGATCCCCTCCCCTCACACCCGACAGGAACCCCCACCTTGGCCCCAGGGCATACAGCTGGTCAGGAACAGTTGGTGTCACTCTCTTCTCCACAGAGCCGCTGCCCAGCAGGGCAGCCCCAGCCCGGGCTGCTGCCTGGGGTTGTTCCTCCCCACATGCAGGACCCTGCTCATGCCCTGTGTTGAATTTCAGAAGGTTCCTCTCTGCCCCTCTCCCATTGTCGAGGTTCCTCCGAAGGGCCACACAACCCTCTGAGGTATCAGCCACTCTTCCCAGCTCTGTGTCAGTCATCTTTGTGTGACCAAGGGAGGACAGCCGATGTGGTGGTTTGGGGTTTCAGCAGCTTTTGATACCATCTCTCACACTCTCTTGAATACACTGTCCCTCACACAGCTCCACGAGTACCCCTTCAAATGGTGAGCAGCTGGTGACAGGACAAGCTCAAAGGGTTACAGTAAATGGGGCCACATCAGGGCAGCCACCAGTGGGGTTACCCAAGGGCTGGTGCTCTTAGTGTTTTTATAAATCATCCAGATTCAGGAATTTAACGTGCATTAAGTAGGTTTGCCAACAACAGTGAACTGGGAGGGGCTGTGGAGTCCCCGGAGGGCCCCGACAGGGAGCTGGGCAGTCACAACCCGTGTGAAGTTCAACAGCAGCAAGTGCTGGGTTCTGCACCTGGGGCAGGGTTGGACGCACAGTTTGGGGGATGAGAGCAGCAAACAGACCTGGGGGTTGATGGCAAGTTCAATAGGAGCCATCAGTGGTGGCCAAAAGGGCCATCTGTATGCTGGGTACAGCTGGGCTGAGGGAGGGGATTGTCCTGCTCTGCACTGGGGCTGGAGCTCTGTGTTCCCACTAACAGTGCTGGGAGCAAAACTGTGGAGAGAACAGGCCAAAAGCCATTTCCCATCCCATAAAAATTTTAACCCTCTTCCATTTTCAAATACTCTTTCTTTGTGTTTGGCTGACACTACCAGCTCAGACCTAACTCCTCAGCAAATGCACTGCTCAAAATCCAGGGCAAAGCCCCAGGAGCAGAAACCAGAGTCTGGCATGGGGTTGGCATCCAGCCAAGAGGATGGTGCAGGGCTCTTTCCAGTGGTGCCCAGCAACAGGGTGAGCACCACAACAGCCAGAAACTAAAACA
The DNA here is from genome assembly GCF_041296385.1 of Aphelocoma coerulescens. Lineage (NCBI taxonomy): Eukaryota > Metazoa > Chordata > Aves > Passeriformes > Corvidae > Aphelocoma > Aphelocoma coerulescens. The sequence continues at coordinate 2,130,348 of NC_091028.1, forward strand.
CAAGAAGTCCCACCTCAACATGAGGAAGGATTTCTTTACACTAAGGGTGGCAAAGCATGGGAGTAGGTACCCAGGGAGGGCATGGAGCTCTGGAGACATTCCAAACCCACCTGGACACATTCCTGTGACAGCTGCTTCAGGTGACCCTGCTGTGACAGGCAACTGGATGATCTCCAGGGATCCTTTCCAACCCCGGCTATTCTGGGATTTTGTGAGTCCTGCAGGAGCACAGACCCTGCTGGTTCTGCTGCCACGAGCGTGTGGGGCTGCAGCAGCAGCCTGGCTCCACTGAACATCACCCCAGCCAGACTTCTGGTTCAGTGGGAAGCACAAGAGCCCTGCACAGAGACAAGGGCATCTCTGCTGCCTTCACCTCCTCCAGCTCTGACACACAACTGCTGCAGCCAAAACCTCCCCTCCACGCTGCTGCCCAGGCTGTTTTTGACAAGCACCTGCAGCCTCCTGCCTTCAAGGGCCCCAAGAGGAACAACAGACAGCTTCTACTTTTATTAGTACAGTTTAACACAGTCTTGGACAGAGGAGAAGCAGCAGGAACCAACATGCAAAGCAATTCAAAGTCCCCGGGGGCTCGAGGAAGACCACCCACAGCTCAGCTCCTGTACCTGCTCCCAGCAGTGTCTCTGGGGGCCCTTTCCCTCCAGCTGCTGCTCTGTTGTGCCCCAGAGCGGGACGAGGTCATGGCAGACACCAAACCTACACACAGAGAGGAGAGGACTGGCCTGGGATTGTGTCTCGATGAGTCAGGTCCGTTGTCTGACGGGAGCTCAGTGAGCTTTGAAACTGGGAGGGCAAATTAAATCTCGTCTGTGTATACAGGGAGAAGAGGGATCCCTTCAGGAAGAGGCAATGGCAGGAGATGCCAGGTATTTCTGAGCTTCCTGTGTCAGAGCTGGCAGCTTTTGGCACCAACAGCTCTTCTCAGTGCATCTATTAAACAACAAATGTGACCTTCCTCCCACTTGCTTCACACCTCGGTCTTCACCAGCGTCTTCTCATGCAGCCCTGCTGCAGCCAGACTCCGAGTTCAGCCAAGTGGACAAGTTCCAGGAACAAATGGGATCTGTCAGGTATTTAGAGCTGGACACAGGTGCCTGGAGAAGGCCCCGAGGCAGGAGGAGCCTTGGCTGAGGCAGCTGGGCAGCTGGGGAAAGCCCCACTCACTGAAGGGAGACCCCCACCCCTGTCCCACTCAGCCCCACCACCCTGGGGCCAGCACAGAGCAGCACTGGGGGTGACTTTACTCTGCCCCCCAAGAGTTGCCCTCATTCCCCAGCACCCACAAAGCTGAGGACCCAGAGGGACAGGCTTTTAGGGCACAGGCCAAACTCATCCTGCACACAGGAAAGCCCTGGGGATCTCGTTCCCTGGGTTTAACCGTGTCCCTGTCATGGCAGGGTTCCGTGTCACTGTCCCTGTCCTTATGCTCTGGTGAGGCTGCACAGGGAGCTCAGACACAGCTCTGAGGAGCTGGGTGGCCCAGGGACAGCTGACAGGTAGCGTCCAGCCCATTACAAACTGGTTTCCAGATACCCTCCCAGCAGGAAAGATCCACTGGAAGCTCTCAGGGGGACAAGGAAGATCTTGGGATCTCCCAGAGCTCAGTGCCACTCCCCTCGGTCGTCCTTCCTGAGCCCCAGATCCACAAATCCTTCTCTGCCTCCCTCTCCCCCTTCTATTCCTGTGGCTGCCCCAGTGCTGCTGCTTCTCATCACTCACCACGGAGGGACAGTGTGGTGTCAGGTTGGGTCAGGGCCGTGCAGCCCCAGAGAACCAGAGCACACCTGGAGGAGCTGCTTCCCACAGCCCAGGAACCAGAGCCTGAGGAATTGTGCGTTTAACAGCATTTGGAGAATCTTCCTACCACGGACTCACTCATCACATCTGAAACTGGGTGAGCTTGTGCCAGCCCCAGCACGCAGAGCTCCCACCAAGGGAGAGAGGATTGTCCCATCCTTCATTCCTTGTCTCGGAATGAGCTCTAAAATGAGAATTTGCCCCCTTATCCTACAGCAGCCCAATTCTTTAAAAGCCTTTGGTGAAAAGCCTTCTAGAAATGCAGGTAAATTGTCAAGCCTGTCACCTTGTGACCAGCACCTCTCCCAGCAGCAGGTAAAATGGATTCTCCTGCTCCAGGCAGGGATGAGAACACCCAGGAATGGGCCAAGAGCCCAAGTTTTACTTCACTGAATCAGCTTGAGCTACTTGGGATTTAAGATGCTGCAGCAAACAGAGCAACAATACCAACTACTTATTAGAGCAGAGAGAGAAAAAAAGAAACAGCTCCCCTTGGCAGGAGCTGAACCACAGAGTTCCACACACAGCCCAGCTCCCAGGATCCCAAAGGCAGAACAGGAATCCCACAGCAGGATCTGCAGCCAGCCCCAGCAGCTACCATGAAATGGATGGACATGTCCTGTGTCCCAGCAGGAAGATGTATTTCCCTTGGGATTCCTCCTCACTCGTAGATCCAGTGTGCAGCTGTGTCCTCCCAGCACGGCAGCTCCTCCGGGCGGAACCAGAGCGAGATCTCCTGCTGGGCACTCTCCACTGAGTCACTGCCATGGATCACATTCCTGTGGGCAAGGAGAAAGGGAGCAGCTGGCACCAAGCTGAGAAAGGTGGGAGAGGGATGCTGGGAAATTCCCCCTTGACCAATTTACTTAAACTGATAGAGCCAGTCCTACCCCACAATATCCCTTCCTGTCACACACCCCTCATCCTTCCAGAAGTGCCAGTTCCCAGCACTCTTTCCTCCCATGCTGAGGAGCCATTTGTTTGCTACAGGAGGAGCTGCAAGTGGCTGTAGGTCTGGGATTTGCAGTTTTTATGTCAGTGATTCCAGCTATGCCTCCAGATTTTCCCCATTCCAGCAAAGCAGGTTTGGTATCAGACACCAGGGAACAGAGATCTAAGGCAGGATGGTTAAGTAAGAGCCCTGTCTACCACAAGCCAGGCTGGGGCCACCCAAGGTCACCACCCATGGATCTTCACCTACTCCCACGAAAGGACTGAGTGGGCACCTCCCTCTTCACAGCCTCACAGTTCCAATTACCGCAGGAAAATAGGCAAACCCCACCTGCTTTCAACAGAGGACTCAGGAGGAAGGAAAGACATAACCCAGGCTCTTCCTCCTACTAAAGCCAACCCCGGGAAGCAGAGCTCAGCTCTGGTCTGAGCATACAAGGGACAACTTCTGCTCTGGGAATGCAGACTCATATGGCTCGAGCAGGCCTGGCACAGGAATGCCTGGACAGGATGCCCTGAAGCACTGAGGGAAGAAAAAGTCAAAGCTCTCACTTGCTGACTTCAACACAGAAGTCCCCTCGGATGGTGCCAGGCCTGGATTCAGCTGGATTGGTCTCCCCAATCATGGTGCGAACTGTCTTCACAACATCCAGGCCCTGCCAGACCTACAGGAGAGCAAAACCAGGATCAGCTTCCACAACTGCCCCAGCAGGTCACATCTGTCCTCTGAATTCCCCACTGGATCCTGGGAGAGAGACAGGAACAGGTCTCTCCAAATTATTCCTCCGAAGTTGATTTTGGAAAATAATCCAAATTGTGTGTGGATTTCTCCCTATCCCTGGAAGCACTCAAAGCCAGGCTGCATGGGGCTTGGAGCAACCTGGGGTAGTGGAAGGTGTCCCTGCCCATGGCAGGGGGTGGAACAAGACTTTCAAGGTCCCTTCCAACCCCAACCATTCCATGATTTAATTTACAATGGAAAACATCCCTGAAGTTCAGTACAGCTTCAAGAGACCCTCTGAGGGGAGATACCACCTTGCTTCCACTGTGCCAACAGCCACTGCTGCTCACACCTTGCACTTCATCCCTGTTCCTCGGTCCAGGGGCCCTGGCCAGCACTCACCATGGCCACGATGGGCCCGGAGCTCATGTACTTCACCAGGCGGCCATAGAAGGGACGGTCCCGCAGGGCGATGTAGTGTTCCTTCAGCAGCTCCTCCGAGGCCTGCACAGAGCACAGAGCTTAGTCTGCTCCCACACATGGCGATCTGGGCAAGGGCTGCACCTCAGGGATGCAGGGAATTAAGAGAATTAAGCTCTTGCACAGATGCTCAGTTCCAGGAGTAGCCTGCCACAGACAGGAGTTTCCAGGTCAGAGCAGCAACACCTGCCAGCTTACAGTGACAGCCCTGGAGCACGGGCACAGCCAAGGGCACACATGCTCCCCAAAGCTGGAATCAGCCCTCCTGGTACCAACACTCCTCTGAGCTGTGAGGATTTGGAGCTGGAATGACACCGGCAGGCTGTACAGGCCGGACGACAGGCAGAACCCCCAGCAGTTACCAGCACAGCCGGGGCCTGAGGAGCTGCAGGGGCTCCTCAGCTCCCGGGACCCCCAGCCTGGGTGGGCCCGGCCGCTCACCTGCAGCAGCTTCATCCCCACCAACTGCAGCCCCTTCCTCTCGAAGCGCCGGATGATCTCCCCGACCAGGTGCCGCTGGACCCCGTCCGGTTTGATGGCCACGAAGGTTCGTTCATTGACCCCGCCGAAGGCTGCAGGGAGAGGGCAGAGGTCTGAGGGGGGGGATGAGACGCCTCCGGGCTTTCAGCCAAGCGGGCACAGGGGCGTCCCAGGCCCTCAGCCGTGGGGACACGGGGGGGTTCCCAGGATCCCGCAGAGGACGGCAGGGCGCGGAGGGCACGGAGATGGGGGGAGGCCTGGCCTGGGCCCTCAGCCGCGGAGTCTCTCCCGGGGAAGGGAGGGCCCTGGCCCTCAGGCACCAGGGGAATGGGGGTCCCTGGTCCTCAGACACAGGGCCGGGGGTCCCGTCCCGTCCCGTACCACTGTGGAAGAGGCCGGCGAAGAGCCCCAGCACCAGGCAGATCATGGCGGCAGCGCTCTTAAAGGGGCCGTGCTCTCCCCGCGCTGTCACCGCCCCCCGCGGAACCATCGTGCCGGGGCCGCGGAGCGGCGGGGCCGAGACACCGGGAACGGCGCGTTCCCATGGCAACGGGCGGGGCCTGGTGCCCGCCGGGGTCGGGGGCCCCGGGGGACCGATGGAGGCGGGGGGGGAGCGGTGGGACCAGGCTCCGCCTGTGCGGGGTGTCCCGGCCGCGGCCTCCCTGCTGCCGCCCCTGAGCTCCCCTGTGCCGCTGGCCCGGCCACAGCGTCCCGCGTGTTCATGAGACTGTTTTGCCTTCGCTGTCTCTGTCGTTGCGGTCGTGACTGCACACGAGTCGTGGTTAGACTAGTCCGGTGTTTGGGCAGCTGCTGTGGTACCTGAGCAGCCCCTCTAGCTCGGGCAGGCCCAGGCTGGCACCTCTGGAAGAGCTGAGCGCTCCCGGGCCGTGCTGCAGGAGCAGAAGGGCAGAGCTGCAGCCCCGCAGAGCTGAGGGAGCTCCTCTGTACAGAGCACATGTTGCTGATTTAATTTTGGGGTGTAGGATCCCGGCTGTTAACCTGCTCTGGAACTCACCTCTTGGTTCAGCTCCCTTCAAGATCAACCTCTGGAAATACCAGCACATGAAATACCTTCTCCAGGTGCCCTGTGGAGGGCTGGATTTGCTGCCAGAGCTGTTCCAGGTGCCTCATGGAGTGCTGGGTCTGCTCCCAACCCGCTTCTCCTGTTCAGAGACAGAGTTCTGCTCGCTTTCCTCTGTTCAGGCCTTGGCTGGGACAAGCAGGGATCTGTCTCCAAACAGCAGGGATCCAGCTGCTTTATCCAACATAGCTTTGAGTAAATTATTCCCGCGTTTGTACGAGTAAATAATTAGCAGTTGTATCCTGGAGGTCCGGAGCATGGCTTTGCCTGAGGAAAGTTGTCCCTGTTTGCTCCAGCACAGCCGTGCTGTGGTGGTTATTATTCCGCCGGCGGAAAAGTCTTTGTAGGATGAGCACCGCCCGTTGTGGAGTGGTGGGCTCGGCTCGGGAGGTTGAGGGCGGTGCCAGAGGCTTTTCCCTGCTGTTCCCGGAGCGCCGGTGCCGGCAGAGGGAGCGCAGGCAGCGCGGAGGAGCTCCCAGCCTTCAGCCAGCCCTCGGCATCCCCAAGTCCATCCCGTCCCGGGCATTCCCGCGGGCGACGCTTCCCTAAAACAATGCTGGAATTTTAAGGTGAACAAGCAGCGTGTTGTCAGCCCATTCCTTGTGTTCTTAGGGACAGCTGGGCGATTTTGTTGGAACATGTCAAAGAAATCCCGTCTGGAGCGGGTGTCTGTGAAAGCCCTCACGCGGTTTGGAAAGGTTGCAGAGTGCTCTGAGGAAGGTGCCCAATAGATGGTGTCAGCTCTCATTAGCTACTCACAGAGCCGCTAATTAAGAGCGCATTCTCCATGTGCTCCCGGTGACATCTGTGTGTGGCCAGCCTGGTGTGCACAGGGATGATGGGAGTGGGGTTGAGGGGAGTGTGGCAGGTGGTGAAACCCAGCTTCCTAACTCCAGCCTGATGGCTGATCTCAGTCTTCCTTCACGGAGAGCTATTTCAAAAATAATGATGTTTCTGTCAATTTAATAAGATTTATTCTAGGACACTTTTCAGGCTGCCTGCAGAGGTGTCAGTAATGAAGTCAACAACTCAGTCCCCAACCCAGCCAGCACCTGTGTGTGCTGCAGGCAACCAGACTTCCACACAGGCAGAATCCCTCATTTCACACTTGTTTTATTTCTGTTGTTTATTAATGCTGATGAAACACCTCATTTTCTCATACCAGGGTTGTTCTGTCGTTCTCCACAAGTCTCCTCAAAGATCCCAACGCAGGCACTTGGGTGAAGGTTTTCATTTCCTTGGACTGTAAACGTTCTTTTGAGCCTCAGGCAGTCCCCTGCAGCAGAACTTGGAGGAGAAACATGCCAAACACTCTTCACTTGGGTGAGTCCTTCTCATCTTCTCTGGCAATGATGTGCTGTGGGGAGAAAGCTTTGACTTCCCTCTCTAGGAGCCCCAGAAATGCAGATTGTTGGTGACCAGATAGCTTGGGAAATGGAGCTGGGTCTGATTCTCAGGCAGATTGTTCCTGAGCCAGTGTCTTTTAGGCACAGTTTTAGGCAGGTGTGTATTGAGGGTGAGCCCAGGAAGCTGCAGCAAACAAGAATGGGATCACAAATCCTCCCTACAGAGGTGTCACTTGGGTGCTCAGCATTCCCAGCCCAGATGTGTGCACGGAATGGTGCCACAGGCAACAGCTGCACATCTGGAAGAGGCTGAACAAATTTGCTGCCTCGTTTGGAAAGCCCTGTGATCGCTTTTTAAACCCCTCACTGGGAACCTGAAAGGCCAGGTACCTTCTGGCACCAAATATCTTCTCGGTTCAGTGGAAGGTTCAGTGTGGAAGGATCCCAGCGTGGCAGGGGAGGCTGGGGGGGGCTGTTCCCGTGCTCGCCCCCACTGCAGGAATTTCAGGCGGAGGCAGAACTCTATTTCTGCTCTTGCTGGATAGAACATTGCAGATACTGTGGTTATGTAAGAGACTCCAGAGCATGTAGGTGCAGATAACGTGGCCATCCAGCACTGTGCAGTGCAGACAGAGGCTGTTTGTCTCCTTTCATCACACTTAGCAAGTCCTGTGGTTGGCACTGCCTTCCTTCTCAGGCTCCTTTTGCACCTTTTTGTTTGTTTGGGGAGGATTTTCACCTTTCAGTTCAGCCCTGGTCTTTCACCAGCATAGCATTGACATAGCCTGGAGTGTTGGTGCCTCTTCGAGTGTGGGCTCTGCACAGGTGTAGACCTGTCTACTTTCATACTGCACCACTGATCCTGCTGGAAATATTTCACCTTTTAGGATAAAGAGGGGTTGGGAGAGCCAGAAGATTTCTTTAAGCACCTTTTGCTGGACCCAGGGGATACAGATGTCAGAGCCAGAGCTCCACAAAGTGCTCTACAGCAGGGTCACTTTCCAAGTGAACATGGAATGGACAAGAGGATCCAATCAAAACTGCCATTGCTCCATCCTGGAACAAAGCTCTGATACAGAGGGGGGTGCTCTGAAAACTGGGAGTAGCTGTATGAGTACAGCAGGAGGTCTCCAGGGAGACACCTTTAACCCTAGGACAGGTGCTGTTTCCTCAGAGGGAACTGCCCAGGCCAGACTTGCCTTTCCTTGCATTTGGCTTTTCCATTCTCATGGAGTCCATAAAAGATTTCCTTGAAAGAAACATTCCAAGTACACAGCCCAGGGAAATGCTTGCATTTTGAAGCAGAGGTTTGTGTTAGTTCTCACTTCTGTGCAGTGCTACAGCATTTTATTTATGCCTGTCTGGGCAGCCTGTGCTTCTTCCCTGAGAAAATCCCTGTGGGGAATCACAAAAAGTGGAAAGGATTTTTGGTGTGAGAAATAGAAGCAGGCCTCCGGAAATACAGCAAGGGATTTAGAATTCAGCTTTTCCTGGGAAAATTAGGAGAAGATACAGTTATAAGCAGCAAGGACATTAAAAGACAATGGTTAGTTCTTAGGCTTGGCCTAGATAGATGTTAGAGTTGCAAAAAGTATATTTAGTTAGAGAGATAAGTTTAAGCTTAATAATGGGATGTTGTGTGTTATTATATAAGGCATAACAAGTGACTATTGTGTACAATAGATGTAGGTGCTTTATTAAGGATTGGTTAAGACAGATGTCTGTAACTTTTAGAAGCACACTATTGGCCAAAAAGCTTTTAAGAATGCTTTGCAACCAGGAAATCGGGGGATGTCTCTGGGACAGTGTGAGCTCTGTACCAACTTTGTCTCAACTCTGGATGTGAGACTGATAAACTAATAACAGCTCCTGGAATGCTGGTCTGAGCCCCCCATCCCAGTCCATCCAGTTCCATGGAAAACCAGAGAAGGACAGGCTGGAATTGGCAGTGCCTGTGAGATGGGTGCTGCTGCTCTGGAGGTGAGCCAGGAGGGCTTTGGCTGCTGTTCAGTGCCCTGAGAGATGTGCAGGGCCTGGAGCCCTTGTCTTGTGCCCTGAGTGTGTCACTCATGTGCTGCTCCCAGTCCTGGGTCCTTCCTGTCCTTGTAGGTGCACAGCAGAGGAGTCTCCTCTCTGCTGATGGTGGGATCATGTCCAAAATTCCTGCACAGATGCAGCTACGGTAGTTTGGTCTGTCCTGTTCTGTCTGGAGTATTTCACATAATCCCAGAATGGTTTGGGTTGGAAGGGACCTTAAAGCTCATCCCATTCCACCCCCTGCCATGGGCAGGGACACCTTCCACTAGCCCAGGCTGCTCCAAGCCCTGTCCAGCCTGGCCTTGGACACTGCCAGGGATCCAGGGGCAGCCACAGCTGCTCTGGGCACCCTGTGCCAGGGCCTGTCCACCCTCCCAGGGAACAATTCCTTCCCAATCTCCCATTCATCCCTGCACTCTGGCACTGGGAAGCCATTCCCTGTGTCCTGTCCCTCCATGCCTTATCCCCAGTCCCTTTCCAGCTCTCCTGGAGCCCCTTTAGGCCCTGCAAGGGGCTCTGAGGTGTCCCTGGAGCCTTCTCTTGTCCAGGTGAACATCCCCAGCTCTCCCAGCCTGGCTCCAGAGCAGAGGGGCTCCAGCCCTTGGAGCATAAGGGATGATTTCTCAGGGACAGCCCCTGTCTTACCACCTCCTCAGCTCCTTCTCACTTAAGTCTGTGAGGATAAATTTTTTTGTATGAAAACTCATCTGTGGCCTGTGGAGTTCTGCCAGCTGAGGCAGCCATTGACTCTCACCCTGGTTTGGGGTCTCCTCTCACTCACAGGGGACCTGCTGCCACACCTTTATCTCCAGCTCTGAGTCAGATCAGGGGTGGAAGATGTGGGACTAAGCCTGACCTTTCCCTCTTTACAGACAGGAGCCCTGGGGTGTGAGTGTGTGGGGCTCCTGCAGGAGCCCTGTGCCCAGAGCAGGGCAGGGAGCAGCCCCTGAACCTGGGAATGCAGAGCCCCAGCTCCCAGGAAGCTTCCTGTGCCTCACGAGGAGACACTGGAGGTAAAACTTACAGTCCTTGAAGTTTTCTGTCACTTGGGTTGAACTGATGGCAAAGTCCCACGTGTGTGAGCTCTGTGAAGGAATGCTTTGCCAGGGAGGTGGTGGCTGGCTTGGATCAGGTTTACACCTTCACCCTGGCTGGCAGTGGGATGGAGGAGTGACTGCAAACTTTGAGGCACTATTTGGAGCCCCTTGTTCTTAAGACCCTGGTTCAGAGGAGCCTGAATGCAACCTCCCCTCCCCAACTCCACCACCAGCTGCCCAGCTGTGAAAGGGGCTGCTGGTTCTCCCTCAGTTGCCTGCCTTGCAGGGCCTGTGTCCCCCCAGCAGCGCTCCTTGTGATGCCACGGCAGTCACAAAGTAGGTCAAACACCATCTAAACCCTGCCTTGATATCCCTTGAACTAAATTCCTGCCCTGCCAGAATGTGCCCCCAAAGGGGGTTAGGACTTGTGGCTTACGGGGAGCTAAGAAGGATGAGCAGCTTTGCTGGAGCTGAGTAAACAGAGCCGCAGCTCTGGGCAGCCCGGCTCCCTCCGCTGCTGGCCCACGTCCCTCCGCTGCTGGCCCACGTCCCTCCGCTGCTGGCCCACGTCCCTCCGCTGCCGGCCCCTCTCCCTCCGCTGCCGGCCCCTCTCCCTCCGCTGCCGGCCCCTCTCCCTCCGCTGCCATCCCGCCTCCCTCCCCTGCCGGCTCAGCCCGGCGTCATCCCGCCCAGGGATGTGTCCAACCCGTGTGCTTTCAGAGAATCTTTAAGGTTGGAACAGACCTCCAAGATCAAGTCCAACCTTTGCCCAAACACCCCCGTGCCCACTAAGCCATATAGGGAAGTGCCATATCCACTGTGTGTGGTTTTTTGACCACTCCCAGGGATGGTGACTCCAGCTCTGCCCTGCTGCTCTCACCAGGTGTCTTTGGTGACACCGGCGCTAGAAGGGGTGAAGAGGGTGAGGAGCTCGGGCTCTCCTGGCTCACCTGGGCTTTGGTCGGTGTGTTACACGTGAGGTGAACTCTGTCACTTCTCCTCTGAGTGAGTGCTGCAGCCATGGGGTGACCACCACACTGCTCTCCCTGGGCATGTGGCAGGAATTTGGCCAGCACCTCTCAGACAAGGGCAAGAACCAAACACCTGGACAAGTGAGTCATTCCCTCACATCCCAAGCCCAGAGCTTTGGGAAACCTCAGTGAAAGTTACAGGAACATTTGTTAGTGGCTGCCAGCCTATCCTTGATGCTGCCAGTGGAAGGGCCCTGATTATTTGTGTGTCTCAAGATCCTTTTGAGTCTCTGCAGATGAAAATCTGTTCTCGTGGTGAATGCAGTGGTGACTCAGCACTAGGGAAGGAGGCAAGATGACCTTAGGAAAATCTTTTCACCCCTGTGCTCTGGAGATGTCCAGGAAAGGAAAGAAGATTGAGCTGGAAAAAATATTAGCCCTTGGCAGAAAGAGGCTTTAGAAGAAGCCCAGAGCTTAATGCAAGTGAAGGGCTGCAGGGTCTGGGCACACACCAGCCTCAGACCTTGCTCCCAGCTTTCTGCAGGAGACAGCTGGAGCTGTAGGAGTTTCCTTCCTGCCCTTCCCGGGCCTGGGTCAGGGGTTGCAAATGGAGAAGGACAGCTCAGGACTGTGGCAGGTGTGGAAGTGACAATTCCAGCAGTAAAACCAAGTCAGCCCTGCAGCAGCAGCAGCTACAATAGAAGCAACCCCTCCCCTGTTACAGGAAAGCCCTCAAAGCCCTCTGTGGCCTGTTAAGGCTTGGAGGACAAGGGCAGCGAGGGCTGTTATGGGCATCCTCACTAAAAGTTCTGTGTTGATGGAGCAAACAAGCCCTGAATGTGCCACCAGCTCCCCAGGGAAACGAGGCTTGTCTCTGGGTGAATGTGTGATTAAACCAGAGCCTTGTTCCAGCAGTGCCTGCTCACCCTCCCGTTGGCCCTCCCAGGCCTCCCTGCTGTGGTCTCACTTCCCAGGACCTGCTCACATCATCGTGCCATGTTCCCCTGGTGATACCTTTGGTTGCCCAGCCAGCCAGGACAGCTCAGGGATTGTTGGGGCATCCACTGTCCCCCATGGTCTGTCCCTCAGCTCTGGTTTTGATGTCCCAGTGGCTGCTGCTGCAGTGTGACAGCTACAGCCCCTCAGGCAGAAAATGTGTCACCCCACAAGTGTGAGGGCTTTACACAGGACACCAAACTCTCCTCATGGTGTACCCCACACTTCTCTTGCTCTTCTGCTGTCTGAACCTTCAGGGAGCTGCTTTAGCTCACCGAGATCTCCCCCCCACACACACCCCTGAGCTTTCTGCTGTTCCCGACTGAGCGCAGCAGGAGCAGGATTAGACTGGGATGCTCTGACCCTTCTGACAGCAGCTCAGCCAATGGATGAAGGCACATTTTTATCAGCAAGTGCTTGTTTTTGTGAACATTAATCATATAAAACTCCTACTAGATGAGGAACTCTGACAACATTTTTTTCTATAATCTCATGTAATCAAATACTCTCCTGTCCTTTTCCGTCCCCTGGAGCTTTGGTCTCTGTCATCAGCACAGCCTCTTTGAATATGTGTTTCTTCCCAGTGCCAGAGGGCAGGGATGGATGGGATATTGGGAAGGAATTGCTCCCTGGGAGGGTGGGGAGGCCCTGGCACAGGGTGCCCAGAGCAGCTGTGGCTGCCCCTGGATCCCTGGCAGTGTCCAATGCCAGGTTAGATGGAGCTTGGAGCAGCCTGGGCTAGTGGAAGGTGTCCCTGCCATGGCAGGGGGTAGAACAAGATGGGCTTTAAGGTCCCTCCCAATCCAAACCATTCTAGGATTTGATGAAGTGGCTTTACAGCTCTCTCTGGAGAGACAGCACACCACTGAGTGTGGGCAAGGTCTGTTTCCAGGTGATAGATGTATCCCCCCATCCTGATATGTTTGGATGAAGGCTCAGTCATGGATCCTCACTGTAACAATGGGGTTGAGTCCTGCAGGGAAGACTGGGGTCTTCTAGAGCATCTGTGCTAACTGCTGCCTCTTCTCATGTGCTCAAAGGCCCACGGAGAATGCAGCACAGAAGGTGACAAATGACACCCTCTGAGCATCCCAGTGACATGGGACACCAGTGGCAGAGACCACTGTGCCAGGGCAAGCTGGCCCTGCCACATCTCTAAGCCCAGCCTTGTTCTGGTTCTGTCCTGGTCCCCGCAGAGGGACTGTGGGTGGTGCTGGTCACTCCTTTTATCTGCCAGTGCTCAGCTGGGGCTGAGCTGCAGCCAGGAGCCTGGCCAGGGGAAGCAGCTGATTCTCCTTCAGAACAGAGACTTGCACATCAATAAATGTCTCCTTACAGATGCTTTCTTCAGCCTCTTGGCTCTCATTTCCTCTTTTAGCTCCCCCAGCTTTCTATCCCACTGGCTGGAAAGCTGTCTGTCTCCTGTGAGAGCTAAGGAATGGTGGAACAGGGGCTGGGGGTAGCTCTGTCTTTGCAGGTGAGGTGTTGGACAAGCCATGTGTTTTCTTCAGCCTGTCCTGACTGCATGTCCTGCTCTGGCTCTTTGTGGGATCTGTTTCTGTAGATCCTGCTGTGGCTTCCAGGGACAGGTGGGTCCTGTTTGAGGCACTTTGGAAAACACCTGCCAACTGTCAAAACCAGCTGGCCAGAGGGGAACTACATCCTTGGGGTAACACAGCTCAGGGCAGAGCAGGGGAGTTTGTTCACTGAACTCCCAACACAAGAAAATGCTGGATAAGCTGTAGAAAATCTATGGGGAATGGTGGGTTAGGATGGGATTCTCTTTTCCCAAAGCATATGCTCCATTATTACTCAGAAATAGCCACAGCCAGGACGGGGGTGGGTCAGGGCTCCCCCAGTGCCTGCTGAGGTTGGGAATTGGTCACTGGGGCTTTCCGCAGTGACACAGAACTCCTGAACTTCCTCCCTTGGAACTTGGAACAACCAGTGCTGCAGGAGCAGGAGGGCCCCTCCAAACCACCTTCCTCCCTGCCAGGGATTCCTCTGCCTCCAGCTGCTGCTGCCTGAATCAGTTTCTGGGGAAGAGCAAACCAGGCAAGCTTGTTCTGGCTGCAGCACGGATCCAGAGGCATGGACAGGGCCTTACTGCTGCAGTAAGGTTCTCATTCAAAGCCCTGAATGAGCTCAGCAGGGAGTAAGTGCACATGGTGCAAGTTTTACCTGACCCTATGGGGGTCTGTGATGGGAAAGGAAAAGGCAGCAGCTGGAACTTGTTGGGAGGAAACCAACAGAGAGAACTGGTTAAAAGCCATTTCCTGTCCATACCTCAGCCCTGTTCCGCTTTCCGCTTCCCTTGCAAGGCTGACAGCACCAGCTCAGCGCTGAATCCTCAGCTGTCCACCAGAAGAGAGCTCACAGGCTGGGGAAAAGCCCCACGGGCTGACCACAGGCCCTGCAGGGACTGGCACCAGTCCTGTGGGAGCACAGAGCCCATTCCCTGGCAGTGGCACGAGGCCACTACACAATTAGTCACTTGTCCGGATCCTAATCCCGCATTTCCTCTCAGCATGACCACAAAGTCTTGGAGAGGTGGCTCTGATTGCCAGGCTCTGGGGTGGGGGTTTGGGGTGTTTGTTCCAGCATGACCTGCCAGAGGACAGGCACTATAAACCCTCCCAGTGCACAGCCACAGGCATCAGCCTGGCTCTACTGAACATCACCCCAGCCAGACTTCTGGTTCAGTGGGAAGCACAAGAGCCCTGCACAGAGACAAGGGCATCTCTGCTGCCTTCACCTCCTCCAGCTCTGACACACAACTGCTGCAGCCAAAACCTCCCCTCCACGCTGCTGCCCAGGCTGTTTTTGACAAGCACCTGCAGCCTCCTGCCTTCAAGGGCCCCAAGAGGAACAACAGACAGCTTCTACTTTTATTAGTACAGTTTAACACAGTCTTGGACAGAGGAGAAGCAGCAGGAACCAACATGCAAAGCAATTCAAAGTCCCCGGGGGCTCGAGGAAGACCACCCACAGCTCAGCTCCTGTACCTGCTCCCAGCAGTGTCTCTGGGGGCCCTTTCCCTCCAGCTGCTGCTCTGTTGTGCCCCAGAGCGGGACGAGGTCATGGCAGACACCAAACCTACACACAGAGAGGAGAGGACTGGCCTGGGATTGTGTCTCGATGAGTCAGGTCCATTGTCTGACTGGAATCCAGTACACTCCAACCAGGAGGCCGCCTTAATCATCACAATATCCTGAGCTGGAAAGGAGCCACAAAGATTATCAAGTCCAACTCCTGTCATCAAGTCCAATTTCTTAAACGTTGTCTGTGCCAACAGGGAGAAGAGAGATCCTTCAGGAAGAGGTGCTGGCTTCCATAGCAAGTCAGGAGATGAAGCTCAGATATTTCACCACAATTTTCTTGTGTCAGAACTGGCATCTCTTGGAGCCAGCAACTCTTCTAAAAGCCTGCGATGGATGTCGAGGCCAAAGATTTCCACAGCACTGGAGAAATCTTTGCCAACACGTAGAAATGGATGTCCCCATGAAGGAAGAGGTGCATCAGGCTTGGCTGGCCCTCACAGGCAACACAACAAACCCCCACCCACCTGGTGTGCAGAGCCATTATGTCCTCCTGCACCTCTTCCTTTGGCAGGCCTCCGCATCCGAGCTGCACGAGCTGTCCGAGTCGCTCCCCGAGGACGAGGAGGAGGAAGGCTTCGACGTGCTATAGTTCATGCTCAAGACCCAGCCCAGTTTGTTGTGCAGCACCTGCTTGAGTCCTGGGGGCAGGGGCAGCACCTCCAGCGTGTCCACGTAGTCGGGCAGGAGCTGGCGCAGGCGGAAGCAGCACAGGTACTGCAGGGACGTGCAGCTGGCACAGGACCGGATCACCTTCATGCTGCTCTTGGCCGCCGTCGAGCACACCATGGGGTAAAACTTCTTGTTCTGCAGCTTCGTGGCTGCCACCCCTGCCAGGGCACAGCACCAGGGAGGGCATGTTAGTTTAGACAGAGGGATCTCCCCCCTCTCACCTACCCCGAGCCCATTAACTGCAAAGCTCTTGGGAAAAGCTTTCTGAACTCCCAATCTATTAAACAAGAAATGTGATCTTCCCCCCCACTCACTTCACACCTTGGTCTTCTGCTTTCCCAGTGTTTTCTGCTGCAGCCAGACTCGAGTTCCTCCCACCCCATCCCTGGCTCTCACCTATGCACTTGCGGTTCTTGAAGAATGTGAGCGTCCCGTGCCACGTGTCCAAATGCACCCCAATAATGGAGCCCTGGCCAAACCTCGAGGAGAAGTTTGTTTTGTCTCCCTTGTGATGCAGCAGTCCTGAAAACACACCCAAAAAATGGCATTCTGTGGAAAATCTGCACTCCAGGAATTCATCCCAACTCCCACGCTGCTGGTACAGCCTCGCTCAGTGCCAGAAACATCCCTGCACTGCCTGATCCTTGCCCTCCCATCCCAGAGTGGCTGCTAGAAAGGGGAAAGTTGTGGTTTTACAACTCCAGGGTGCAGGGAGCAGCACTGAAACCCCAAAGTGGTGATGTGACAGTAGCACCCTGGTGCCCTGGAGGGTCCCACACCAGGTCTAAGGGCTCTGCAAAACATGGCCCAGGAGAGACGCTCCAAGGGCTGTGAGCTGTCGGCAGCTGCTCTGGTGTCCTTAATGAAGGGATTCACAGGTCTGGGGGCACCTCTTGGGCTACTGCTGCCCATCCAGCCACCCTGTCTGTGTTACCTGTGTAAGAGAGTCCCCAGCTGTCCTCGTCCTTGCCCAGCAGGCTGCAGAAGGTGTGGCGGTACTTGTCCAGGTTCACATCGGACGTCCCAATTCCCACCATCTGGGAGGCAAAGCAGGGAGTAAGAACACAAGCTCAGTGTCTTTTTCAAGCAGCAAAACACAACCACATTCCACCTCCAGTTCTTCCCTCCTCTTCTTGGCTCAGTCCAAAACACCCAGAGGGGTTGGTCAAGCCAAGTCAGAGGTTTCAGGGTGGAGCTGAAGGCTCCCAGCTTCAATTTCCTTTCCTAAGTGAGGAGGCCCAGCTGAACTGCTGAAGGTCACTGTCCTGTTCATAGTCATGGAATGGTTTGAGTTGGAAGGGACCTTAAAGCTCATCCCATTCCACCCCCTGCCATGGGCAGGGACACCTTCCACTAGCCCAGGCTGCTCCAAGCCCCAATGTCCAACCTGGCCTTGGACACTGCCAGGGATCCAGGGGCAGCCACAGCTGCTCTGGGCACCCTGTGCCAGGGCCTGCCCACCCTCCCAGGGAACAATTCCTTCCCAATATCCCATCTATCCCTGCCCTCTGGCACTGGGAAGCCATTCCCTGTGTCCTGTCTCTCCATCCCTTGTCCCCAGTCCCTCTGCAGCTCTCCTGGAGCCCCTTTAGGCCCTGCAAGGGGCTCTGAGCTCTCCCTGGAGCCTTCTCTTGTCCAGGTGAGCACCCCCAGCTCTCCCAGCCTGGCTCCAGAGCAGAGGGGCTCCAGCCCTTGAAGAACCTCTGTGGCCTCCCCTGGACTCTCTCCAGCAGCTCCTCGTCCCTCTGCTGTTGGCCCCAGGGCTGGGGCAGCTCTGCAGGTGGGGTCTCACCTGAGGGGGCACAGGGACAGAATCCCCCCTCCCCTGCTGCCCACGCTGGGGCTCAGCCCAGGGCATGGGGGGTGTCTGGGTGAACATGACCAGGCCATGTCCATTTCTCATCCTCCAACACTCCACATCCTTCTCCCAGGGCTGCTCTCGATCCATTCTCTGCCCAGCCTGGATTAGTGCCCTGACCCAGGTGCAGCACTGGCACTTGGCTTTGTTGAACTTTTTTCCCATGGCCCCACCTCTCCAGCCTGTCCAGGCCCCTCTGGATGCCCCACCTCTCCCCTCCAGGGTGTCACCTCCCCACAGAGCTGGGTGTGAGCTCCAGCCTGGCTGAGAGTGCCCTGATCCCATGTCCATGTCCAGTACTGGCCCCAATGCCAGCCCCTGAGCAATGGGGCTTGTAACTGGTCTCTGTTGACTCCAACTCTTTGCATGTGACCATCCAGACAATTCCATGCCCACCAAGTGGTCCCTCTGTCAAATCCCTGTCTCTCCAGGTGAGAGATGCCATGCAAGGCAGCAACAAATCCTTTGCCCAAATTCAAGTAGATGAGATCAGTTCCTCTTCCCTCATGCACCAACACTGCAACCCCATCACAGAAGGCCACTGCATCTGTCAGGCAGGATTTGCCCTTAGTGAAGCCCTGATGGACGTCATCAACCGCCTCCACTTTTTCCACGAGCCTTTGCATAGTTTCCAAAAGGATTTGCTCCATGACTGCCAGGCACAGAGGTGAGACTGGCCAGCCTGTACTTCCCCAGATCTTCCTTATTTCCCTTTTGAAAAATGGGGGTTAAGTTTCCTCTTTTCCAGTCACTGGGAACTTCACCAGACTGCCACAGCTTCTCAAATATGACAGATAGTGGCTACACCACTTCACCAGTTCCCTCAGATCCCATGGATGCATCTCATCAGGTCCCCAGGCACTTGTGCACTTCCAGACAGCCTCAAACCTGATCTGCTGTGGTGGAACCGCATCCTGCCAGCTCCTGTCCAAAACCGTGGGCATTTCTGTGTGCCCCACACGTACCATGTCAGTGCCATACACCGGGGAGGTCATCTTGATCTCCCAGAAGTGCTGCCCATCTGCCAGCTCCTTGTTGCCGCGGATGGCGGCCGTGCCACAGCTGTACTCCATGTGGAAGTTCACCTTGCGGTTGTCACACGTCAGCAGGGTGGCCGTCGACTTGTTCAGGTCATCCCACACCCAGTCGAAATCTGTTGAGGAAGCACAGAGGGGACAAGGATGGGCAAAGACCTTCAGGGAACTACCCCCAAGCCAAAGCACGGGTGGATGTTTGTTTTGAAGGCTGTTGGTGGGTTTGTTTATGTTTCCCTTACAGTTTAAGAGGGTAAATCTTAGGCTGTGCACATCAGAGAACTGCTTGAGGCCTGAACTATTCCGCAGTGCCCCACCAGGGATGGATCAATGCTCCAAAGCTGGCAGCATTCACCAGGCCCAATTCTGGCTGACACCAGGCAGAGCCTCCCTTCTCCCCACACTCCTCATGGGATCAAGGGGTGGCTCTGCCATGCCACAGGCTCTCCCAGCCAGCCCAAGCCCACTCTGTGCTCCGAGCCTGGCACCCCACCAGCCATTGCAGGGATCAGGAGGGCCCTAAGCACCGGCTCTGTTTCACTTGTGGCCTAAGCCGGATCGGAAAGCAGGTCCCAGAGGTGAGAGCTGATGCTGTCACAGCTCAGCCCTGAGCCCTGGAAACATGACAGCAGGCACAGGCTGGTAATCCTCCTACAGCCTCAGGATGTAAACAAAGGAATGCTGGGACAGGAACGGGACACTGCAGGGCCCCCCCCATCCCGAGCCCCAGGGGACCCCTTACACTCATCCTCCTCGCCGCAGCGGCAGTCACGGACGCGGTGCAGGGCGTGCAGGCTGGAGCAGTAGGGAGCTTCACTCTGGTTCTCACAGTTGCAGTAGGACTCTCCAGTCACAGGGATGGCGCTCGGGATGGAGGGAGACAGGGAGGAAAACTCCGGCTCCGAGTCCGAGTCGCTGTGCTGCTGGGGAGAACAGGGAATGGTCGCTGCTGGGCATCCCTGGGCGTGGGAGCTGGGCTGGCAGAGCTCCCTGAGGGCTGTGCAGGGACATCCCCAGGCTCATGTCATGTCCTGGCCTGTCACACAGGGAGGCTGTGCCCATGGCATCACCCTGCTTTGGGACATGGACAGTGCCTGCTGAGCTGCAGGGACCTCTCAGCGCTCTGCGGTGCAGGTACGTTCTTTGTGCCTGCTGGGGACAAGGAGCTGTCACAGCAGGGTCACAAGTCTGGAGCACACATTTTGAAGGAAATTCTGTGCTGAAGCTTTGGCTTTCACCAGGCAGGTTCCAGCCATCAGCAGAGCTGAGCACTGCTCTGGAGAGGCTGTGAGAAGCCTGGGACACACAAGGGGGAGAAGGGAGAGGGGGCAGAACAAAGGGAGCCAGTTGAGCAGCACGGCTGCAGCTCCTCAGGCCAGCGCTGCAGACAGGCCCACGGGGAACCCAGGGCAGGATTAAAGGGCTTTTGTTTACATTCATGAACACAAAAACCTGATTTACTGTTCCCCAGTGCCAAGAGACAAAAGTGATCCTGGACTAGACACTGTGGGAGTCACAGCCCAGTTTCACCCCTGTGTTATGGTGTTGCCTAAGGGATTCTCTTATCACTGATTGCAGCGAGTTACTCTAGGTTTACACACTGCTCAGGTGTACCTGCTTGTTATTCGCTCCCAAGGTAAGGGGTATTTAATGACAAAAATCCTTTAAACTCATGTTCTTGCAGCTGTGTAAGACAGGGAATTGAAACTACTTGGGCTTACATATGTACTGCCCAGATCTCCTCTGGCCTGCAGACCCAAGAGCTTGGGTTCTGTCTTTCCTAACTTCTGACTTTCCTAAGTACTGCCACGTAGAAATCCTGTCATTCCCATGACTGCAGGCACAGAAAACTGCTTGTTTTCTGGGAGCACAGTGCCTGGGTCTGGACACTGTGCTCTGGCAGTGGCCTCATGGCTTCAGTGTGGCCCTGAAGCTCCTGGAGCAGCTCCTTGTGTCCCCACCACTGCACAGGGAACTCAACTCACACACTCAAGTATGAGGGAAAAGAGGGAATGATGGCAGAGGCAAATCAGTCACTCCTTGCCTTGTTTTACTCCTGCTCTCCCTGCTGTGTTCCCATCTCCAGCACACCTGGACCAGGTTCAGAAGTGATGTTCACATCACAGAGCAGGAAATGTGAGGAAATCTCAGTCTGAAGACACTGCCTCACAATCTCCACTACCATCTCCAAGGGCCTCACAGCCCAGGAGGGAGCACAGCGAGCCAGATTAGGGAACAGATCCACTTCACACACTTATCTAGAGCTCTACTTCCAGAACAGTATTTAAAAATATTGTATGTACTTTATGTATGACACACCCATTCTGTGCTTAAAAAAGCATTTAGCTTAGCATCAATACTGACCATTATTAAATCCTTTCTGCTTTTGGCCAGGTCAGACCTGATAGCAGGGAAAGGAAAACGTCCCCTGTGCCACCCAGAGCCACCCAGAGCCCCCTGAGCCCCGCCTACCTGCCCATCAGAGTCGTAGCCCCAGCCCCGTGCACCGGCCCGGCCGTCGGCCTCGCGCCGGACCCCGCTGAGCACAAAGTGCCAGGCCCGGCTGCTCCGCGGGCGCCGCGCCATGCTGCTCCCAGACAGGTAGGCTGGGGAAAGGGACACGAGGTTACACTTCTGCCACGTCCCATGGCCACTCCCTGGGTCACCAAACCCCCCCGGGGGACCAGCACAAGATCAGCCGACGCAAAGGAAGTTCCAGCTGCACCTTTGCAAATTTCACCTGAACTTCTCTTTCTCCACCCAAGGTCAACTCCTCCGTGAGCCAGGTGTTCAGCTGGCCCCTAGAAACACTCCCAATATGCGGTGGTGGTGGCAGCAGCTGCCTCACGGCAGGAATTGGATCCAGCCACCACCTCTCACCTGGCCTGAGCAGCTTCAGGGCCGTCAGAATCACAGAATTGTTTGGGGTTGAAGGACCTTCAAGCTCATCTCGTTCCACCCCCTGCCATAGGCAGGGACACCTTCCACTAGAGCTCCAACACACGGCCTCCCTGGTGCCCAGCGACCCTCCAGCAGCTGTCCTGGCTCTGGCCACCTGCACTGCCCCAGCCCCACTGCAGCGAAGGTTGTCCACCTGCAACTGCCCTCTGAGCAAAGCCTTTTCTCTCAGTGCTGGGAGAAGAAGCAAAACCACTTTCCTGCTCTGGAGGGAAATTAGGCTTGTGACAGACCTGTCCCAACTTGCCTCAAGGACAGCAGGCAGAAGGGAAGCAGCCGCCTGTCTCCCAGTCCAGCAGGGATGTTGTTCAGAGACAGATTTCCCAAGTGCACAGCTTGACAGGCCAGCCCAGCTGCCACACAGGAGCACTGCACTGGATGTGACAGGGAAACCTCAGCTTCCAATCTCACCTCCCTGAAGTTTATCTTTGCAGAATTCAACTCCCCACCAAGAGGCACCCGCAGGGCTGTAACCCTTGAACCCTCTCCCTCAGCTCAGCCCCAAGCCAGGGTCTGCCATAAAGCTCCTGGCCCTGTTCCTCCTGTGCCTCAGTCACCAGCGGGACAGCAGCTCCTGGAAAAGCAGGACAGGCCAAGCCACAGCCAGCTGTGCAGCTGCCCATGGATGCTTTGAAGGGCTCTGGAAATCCCACCTGCTGGAATCACAGGGCTCACACAGCCATGCTGGGAAAGGACCTAAAACCCCAGCAGAAACGCCTTCTCCAGCTTTGTTGGGCACCCACAGCAGCCCAACAGAGCAGCTCTGTACCTCAGGCCCTTGCTAAAGTTGGGGCTTAGAGTCAGCACAGAGATCCCAGTACATGATCCAGCACCGATGACAGAGTCAGTCATGGAATCATTAGGGCTGAAAAAGACCTCTTGGATCAACGAGTCCAACATTCCCCCAGTACTGCCAAGGCCACCAATGACACCAAGTGCCCCATCCACACGGCTTTTAAATCCCCCCAGGGATGGTGACCCCAGCACTGCCCTGGGCAGCTGTGCCAGTGCCTGACCACCCTTCCCATGAAGGAAATTCCCAAATTTCCAACCTAAACCTCCCCTGGCACAGCCTGAGGCCCTTCCCTCTCCTCCTGTCCCTGTTCCCTGGGAGCAGAGCCCGACCCCCCCCGGCTGCCCCCTCCTGTCAGGGAGTTGTGCAGAGCCACAAGGTCCCCCCTGAGCCTCCTTTGCTCCAGGCTGAGCCCCTTTCCAGCTCCCTCAGCCGCTCCTGGGGCTCCAGCCCCTTCCCCAGCTCTGTTCCCTTCTCTGGACCCGCTCCAGCCCCCCAGAGTTTTCCTTGCCCAGAACTGCCCCTAGGATTGGAGGTGCCTCAGCAGTGCCAGCGCAGGGGACGGCCACTGTCCCGCTCCTGCTGTCTCACCGGTGCTGCCACAAAAGCCCCTCACCCCTCAGGGGCCCTGGGCCGCTGAGGCCTTTCCGCGGGCCCGAGGCGATGCTGCGGCGTGACCCGCGCTACCCCAGCACTTCCCCAGGCACCGAGCGGCGCGGAGGGACCACGGCAGACTGCCCGACCCGACCCGACCCGGCCCGGCCCGGCCCGGCCCGGCCCGGCTCCCTGGCTACGGAAGCAGCGGTTCCACCGAGGGCGGCTACCGGAGCCCCAGCTGTCCCGGCAGCTGAGGCGCGGCCGGACAGGACAAGGCCAGGCCAGGCCACCGCGCTTAGGTCGCACAACCCCGGCCCGCCCTAAGCCAAACCCCAATCCCCGGCTCCCACCTCCAGCCCGTCCCCCCGAGCCCCCCGGCCCACCTGCCCGGCCCGGCCCGGCGCTGCCCCGGCCCGGCCCCGCGGCGCTCTGACCTACTTTCCCCTCCCGGGACATAAACAATCCGCTCCCGGCACCGCCCCCCAGGCGCCCATTGGCTGCGGCCGCGCCGCGCCCCTTCTCCATTGGCTAGGCGTCCTGTCACTCACATGCGGAGGAGGACGGAGGGGGCGGGGTCTAAAGAAGCCCCTCGCTATTGGTTGTCTCGTGTGCCAATCGCCGGGAAGCGGCGCCATTGGGCGGCCGCTCGCGAAGGGAAAGCACTAAGCCTATTGGCTGATGCAAGGGGAGTGCGAGGACTAGATTGGCTGCGGCGCCCTGGAGGGCGGGTTCTTCGGTGAGAGCGCGGCCTGCGATTGGACACGGTGCCTGTTAGTCTGAGGGGCGGGGCTGTGGGCCGGCGGAAGGAGGAAGCGAGGGATGCGGGGAGGCAACATGGAGGAAACGGCCGGGGGTGAGCAGAGCAGCGGCCGCGGCCTGGAGGAACCGAGATCTGGGGTCTCGGTCTGGGGAGCCCTACTCGCCTCAAGGGGAACGTCCCGCCCGGAATGACCAGGCCTAGTGGGGGGTTAGGACCCGGTTCTGTGGAGTTCCGAGGTGCTCGGGCCGAGCCGGTGCCGCGGTGCTGGGCCCGACTCCCGGTGAGGGGAGCGCCGGGCCGGGCCAGGGTCCCATAGGCGGCGGGTCCCGGTTATGGGGAGGTGACGCTGAGCTTTGCCAGAGGCCCGGGCTCGACTCCCGCGGAAGACAGCGCCGAGTAACCGGGCCCGGCGCGGGGCTGCCGCTGTCACCGGGCGGTATCCCCGGGAGCGCCTCGCTGCGGGGCCCCGTCTCGCCCCTCCCGGCCCCCTTCTCCTCCCCTTCCCCTCCCCTTCCCGCTGTGGGCCCCGTGGCCTTTACCGTCGGCGGAGGTGCGGATGAGCTCTGCCATGGTGCATGCGGGCTCCATGCCGCCGGTGCCGCTGGGCTGCCGGGCCAGCCCCGTCCCTCGAGTCCGTGCCCGGTCGTGACGGGGCCCCAGGTGGGCGGGTGGCGTTTGCCGGCTGTGGCTGGAGCGCCCCGGCCGCCCCCCTGCCCCCTGTGCTGCCCCGGGCCGGGGACAGCGGTCCCGAGCGCTCCCTGCTCCAGGGAGCTGAGCCCAAAGCAGAGCCGGGAGCGCTGACAGCACAGCAGGGAACGGCAGGAAGGCTGGAGTGGAGCGTGGGACTGGCAGGAAGGGACTGGTGTGGCACGGAGGAAGGAAACGCCAAGGGCCTGAGCTCACCAGCAGCCTCCGGCCATGCCCGGGCTGAGCCTCACGAGCCCGGTGCGTGTTTATTGCTCTGCTGGCCAATGGCCACTGAGGTCACCGGGACAAGCCTTTGCTCCCCACACACACTGTTTGTTGCCATTGTTCTTATTGTCCCTTTTCTGATGACAAAAAGCCCGTGGCACATCCACCTCTTCTTTCCCACTGCTTTACACTGAGGTGAGACCTCACCGGGGCTGCAGCTCCTCCTGAGGGGCAGCTCCCATCTCTGGGACAGGGACAGGGAACAGCTGGAGCTGTGCCAGGCAGGGTCAGGCTGGATATCAGGGAAAGGTTCTTCCCCCAGAGGGTGCTGGGCACTTCCCAGGCTCCCCAGGGAATGGGCACGGCCCCGAGGCTGCCAGAGCTCCAGGAGCGTTTGGACAGCGCTGCCAGGGATGCCCAGGGTGGGATTGTTGGGGTGTCTGTGCAGGGCCTGGGTGGGACTGGGTGATCCCTGTGGGTCCCTTCCCACTCGGGATGTTCTGTGACTCTGATACCCCTGCAGACAGAGCCAGCCTGGCCGGGGTGCGGCACATCCTGCTGGTACTCTCCGGGAAGGGCGGCGTTGGGAAGAGCACCATCTCCACTGAGCTGGCCCTGGCGCTGCGCAGCGCTGGGAAGAAGGTGAGAGAGGGTTTGGGGTGCTGAGCTCTGGCTTTTCCCTTCCAGCCTCCAGCTGGGCTGGGTTTTGCCCACCCTTTCCATGTGGGTGGGCAGTGTGTGGATTCCCTGGGAAAATGCAATTTGTGATAGTGTGATCCAGTTCAGGTACCTGGATCAGATACTGCAGTTCATTTCTCTTTTATCTGTTATCTTAAATCACCCAATATTTGTTGTTGAACTTGGCCTGAGATGTGACTTTGCTCCTTTGTGGTGTCACCCTCACTCCCTCTGTGGGGTGAAGTGAGTGAGCTCAAGGACTCTTAAAATGGGGACAAAAAGGAAACATGTGAGCAGGAGACAGACTGAATCCCCCGAGGATCTTATTAAAAGCTCTGTGCAGCCAGTGCCACTTGGGTTCTGGCATAAAGCACTTGGAAACACCCCAGAGATGCTCCTTGGGGAGAAGGAGGTCGGGAGGGACGTGAAGTGTAAAGCATTTGTGTTTCAAATGTGGCTGCTGAACTGCCGAGGCTGTTGTGGAAGTGCTGTGAGCAGCCCAGAGTTGGGTGCTTGGGGTTGCTGGGCCTGTCCGAAGGGCTGTGCCTGTCCCCAGGTGGGGATCCTGGACGTGGACCTGTGTGGCCCCAGCATCCCCCGCATGCTGAGGGTGCAGGACAGCGCCGTGCACCAGTGTGACAGTGGCTGGGTCCCCGTCTTCGTGGGCCAGGACAAGGCCATCGCCCTCATGTCCATCGGCTTCCTGCTGGAGAGGCCGGACGATGCCGTGGTGTGGAGAGGACCCAAGAAAAACGGTAACAAAACCTTCTGTGAACGCTCCTGGAGGTGCTGCTGCCTCCTGGAGATGTTATTCCTTGGGGGAATGAAGCTCCAGTTCCACAAGGGTGGGTTTAAATCCCTCACATGGTGTGCTGACAGACAGCCTTGTCCCCTCTCCCTGGCTCCCTGTCACCCAGGGCACTTCCCAACCCCTGTCCCACAGCTCCCAAGCCACCTGCTGAAACCCGTTGTGGTTTGGGTTTTTTTTTATCTGCCCCTTTTATTTCCATAGCTTTGATCAAACAATTTCTCACTGACGTGGCCTGGGGGGACCTGGACTTCCTCATCGTGGACACACCGCCGGGCACGTCCGACGAGCACATCTCCACCGTGGAGGCCTTGAGGCCCTTCCAGCTGCTCGGAGCGATCCTGGTCACGACACCTCAGGTAGGACACGGGGCTGGAATTCCTGGCAGGCTGGAGGTTTGGAGGGGGAAAAAATGCACACCAGGTTTGCACAGGGCTGTCTCGTTGTACACATCTGCTCTGGAGCCGCAGTCAGTGTGCGCAGAGGGATCCCCAGTTCCTGTTGTTCCCCCTCAGGCTGTGTCCGTGGGGGATGTGAGGCGGGAGCTGACGTTCTGTAGGAAGGCGGGACTGCGGATCCTCGGCATCGTGGAGAACATGAGCGGCTTCGTGTGCCCTCACTGCTCTGTGAGCTCTCCTGACCTTATTGTCCAGCCTTGGGGCTCTTGTGGGCTCTTCCTTGTACTAGTGGGGTGCTGAGCCTTGGGTGGCAAATCGGGAAATGCCATGGGGGTGATGCTGTGAGCCAGGGAGGGGAGACGCTGCCAGCTCTGGGCTCTGCTCAGGAGCACTGGGAGAGGGCGGGGGCACAGCGAGTGCCTGGGGCTGGAGGGTGGAGGGGAGCTGGCTCTGCTCAGGGCCTGGCAGCACCTGCCTTGTCACCCAGGGCTCTGGGCTTCCTGACTCACTGCTCATTCCTTCAGGAATGCACAAACATCTTCTCCAAAGGGGGAGGTGAGGAGCTGGCCAAGCATGCCGGGGTGCCCTTCCTGGGTGAGTGGCTCTGCTCAGGGTGATCTCATGGTGCTGTGGGAGGGCTGAGCACAGAGAAGGAGCATCAGGGAAGGGGGGTGGGCTGGGCTGTGAGCCCCAGGCACCTGGGCAGAGCTGAGGTTTGTGCTTTGCTTCTCTGCCATCCAAACTCCTCACATTTGGCCCCTGGCCCTGTTGGGCCAGAGATGGTGATGCCACATCATGGTGACAGCGTAAACAAGCCTGGAGTTCCATGAGAACCATGTTGGAATGTCTGGAGCCTTCCTGAGAAATGGGGGCTGAGGGCTGAACCCTGTCCCTGGGACAGGGGATCAGAGGGGATCAGCCCACGTCCCTGGGCTGGGATCAGAGGGGAGAGCCCTTCTCATGAAGCACCAGGGTGGGGTGGGGTCTTGGGCCCAGAGGAGGTGGTTGCAAGTGAGAATTGTCTCCTGGAGAGCTCTGGGAGGGCAGTGGCTGCTCTTCCCTACCCCTTTCACTGGAGTTGACCCTGGCAGTGTGTTTTTGATCCCTGGCTGCAGACCCTGGCTGTACAGGGAGCGAGCTCTCACCCTCCTCTCCCCTGTCCCACAGGCTGCGTCCCCCTGGACCCCCAGCTCAGCCAGAGCTTGGAAGAAGGCAGAGACTTCATCCAAGAGTTTCCCAAGAGCTCTGCCTTCCCTGCCTTGACTCACATTGCCCAGCAGATCTTGGATACATCACAGAGGAGCTCCTGAGGAGGGTGTGGAGCTGAACTGGTGCCAGGCTGGCAGCCCCAGCAGCGGGAAGGGGCTGCAGGAGCTGTTTAACTCAAACTGTCTCACTGGGGGGTGTGAGGGAGGGAGGGGAGAGCACAGATTGCTGCTGGCAGTGCCAGGGGGAAGCAGCTCCATCCCCTCAGACCCAAAGAGACTCTGGAGCTGCTGTGTCAAGCGCTGTTCTTCCCTCAGCGATCCCAGACGGCTCCGATCACCTGGATCGCGGCTCCGTGTGCTGCTGCCTTCTCCCGCTGCCCCTGCCTGATGGATCACACAGGGCCTGCTTCAGTGGCTGGGTCGTGCTGGCTGCTCCCACGTGGAGCCAGGCCAGGCCCCTGTGCTCAGAATTCTCAGCTCACTGGTTCCTGACGGGCGGTGAGGGCACGGCGTGGGCTGGGTGTGAGGAAAAGCCTTCGGGAGCTGTCTGGGAGCTGCAGCCCATCGTGCTGGGAACGAGGCCTTGGGGTCTGCTGGGGGTGTGTGGCTCAGGAATATTTTTCGAGGTTCCAGGCAGTAAACACTCTTCTTAAAATGCAGGTCTGTGACTTCTGTTCTTCCATGGCTTCAGGCCTCGCTGTAGCTCTGAATATTGGCCCGTCACATGCATCAAGGTGCTTCCTGCTTTTCCCTGGTTTCCTTGCTGGAATTCAGCTGATTCTCTCCTATAACAGCATCAGGATCCAGCCTGTCCCTTGTCTTGCAGTGAGCTGGCCCTGGCAGCCCTTCATGGGCTCTTCTCCAACCCCAGCCTGGGGCTCCTCTGTGTCCCCAGGTGGTTCCTGCTCCATTCACTTCCGAGTGTCCCTGCACCTCTTCCCACGGGCTGCTGCTCCCATGGGACCTGCCGTCCTCTTGCAGGCTTGAGTTAAGCTGGGGAAGCAAATGAAGGCCTTGCATCTTATCTCCCTCCCTCCTGGACTCTGAGGCCCTCCTGCCTGCCTCCCTGGCCACCTTTGGGACTCATCCTCACTGAGGTTTCGGGAAGATGGGGAAATGCTGGATTTCCACTAACGAGGCTGGATTACAGCAGCCAGGCACTGCTTGCAGGAGGGCAGGAGCTGCATCCACCCCTGCTCCTGCTGCACAAGGACCCACACCCGAGCAGGTTTCCCCTCATGCAATTTTCCAGGAAAATTTTGTCTGACCTTTGGACACTTACCTGGGATTTGGAGAGCCAGGCAGTAGTGCTGGAATCTCTCAGGGCTGTTGGCTTCTGTGGGATAGCTGGGCATTTCTTGCTCCCTCCCTGGGAACGTGCCACCCACCCAGGGCTTGCAGGAAATGCTGGGAGCCCCCCTGGAGCCTGAATCCCTCACCCTGAGGGGCTCTGGGGAGAAATCCCGGCCGGGGGCAGCACAAGCTTTGGAAAAAATATAACTTACAAGGTGGGTTGCAATAGCTCCAAAGGTTTATTTGTCTGCTGCCATTTATCAGGTGAGCAACGTGTGCCTTTCTGTGCCCTGCCTACACCTGCTGCTGCAAGGGATTGTTACAGCAAGTCCTCTGCCCCCTTCCCTAAGCTTGGGGGGGCTTTTAGGATTTCTCCACTGCTCCATGGCAGGAAAATGCTTTGTTTTGTCTCATAAAGGTCCTGGCCTGGGCAGGGCTGCCCCTTGCTGTGGCTGCAGGGCTGGGGGGTGCAGCATTCCCCCATCCAGAGATGCTCCTGCTGGGAGCTGAGAGCAACCATGCTCTGCCCTGGGGCTGCTATTTAAATATTAAGGGACTGAAATACTCAGTTTGAAGCCCAGGGGGCTGGTGCCCATCCAGCATCTTCTGAGCAAGGCGGCTGCTGGAGGTGCTCGTCTGGGGTGGGCACAGAGCCCCAGCTGCTGCTGCTGCCCCGGGGAGGCCGGGCCAGGGCCAGGGCGGTGGCGGATGAGGGTCCCTGGGGGGGCCAGCCCAGCTCAGCAGTGAGCAAAGCTCTCCTCAGCGGTGTCGCGGAGGTCCAGCCCCGCCAGGCCCGGGGGGTGCAGGCAGGTGAGGTTGTTGTAGGTGTAGATGGGGACATGGGTGTCGTCCCCCTCGGCCACCGACTGCACGAAGCGCGGGACCACCGCGGGGTGCTGCAGGGAGAAGTCCCGCAGGCCCTTCAGCGAGCAGTTGCAGTGCCAGGTGTTGCCCCCCAGCCAGAGCTGCTCCAGGGCGAAGGGGGGGCGCAGGAATGCCACCGAGAAGGTCTCCAGGGAGTTATTCCTCAGGCTGAGGTACCGCAGGTTGGCCAGGGGGGAGATGACGCTGTTGTCCAGTGTCTCCAGCTGGTTGTGGGAGAGGTCGAGCCAGAAGAGTCTCTGGAGCGGGCTGAAGGTGTCCTGGGAGATCTCCAGGAGCTGGTTGGAGGAGAGGAAGAGGTACTCCAGGTTGCTCAGCCCCACAAAGAGCTGGGGCGAAAGGTGGCTCAGCCTGTTGTGCTTCAGGTCGAGCTCCAGGAGCTCGTGCAGTTCGCTGAAGCTCTGGTCCTCGATGAGGGAGATGCTGTTGTGCTGCAGGAAGAGCCGCCGCAGGCTGGAGAGCCCGGAGAAGGTGTTGGCCCGGATCCTGCCCACGCAGCTGTGCTCCAGGTGGAGGCTGTGCAGCTTGGTGACCCCCTTGAAGACAAAGTCAGGCAGGACCTTGATGCAGTTGGCAGACAAGTGCATCACGGCCACGTTGTGCAGCCCCAGGAAGGCCCCGGCCCTGATGTCCTGCAGCTGGTTGTTGTTGAGGCTGAGCACCTCCAGCTGGCCCAGCCCCTCGAAGGTCCTTTCCGCCAGGCTCCGGATCCGGTTGTGCCCCAGCTGCAGCTCCTCCAGGAACTGGAGGTCCTTGAAAGTCCTGGGCCTCAGGCTGGTGATGGAGTTGGTGGACAAGCGCAGGACGTGCAGGCTCAGGAGGCCCAGGAAGGTGTCCTCGTAGAGCGAGACCAGGCGGTTGTGGGACAGGTCCAGCCACCGCAGGGACTTCATGCCCATGAAGGCGCGGGGCGCGATGGCGTTGATGTGGTTGTGGTTCAGGTACAGCTTCTGCAGCTTCTGCAGCTTGACAAAGATGTTGATCTTGATGCCCTTGAGCGCGTTCCCGCTCAGGTCCAGCTCCTTCAGCTCGGTGAGGCTGCAGAAGAGCTGGTGCTGGAGGTAGGGCAGCTTGTTCCCAGCCAGGATCAGCTCCCTCAGGTTGGGCAGGTCATGGAACACCCTGTCAGGCAGCACCACCAGCGAGTTCCAGCCCAGGTTCAGGTACCAGAGGTTGGAGAGCCCAGCGAACAGCCCTTCCTCCACCTTGCTGAAGTGGTTGTTGTTGAGGCTGAGGGACACGAGGTTCTGGGTGTGCAGGAAGGTGTGCGGAGCCAGGTGCTTGAGGCGGTTGCGCTCCAGGTGCAGGTGGTAGAGGCTGCGCAGCCCGTGGAAGGCGTGCTGCTCCACGGAGCCCAGCTGGCTGCTCTGCAGGTCCAGGAAGTCCAGGGCTGATAAATTCCTGAAGGCAGCGGCCGGCAGCAGCGTGAAGTTGTTGCCGTCCAGCCACAGGGCTTTGGCGTTGGGGGGCACGTCCTCGGGCAGGCGCGTCAGGTTGCGGCCGCTGCAGAAGACGTTCAGCTCCTCGCTGTAATCGTCCAGGCTGCAGGCGCAGGGGCTGGGGCAGCGCGGGCCGTCCCCGTCCCCCGGCTCCTTCGAGGGGTCCCCCCCGGGGGGCTGGGAGGCTGCAGCCAGCAGCAGGGCCAGGGGGAGCAGGAGGGGGATGCCTGCTGGGGGGGGGGGGGGTGGAGGAAAGGGGACGCTGTCAGTGCAGGGCTGCGGCTGCTCTAGGGGACACCCTTGGGACCCCCTGGCCGGGTGCCTGCACCGCTGGGGCTGGGGAGTGAAGGGGTCACTCCCCAACCCGTTGCACACACGGGGCAGCTGCAGGAGTTTTCAGAGGCTGGATCCCTTGGGATACGGTGCAAGATCATCACCCCCCCTCCTGCCACAGCTCTGACCCCTCAGCTTCAGGGACCCCCCCAAATCCATCTCTATATTACAGCAGCAGCTTCTCTCTTTTACAGGGAAAAGCTCCCAGACCCCTCTCCCCTTCCTCGCCAGCTGCCCCCCTTTGACTCGCTCAGCCCTGCGGGGTCTCAGTACCACGGCCCTTGCCCATCCCTGCGCTCCCCATCCGGGCTCGGACTCTGCCCTACAGTGCCTGCAGCCCCCCAGGCAGCTCGGGGGCCCCCAAAATGTCCTGTTAGCAGTGGAGGAGGAGCAGAGCAAAGGGTGATTGAAGCCTGGGCAGAGTCTCAGCGTGTGTCCCCCCCCAGCCCCAGCCTGGACGGGAGCAGTTCCAGCCTTACCTTTGCCTGTGCTCATGGCGGCGGGCAGGGCAGGGCTCCCGCTCCCGCTCCGCTCTCCAGCCCCTCCGACTGCGCAGGGATGGATGGAGCAACCACCTTGACGCCTGTCCAGCCGCCCGCCCGGCCGGCCTTAACCCCACTGCTGCTGGCCCGGGCCGCGGCCGAGCCCCGGGGACAGCCTGGCCGGCGGCAGTGGCACCGGCACGGGCTCGGTGGCACCGGCACGGGCTCCTCGCTGCTCCCCCGGCTCTGGGACTGCCTTTAGGGCAACTCGGCAAAGGGGCACGGAATGAGATGTCCAGGAACCTGATGGGGGTTCTGCAGAGGGTGGTCCTGCCAGGGATGGGGGTTGTGTGGGCTTTGAGTGCGGAGGGAGGAATGGGGTGACCTCACAGGGTGTCCCACCACCGCGCCCTGAGCTCCGGGAGGGTTCTGAGCAGCAGCACTGACCCTTCCCTGCCTTGCTCTGCCAGGGATGCCCTGGGATAAGCCCTGGCACTGGGTCCTCACTTTCCATCAGGACACAAAAGCCACACGCTGGGGCTTGGAGCATCTGCAGGGATTAAAGGTTTGGGGATCATCTCTAGTATGAGATGGGCTGAAACACCTGAGGGTTTGTGGGGATGCAAGTGGGAAATGAGCTGGAAAATGGGAAAAAACTCTTCCCTGTGTGGCACTGAAAACCTCGGGGCAGAACCCTCAGCCCCTCCTGTGGGCATTTCCCCATTTTCCCTCCTGTCTTGCCGTATGGGTGGGGATGGTGCTGGGAGCTCTACCCCCTGCTCTGCCCAGTGCTTCTGTGCCAAAGGGGGAACAGAGAACAAAGCCAGGGGCCCCCTGGTGAGGTGGTGGCTGTGGGGGTGCCCCACTCCTCTGGCAGGCCCCCATCCAGCGGGGTGAGGATGGGTGATGCTCCAGGGCTCCAGATCACCCTCTGCCCCTGGCAGCTCATCAAAACCACCCCGGGAAGGCCGCTGACCCCATCCTGTGTCCCAGGTCATTTCCCCACCAGGCTCCAACACAGCTTCTGTGGAATCTTTTACCAGTTTCCAGGAAAGAAAAAGAAAGAAAAAGCCCCAGCAAGAGGAGCCCTGCGGCCAGCAGCTGCCAGATGGAAAAGCCATGGCTCAACCTTCCCCTGTCCTGGTAGCCCCCTTCCTCCCTGGAGGGGCACCAGGCTGGCACCACTCACACCCACACCTCCAGGAACAGGCATCTCCCCCTGGGGTTGTCCCTCCCAGCCCTGGTTCCCCCAGGCTGGTTTGGGAGGTGCAGGTGGAGCAGGGATTCTCTCCCCCACCGTTCCCACACCATGCTCCCACCTTGCCCCTTCCCACAGGAGCCTGGCATCTCCCCAGCTCACATCACAGCTCTTCACCAGGCATCTCCATGCCCATGGGAAGAGGTGTTGGAGAGAGACATCCAGGCTCCAGCCTTGCCACCCAACTTTCCCACAGGCTCTGTTTTCTCTCTTCCCTTTTGGCCCCGAGTGGAATTCTCCTCCCCCTCTATTTTAATCCTGTCTTCTGGGAATTTATAGATCAGGAGGGAGAAATGAGGGATAGGGATACATGCGCCCACTAATAGGCACTGAGCACATATTGACACAAGGTGTAATCAATCTGGAAGCTAGAAAGAGCTGAACCAGCACAGCTCAGCCAGCCAAAACCCACAAAACCTCGTTGGGAAGTTTAAACAAGCCCTGCCTGCAGCTGGGAGCAGGTTTATCCCTGCCTCCAGCAGGGGTAATATCAATATTTCCCTCCCCAGGGGAAATATAAAACGAGATGCGATGGGAAAATAAGGAGGGTAAATAAGGAAATCCCTTCCCAGTGTGGGTGTGGTGCAGGGAGGAGCTGGACCCATCCCCACCTTTAGAGGTCCTTGAAGCATCTCCTCTGGGCCTGGCTCCACCTTTAGACCTCCCTGGGGACCTCTCCTCCGGATGTGTCCCGTCTCCTGTGGCAGGAGATGCTGGGACCCTGCGGGTGTTGGTCCCTGCACCCCAGGCCCCCCCATCTGCCCAGGGAACCACAGCTCCACCATGGGGACCTCGGTTTGGGGGTGTCCCCTTCTCAGGGTGCCCCTGGCCAATGTGGGGACCCCCCCATCTGATCCCCCCACCGCTCCAGCTCCAGCAGATAAACTCCCCAGGCCGGGACCAAAGTCTGAGCCCCTCCCCTGGTTGCCATGGAGAAGGCTGTAATGGTGTTAGGAAAAGCAGCAAAATCATAAAAAAGTAGTTTTTAAACCTATTTAAACTCTAAGGAATCATTTACCTTCCCCAGCAGCCCCCCTGTGCCTGCAGGTCCGTCCCCAGGGAGCTTCCCAGTGCCTTTGGGTGGGACATGCCACCAGCTGTCCCTGTTCTGTCCCTGGGCTGGCTGAACTGGGGAGGGGACAGTGCTGGGCCACATCTGCTGTGGGACCCCGGCACATCCCTGCTCCGTCCCCACCCAGCCAGGGGGAGCGGGCAGGGACCCTCTGGACACCGGCAGGGACAGCACCCGCCCAATGAGCCCTGAGGGGAGCAGGGAGGTGACACGTGTGGCGTTGTCACAGCTGAGTTAGGGAGTATTTTTAGCAAATCTTGCCAAATATTGTCCCTGTCTGGAGGAGAGCATCTCGCGTTGCCAGGGCAACCAGCACTCCTGCTCCTCTTTCAGGACCAAAAACGTGCCCGATAAAGATGGGAGGGGTGACACCAGCACCACAGAGCTTGTGCCACTCTCTGGGGGACACCAGCAGGGACCAAGCCCCAGGAGTGGTGCTTTGCCTGGTGCTCACTGACCCCCCACCTTTCTGGTCATCCTGGTCCCTGCTACAGGAGATGGGCACTGAGGAGTGGTGGCAGCTACTGGCAAAAGTCCCCACGGGCATCTCTGAGTGCCACCTGCTGCCCTGCCACGGCTGCAGAGCCCGTGTGGGAAGTTGGGAAAGGTGCTCCCAGGGATGCCAAACCCTGGTGGCCCACGTGGCCACGCGGAACTGCATCACCAACACCAGTCTGGCCAGACTGGTTGGACTGGGAGGGGCAAGGATGTCCCCAAGACATGACTCAGGGTGGCCAGGGCCATTGCTGGAAGCACAGATGGGAAAATTCCCAAACACTGAGGTGTTTGGGAGAAGAGGAGCCCTGGGAGTAGGAATTTGGAGGCAATGGAGGCAGGGAATGGCAGGAGAGCAGTGGCTGTCAGAGTGGAACTGGGCTGGGGGAGTGAGCAGAGGGAAGGGAGGCAGCCACCCTGCCTACCTGATCCTGATGGCAGTGCCAGGGTGGGTGGGGAGACGGGAAAGGCATTTTCCATGTTCTGTGTCAGCCCTGCAGACCTGGACATCGGCTTCCTGCTGGATGGAGGGAGCAGCCTGGTCCTCGGGGTGCCTGGCTGGAGCGATGGGGTGAGAGTGGGGCAGAGGGACCCCGGCTTCCCTCCTGCCCGTGATCACAAGGCCATGACCCCACTCCTTCTGCCAGGGTGTCCCTGCCTGCCCCATCCCAACCCTCCTTCCAGCCCTGCGGGGAAGCCCCTGGAGATGCCAGGGGTGACAAAGGGGACGTGGGGTGGCAGTGGGTGCTGGCAGCCCGCAAACCCAGCACCTCCGGGGCTGCGTCGCCAGAGGGGTGTCCAGAGGGGTGATCAGCAGGGTAGGGAGAGGATTCTCCCCCTCAGCCCCCCTGGAGCACACACACATCCCACCCTGGGATCCTGGGCCAGGGCAGGCCTGGATGGGTCAGAGCCGACCCAGAGGGGACCATGGAGGTGGTCAGGGGCTGGAAGAACCTTTCCTGTTCTTTGTGGGGGAGCTGGGAGAGGTTCTGCAGCTCCCTCCTCCTCTCCCCTCTCCAGCCTGGGAGACCTGGGGCTGTCCAGCCTGGAGAAGACCTTGTGGCAGCCTTAGGGCTTGGAAAAGTGACAGAAGCTTTTCCTCAAGCCAGGAGAAAGAGTGATGGTTTTAAACTGGAAGAGGGTGGGTTTAGGTTGGACACAAAGAGAAGATGAGTTGGGGTGGATCAGTGGGAGTCGGGTGCCCAGAGGATTCCCCATCCCTGGGCTGTGGCACCTCAGGCGTCCCGAGTGCCAGGGTACTCCAGCGGCATCCCAGGAGGAATTTGTGAGATCCGGGAGCGGACGCGAATTCCCTTTGCTGGCGCTGGAAGCCAGATGGAGCCCGTCACTGCGCTGCCGCCGTGCGGCCCTGCCGAGAGCTCCGGAGAGCGCGGGGCTGCTCCCCCTGCTCCGCTCGGGGGTCCCCTGCGGGGCCACAGGGTCCCCTGGAGGGCAGAGGGTGGGGTGTGACCCTGCCGAGGGCTGGCAGGGCTGGAGGAGAGCTGACAACACTCAGCGGGATCGGGCCGGCGGCTGCGCGCTCCAAAGCTTCCCCTGGAGCTCCTGGATTTGGGAGCGGTTTCATCTCCCAAAGCTGCATTCCCGGGGCTGCGCTCAAGGGGTCCCTGACGAGAAGAGTGAAAATCCCTCAGAACAGAGCTGGGATTTGCATTTGGATCTGGTGGGGTTGTGTGGCTCAGTCCGGAATGGTGCTGGAGATTCCGAGCTGCAGTGACACCCCAAAACTTCATTTTTTCAGCCCGAATCTGCTTTTTTGTGGTGTTGCCCAGGACAAAATTGGCTTCGTATTCCCGACCCGTGGGAAAAGCGGTCGCTGTCCTTCCTGGTGGCGGCACGGGTGCGTTCGCAGACACAAAGCCGTGTTTGCGCCCGGGAATTGCCCTCTCCCGGGTGCCACGGGCTCCCCGCGGCTCAGCGAGCCCTCAGCTGACGGGTGGGGCTGCTCCCCCCCCCAAACCGGGGTCTCAGGGTCCGGGACAGCATCCGGGGGGTGGAGGTGCCCATCCTTGGGGTATCCATGTGGGGCTGGGACCCCTCGGGGGTTGGAGTTGCTGCTCAGCTCCTCCGTGTGCCCGAATCCCCCCCCCCCCGAGGCTCCCGAGCTCCCGGCGCCGTGGGCAGGGTGTGAATTCGGCTCCGAGCTGGGTGTGAAGAGACTGTGAATTCTCATCAACACTTTCATTACCTTAATAAAATTACTTCAGGTCTGTTAAGTTCTTTTGCAGAAAAACAAGCCGTAATTGCACGCTTTGCTCGCTTCTCCTTCCCCTGAGCCCCCCCAAACGCTCAGCCCCTGCGTCTGGCCCCTGCGGACCTTCCCTGAGGGGCTTTGGGGTCTCCTCCGGCAGCCTGGAACAGGTGAGGAGCTCTGCTTGTCACGGGGCTTCTGTCAGGATGGCCCCTCTCCCTCTCATCCCCTGAGCTCTGACAGATCTAAGGAGTTATTCAGAGCTCTGGGCTTTTTTGAACATCATATTGTCAAAGCTTTTCTTCTGTGGGAGATAGAGTCTTACCTAAACTCACCCACTCTACAGAAATAGCAGCAATAATAAGCCTGAAATGAGGAGATTAAGAGCTGGAATTCATTTTAGAATCACAAGAGTTTGAGTTGGAAAGGGCCTTTAAAGGTCTCCCGGTCCATCTGATTTTACTCCTCTTCAAGGTTTTCCTTCAAAGTTTTCTCCACTCTGCCCTGCACTCCCTGCTACTCTCACTCTGACCTTGGAGATTCTGCAAGAACTTTGGGCTGTGGGATTTGTCCCATTCCAGCCTGGCAGGTCCCAGTTTGGAGCCAGCAGCAGCACACAGACCAGCACAGTCCGGGTTTAGCAGTCTGGGCTAATCCAGGCTTGTTTTGATGCTTGCTTTGCTTTAAAACGTGTTTTTCCACACAGCATCTCTGATATGAAGGGATAAATTGGGAAAGGTCTTTTAGCTGGGGCTGAACTCAGAGATCCTGGACCTTTTGGGCAGCTCATTGGCACAGGAGGTTCGAGGGCTGCAGAGATCAAGGGAAAGTTGCCTGGAAGCAAACTGGATACTCCGGGATGGTCTCGGAGCAGGTGGTTGGATTAGTGGGTTAATTAATGGGTTGATCAGACCTTGGAATCCTGGAATGGTTTGGGTGGGAAGGGACCTTAAAGCCCATCTTGTTCCACCCCTGCCAAGGCAGGGACACCT
The DNA here is from genome assembly GCF_041296385.1 of Aphelocoma coerulescens. Taxonomy (NCBI): domain Eukaryota; kingdom Metazoa; phylum Chordata; class Aves; order Passeriformes; family Corvidae; genus Aphelocoma; species Aphelocoma coerulescens. Next base: position 2,168,492 of record NC_091028.1, read on the forward strand.
TCCACTGTCCCAGGCTGCTCCAAGCCCCATCCAACCTGGGCTTGGACACTGCCAGGGATCCAGGGGCAGCCACAGCTTCTCTGGGCACCCTGTGCCAGGGCCTGCCCACCCTCCCAGGGAACAATTCCTTCCCAATATCCCATCCATCCCTGCTCTCTATTCACTAAATTTCTCCTCTGTTACTTTGAAATCTTTCCCCTTGTTCTATCACCATGGAAAAAGTCACTCTCCCTCTTTGTTGTCAGCCCCCTAAAGCACTGGAATATCCCTGCGCAGGAGCTGGAGGCCAAACCTACAGCCAGGTTTGGGAATGGTCCATGACAAAGGCTGGTACCCCCTCACTGGCAATATTGCTGCCCTGGGGGTGCTCCTGAGCTGCTGGTTCCAGTCTCTGCTGTGGGCTGAGCTGGGAATACAGAAACCTCCTGGGAAGTGCCATTGCTCTCCCTCTAGCAGCTCCCAGGGTGGCTGTGAGATTTGGAGCCACCTTAAAATCGAGGTGGAAGCCGCACCCTCTGGTAACCACAGTTGGTAGCAACAGCGCTGGACCTCGAGGGAGACGCTCCTTAGAGATCCTCGGATCCTTCCTTGGCTTCTCAGCCGCTGCCTGCCCAACTCTGTGCAGAGATCCCGGCCTCTGAGCACATGGATCTTGGGATTGTTGCAGAGAATGAGAATGTGAGTACTCTGACAGAGCGCCTCGCTGACTGAAAATTCAGGTGTGAAGGTCCACAGCCCTTCCCAGGTCATGGAAGCAGCGCTCTGCCAGGGAAATTCCAGTTACAGGGGAGAAATGGCAGCTGGAAAGCCTGGCTTGAATGCTGGATGTGCTGAGCTCTTCCAGCAGCAGTGGTGGGAGGGTGGCAGGGGGAGAGGAGGGCTCAGCCGGAGCTGCTCTGTGCCTGCAGGTGCAGCTGGAGGACAGGAACGAGGGGATGCACCACCTTGGAGACCCCCAGGAGGAGATGGGGAAGCTGCCTGGCTCCAAGAAAGATTTTCCAGGCAGGATGGTCCTCAGTGAAGAGGAAAAACTGAAGGTAAAACTTTGGGAGTTGGAGAGAACTGAGCTGTGAAGCCGTGTGAGGCCAGTAGAGCCACAGTGGAAAATCTGGGGGGAAATTCCTCCTCTAGAGGGGGATGTGTTGTGCTCAAACATCACACTGGCCTCAGAATCCATCCACGGCCTTCACCGAATCCTTCCTCTCTCCCAGATTTCCAAAGACCTCGTGGATCTCCAAATCGAGACGAACAAAATGAAGGAGCGTTATGAGACTGAGAACTTCGAACTGAAAAATACGGTACCCACGTTTTGGAATAGCCCATTTCAGCCCTGCCAGTACCTCCATCCAGCTCTGCAGCTCCTACACACCCACCTTGCTTTGCTTGGCATCTTCTCCCGGCTTTAGATGGAGCTGGATTCCCCCCCCCGCAGCTCCCCAGATCCCAGGAACTCCCATGAAATCATCTCCCTGTGCTTGCTGCTGGCCTGGGCCACATCTAATCCTGCTGCCTCCCCTGTGCAGCTCCAGGCCCTGGAGAGCCGAGTGCAGGAGCTGGAGCTGTGCAGTGCCAGGGTCACGGAGGAGCGAGATTCCTTGCGGGAGCGCCTGCGGGTCCTGGAGAGCAGCCGGCAGCAGCTGGCAGAGGAGTTCATCATCCTGAAAAGCAACTACCTGGCCCTTGGCAGAGAACTGGACCAGGAGGTGAGAGAGGCTGCAGAGCTCATCCCAGGGCTCATCCCAGCTCTGCCTCACATTTCCCTGCTGTGCAGATACCTTGGTTGGCTTTCGGATGTGCATCCCTGTCTCAGCTCAGGTCCAGGGAGGCTTCTCATGCAATTGTACAAAAGTTCTTGTTGAGGGGACCTCTCAAAGGCCACCAAGCCCATCCAGTGCCACCCCTGCCAAGGCAGGGACACCTTCCACTGTCCCAGGTTGCTCCAAGCCCCATCCAACCTGGCCTTGCACACTGCCAGGGATCCAGGGGCAGCCACAGCTGCTCTGGGCACCCTGTGCCAGGGCCTCCCCACCCTCACAGGGAACAATTCCTTCCCAGTATCCCATCCAGCCCTGCCCTCTGGCACTGGGAAGCCATTCCCTGTGTCCTGTCCCTCCATCCCTTGTCCCCAGTCCCTCTGCAGCTCTCCTGGAGCCCCTTTAGGCCCTGCAAGGGGCTCTGAGGTGTCCCTGGAGCCTTCTCTTGTCCAGGTGAACATCCCCAGCTCTCCCAGCCTGGCTCCAGAGCAGAGGGGCTCCAGCCCTTGGAGAACCTCTGTGGCCTCCCCTGGACTCTCTCCAGCAGCTCCTCGTCCCTCTGCTGTTGGCCCCAGGGCTGGGGCAGCTCTGCAGGTGGGGTCTCACCTGAGGGGGCACAGGGACAGAATCCCCCCTCCCCTGCTGCCCACACTGGGGCTCAGCCCAGGGCACTGGGGGGGTTCAGGGTCCCAGCACAGACGACCATGACATGTCCAGACCCGGAGCCTCTGAGCTGTGACACGGCACAGCCCGGCCATGGGACTGTCTCCAAGGATTTAATGTAACAGAGCCCCCTTCTCGCAGGGCATGCGGGACCTGCCCTCACAGCGGGGACAGAGCCAGGACAGGGCTGGGACAGAGCTGGGACAGGGCTGGGACAGGGCTGGGATAGAGCTGGGACAGGGCTGGGACAGGGCTGGGACAGGGCTGGGACAGGGCTGGGATAGAGCTGGGACAGGGCTGGGACAGGGCTGGGACAGGGCTGGGATAGAGCTGGGACAGGGCTGGGACAGGGCTGGGACAGGGCTGGGACAGGGCTGGGATAGAGCTGGGACAGGGCTGGGACAGGGCTGGGACAGGGCTGGGATAGAGCTGGGACAGGGCTGGGATAGAGCTGGGACAGGGCTGGGATAGAGCTGGGATAGAGCTGGGACAGGGCTGGGATAGAGCTGGGACAGGGCTGGGACAGGGCTGGGACAGGGCTGGGACAGAGCTGGGACAGGGCTGGGACAGGGCTGGGATAGAGCTGGGACAGAGCTGGGACAGGGCTGGGACAGGGCTGGGATAGAGCTGGGACAGGGCTGGGACAGGGCTGGGATAGAGCTGGGATAGAGCTGGGACAGGGCTGGGATAGAGCTGGGACAGGGCTGGGACAGGGCTGGGAAAGGGCTGGGACAGGGCTGGGATAGAGCTGGGACAGGGCTGGGACAGGGCTGGGATAGAGCTGGGACAGAGCTGGGAAAGGGCTGGGACAGAGCTGGGACAGGGCTGGGACAGGGCTGGGATAGAGCTGGGACAGAGCTGGGACAGGGCTGGGACAGGGCTGGGACAGAGCTGGGACAGGGCTGGGACAGGGCTGGGACAGGGCTGGGAAAGGGCTGGGACAGGGCTGGGATAGGGCTGGGACAGGGCTGGGATAGAGCTGGGACAGAGCTGGGACAGGGCTGGGACAGGGCTGGGACAGGGCTGGGACAGAGCTGGGATAGAGCTGGGACAGGGCTGGGACAGGGCTGGGACAGGGCGGGGAAAGGGCTGGGACAGGGCTGGGATAGAGCTGGGACAGGGCTGGGACAGGGCTGGGACAGAGCTGGGACAGGGCTGGGATAGGGCTGGGATAGAGCTGGGATAGAGCTGGGACAGGGCTGGGACAGGGCTGGGATAGAGCTGGGACAGGGCTGGGACAGGGCTGGGATAGAGCTGGGACAGGGCTGGGACAGGGCTGTGCCCACGCTGACCCGCTGCTCCCCCGGCACCCCGCGGGCAGAGCCCTCCCGCTCCCCCCGCGGCCCCACGGCGCTGCCCGGAGGTCACGGCGGGGCTGCCCGGGGCCGCTCCCTCCGCGCTGCCTGCGCGCTTTGTTTCCCTTTTTTTCTGCTTGGCTTGCGCAGCCCGCACGTGAACGGATTGGAGCCGCTCTCATTTCGGGCGGCGGCGGGAAGGGGCCCGGCAGCTTTCAGGTCGGCAAGTTTATAAAAACACCGAATTCGAGCAAGTTTCTGATGGCTCCTTAAGAGACAGACTGACTGCTAGCTTAGCAATGATTAACCAGAGGCTTTCGGACCCAGATTTGTGTTTTTCTTTGGCTACTTCAGTAGCCTTTCCTCTGTCCCCTCCCTCTCCCCCCTCCCGCTTCTCCTTTTTGAATTGGATGGAGTGACTGGCACCCTCCTGCCTGCCTCACTCCCTCCCTCCCTCCCCCAGCAGATAGTTTTGCTGCCTCAGCTCAGTGACCTGGTTTTCCATGCCGAGCTGTGCTGGGAAGACGCGGAGCTGCTGCTTTGGTCCAGTGTGTCTGGATGGTCTCTGACACAGGATAATGATCATCCGTGAGTTAGTGAGCCTTGCGGAGAGCTCATTTGTCTCCCAGAAGCTGAGAAATGGGAATTTCTTACAAGGAGGCGAACTCAGCTCTTGCAGGGGGGTGATCCCACCCCGTGGTCCCGCTGGAGCACGAGGCAGAGCCGCTCTGCTCCCGGTTCTGCCAGGCTCAGGGAGGAATAGTTCAGCCATCAGCACTCTCAGCTGCTTCTTGTCCCCAAGGGGGTGCAATATGTCTGTCAAAAATTGGATTTTCAGGCAGCTGACGTCTCTAAATGATGGGTTTAGCAGTAGTGGTAATAACACACTGCTTTCACATGGATCCTGGAATGTTTCGGAGAGTCAAAGCACGTGGATTCAGTTTTGTGCCTATCTGGGCATCCTGAAGAACCACAGAGTCATGGAATGCTCTGGATTGGAAGGGGACTTCAAAGCCCATCTCATTCCACCCCCCAGCCATGGGACACCTTCCCCCAGACAAGGTTGCTCCAAGAAGTGGTGAAGCGGGTCCAGAAGCCAGGGGTGAATTCCTTGGATGTCCTCCATATGCCGAGGAATTTACCCCAGCTTCTTGGCTCCGACTCCCAAAAATCCCTGCCTGAAGCCAGAGAGGCTCCGACTTGGCAGCCTGGGACTTGTCGCGACATGGGCCTCTTGCTCATTATTTTCCCAGTGCGGACTTTCCCAAAGGAAATGGGAAAAGCAGCCTGCGGTTCTGCCCCCTCCCCTTCCCCGGCGCTCTTCTGGGGGAGACAATGAACCTTTTACACATTCCCAATTACAAGTGCTACTTGTGACCTTGCCAATATGTTGTCATGGCTGCTTGGCTCAGGAGCAGCTCGGCGAGCTCATTCACGGCCCCTTGTCCGGGAACAGTCGGAGCCTCTGAATTGTCGCGGCTCCATTGTCCGCGGGATTCACACATCGCGCTGTGTCTGTCCGGCCGCAGGAGCCGGCCTTGCCCGGCCCTTGGGAAGCGCCTCGCAGGAGATGCCAGGCAGGCACTCGGAGCCTGTTTTCTGGCTCGCTGTAAATTCTTCCTTTTCAAGGCTCTGACCTCTCCTCGCTCTCCGTTTCCTTCTCCTTTTGTCCCCCAGGCTCGCGCCGGCTGCGGCGGCAGCCCCGGAGGGGACCCGAACGCGCTTTTGGGTTCCACGCCGGGGTTTTCCCTGGAGCTACGCCAGGCTCGGCAGCTCAGGGAAGGCAGCGAAACCCAACTCCAACCGGGGGCTGCCTCTTTTTTTTTTTTGGCTAAACCAGTCCTTGTGACCCCTGTGATCAAATTGTCAGGGCTGACAGCTGCAGATGGATCGCTGCGGGCCGGGGAACGAGCGGGCCTGTCTCTGCGGAGCTGTCAGGTTTCACAGCTGTATATCTCACCTCTTTGTCATCCTCCTTTCTCCTCGCTCTCCCCCAGCCCACCCCGTGCTATCTTTTGATAAGCTATTCTCTCCACGGATGACTCAGATGACCTCTGCCTCCCATCCTCCCGATTCACTGCCATGGTAACAATTACTCAAGCTTGTCCCCAGTCATAAACCCCATCAAAGCTTTGTTATCTACACAGAAACCCTCCTGGGAGACACGAATTCCCTCAGTGCTCCTTCCAGATCACCTGTAACAGAGCTTTTCTCATTCAGATCCTCTTCATCTTTTGGAAATGTGTCACTTCACACCAGCTCCGCTTTGAATCTCGCTGCCTACACGGGGCTGTGGGCTGGCTGCTGCTGGGGGGATGCATGCCAAGCCAACGGGGATTATGTCATCCCGGATGGATGGATGGATGGATGGATGGATGGATGGATGGATGGATGGATGGATGGATGGAGGGATGGAGACTTCTCCTTGCTTTGTGGAGCCCAGTGCTGTTCAAAGCTGTTCCATAGGGAAAGACGTTCCTGAAGTGTTGGGAAGCTGCTTGGAGGGTGCAGGGTGGAGGCAAGGAGGGAGCTGGAGGCCTGGAGAGGTGGTGGCAGAGCTGTGCCCATGGCTGGCACTGGGACCTGGATTTGAGTGTGAGAGTGAGATGTGCAGAGGGATAATATTCAGTGGGAATAGCCCTGCTGCCTGGCAATGCTCTGCCATGAGAAGCAGAAAATCACCGGTATCCTTGGACATGTGAGACAGAATTAAAATTAAAACTCGACTTGGGGAGGGGAGGGGGTGCCTGCCTGGAGCACACCCCAGGAGCAGCAGAGCTGTGCTGACCAGAGGGGGATTTCAGAAGCTCTTTCCTTCTCATTTGACCTGGCAGGTGATGAGGAATGAGGAGCTGACCCAAGAGCTGCTCAGCCTGGCCAAAGAGAGCGCCCACCCCGCTGGCTCGGCCCAGCAATCCTCCCCCGAGCTGCGAAGAGGGAGAGCAGCAGGACATCCCCGCTCTGCTCGGAGGGGGAAGGTAAGGGACTCTCTGCCCTTCCACCAGCCCCTTGGAGAACAGGGATCTACCAGGCCCCTTCTTCTCTCTCTCCCCAAACCAGCCCAAAGATGCAGCTGTCCCTGAACACGAGCAGCAGGAGCTGGAAAGAAACGTGAGTGTGTGGGGGTCTGCTGCTGGATCCTTGGGAAGCAGAGGGGGGATTGATTCCAACCGTGGCTGGCACCTCCTGGTGCTAACTTGAGTTCTGTGGATCAGCTGATGCCTTGATTCATTTTAAATCCTTTTTTTAAACTCCGCAGTTGCAAAACGAGACCGGAATAACTCCAGATGTGCAGGCAGAGCTGAGGGGGGCAGAGGTGATTCCCTGGGTCCGTGCCCGGCAGGGGGAACACAGACAGGAGTGTAGAAGCCAACAAGTGCAGAGGACACTTTTTTTTCCTTCTTTCTCGCACTTGAGAAGGCTGGGGGTGATGAAGCACCCAAAACTGAGAGCGCAGAGATGGTCCCTGCCTCCTCCCCATCTGCAGCCCCTGCGAAACCAGCTTGGGCTCCGCCACCGGCTCCTGCTGGGAATCTGACTCTCAACGTGAGCATTTCCCTCGGGAGAGCCACACGTGTGCACCTCCACGTGCCCTGGCTGCACACCAGACACCATTCCTGCCGTACGAGAGGGCACCAGTCCCTCCCAGTTAAACCAGCCCTTCCCTCAGCATGTCCCTGCTCAGCTGGACGAGCGCTCGGCTCGAGGTTCTCCTCACGTTGTCCTCTCTTCACTCAGCCTTCTGCCTCATCTTCCTCTCCTTGTGTCCCTCAGTTGCTTGGAAACCAGGATCACACAAAAGTGGAGCTTGAGAAACTGAAGAAAGCCCACGATGAGCAGCAGCAGAAGCTGGAGGAGCGAGTGTGAGTGTTGGGGGCACGTCCCTCTGCTGGGCCAGGTGTTTGTGGGACTTGTTGCAGCTGGATTTGATCCACAGGAGCAGAGGTGGAGGCAGCCTGCCTTTGGGGGAGTACAGGGAGGGAATGACAATCCACCCTTGGAAGAAGTGAGGCCTGGAAGGAAAACCTGATGTTTCCAAGGCTCTTCAGAGAGTCAGCTGTCAGGTTAAAGTTGGTGGTGTTTAGGGACACTTTGAAAATCCTCTGTGACACACAGCAAACGGGTGACAGCCCAGAGATGAATCCAGCCCAGCCCTTACCCCCACAGTGGGTTTTCCATCACCTTGGGATGGGGTTGATGTCCCAGGAAAGGCTGCCCCAGCAGGGACACTACAGGACTCGACCCTCTGAGCTGTGGAGGGTGTTCACCTTTAGCAGTGAGAGATTTTGTGGCACTGTTTGACCCACATTTGGGGGCTGGCAGCTGCTGCTGGGAGATTTCTGTCATGCCAAAGCAACTTTCTTCCCAAAGCTGGCTGTGTTGGACCTGTGGAGAATCACAGAATCCCGGAATGTTTGGGTTGGAAGGGACCTTAAAGTTCATCCCACCCCACCCCCTGCCACGGACAGGGACACCTTCCACTATCCCAGGTTGTTCCAAGCCCCTTCCAAACTGGCCTTGAACACTTGCAGGGATGGAGAAGGAGTTTGGGGGGTTAAAATAAACCCAGCTTCTTCCTGTGTGTCCAGGCTGGCGCTGGGGAAGGAGCTGCAGGAGGCGAAGGGAGCGATCGGGGACAGCCGGCACCGGCTGGCGGAGCAGTCAGCGGTGAGGACGGGCTTCCCTCACCTCATGGGGCTGCCGTGTGCTCCTCCCGAGCTGGCAGGGCTGGGATGCCTTGAATCCAGGTGCTCCAACACCTCTCCCTCTCCAGGGAGCTCGTCACACTGAGGTTCTCCCCGTGCAGTTTCCCCCTGCACGTGGTGGAAGTGCTGCTTGCAAAGGTAGTGGGAGGAATTTTGTTCGCTGGTTTTCAGCAAGAGTTGGTGGAATCGCTGGGGTGGGGGGTGGTAAATGACAGAAGGTAGCAGGGGAATAGGGATTATAAACATTTCCAGTGGGTTCCTCTGAAAATCCAGGCCCTTCCCAGCTCTAGAGAAGCCAAATATCTGGAAATGAAGACCCCGGGCTCTTATGGAGCTTCTCAGCTCCCCCCTCCTTGGCCAGAGGACCAGGGCAGCAGGGTTTTTGTTTGCTGTGCCAGGTGCTGCTCACGTCCCAGAGGCAGCTCCAGGAGGTGGAGGCAGAGAACTCCCGGCTGCAGCTCCGGCTGAAGGAGCTGAACGAGGAATATCGCTCCCGGCTGGCGCAGTACATCAGGGATGTGGCGGTGGGTACCCCCAGCTCGGAGCTCTCCTGGCCTGGGGAGGTGTCACAGAACCATGGAATATCCTGAGCTGGAAAGGACCTACAAGGATCATGGATCCAGCTCCTGGCCCTGCACAGACACCCCAACAACCCCACCCTGGGCATCCCTGGCAGCGCTGTCCAAACGCTCCTGGAGCTCTGGCAGCCTCGGGGCCGTGCCCATTCCCTGGGGAGCCTGGGCAGTGCCCAGCACCCTCTGAGGGAAGAGTCATTTCCTAAAATGCAGCCTAAACCTCCCCTGGCACAGCTCCAGCTGTTCCCTCAGGTCTCTTCATGCTGGCACCCTCCTCTTGTAGGCTGCTGCCAATAAATAAGTAAAGAAAGGGGTCTTTTAATCCCTGTAATCTGACCAGGAAAGTCCCAGCAGAAGCTCACAGATAATTTTGTGTGGCCATACAGGAAATCTGTGTGCAGAGGGGAGCTGGCATAGAATCACAGAATAGATCATCCAGTTCTCCTGCCATGGGCAGGGACACCTTCCCCTATCCCAGGCTGCTCCAAGCCCCGTCCAACCTGGCCCTGGACACTTCCAGGGATCCAGGGGCAGCCACAGCTTCTCCCCACCTTCCCAGGGAACAATTCCTTCCCAATATCCCATCCAACCCTGCCCTCTGGCAGTGGGAAGCTGTTCCCCCTGGATTCCCCTCTCTGTGCATTTACAGAACTACATGGACAGCAAACCCAGCAGCGTGACAGGACATGACAAGGTCCCGGCTGGCCAGGCTGCCATGAAGCACTTTGTGGACAGCATGCTCAGGGATATCCGGGCTTCCTACAAGTCCCGGGAGGAGCAGCTGGCGAGGGCAGCACGTGGGTACAAGAAACGCATGAAGGACTTGGCCAAGAAGCACGAGAACCTGCTGATTGCCTATGGGTAAATCTCAGCCACCTCCTCCCTCAGGACCAAGTGGAAAAGCCCCGTAGCTCCCACCCTCTGCCCTAGAAAGAGGCAAACACAGCTCCCAGGTGGAGGAGAGGATCTGGAAAGCACATTTATCTCCCTGCTCCCGGCAATGCAGGATCACGCTGCCTCCAGCTGCACATCAGGGTGCTCTGGACCCCATGGAGCTGCTCTGCACATATGTTCCTCCCACTTAAAATGCAGGGTGAGAGATGGATCCCACGGTGCATGGTGTGGAAATGCAGAGGTACCACAAATAGCTCCACCTCCCAGCCCGTCCCTGCAGTGCTCTCAGCTCTCTCGGCAGCTTGGGCTGTGGGAAGCAGCAGAAATACTTGTGGTATAAAAGCCACAAATAGCTCTAGGACAAGCTCCCCTCAGAAAGTCTCCCACTTGTCCTTCGCAGGTGGCCAGAACCAGCAGGTCCCAGTGAGTGGCTCCTTCAGGAGCAGCAGAACTGCTCAGTGATGTCACCCAAAACAGGGCCTGACCCCTGTGGCTCGTTACAGGCTGCAGCGGGAGCAGATCCGCTCCCTGGGGAGCAGTGCCGTGGATTGTGGCCCTGCTGAGCTCCACTTCTCCATCACGGACCCAGAGCTGCTGACAAACAGCTCCCGGGAGCTGAATCGGCTGCGGGAGGAGAAGGCAAAGCTGGAGATGCAGCTCCAGGAGCTGCAGAAGGTGGGGAGCTGGGGCTTGGTGGGAAGAGTTTGTGAGCTGTAGATTCAGCCCCTTCCTGAGGCATTTCTAGGGTTGGTTAGGTTGGCAAAGCCCTCTCAGATCGTCGAGTCCAACCTTTCCCCCAGCACTGCTGAGGCCACCACTGAACCACGTCCCCAAGTGCCACATCCACCCTCTCCCTGAGGGTTTGCTGTGCCCGTGGCACAGGCAGGCAGCACAACAGTCATCTCTTTGTCACAAAATCATGGAATCATGGAGAGATTTGGGTTGGAAGGGGCCTTCAAGCTCATCCCATCCCACCCCCTGCCATGGGCAGGGACACCTTCCACTATCCCAGGTTGCTCCAAGCCCCGTCCAGCCTGGCCTTGGACACTTGCAGGGATTGGGAAATGTCCTCCCACTGGGCAGTGTGGCTCTTGATTTGCACAGGATGCATTTATTTAACAATTCAGAGGATGGGAGACCTAAAACCTTCAGACTGTACAGCCCATCGTTTCCTTGCCATGGCACTGGTGGCTGTGGGAGCGCTGGGATATCTTGGGCCACTTCCAAGGGGCCTTAGAGAAAAGAGGGAGAATGTCTTCTTACATGTGCAGGTAGTGACAGGACAAAGAGAATGGATTTAAACCAAAAGAGGAGAGATTTAGGCTGGATGTAAGGAAGGAATTGTTCCCTGGGAGGGTGGGCAGGCCCTGGCACAGGGTGCCCAGAGCAGCTGTGGCTGCCCCTGGATCCCTGGCAGTGTCCAAGGCCAGGTTAGACATTGGGGCTTGGAGCAGCCTGGGATAGGGGAAGGTGTCCCTGCCCATGGCAGGGGTGGGATGGGATCATCCTTAAGGTCCCTTCCAGCCTAACCCATTCCCTGACATGATTTCTCTGAAAGCAGCAGGATCTGGGACTGCAATGGGTTCACAGGAATTCTCTTCTTCCTTTACCTCCAGAAAAGCCTGAAAGAAGCCTCTGCCCTTCCAGTGCCTCGGGAGCAGTGAGTGCTGTTTCTTTCTTGGGATCTCTGTCATTCCCAGTTCTCACGAATGTGTGGATTGAGGGATCTTTTTTGCCTGGTTGGAGGCAGCAGTAAGCAGGGAGAGGGAGCTGCTGGGGCCTGCTGTGGGAAGGAGAGGCAGCTGTCCCCTCGGCACAGCGCTTCCTGCGGGAAGAGAGCTGGGCACTGGGCCTTGATCCAAGAAAGCTCTTAAGCACATATTTGATTTAATCATGTTTTTAGCCCCACTGACCTCTTTAAAAACCAAAGTTAAGCAGATGCCCAAGTGCTTTGGTGGATCACAACCTGAGAAAGGCCTGTGAGACACCACCAGTTTGGCATGGTCCTGCTTTTCCTCCTTCCCAGTGCGGGAGTTGGGCTGGAACCCTTTGGTGCTGCTGTGCTGGTGCCTCCCTGGCTTCCCAACAAGCCCTGGAGTTGCTAAATTTTGATGGGTCTCTTCCCCCTGCTCCATTATCCTGCTAAAACTCAACCAACTATAGCTGTGGAGGGCTGGAACGAAGCACAGGAGAAACCTGAGCTGGGGTTTTTCAGCCTTTTAAGAGACATGGTCACCTAGAAAACATGTCAAATATTCCATTAGCTGGATGCCAGCACTGAGGAGTGGGTCAGTGCCAAAGCCCCTGGGCTCTGGAGGGCTGTCTCGGCACAAGCTTGAGCCTCAACCAGCCCCAGCCACGTTTTCCACACCGAAAATAGCAATGGTCCATGAGTAAATGCAGTGATTTGGGCAGAGCAAGGCATGGAAAGCCCAGAAGATGAATTTCAGTGATGCATCTCATCTTTTGGGGTTTCTTTTAACTGCCGAGAGACCCCACACACTTCAAACACTGATGGGTTAATCCGTGCTGCTGCCTTGTTCCTCCAGCTAGAGACAGGAATCCCGGTGTTCCCGCAGCACTCCAGCTCCAATTCCCGCTGCTTCTTGCCTTTAGCAGAGAACCGCTTGGGCTGCGAGGGACCTTCAAGCCCAGCTCCTTCCACCTCCCCTGCTGGGGGGGTTTACCAGCTGCACCAATTCCCTGCTTATTGTTCCCTTCTCCTCTTGCTCCCACGAAATCCCAGCCGGGATCTCCCCGCGCCGGGAAGCTGCGGCCAGAGGAGGGAACTGGAGGGAGCACAATGCATTCCTGCCTTCACACAGCCCGAATTCCCGAGCCTCAGATGTGACCTGTATTTTCCTCCCGGAGGCTGGGACGGGCTGGGAAGGGCTTTCCCACGCCGGGCTGTGCAGACAGCTCACCTCTCATGCTCGCTGACCAGAACGGACGGTCCCTGCTCCAAACAGGGGCAGTGCCAGCCTTTGGCACTGATGGCTCCCTGTCGCCATCAAATCCAGCCCCGCAGCGGCAGGTTCAGGACTCTTTCTGCATGGATGTTGTTTGGGACAGCCCCAGGTTGTGGGTGGGGAGTCCCAGGCTGGCAGAAGGGCTGGGAGTCCCCCGTGGTGCCGCACACCCTGGGGAAGTTTGGGCACTGGGAGAGGAAAGGTTCCAGTGCTGGGGATCGTGGTGGGATGGGCACCAGTTGTGTGGGGCTGTGGGATCTGTGGAGGGGCTGGATGTGATGTCTGGGCATGATCCAAACGAGCTCTTCTGTCCCAGGCAGCTGGATGAGGAGGGCTGGGCAGAGGTCAGGAAGCAGCTCCGGGAATTCGCACACAACACCCAGGTAAAGGCCTGGAACAGCCCACGGGAGTCAGAGCTCATCCCTCGCCCACGTGGCAGAGACAGGGCTGGCACGCTGCTCCAGGCTGGAGCGGGGAGACTTCAGTAGAGTCACAGAACATCCTGAGTGGGAAGGGACCCACCGGGATCATCGAGCCCAGCTCCTGGCCCTGCACAGACACCCCACCAACCCCGCCCTGGGCATCCCTGGCAGCGCTGTCCAAACGCTCCTGGAGCTCTGGCAGCCTCGGGGCTGCGCCCATTCCCTGGGATCACTTTCCATGGAGCCTTGCTGTGGCTTTGGCCTCAGCCCTCCAAGCGATGCTGGCAGGTCCCAGCTGGAGGTGTCTCAAGGCTCCTCTGTCCCTGCTACCAAAGGAAGCAGAGCAGCCGCTAATCACTCCTGCCTGCATTTCAGAACAGCCTTCTGGCATCTCTGTTACAAACTGGGGCTGATTGTCCCCCTGTGCTGGCACTGCTGGGACACCTCCAGTCCCGGGGGCACCTTTGGGCCCATCATGACAGGAAGGACATTGAGGGGCTGGAGCATGTCCAGGGAAGGGAACAGAGCTGGGAAGGGGCTGGAGCCCCAGGAGCAGCTGAGGGAGCTGGGAAAGGGGCTCAGCCTGGAGCAAAGGAGGCTCAGGGGGGACCTTGTGGCTCTGCACAAGTCCCTGACAGGAGGGGGCAGCCGGGGGAGTCAGGCTCTGCTCCCAGGGAACAGGGACAGGAGGAGAGAGAACGGCCTCAGGCTGTGCCAGGGGAGGTTTAGGTTGGATATTGGGGAAATTCCTTCATGGGAAGGGTGGTCAGGCACTGGCACAGCTGCCCAGGGCAGTGGTGGAGTCACCATCCCTGGAGGGACTGAAAAGGTGTGTGGGTGTGGCACTTGGGGCATGGGTCAGTGGTGGCCTTGGCAGTGCTGGGTTAACACCTGGATTCCAGTGGGCTTTTCCAACCCACACAATTCCAAGATTCTTTAATTCTATTTGACCTGGTTCAAGCCTAGGCTGAATCTGAGTCAGCTCCCCAGTCTAGTTCCTGCTGGGTGCAGGGATATTCGCTCCCATGTCGTGGCTTTCCCTGTCCAGAGCAGCCTGAGGAGGTGCTCCACCATTCCTGGGGGTGTCAAGCTGAACAGCTGCACTGGGTGTATCTCTGTGGCCAAAGGAAGGGAGGTGTCGTGGCTGAGAGGTCGGAGTGGTGGGGACATGGTCAGAAGGTCGGACTCACCCAGCAGAGAGGGGCTGAGCAATCACTCCCATCTCACAGATCCCGCTTTTTCCCCATGTTTTTTCCATGTTTCTTTGCCCCTCCAGAAGGATCTGGAGCAGGAGAGGAGCCAGCTGCTGACCCGGGCTGTGGTGGCAGAGGAGCAGGTGTCGGAGCTGCAGGAGTACATAGATCAGCACCTTGCCAGGTGAGCTGAGGGATCCCCCCTCGTGCTCCCGCTTCCTCTCCCAGGCTCGGTGCCAGCGACATCCCCGTGCCCGCTGCTGACCCTGGCACGGTGCTGCCAGCACAGCCAATGTCCCACTGCTCCTCCAGCTGTGCAGGCAGCTGTCACTACCTCTTGTCCTACAGGGCAGCAGGACAGACATGCCCTGCCACAGGCGTCCTTCCCTGCGTGCTCACCTGTCCCTGGGAGGAATCAGAATCAAGGAATGGATTGGGTGGGAAGGGGCATAAATGTTCACCTAATTCCCCTGCCATGGCCAGGGACACCTTCCACTAGCCCAGGCTGATCCAAGCCCCAATGTCCAACCTGGCCTTGGACACTTCCAGGGATCCAGGGGCAGCCACAGCTTCTCTGGGCACCCTGTGCCAGGGCCTCCCCACCCTCACAGGGAACAATTCCTTCCCCATATCCCATCCATCCCTGCCCTCTGGCAATGGGAAGCCATTCCCCATGCCCTGTCACTTTATGCCATTGTCACAAGTCCCTCTCCTACTCTCTTGGAGCCCTTTTAGGCCCTGGAAGGGGGTCTAAGGTCTCCCTGGAGCCTTCACAGGAACCTAAAACCTAAAACCTAATCTAAAGCCTAAAACCTTTAGAGTTCTCTTTTTCACAGGTTCTAATCTAAGTCCTCCAGCAGCCCCTGATCTGTGTTCCCTTCTCCGTGGCTCATCCTGCTCTGGAGCAGGGAGCACAGCTGGGAAGGGCAAGGAAGGGAGAGGACACAAGCAGTGTCAGAGCACGATCCACCTGCCCCAGCCGTGAGCTCGGGTCAGGCTCTGCCCGTACCTGGCAGAGCCCATCAACACCTTTTCCTCAGGACAGGCTGTGGGATCGACAAGCCGGGCTCAGCCCTAGGCATGGCTCATGGCCTGGGGACCGTGAGTACCAGGCGGTGACAGTGCCACTCCCACTGCAGGTACAAGCAGGAGATCCTCCGGCTGCGGAACGCTGAGAGCAGCGAGGTGCCCCGAGCGCCCCGTGCCAGGACCGCCAGGCACCAGCCATAGCAGCCCCAGCCTCGGGAACACCAGCATCCCAAGGCAGGTCTGCGTTTTATGGACTGCCAGGCAAGGATCCTGCCCGGGCTGGGAGCTGGGAACAGCGAGGGAACCCACGTGGGTGCTCCTGGTCTCAAGCTCACAGGACTCAAATGAGACAAGACAACTGCGTCTCGTCTGTCCCCGGCCACCCACGGGAATTCTGCTCCTCCCTGAGCACGCCTCGGACATGGGGTCAGCTTTCCAGGCAGCTCTTTACTGCTGGGCTGCAGGGACAGGTTCCTGCTCTGGCTGTAATGTTTTTCCTGGATGAGAGCTGGACCTGGACCAAGGGCTGCTCCTGCCTTGCTCCCCTCGCGGCTCCTGTGAGACAGAGCCAAGGCTGGCTCAGGCCAGGATTCATTCTGGGGCTGGACAAAGGAATGAGCTGCTCTTTTACTGGGAGGGTGATGAAAGGTTGCCCAGAGAAGCTGTGGCTGCCCCTGGATCCCTGCAAGTGTCCAAGGCCAGGTTGGACGGGGCTTGGAGCAGCCTGGGCTAGTGGAAGGTGTCCCTGCCCATGGCAGGGGGTGGAACTGGATGAGATTTAAGGTCCCTTCCCACCCAACCCATTCCATGATTCTGTGACTCTGTGGTGGGAAAACCCCATTTTCCTCTGTGTTTGAGTGGAAAATGGAATATTATATGGACAAGCAGGGCCTAACTGATCCTTCACGGGGTGAGCTGGAAATGGCAGAGCAAAGCCCGAGTCCAGGAGCAGCAGCTGCTCCAAGTCCAGCAGCTCAAAGACAAAGCAAAAACCTCAGAGGAACAATCAACCAAACCTTTATTTTTAAAAATTAAATAGAAATAAAGTAGCAATCGTCCAGAAAGAGGCACTGGAGCTTTATCCCTTAAATCCTGTGTTAACCCCAGGATTTCTAGGTCTCATTCTCTCCTCCCTTGCTTTGCTCAAACTCTTTGGAAAAATGCAAGACTGCCACCCTGCAAGGCCCCAGGACAAATGCTGGCCAAGCACTGCTGTCCTGAGCTGAGCCAACGGCTGGACAGGCTCTGACCCTCAATGCCAGGCTTAATGAGGCTGGTGTTAAACCGGGCTTAACGAGGCTGGGGTCAGATCCGGCTTCCCTGGGCGCTGCCCTGCACTTCTCTCCGCACCTCCTTCATGTCGTAGGCCCAGACCTGCTCCAGCCCCTGCCCCAGGGTGCTGCTGGGGGTCCAGGAGGGGAAGGGGAAGCGTCCAGCCACCACTCGGGCGTCGTCAGGCAGTTCTGCCAGGAGCTTGGTGGCCAAGGGAGGTTTCTGGGGAGAGAGACACAGCCAGGGACAGGCAGCCTTAGGACATGGTCACACAGTGGCAGTGCCACCAGGGACCACGGGGCAGCTTCTGGGGCATCAACCAAAGCTGGTACTGGCCCTGTGTAAGGCTGGGACTTGGAGCAAGAGATGAGCAGCAGGACAAGAGGAAACAGCCTCAAGTTGCACCAGGGGAGGTTTAGGTTGGAAAATGGGGAAATTCCTTCATGGGAAGGGTGGTCAGGCACTGGCACAGCTGCTCAGGGCAGTGCTGGAGTCACCACCCCTGCAGGGATTTAACAGACATGGATGTAGCATTTGGGGTGAGTGGTGGCCTTGGCAGTGCTGGGGGAATGGTGGGACTCCATCTCAGAGGGGTTTTCCAACCTAAATGATTCCATGATTCTGTAAATCCAAATGCTGTGCAGCACCAAAGCACTCACCCACAGCGATGCCCACTTGGCCTTATTCCATCCCAGATCCCCTTTTTTTCCCAAGAAAATCCCCATTGAGCTGGCCCAGAACCAGTCGGGGTGTGAGGGACTGACTCACCACGCTGGGGGCCAGGAACACAATCACGTTGTGGCAGTCGGAAAGATTCACCTTAAACAGAAGGAAAAGGAGAATCACAGGAGCAACAGGCAGAGCAGGAACAACTGTTTGAGCCTTGTGGGTGATCTTTGGAACCTTGGAGGGAGCAAAGATGCCCCAAAACTTGCGGGATGAGGAAGTGTGAGTGTGAAAGTGGCACCTCTTGGAAAACACCTGCCTCCAGCACCATCCTAGAACCACATTCCCTGATGGATTCTCTCTGGTCAGGCTGCAAATACCTTCTGTCAGCCTGAGAAGCTCATCACTGCAGGTGACCCTGTCAGCAGCACCCAGACCTCTCCTCAGAGCTGCTCCAAGCAGCAGAACTGGCTGTCCCAGCTGGGGTTCCCCTGGAAAGAAGGATAATTTTCCACCTCCCAGGAGCAGCGTGGGATGGGGAAGGATCAAGCAGCCATCAGCAAATCCATCCTGGAGATGCAAACCGAGCTCTGGCCCTGCCCTGAGCGCATCCAGACCCTCAGGATGCTGTTACCTTCCACAGATCCTTCTTCATGAAGGAGACCTTCCCATGGTACCCGGCCTTCCAGGCACGGTAGTTGGCCAGACACAGCAGCCAGGGGTTGAGCTCATAGCCCAGGGCTGGCCTCAGCCCCTGCCTGTGAGCCTCGAGCACCTGGAGAGGGAGACAGGGAGGGCTGGAACTCAAACCATCTCAGTGCTGGGTCTGGGGGAGGATTTGGGTGGGCAGGGGCTGTTGCCCAGCTCCACTCAACCCATCCTGCTGGCTCCCGGGCAGGGTGACCTCGGTGCTCAGCACCACTCAGAGCCCTCATTCCCACCTTGCTCCCTGCATGTGATGTCTTTTAGGGCTGTCAAAGACCACCTATGACCATCTAGAGCCACCCTGGACCACCTAGGACTGCTTAGAACCACCTGGGGCTGTTTAGAGGGTCACCTAGGACTACCTAGGACCATTTAGGACCATCTAGGGACACCTAGGACTATCTAGAGCCACCTAGAGCTGTCTAAGACCATCTAAGACCCTCTGAGACCACCTAGGATGGTTCTGGACCATAGCCAGGAGGGCCACCCAGAAGCACAGCCAGAAGCCAGGCAGCAGCCGGGTGGGGGTCTCCCCTCCGCCCTCCCCGTGCGCGCTGCCCCCCTCGCTGCCCTTCGCCCACCCTGGACACCCCAAACCCCCCCAGGACCCAGCCCTTACGAGCCGTCCATCTCCGGATCCCAGATCCACGGTCTTCCCGGCGCGCCCCCGCAGCAGTGCCAGGGCGTTGGCCACTTGCCGGGGGCTGGAGGGCTGGTAGGGCACCTAGGGGGCACAGGGGGGTCAGGGGGGGGTCAGGGTGCGGGGGTCGGGGATGGACGGCTCTGGGGGATGTCGGGGTACCTGCAGGCGCAGGGGGACGCGGCGGAAGCCGGGCATCAGCAGCACGGCCCAGGTGGCCCATGCGGCCGCCCCGCTGGCCACGGCCAGTGCCAGCAGTCCCCGGCCGCCCAGCGCGCCCCCGGGCCGTGCCCAGCCCGGCTCCCCCGGCTCCCCCGGCTCGCCCGGCTCCCAGCACGGCTCCATGGCCGCCGGAAGGGGAGGGGAGCCCGGCCGGGCGCCTTCCGCCGGGAGCGGCTCCGGGGCAGCGGGGGACGCGGCTGGGGAGGGCGGGGAGGGCACTGCTCTGGCACGGGGACACGGGGCCGGGGGGAACGGGAAGGACACGGCTCCGGCACGGGACGGACACGGCTCCGGGGATCCGCGCTGCCCCCGCCCCCGGGGCTGCGTCTGCGGGGCGGCAGCGCCCGTGGGGAGCACGGGGCGGCACAGCCGTGCGGGGTTGTGTGCGGGTGTGCACAGCTCTGTGTGTGTGTGTGTGCACAGCTGTGTGTGTGTGATCCCAGCTCGTGTGTGTGTGCACAGCTCTGTGTGTGTGTGTGCACAGCTGTGTGTGTGTGTGATCCCAGCTCGTGTGTGTGTGCACAGCTCTGTGTGTGTGTGTGTGCACAGCTCTGTGTGTGTGTGTGCACAGCTGTGTGTGCGGGTGTGCACAGCTCTGTGTGTGTGTTTGTGTGCACAGCTGTGTGTGTGTGAGCACAGCTCTGTGTGTGTGTGTGCACAGCTGTGTGTGTGTGATCCCAGCTCGTGTGTGTGAGCACAGCTCTGTGTGTGTGTGTGCACAGCTGTGTGCGGGTGTGCACAGCTCTGTGTGATCCCAGCTGTGTGTGTGTGTATGTGTGTATGATCACAGCTCTATGTGTGTGTGAGATCCCAGCTGTGTGTGCACAGCTCTGTGTGTGCATCCGTGTGTGTGATCCCAGCTCTGTGTGTGTGTGCGCGATCCCAGCTCTGTGTGTGTGAGCACAGCTCTGTGTGTGTGATCCCAGCTCTGTGTGTGTGAGCACAGCTCTGTGTGTGTGATCCCAGCTCTGTGTGCGGGTGTGCACAGCTCTGTGTGTGTGTGATCCCAGCTCTGTGTGTGTGCACAGCTGTGTGTGTGTGATCCCAGCTCTGTGTGTGTGTGCACAGCTCTGTGTGATCCCAGCTGTGTGTGTGTGTATGTGTGTATGATCACAGCTCTATGTGTGTGTGAGATCCCAGCTGTGTGTGCACAGCTCTGTGTGTGCATCTGTGTGTGTGTGATCCCAGCTGTGTGTGTGTGTGCAGAGCTGTGGTTGCTCGGGCGCAGTTCTGCACAGCTGTGTAAAGGCGGCCGTGCGAAGCTGTGAATCGTGGTGAATGGCCGTGCGCTGCTCCGTGTGTGTGTGTGTGTGCACGGCTGTTGTGAGCAGCGGTGTGCTGCTGTGCGTGCGCGCCTGTGTGTGCCTGGGAGCAGCTGTGTGTGCTGTGCACAGTGTGCCTGCAGGAGCACAGCTGGGGGAGGCTGTGAGTGACCGCAGCCCTGTGTGCGCTTGTGCGTGGCTCTGCGGTTGTGCGCGGCCTCGTGCGGCTGTGCGTGACTGAGCGTGGTGGTGTGCAGGTGTGACTAGTGGTTGTGCGTGGTTGTGTGTGTCTGTGTGCTGCTACACACAGTTCTGTGTGCTTGTGCAGGGCTGTGCACAGGGTTGTCACGGCTGCGTGTGGCCGTGCACGGCTGTGCACAGATGGACACGGCTGTGTGGAGCTGCGAGTGTTTGTGTGCGGTTGTGCAGGGCTGGGAGGGGCTGTGTGTGTGCAGTCGTGCACGGCTGTGTGTGACTGCCCAGGTTTGTGCAGCTGTGAGTGGCTGTGCAGTAGTGCAGGGTTATGTGTGTGCAAGCTGTGGCTGTGCACGGTTTTGTGCACCTGTGTGTGGCTGTGTGCAGGTGAGGAGGGCTGTGAACGGTTGTGTGCAGTCGTGCATGGTCCTGCATGGATTCGTGTGTGGTTAGTGCAGCTGTGCGCAGCTGTGTGTGGTTGTGCACGGCTGTGCCCGGTTTTGTGCAGCTGTGTGTGGCTGTGCTGGTGCAAGGACAGGCACAAGTAAAGCTGGGGGTGGTTGTGCACAGTTATGTGTGTGGTTGTGCACGGTGGGGCGCAGTTGTGACCAGCTGTGCACAGCTGTGCGTGGGGCTGTGGGCTGTGCACACCCGTGTGGGGCTGTTGGGGGGCTGTGCACACCTGTGTGGGGCTGTTGGGGGGCTGTTGGGGGGCTGTGCACACCCGTGTGGGGCTGTTGGGGCTGTGCACACCCATGTGGGGCTGTTGGGGCTGTGTGCGGGGCTGTTGGGGGGCTGTTGGGGCTGTGCACACCCGTGTGGGGCTGTTGGGGCTGTGTGCGGGGCTGTTGGGGGGCTGTTGGGGCTGTGCACACCCGTGTGGGGCTGTTGGGGCTGTGCACACCCATGTGGGGCTGTTGGGGCTGTGTGCGGGGCTGTTGGGGGGCTGTTGGGGGCTGTGCACACCCGTGTGGGGCTGTTGGGGGGCTGTGCACACCTGTGTGGGGCTGTTGGGGCTGTGCACACCCATGTGGGGCTGGGGGGGGCTGTTCACACTCATGGGGGGCAGTTCGGGGGCTGTGCACACCCGTGTTGGGCAGCTGGGGTGCTGTGCACACTTGTGGGGGGCTGTGCACACCCGTGTTGGGTTGTTGGGGCTGTGCACACCCGTGTGGGGCTGTTGGGGCTGTGCACACCCGTGTTGGGCAGTTCGGGGGCTGTGCACACCTGTGTGGGGCTGTTGGGGGCTGTGCACACCCGTGTTGGGCTGCTGGGGGCTGTGCACACCCGTGTGGGGCTGTTGGGGGGCTGTGCTGCCTCAGCCTGGGGCTTTCCTGCTGTGAGGCAGCAGCGACTGTGGGAACATTCCAGGCGCTGGGATGCGGGGGGGCAGCCAGGCCCCGCAGCCCCTGCCCACCCCCAATTAGTGACCCCCCCATGCCGCCCCAAACGCAGGAACGGCGCCCGTTCAGAAGGGCACAAAGGGCCGCAGCCACATGTCACCGGCGATGTCACTGCTGTCACCTCCCCCTGCTCTCCCCTCAGCCTGTGGGTCAGTATTTGTGGGGTTCCTGGGGGTCCCACTCCAGCACCATATCGGGGTGTCCCCTGAGAGCCTGGGGGGGCTGGTGGCACCCCATGTCCTTGCCAGAGGACCACCAGCCTCATCACATGCCTCGGTGTCCCTGGGGACATTGCCAGCGGAGAAGAGAACCCTGCACCATCCTGGGAACGGCTCTGGGGTGCAGGGAGGCGGAATTGGGGAGTGGGATTCCCACCTCCTCAGTGCTGGGGCCAGCACAGCCCCCCTGGAGCCCCTGTTTGCAGAGGAGCCGGGAGTGGAGCTGCCAGAGGCAGCACGTGTCCCTGCTCCCACCTCACTTGGTTTGTGGGAACCGAGTGGGATGAGGATGCACACGCACCCCCACGCACCCCCACGTGTTCTACCCCCAGACACTCACAGCTCAGGGCACTTCACAACCACCAGACCCCATTAATCACATTCCCAGGAGCAGCAGTGGGGCTCCAACGGGGAGGTGAAGCTGCCCCCAAAATATATCCCAGGGCTGTTCCCTTCCAGCCCCCCCAAAGGGCCCAGTGTGGCCAAATCAGGGGTCACGGGGATCACCCTGATTTTCCGGTTCCTGCTTTTTCTTGCTGGCAGGTGGAGCTGGTTAAAGCAGAAAATCCAGGGAAATCGGAGCTGGGGGAACAGGGGGGCCAGGGGGCTGCGGAGGAGGAGGAGGAGGACGGTCCGTGGGGATGAGCCGGTCCCTGGAGCAGCCCAAGGGCCCCTGTGGTGCTGCAGAGCAAATTAATTACGGCAGCGATTCCCAGGCAGGGCTGAGCCCTCCTCGCTGGGCCCCTGGGATTTAGCAGGGGGGCGGCCGATCCCCTCCTGCCCCAGCCCCGGGGTGCCCGCAGCATCTCGGAGCGCCGGGACGAGCAGGTGGCCGTGCGAGGGGACCAGTTGCGATGTGTCACTGGAGCCAAAGAGCTTTTAATCCTCCTCTTTCCAGGGCAGCTTCCCCCGCCGGGACCGCGGCGGCTGCAAAGCAGCCCTGACCGCCAGGAATTTGTCGCTATGTGCTGGGAAAGCCGCTTCCCACCAGCTGTCGGCAGCCGGACGCGCCGGGCGCAGGCGCGGGGGACGGGGGTGAGGGGCCGTGGGGGCCCCGCTGCGGGCCAGGGTCCTGCTCCAGCCCCCAGCATCCCTCCCCGCACCGGGATGATGCTGGCTTGGCTTTGTCCAGGTCAAAGGATGGGGGCTGGAAGCAGACCTGATGCCGGGGTTTGGGGTGCAGCTCCCCAAGGGGTGGCAGGGCTGGGGGGGGGAGGGGGGTGTCCTCAGAGTCATGGGGTTTTTGCTTCTCCTCTTGCCAAGGGCTGTGGGGTAGAGCTTCCCCTGGCCCCAAAGTCCTCATCCTGACCCTCTGGGACATCGTGAACCCCAGCGGGTTCATCCTGAGCTTATGGGGTGTCCCCAAACTCCACAGGCATCATTCTGATCCTGTGGGGTATCCCTGAGCCCCAGGGTCTTTATCCTGAGCTAATGGGACTTCCTCTGGTCCCAGGGGCATCATGCAAACCTCTAGGGCACCCTTAAACCCCGGGACCTCATCCTGACCCTATAGGGCATCTCTGAACCCCAGGGACATCATCCTGACCCTACTGGGGATCCCCTGATCTCAGAGCCACCCCCCTGCCCCATGCCAGCTCCTGGGCTCTGGGGTGCCACAGGCAAGGTGGGAAGGCGGCCCGGGGGTCCCTGGGGGTCCCCACTCGGTGCTGGGGGCCACAGGGAGGGCTGAGCGGGCCTGGCCGCCTTTGTGCCTCCCCTTTGTGCCCCGCGATTCACACGTTCGGGCTTTTATCCGGCAGCCGGGAAGGAGGAGGGCGAAGGGAGCAGGAGAGGGGGGAGAAGGGCTGGAGGGGGGAAATGGCGGGAAACGGCGACTCCCTTTGTGTGACAGGGATGGGGACAGGGACCGGGGGACACCCGGCAGTGCCACCACTCTGTGTTTTGCCATCCCAGTGTGGACGCCCACCCATAGCGGGACCGAAGGGCTCCACAGTCCCCAGAAGGTTCCCCGATCTGGGATGTGTGGATGCCTGGGCCCACAATGGGGCCGATCCCATGGAATGAGGAGCCCCAGGCAGCTCCCTGGGCACATCTGCACTGAGGGAGCTGTTTTGGGGCGCTGCTCTCCGAGGCTTCCCCAAACCCCACCTCGTGTGGGGCAGGGTGATGAGTGGGGGGGCTTTTGGAGCAGGTCTGGCTGGATGATGCCCATGGATGCTGCAGGAAGCTGTGCCCCGTGGGCACCATGGCACCACAGGCAGGGCCACCCTTCCCTGTGCTCACAGGGTGCTGCCACAGCCCCTCACCATGGTCACCCCTCTCCAAGCCCCTCCTGGCCCCCCAGCTCCCTCCTGTGTCCCCCACCCTGCTCCCCTCACCGTTCTGCCTCACACCACATTTTCTATCCTCCTGTGGAGGAAATATTCCCCGGGATGGAGTTTGTCTCATTGTGTTTTCACCATTCCTGGCCTTGCTCTGTGCCAAGAGGCTGGGCAGGAATTTGGCTTAGCCAGGGCTGGGCTCTGCTTTCGGGGAAATGCTCAGGTGACCAGTCCTGGAGCAACGGAGATCCCAGACCTATGGGATTCCATCTGCTTCCCTTGAGCCACAGGGAAGGGCTGTTATCCCCGTCTCAGAGCAGGGAAACTGAGGCACACGCTGCCTGGTTATCCCGTGGGATGATCCCTTAGGAAGCATCAGCGCCCTGGCTGGGGCCCAGCGCAGCAGGAGGCGACAGCCAGGGGAAGCGAGGGCGGGTGGCCCAACCTGACACGGGGCAGAGGGCACCAAAAACAGCCCAAAAACCTCTGTGGCAGAGCACGAGCAGAGAACAGCCCTTTCCGCTGAAGCACAACGAGCTGCTTCGGCCAAATAAACAGATTGGAAGAAAAACAAGAGATTTTGCTGCTGGATAGAAAAGTGCCGGATGCTCCGTGCGTTAAAGGCCGTCCTTTAGCCGAGAGGAATGTGCCGGATTGCAGCAGGGTGGGAGCAGCTGTGATTTACCCCCGTGCATACAGAGGATGCCGTGGGCAGCACAATTCCCTTTGCACCTCATTTATTGCTTTTCCAGCCTCGTTTTTTCCTCCTCCGCTGGGTTTCCCACTCCTTCCCCCTTCCCCCTGCCTCGCTTGGCTCCTGCTCGCTGCCAAAATCCAGGGGGATGCTGGCATCCTCCAGCGCCCAGCATGGAGCATCAGCCTCCCCAGGGCCAGATCCTGCCCTCAGAGCCCAGCCCGGCCCCAAAATGGGGCAGTAAAAAGGATAAAATCAAAATATCTAAGTATAAAATCGGCAATAAAGCATAAAGTAAGCTACAAACGCTTCTCAAGGGAAAACATGTGTTGTGTATCAAACCCACCAGGATCTTATCACAGCCAGATCATTCCATACACACACACATACAGATATTTATATTTAATTAAGCTCCAAAGCCCACAGCATTCTTTGGAAACTTCTTTTTTTTGGCAAGGAAAAGCACATTGTGGTCAGCAGAGGCACTGAATGCTCGGCAGTTCGTCCTGGCTGGTGATATTTGAAAAGGTGTTCTTGAAACAAAACTGAAAAGGTGTTAAGTACAAGCAGACGTGTGGCAGGAGCTTGGCTTGGGTGGTTTGGGGGACTCGAGGGGTTTGGGGGGGCTCAGGGGCTGGGATTTCCTGTGCTGAGCACCTGTGGCATCACTGGTGAGGAGGAAAGGTCCCTGGTTGGGGGTCCTGTGCCCCATCCCCAGCTGGGGGTCCCATGTCCAATCCCTGTCCAGGGGTCTTGTCCCCCTCACCACCCTGAGGGATGCCAGCACAGCAAGAGAAGGAGCCAGAGGCAAGAGGCTGAGATTCCCACATCCCATCCCTGGCTGGGGATCCCGTATCCCTTCCACGACTGAGGGTCCTGTTCCCCATCCCCATCCGGGATTCCCATGTCCCATCCCTGTCCAGAGGCCCCGTTCCCTCACCATTCCCAGGGAAGCAGCGCAGCCAGAGGAGCCGGAGCCAGTGGTGGGGGCTGGAGGGGGCAGCGGCGGGGTGCGAGCGGGCAGGGCCGGGATGCTGGCGCGGCACAATCCGGCACAATGAGGCCTTGTGGCCGGTGGCTCTGACAAGAATCAGTCCTGACAGCAGCTCCACCAGCAGGGTCACCCACCCAGCACGCGGCCACCCGCCCCCGGCCCCCACACCCAGGGATACCCAGGGAGAGGGACCCCAAAGCGACCCGTCCTGGGGATCACCGGGATGCAGGATGTGCAAACAGCAATAAATCTCTGCATACAGAGAGATATGCGAGTACCAGGGCTGTTTGCAGCCCCACGGGAGGCAGGCTCACAGCTGGAGCTGGCACAGGGGGAAGCAGGTGGCACACACCGCAGTGCCTGTCGGTGAACGTCCCGCTCGGCGCGGTAAAAACAGGAGCCACACGTTACAAATACAGCTTAGTTTATAAAAAAGAAGTCACAAATTTGGTATCGTTATAACTTTAGTGCACATACGATGCCCCCCCACCCCCACGGTCAAAAGTTCCCCGCGGCTGGCACGGCGTGTCCCGCTCACCCGAGGGCTGGCGGGGACGGGTGGCACGGTGACCGCTCCCTGCTCCCATGGCGCCTTCCTGCGTCGGCGCTTTGGTCCTGCCCTGACTGTGCCAAGGACACCTCTGCTCCCTGCGCCAGCCTTCCTCCCACCTCGCCATTCCCCTCTCTCCCTTCGGCATCCTCTTCCTCGGCATCCGCCCCGCAGCTCCTGCCCATGCCAGGGCCAGGCTCACCGCTGCCTGCTCCCCCTTCCACCCCCAACCTTACAGATCCATCTCCTGGCCCTTCCACTCCCTTCTATGCCCACCGTGTCCCTGGACCGGCCACCACGGCCACCCTCCCCCGAGCCCTGCCGAGGTCCGGGGGTCCGGCTGCCCCCCTGGTGCCAGACCCACCATGCCCCACAGCATCCCCTGAGCATGCAGCCCCCCGGTCCCCTGGGAGCCCCAACCCCGCGCCACTGCGCCCCTCACCCAGGCAGCTCCCTGGGCACCCCGGACAAGCACGCCCTGGGAAAATCCCTTCCCTTCCAGCAGGATTTTCCCAGAACCCCCCAGCCCGCCGGCGGGTGCTGCCACAGCCTGGCTACGTGGCAAGGCCCAACGTGCCCCGCTCCCTCCAGGCACCGTCCCCGTGTCCCCCGGGGATGCTCTCAGTGATGGCAGCACCGCAGTCCCCCAGCGCCCGCGGGGCCGGGCTGCACTCCCGGAGCCGCTCAGTCCACGGGGAACTCGCAGGGGTTCTGGCGCGTGCGCTGGGCCCCCTCGTAGATGCGCTGGAAGTCCCGGTACCGGGGCGCGCAGCTCAGCCAGGCCTCCCCGAAGTGCAGCCACCCCGTGAACAGGAAAGTGCCGGGGCCCGGCTTGACCCCGCAGCGCAGCGGGGTGCGGATGCTGCCCACCGGCCGCCCCGCCCGCCCACCCGCCTGGAAGAGCGGGAATTTCTGGCGGTGGATGCGCGTGGCGCTCACCCCGATGATGGATTCCTGCAGCTCTGCGTCGTTGGAGACGCTCCGGATGCTGCCGCGGATCACTGCGGAGGGAAGGCAGCGAGGGGTGTCAGCATGGCTCTGTCCCTAGCCCCATTCCCATCTACATCCCTGTTCTTGTCCCCATCCCTGTCTCCATCCCCATCTCCCTCATTGTCCCCATCTCCATTCCCATCACCATTCCCACCCTCATCTCCATTTCCAGCCCCATCCCCACTCCCATCCCGATTCCCATTCCCAGTCCCTGTCCCAATCTGCATTCTCATCCCCATCCTTATCCCCATCTCCATTCTTGTCTCATTCCCACTCCCCTTCCTGTTCTCATCCCCATCTCCATCGCAATCCCCATCCTCATCTCCATCTCCATTTCAGCCCGATCTCCAACCCTGTTCCAATGCCCATCCCCATTCCCATTCCTATCCCTATTCCTGTCTCCATTCTTGTCTCATTCCCACTCCCATTCCTGTTTCCATCCCCATCATCCCCATCCCCTTCCCCATTCCCACTCCCATCCCCATTCCCATCCCCATCTCCATCTCCATCTCCATCTCCATCCCCATCCCCATCCCCATTCCCATGCCCATCCCCGTTGCCACTCCCATTGCCACTCCCATCCCCATCCCCATCCCCATCCCCATCCCCATCCCCATCCCCATCCCCATCCCCATCCCCATCCCCATCCCCATCCCCATCTCCATCCCCATTCCCTTTCCCTTTCCCATTCCCATCTCCATCCCCGTCCCCGTCCCCATCCCCATCCCCATTCCCATCTCCATCCCATAGCAGCTCTCTGTGCAGCCCAGCCCAGCCCAGCCCAGCCCAGCTCAGCCCAGACACGTGTCCCAGTGCCACTTGTGGGGCTGTCCCCCCTCTCCGAGCCCCAGGGGCTGCACTCACCAAAGTCACTAGTGCAAATGGCCATCAGGATCTCGGTGTCATTGCACGGCCGGCACGCGCCTGCGAGGCCAAGCACAGCTTGTCACCACCCAGGGGGACAACACCCCGATCCAGCCCCTCCTCACCCCTTCCGGCAGGGGAAGGGGAAACTGAGGCAGGGCGAGGCGCTCACCTTCCGCGCTGAGGCTGGCGGCGGGCAGCGCCGGGCGGGCCAGCCAGTCCCCCCGCAGCTCGTAGCGGAAGGCGGCGATGCGGCGGCTGATGTCGGGGTGCGGGGTGGCCTGCAGGAACAGAGCCACCTTCTCCTGGGGCAGCCAGCTGAAGCAGCGGGCGCGGGGCCGGGGGGCTTCTGGCAGCAGCAGCTCCAGCACCCCCTCCCTCTCCAGGTAGAGCTGAGCCCCCCGGAAGGTCCCGGTGGGTTTGATGCAGGCGGTGACGTGCGGGGGGCTCCCGCCCTTGACGGCGGCGCTGGTGGGGGGCAGGCGGGGGGCCAGGCGGAGGCGAAGGGCCCCCGTGGGGTACAGCCATTCCAGCGAGCCCTCGGCACAGTGCAGGGACAGCTGCTCCACGCTGCCAGCTTCCTGTGACAGCCCGCTGTGGGGCACGGCACCGTGTCAGCCGGGACCCCCCAGGTGACAGGGACACCCCAGCCCACGTGTCCGCCAGCACAGCAGCACCCTGCACTCCCAAGCAGCCCCTCCACAAAAGTGTGCAGGATGGCAAAAGGCAGGAACAGCACCAAACCCTCAATGACTTGGGCTTGGGATTCAACCACATCATTTCGGGGTGCTTGTGTTCCCCAGCACCTTTTGGGAGGGGCTGAGGAGGGGGCACAGCAGCACAGCCCCCTTCACATCCAGTGTGGGCTCCCAAACCACCCCCAGAGTGCCCACAACTCTGGGGTCACCCGTTCCCACTTTGGGGATCCCCAGTGGGTGCTGGGGTCCCACTCTCGCGAGGGATGCCTGGAGCCCCTCCTTTCCCCCCGGCATTGTGGGGGGTGGCGGAAGACACGCTGGGACGCCAGCCTGGGGGGAGCGGGGACAGTCGGGGGGCTGCTTTGTCCCTGACAGGATGCTGGGGGCTTCGTGGTCCCCGTGTCCCCCCACGCGGGGCAGCCCCTCCTGGCGGGCCCCGGCTCTTTGTTCAGAGTCCGGCGCCTTCGGGCGATGCTTCGGGCCCTGCCGGGGGCTGGGGGTCCCGCCGGCCACGGGGATGGGTTTCACGGGTGGGGGGGGCTCAGGGAAGGGGTCCCGGAGAAGCGGGGAGCCCCACGTGGAGCCCAGCATCCCTCAAAGCGGGGGGCAGCCGCACCCAGGAGTGAGGAAACTGAGGCAGGCTCAGGTTCCCAGCGTCCCACCCGTGACCCTCCCCACGGATGAGGGAGGGGGGTCAGCCCTGAGGATGGATGGGGGGGGAGGGGAGAGAGCAGACTCCCCCTCCCCCCCCGAACCTGCCTGGGAGGCGAGAGCTCCCCTGGGGGCTGCGATCCGGGGACCCGCGTGTGCCACCCCCGCCCCGCCCGGCGCGCTGCCCCCGGGGCCGCTGTTCCCGCTGCCGCTGTTCCCGCTGCCGGTGTTGTTCCCGGTGCCGCTGTTCCCGGTGCCTACCTGCCCCTCCAGCTGCACTGGTCCGCCGCGCCGCCGCCGATGGCCGCCCCCAGCCCGGCCAGGCACAGCGCCCGCAGCGCCCACATGGCCGCGCCCGCGGCGGCCCCGGGCGGCCCGGCCCGGCCCGGCCCTGCCCGCACCGCTGCCCGCACCGGGGCCGGGGCGCCGGGGACGGGGGAGCGCGGCCGCCACCCCGCGTCGCGCCCCGAACTTTCCGCCAATGGCGGCGGAGGGGCGGGCACGGGACCCGCCCCCAAGACCCCCTCCCCACCGCCGGGGGCACCGGCACCCGCGGCAGCGGCATCCCCGGAGCCCCCCGGGGCTTCTCCGCACCCGCCGGAACGGGGGGACACCGGGGGGGGACGTGGCCGAGCCAGGGGACAGGAGCCGGCGCAGGGCTGGGGTACCCCAGGTTACAGATCCGTCCCCCCGCGGGTGCACCCTGAGTTCTGTACGGCCACGGCTGGGCACAGCCGCGGCTACAGCACCCCGGGCTGGGGACACCCCAACTGTGCACACCCCAGGTTATAGACACCCAAACCGTGCACACCCCGACTGTGCACACCCCAGGTTATAGACACCCAAACCGTGCACACCCCAACTGTGCACACCCCGACTGTGCACACCCCAGGCTATAGACACCCCAACTGTGCACACCCCAGGTTATAGACACTCCAGGCCAGGTACAGCCCAACTTTGCACAACCCCAGGCTACAGGCATAGCCCAGGCTATGAACACCCCAGACTGCACCTCTCTGGTTTATGCACCCCCCAGAACTGTGCACCCCAAGACCTGCACACACCCCAGGCCAGGTACACCCCAGGATATGCACACCCACGGTCATGTACACCCCAAGCCATCCATGTGTGAGGCTACAGGCACCCCACGCTGGGTACACCCCAATCTATGCCCTGGTGTACATATACCCCCTCCCTCCCCAGACCCGTGTACCCCAAGAGTTACACACACCCCAGCCCTGAGTTACACACACCACGGGTCACCTGCACCCCGAGTTCCGCACCCCAGGCTCTATACACCCCAACCCACACACACCCCAATCCACACACCTCCCAGCTCTATACACCCCAACCTATGCACACCCCAACCCACACACCCTCCAGCTCTATACACCCCAACCTACGCACACCCCTGGTTTACACCCCTCAGAAACGTGTACCCCAAAAGTTACACCCCCCTCCAACATCCCCATACCCACCCCCCACCACCACCAGCAGCCTCTCCCTCCTCACTGAGACACTTTTCCAACCGGGGGAGCCCAGGCACGTGGCGCCGGGCCTGACACGGGGGTCAGGCACATCCGAACCCCCAATTCCCCCCCTCTAAACCTCGGGATTTCTTTCCACCCCCTCCCTTCCAGCCGCTATTGTGCCACCACTACAGACCCCACCATTAATTAAGTTTCCATCCAGTGACAGCCCGCCAAAATGTTTGAAATAAACACGGAACAATTGGGATGGGATGATACAGGCCGGGAACAAAGTCCCCGGCCAGAGGGTGGAGCGGAATGGAAATGAGGGATTGTAAATTGGGATGGTGGGAAGAAAGAGGGGAAGGGGGGAAGGGGAGGGGGGAGGCAGGCGGGGAGAGGAGGATTCACAGCCCTCCGGCCATGAAATGATGCTGAAAGAAGTCATGCTGCTGGAATCCGTGGAAAATGAGGGGCCGGAGGGGCTGTGGGTTAAGGTGGAGCGGGTCGGGATGTCGGGGTGTCGGGGGTTGGGGGGGGTCGGGTGGAGGTGGGCGGCTCTCTGCCCGCTGGCCCTCGTGCTGAGCCCAGCAGTCGCCATGTGGGGTTTGCCAGAGGGTGGCTGGGCCGAGGGTCTGGCTGTGCCCCGGAGGTTCACGGTGACCCCGGCACAGGGGGGGACACGGTCCCAGGGCCGACCCCGTGACACCGCGGGGAAGTGGAACCGGCTGGGCTCGGAGCTGGGCAGGGAATCCACCCAGGAACCCCACCGATGGCTTTGGCCGGGTGCCCAGGGGCAAGGTGGCACCAGAGGCAGGGTGACACCAGGCACTGGTGTCCCCACGCCAGGACCTCTCCCCACCGAGGCCGATCCCCCGCCCAGTGCGGTGCTCAGCACCCTCCGGGGATGTTCTCTTGGGACACCGCAGGGTGCAGGGAGGTGGGACATGGTGCCACCGTCCCCGCAGGCACAGGGCGGTGTCTGCCCTAATGCCAGCACCCAGGCGTGAGTCTGCACCTCCGACCCCCTCCACAGCCCCCGACCCACCTTAACTGGGTGTTACTGGAGAAACCTTGGCACCAGCTGGACCAAACCACCGTGGCCACCAACCCTGGCTTCCCTCCCTCCACACGATATGGGGCACCCCCGCAGTCGGGGATGGCCATCAGGGGGTCCAGGAGCCCCTTCGGAGCAGCCCCCGGAGCTGGGGCTGAGCCGGGACCGGGCACAGCTCCCGCAGCACCCCGCAATTGTCTCAGCCCTCCGGACCAGCCCATGGAGCTGAGCACCTCTGGGCACCCACCGAGAAGCCACCCGTGCCCGGAGCTCGGTCTGGTGGCCGTCCCGTGACTGTATCCCCAGCCTCGCTGTGTCCCCTGGCCACCCCCTCCTTGTCCCCAGCTGGCGCAGGGGGTTGTCCCCGTGGGACTGGGAAGGAGTGGGGGGTCTGAGTGCCGGCCGCCCCCGGGAGCTCCCCGAAACCGCCGGCCCCTGCTGCGGGTCCGGAGCCGCTCCGGGCTCCCGCTTGGCCCCGGACCCCTCGGGCCGCTCCGGGATGCTCGGGCTCGCAGTGCCCTCTGGTGACCGCGGGCACGGCGGCCAGGGGACCTCGGGGGGCTCGGCTGGGGCGGGGGAAAACCACGTCCCGCAGAGAAGCAGAACTTCGGCTCCTCCAACGGGACCTTCGAAGAGCACCCGGTGCCACCCCTGCCCTGGGCACGGACACCTCTCACCGGGCCGGGCTGCTCCGGCCCCATGGGGCACCCACAGCTCCTCCAGCTCCTCACCAGCTCCCCCACAACGCGTTTCTTCCTTTTATCCAATCTAAACGCACCCTCTTCCAGCTGAAAACTGTTCCCCGTTCTTCTGTCTCTACAGTTCCTGGCGAAAGCCTCTCTCCATCGCTCTTCCAAGATCCCTTAAGTATCACCAGGACGTCAGAAGGTGTTCTTCAGGCTCTCCCAGCCTTTCCTCACAAGAGACGTTCTTCCAGCCCCCTGACCATCTCCATGTCCCCTCTGGATCTGCTCTGATTCATCCAGGACTGCTCTTCCCCAGACCCATCTGCCACTCACGCAGCAGCTCCATGGCAGGAGGGATCATGGCTGCTTCCTTTGGGTTTTGATGATCCCATCTCTTCCTGCTGGGTCACCCCAAGGTTTCTTCTTTCCTGGGCAGCCCCCTCCCCCTCCATCCTGGAGTCTCTGGAAGGTCCCTGGGGCATCCACACTGCCCACAAAATGTCCCTGTGGGGTGACTCTGGGCACCCTCCACCCTGTGCAGTGGGTGGGTGATGCTCCAGGCTAGGCTGTGCCCAGGGGCAAAAACTCTTCGGGAAAGGCAAAAGGGGAATTTGGGCCAGGAGCTGGAACCTTGGAGGGCTGCTCAGAGGCTGGAGGTCCCCAGCCTGTCCCCATCCAGCTCCCCATCCCCCAGGCTGCGTGGGGAGCTCTCCCGCCCAGCCGAGCACCCGAAGGAGCTGCGGCTGTGGGAGGCACCCACCTTGTCTTTAAAAAATAGCTCAGGAGCCTCAGCTCAGCTCCCAGCCCATCCCCGGGGACATGCAGGGATAACCCGAGCTCCTCTCCATGGCACCCAGCGGGTTCTGTCCCCTCTCAGTGTCCCCTCTCGGGTCGGTGTCCCTGAGAGTGGGAATGTGCCCTGGAAGGGCTTGGGGAGCTCAGGGAGCCTGTCAGGAGGGGATCTATGGGTGAGGGTCCCCAAGGCAGGACAAAGGTCCCCATGGCGAGGTGGGGGTCCCCAAAGCAAAGATGGGGTCCCCATGTTGAAGCAGGGGTCCACATGGCAAGGAGGGGGTCCACATCGAAAGGAGGGGGTCCACATGGCAAGGTGGAAGTCCCCATGGCAAAGTGAAGGTCCACACTAGTGTGAGAAGGTTCCCATGAAAGGATGAGGCTCCCAGCAGCTGGAAGAGAGTCCTCATGGCTGGCTGAGAGTCCCCACAATAAGATGAGGGTCCCCAGAGTGAGAAGAGGGACTAATGGTCACTGCAGCAGTGTGACCATCCCCACGGCTGTGTGAGGGTCCCCATGTCCTCACCCACCCTCACCTGCACGTGGCCTGGATGGGGGGAGCATAGAGGAGAATCAGATCCTTGGTGGGGAAGAGCTCTGAACCCTGGAGTCACAAAAGGTGCCGAGCCCCGGGGGTCCCCGTGGGCTGTGCCAGCGTGGTGACCCCAGGCTGGACAGACCCCGCCTGCTCCCCCCTGCTCCCCCCTGCTCCCCCACTGCTGCCGCGCAGCCGGGCCCCACGCGTGCATCCTGCGGGGCGGCGAATGGAGCTGCCTATTGATTCGCAGCCCGGGCTAAAAATAACTTTCAACTCTTCATCCCGAGCTGTGAAAAATCCCCCATTGCTAGGCGACGGGTTACCGGGAGACAGCGGCGCTAGGCGACGGCGGTTGCTGCGGCGACGGCCCCCCCACCCCCGGCGCACTGCGGTCCAGCTCGGCCACCGCTGCTCCGGCCGGACCGGGGATGCTCCAGCTGCACCGGGGAGGCTCGGCCCAGGGTCCCGTCGCCGTGGGGACGGTCTGGGTGTGAGCTCCAGCATCCCCAGGGCGCTGGCATGGGAGGGGAGCAGCGGGCTGCGGGAGCCATGTCGCTTGGCTCTCGGCCGCTGGCCTGGCACCCTCCTGGCGCTCAGGAGGGACAGTCTCCATCGAGGGGGGGGTCAGGAGGCTTGTGATGGTGACCCGTGGCTGCAGGGTGAAGTGGGGTGACCAGTTCCCCATGTCAGGCACCCCAGGGTGTGGGTACCCCCTGGACCGGTGACACCCCAGCTGTGTCCCCTTCCCCAGGGACACATACATACACGGAGTCTCCCCTTGCCCAGGGACTCCTCATGTTGAAGGAGTTTTCAGCCTTATTGGCATGAAAATATCCCCAGAACATGGGGCTATCACAACTTGTCCACTCTGAGGCCTGGAGGCAGCAGGGGTTAGTGACAATGGGCCTGTGCCAGGATCGAGAGGACAGCAGGGACTGTCCAGGGCCCCACTGCCTCCCAGTGCCTGCCAGCCCCAGTGGCACCTGGCCTGCTCTGGGTGCAGAGTGTGTCCCCAAGAGCTGGACCATTACCCCTGCTCCCAGGCTGCTGCTGGGTGGCAATTCCCCTGGAACACCTCCTTGGGGACCAAGCACCATGGGGGGACAGGGCACTGCTGGGGGGACAAGGAGCTGCGGGGGGAAGGACCTCAGGCAATGGGGAAAACACGCAGCTCCTGGATGGGGCCAAGGATCCACACATCCCTGCAGTCACTGTCCCCTCCAGCAGCTTCTCCTGCATTTGTCACCCACTGGGCAGGGTGTGAGTGTGAGCATGAGTGTGAGTGTGAGTGTGAGTGTGTGTGTGCACAGTCTCCTCCCCCAAACCCCCTCCCGGCTGCCAGTGCGAAACCCAACCTGCCTTATAAATAATGGAAGCAGGAGCCAGGCGCCGGATCCAGGCAGCTCCCTCAGCCTCCCCAGGGCCAGCAGGGCACAGCAGCTGAGCTGGACCTGCTGCTCACATGGGGCCGTGCCAGGGGAAGGCAGAGGGGATGGGGTTAAATGGGGCAGCCGAGCAGTTCCCTTCATTTTGGGGAGCAGTGGTGAACCTGGGTCCAAACTGGGCGTGCTGGGTGGGTGCTGAGCTGGCTGTGCTGGGAAATGGGGGACAGCAGTGGGACAACCCCCAGCAGGTCCCAGTGCCAGGCATGGCTTGGGCAGGTGAATCCCCCCAGCGTGCGGGCACAGCGGCCTGTCCTGGGTGCCTGCTGCACCCCGGGGTGCTGGCGCGGGGTCGAGTGTCACCGCTGTGCCTCAGGGGCTGTCACCAGAGCCTGAGGCAGCTGCCGGGGTGAGCAGGGTCTGCAGCAGGATCTGCACCAGGATCTCCAGACTGCCATGCCCTGGTGGGGAGAGAGCCAGAGCAAGCATCCATCTGTCCATCCAGCCTTCCATCCACCCCTCCGTTCAGCCTTCCAACCCTCCCTCCTTCCATTTCTCCATCCACCCCATCCCTCCATCCCTCTCTCAATCCCTCCATCCACCCTTCCATCCTTCCATTTCTTCCTCCACCCCTCCATCCCTTCATCTCACCATTCTTCCCTCCATTTCTTCATTCCTCCATCCTCTCCAACCCCTCCATCCTCATCTCTCCATTCTTCCCTCCATCCCTCCACCTCTCCATTCATCCTTCCATCCCTCCATTTCTCCCTCCAGCCCACCCTGCATCTCCCCATTCTTCCCTCCATTTCTCCATCCCTCCCTCGATCCTTCCATCTCTCCATCCCCCCTCATCCTTCCATCCCCCCCTCCATCCCCCATCCTTCCACCCCTGCATTCCCCCACCCACCACCCCTCTCTCCCTGCACACCCAGCTGCCAGCCCAGCCCTGCCCGTACCCCCCCGCATCATTCCCCGTGTCCCGCACCCTCACCTCGCCTCTCCCGGTGCCGATGCCGGTGCCTTCCCATCGCGCTCCATTATCGCTGCCGGTGACCGTGTCCCTTTAACAGGCTCCGCTGGTGACACGCGTGTGCGTGTGTGCAAACGCGCGTGTGCGTGTGCTCCCAGCTCCCTGGGCTGGCTGGCAGGAGGGACCCCCCTTCTCCATCCCCCCGGATCCGGATCCGGCCCCATTCCCCCCCTCCACTCCCCGCTTATTTTTCCTGTTGTTTCGCGGGGTTGGGGCGGGGGCCGGGCGGGATCCGGCCCCTTTGCCAACGGGGATTTTGGGGGGGATTATTCGCCGTTTTCTTCCTGGTGGGATTTTTTGCTGCAACCGAAAGAAGACGGGCACAAGGCATGGCATGAGCTTCGGGAGACAGGGCTGGAGGTAAGAGCCGCTCGGGAAAACCCTTTACCACACAAAGCCGGTGCCGGGGTCGGTGTCGATGCCAGGGTCGGTGGCGGTGCCTGTTCTACCAGTACCGGTACCGGCACCGGCACCGGCACCGCAGCCACCCCCAGCCGCATCCCCCATCATGGAGCCGCGTTATATAACGGCGGCGGAGCCGGCCCGGCCCCGGGGCTCCCGGTCCGGTGGCCCCCCCTCCGCCCCCGCCTCCCGGTAGCTCAGCAGAGGATGGTGGTCGGTGTGACCCTCCCCCGCCCCAGTGATGCTGCCCCCTCTGCCCCCCCGGTTTGGGGAGGCGGTGCGGGGGGGTGAGGTGATATGTTATGTCCCCCCCCAGCATGGCCGGGCATCACCGGGTGGGTAACGGGCAGGGGAAAGAGGGGATCAGGTGGATCCCGCGGCATGCAGGGCTGCTTTGGGATCGGGGTGTAAGGGGACATTGCTGTAAGGACAGGGTCGCCCCGGTGTGGGGTTGATGTTTGCCCCCTTCCACCTCTGCTGCCAGCCTCTTGTCCTCCCTGGTGGCACCATTGGCATCCTCGAGGCTGCACCCAAACATCCAAACAGCCCAAAACCTCGGCGTGTTTTTCCGTGGATGCAGGGTGACACCAGCCAAGGGATGGGGGGACAGGGGCAGCCTGCCCCATTCCCAGAGCCCAGGGGATGGAGGAAGGGGAAGGCCCTGGCTGGGATGGGGCCGAGGGGGCTGAGCCCCACAGCAGGGTCCTGCAGAGCCCAGCGTGGAGCCATGCATCTGCCATCAGTCCAGGAGGGGAACAAGGAGTTTGTTCTGGTGGGGCAGGGGATGGGGATGGGATCAGTGTGTGGGGTTGGGGACCAGGCAGACTCGACTCCATGGAATGGCTGGGGCTGAGCATGGCTGGGGGAAACTGAGGCACAGGGTTCTGGCAGCAACCAGCTAGAGAACCCCAAGATCTTGGCCATGTGGGGGTCCAGGAGTACCATGGGGCACTGGGCTGAGGTGGCTCTGCCTCTTGGGCATCTGCCGGTGCTGCTGGGACATGGCAGTGCCTGGGCAGGGAAGGCCAGAGCATGGCAGTCTCTGCAGCAGGGATGCTCCTGGCAGACCCTCTCCATGCCCACCCTCTGGCCAGGGTCCGGGGGGTCTCAGGCCCCCTCCACAGCACCCTGAGGGGCCCTGCATGCAGCAGGCTGGGAGCAGTGGGCACAGAGCAAGCGCCATGCCGTGCTGGCATCTCCCCTCCTCTGGAAGCTGGGTGCTGATTTCACTCCGGCTACCAGGAAGAGGGAGGGAGGTGGCTTTGGAGTGGGGAGGACTCGCTCAAGCATCCATTTTTAATGAGCTAGATATCTATTTTTCCCCGAGCTGGCTTCCCCCACATCGATCCCTTTGCCCGCTCCCCTCCCTGTGCCAGCGGCTCCGTGGCAGTGGCGAGCAGCGGGACAAGCATCCCTGGCACTGGGACCCTCATGCCTCCCCAAATCCTGCTCCTGGGGAAGGAGTGACCCTCACTTGGGCCAGGGTAAGGTGAGAGTGGGGACAGGGTTCCCTTGTCCCCTCCGGTGGGGTCACAGCCACGTTGACTATCCCATGGGGATGTGGCCATGCTCCAGACAGAAGGACAACTGGAGTGGGAGCACTTTGAGTTGGGAGGTTGGATCCTGCCCCTCTGCCCTGCAGACTTAAGCTGTGCCTGGCTCGGACTCGAGCAGCTCTGTGGCAAAGCCACATCGGCCTGCCTGTAGCTCAGGCTCCCCATCTCCAATCTCCTATTGCTCCCCAGCAGTGCCTGTGCAGAACGAGCAGCGCCCAGAGAGTGGAAAGGGGATTTGGGAGGCGAGTGGGTGCTGATGGTGTGGGAGGGAGCAGGATTGGGTGCGCGGGCAAGCAGAGCTCCTTTGGCAGCATCCCACCCCCTCCCAACCTCTGCCCACCTGCCACGGGGACCAGCCACGTGTACTGGGTGCTCCAGGGCTGCTGGCTCACGGGAGGAGCTCGGGGGTGAAGAGGAGAGGGTTTGGGGAGGGCACAGCTCAGCAGAAGCTGTTTCTCCAGGGTTTCTCCCTGCTGGAGGGATGATCTGTGCCCAGCTCTTGGACAGGGGAAGCAGGAGGCCAGTGCTGGGAGCAGGATCAGGACAGTGCTTTGGCTTCCAGGAGGCATCTGATGGATTTTGGAGCCCGTGCTGGCATTTAGCACCCACAGCCCACTGCATCGAGGGGTGCCATGGCTGGGCACTGCCTGCCCTGCTGTCCCACCAGCCTCGTGCCGATGGCCCCTGCTTGACCCCAATCCCAGCTCCCAGCCAGACCCCTGAGCCCAGGGGCAAAGGGGCATCAGTGCTTGTGTGGCTGTTGCCATGTCTGGAGGGACAAAGGGGTTTGGGGAGGCACAAGTCCCAGAAGCACCTGAGGAGCACATCCATGCCCTGGATGAGAGAGCTCTCCTGGCTCCTCATGGGATCTTGCATTTCACCCCTTCCTGGGCCCAGGAGGGGCAGAGGGAAGGGCTGTGACACACTGGGAGCTGTCACTGGGCTCTGGCTGGGCTTGGAGTGAGAGGAGGCCAGGCCAGGCAGGATCCAGCATGTGAGGAGCTGCTCCCTCTTCTCCTTGCCTTGGTCAGTGGAGAGCAGGGAGAAGCTTGGCTTGAGCATGAACATCCTTCCATGGTGTGAGAGTCAAGATCTCCAGAGCAGACTGGAGCAGAGGGGACCGGGGGTCCAGCTCTGCCTTGAATCTGCCCCTCCCATGCTCCTTTTGGGTGGGGGATCCCTCCCAAGTGAACAAGGGGCTGCCTGGGATAAGGAGAGAGGCCAGAATTTGCTGTCTCTGGGAGACTCAGGGTTTAGCAGAGAAGGTAAAAGCTGCTGCAGGATGGGCTTGGTGGTCAGAGGAAGCCCTGCTGCGAGGAAGTTTTGTTTGGCCAGGCTGGGGGCTGGAGCTCTGCCTCCTCCCGACAGCTCCCTCATGCTGAGGGCCGGGGGGGACAGGAGCTGCACCTCCCAGTGCCCCTGGACAGGAGCTGTTCCCTCAGCAAAGCCCAGAGTGGTGGGGATCTGAGCAGAGCTTGGCTTTGGCACCTCAGCCAGCTTTTCCCAGCTCCCTGGGCATGGGGCCGACCCTGCAAAGCCTGAGCCTGACCTTTGGGAAGGCTGTGGGACCTGGGAGAGAGCAGTGCTGGGGGTCCCTATCGTGACAGCTCCGCTGCTTGGCCATGAGCTGCAAGACCCAGCGATGGATCCACCAGCCCGGCTGGCACTGAGAGCAGCAGCCCCCAGCAGTGGCACCCAAACCACTGGTTTTCCCAGCCCTTCCTAAGCCTCTTTGTCCACTGCAAGGTGGGATGAGCTCTTTGGCATCTTTGGAAGCCAGCAAGGGAGTGGGAAAGCTGCTCTCAGCCCTTTGGTCTCCCCAGGAGCTCTCAGGGCAGCCTCAGGAGGGAGTTTCCCAGCTCCCATCACACAAACAGCAGCTCTCCAGGGCCAGCTGGAGGGGCAAGGCCCTTCCCTACTGTGAATTCCTGGATTGTGCAGCAAGGAAAAGGTATCACTGAGTTTGGAGCTACGCTCTAAGCCTGTCTCCCAGCTCACCTGTGTGAGTGCCGAGCCCGGGAGCACAAACCCACCTGCGCACACACACACAGGTACAGCACCTCCCTACCCAAACACAGCCACGGCCCCTCCATCTCCGGGGAAGCCTGTGGCTCTTCCAGGGTCTTTAGAGGCTCCTCTGCATTGCCGGGGTGATCCAAGCCCTCTGAAGAGACCCAGCCTCGGGGCTCGGTGGTCGCACAGCGCGGGCAGCGTTCTGACGCCGTGGGATCAGAGCAGGGGGCAGCTGCGCACCGCGGAGCTCTGCGGCGGGATGTCTTTATCACCGCCATGTGCTCTGCGCGGCAGGTTCAGCCCCCCCAGGCCAGAGCCTGCCTGGCCTCGCTGCTGGCCGGGGCCATCGCGCAGAGCCGAGGGAGCCTCAGGAAGCTCATCCCCTCAGGAGTGCTGGACAAAAGCCTCGGCTGCGTGCTCCGCCACAGCACTCCGTGTCGGGTGTGTTTTCTCCGCCTGTAGAGCAACTTGATTTGCTGCATTAGTAAAAATAGACGGGCTAATGAATTCAGCTGATGCAACCCTGGGCGCGCGTGCCCGCGCCGGCTCCGGCTGTGCGTGTGCGAGTGTGAGCGTGTGTGAGCCACGGGGCTTGTGCCAGGGCGTCCCCCCGCTCGCAGGCTCCGGCGGGGAGTCCGTGTGTGTTTACACATCCCTGTGTGCGTGTGTGTGCAGCAGCCGTGAGCCATGGCTGCTCGCTGCCGCACAGCTCTGCCGCCGGAGCGGAGCGGCGGCTGCACGGAAATCCTTTCGCAGCAGCTTTGGGTCCTGGCAGGGCGATAACAAGGCTCCGAGGCGGGCTGGGGGGCAGCAGCAGGGACCTGGTGGGGTGATAGCAGGGTCTCACGGGGAGCTCGTGGGGTAGTCGTGGATTCTCTCAGGGATCTGGTGGGGCAATAGCAGATCTTCCCAGGAGCCTGCTGGGTGATACCAGGATCTCCTACAAGGATCTGTTGGAGCAGTGCTGGATCTTCACAGGGACCTGGCGGGTGATGTAGGTTCCCTCACAAGGAAGGGGGCAGTGGTGGGTCCTGCCCGGGACCCGGCAGCGCCGGATGCTCGCGGGGCCGCGAGCGCGGTGTCCTTGCGCGGTGCCGCTGTCCGCGGTGCTGAGCGGAGCCGCTGGCCGCGGTGCTGACCGGCACGGGCCGCTGGCCGCGGTGCTGACCCCAGCAGCACCGGGCTCCCGGGGGCTCCCGGGGGCTCCCGAGCCCGTCAGTCCGGGGTCTCCCGTGGCCTCCGGTCCGGCTGACACGCAGCTCTCGGTGGGCTCCAAGCCCGGCTGTCCCAGAGCTCGGCCCTGACCGTGGCTGCAGCAGGATTTGCCAGTCTGATCCAGGAGCCAGGGATCTCTCAGCCAGCGCCACGCAGGGAGGCACTAACAGGGTGGCTGCTCGTCTCTTACAGCCCTCATCCCTCTTCACTACCACGTGGGGATAGTAAACTCTCCAACAGGTTGGACAAGCTCTGTCTTCCTGACAGTTTCCATCCTGTTCATCCCAGCATCCCCATTGTCTGGGCAA
The DNA here is from genome assembly GCF_041296385.1 of Aphelocoma coerulescens. Taxonomy (NCBI): domain Eukaryota; kingdom Metazoa; phylum Chordata; class Aves; order Passeriformes; family Corvidae; genus Aphelocoma; species Aphelocoma coerulescens. The sequence continues at coordinate 2,210,746 of NC_091028.1, forward strand.
TGTTTGTGGTGACAGGCTCTCAGACCCCGGCTTTCTTCTCTCTCCCTGCGTCAAATCCGCCCCCTGCCACTGCATCATCACTTACTGCGGGTGACGAACCCCTCCTGAACGAGTGACTTCTCTGGCAGTGACGTATCCTGTGGAATGTGTGCCCTGGAATGGATTCGGGAGACTGAAGGACTTTGACCTTTGCTTTTGTCAGGTTTTCTCCCGCTGGGTTGGGAGCTGGCACTCCACTGCTGGGAGATGCTTCTCCATGAGAGAGCAAAGGGGGGCTCTTACAGAGGGGGGCTGCAAATCTGGGCCCTCCCTTCCTGTGGGATCCCAGAGCCGGGATGGCTGTACCAAGCACTGAACAATCCTGATGATGATGTGCTTGGCCCAGTCATGCAATCTGCAAACAGTGAGATGACAGGGAGAAGGGAAAAGGATGAATCTCTGCTTTCCTGCTGCTTTGGAGTGGCCAAAAAGCATATGGAGGTGTTCACGGAGCTGCTGGAACATCGGACAGGGTCTGTGCTGACACCTCCAAGGCAGACAGCTCTGTGTTTCCTGTCCATCCGCTGTCTCTGGGCTGGGAGGGCCTGGGGAGGCACAGGGCGCGCTCTGGGTGTCCCTGCACTCAGAGACCTCGAGGGGCTGTGGGAGGTGCACTTTGGACATCAGAGCAACGTGGCCTCAGTCCTGGGCTGCAGGAGCTGCGGGGCTGCCTGGCTGCAGGCTGGGGCTTTCCTGTGGCACAGGAGGGCAGATCCCAGCACTGCCCCTTGGTGCCTGAGACGGCGGCTACTGGACCCGCTCCCCTCCCCAGCCCACCTTCTCCACACTGGGGTCTTTCCCCAAGCACAGTTCTGTGCCTGGGGGTGGTAGGAACCCCCAAATTCTTGCCTGCTCATTTCCCCAGAGAGAAATGCCTGCCTGGTTTCCCCCACCGCTGCCCAGATCCGCCTGTGCCCAGAGGCTCGAATCTCTGTCCATCTTTCTATGTGAAGTGACTTCCCAGCTCACTCAAGGTTGGGGATTTCTGTGCTCTAGACAGGCAGCCTGAACGCTCTGGGCAGGGGGACCTGGCTCAGCTTTCCAAGGCAGGAGTGGGAAAGCTGCTGAACCCACTCAGCCCCCGCTGAGCTCGGCCCCAGGGACCAGCTGAGGTCTGAGCTGCTTGGATCCGTTGCCAAAACCTCCTGCTGGCTGCGTGTGAGTCCGGCGACTTGTCAGCATCTGTCTCCTCCTGTGACTGTCCCCTTGGGCTCCCGAGGCCCGGGGCTGCCCCTCTGCCACCACCTGCCCTCTCCCTGGGGGCAACCAGCGTGCCCAGCGGCGCTGGCTGCGGGCTCGGTGCCGGAGCGACAGCCTCTCCGTGCCACCTGGTAATTATCTGTTTGGATTTGTGCTCTGGGGCTGTGTGAGACACCCCCGTGCACGTTCTGTTTACTTCCCTAATTGCTGCCAAGCACCGAGCCGCTAGTTTTAAGTTTCTTTCCTCTCTCCACTCCCCTTCTCGTGCTTTCAAGCAAGTTTAACACATGTCCAAGCATCGGCGGCCCAGCTCCGCTGTCGGGCAGCGTGAGCGGAGGCAGCAGCGGCTTCATCCAAGCCGGGAGCGGCGCCAGACTGTCTGCACAGGGCTGGGCTCGTCCCCGGAGGCTGCATCTCGCCGGGACACTGCCACCGAGCCGGGCTGTCTGCTGGCACCTCCGCTCGCACCACGGGAGAGGCTGCGGCAGCTCCCACCAGCCCCGTCCCACGGCCCCGCTGTGCCGGGAATGGTGTCCTCGGGACATGCCACGTGCCATGCATCCCGTGGGGTTTTCCAGCTGTGCCACTGGCATCTGACTGCACTTCTGAGCTCTTTTTTGGGTGGCTGCTCCCTCCCTGGTTGCTCCAGGAGAGCTGGATGAGGCCAGGGATGCAGTGAGGGTGGAAGGGATGGGCTGGGGGCAGCAGGGGATGTAGGCTGCATCCTGCTTCCAGGCTGGATGGAGCACCCTCGGGGACCACAAAGCTTGGCCATGAGCAGGGTGCTCCTCCCTTGGTGCCCCTCCATTGGGGCTTGACTTTCTCCTTCCCAAATCAAGCAGCTATAATGATTCCCTTGCTTTAATCTTGGGTCCAGGAGGAGCTGGCAAGGAAGAAGGTCCTCAGCTCCCATCACTGATGGAGGGATGGATGTGCCATCCACCCCTTGGGGCTTCAGGGCCAGGTCCCTGTCCCCTGATCCATGCACTGGAAGCTGCATTCCCGTGCTTCAGCTCCCCATGCCCCCAGGGGTTGCCAGGATGAGCTTTTTGGCAGGGTTTGGCATGGCCCTGGCACACAGGGTGTGGGCAGGGCAGGCAGCAGTCAGGCAGGGCCCTGCGCCAGGTCCCGGCTGTGGCAGGGGGAGGGGGCTGAGCACCCATTAATAATTCACCTCCATATTTATAGAGGGAAATGGGTTGAATAATGGATGGCGGGTGCGGCGGGGCCGCTGGGAAGCCGGCCTTGCTGCCACTGCAATATTTATTGGCCTGCTCTGCTGGGTGCTGCCCGGCTGCCTCGAGGCTCCACGAGGATCGGCGACGCTCCGGCTGGCACGGGCTCGCTGCTGAGTGCCTGGCTGCTCTGCTCTGCTCCTCTGCCTCATCTCCCCTCCACAAAAATGCACTGGGGGCTGGAGCCCCTCTGCTCTGGAGCCAGGCTGGGAGAGCTGGAGGTGTTCACCTGGAGAGGAGAAGGCTCCAGGGACACCTCAGAGCCCCTTCCAGAGACTAGAGGGGCTCGGGGAGAGCTGCAGAGGGACTGGAGACAAGGGATGGAGGGACAGGACACAGGGAATGGCTTCTCACTGCCAGAGGGCAGGGCTGGATGGGATATTGGGAAGGAATTGTTCCCTGGGAGGGTGGGGAGGCCCTGGCACAGGGTGCCCAGAGAAGCTGTGGCTGCCCCTGGATCCCTGGAAGTGTCCAAGGCCAGGCTGGAGCAGCCTGGGACAGTGGAAGGTGTCCCTGCCCATGGCAGGGGGTGGAATGAGATGAGCGTTGAGGTCCCTTCCAATCCAAACCAGTTTGGATCCTTCTCTGTCTTCCATTGGCCATGCTAGATTCTAGGCTCAGAGAGGGATGTGAACATCCAGGGACAAATCCCCATCTGTCCCTCATCACAGGGGGACACCAGGGCCATGCACTTCTAGGAGGACCCCGCTCTGTGTCCCAGACACGTCCCCTCCGTGGCTGTGTCCAGCAGCCCTGCACCACCTGGTCCCATGTGCCGCCCTGCTCAGGGACCCCCAGGATCTCCCCCCTCACTGGTGCCACCACCTCCCCCAGCCATGGCCACCCTCCCTAGCAGAGCCACAGCCCCTCATCCGCCACCCCTGTGTTACAGAGAGATCTGTGGAAGATGTCGAACCCGAGAAACGGCGACACCAAGCCCCCATGTTTGCCCCGCAATGGACTGGTGAAGATCCCCACGCAACCCAACGGCCTCGGCTCCGCCAGCATCACCAAAGGCACCCCCGCCGTGAAAAACCGCCTGTGCCAGCCTTCCTCCGTGCCTGCCATCCTCAGCCCGGCCTTAGCCCACCGCAGCGACCTGCCCATCCCCAGCCTGGCCTCCCCGCTCTCCTTGGCCACTCTGGCCAGCGTCTCCTCCCCTCCCGGCGCTTCCTTGGTGGGACTGAACGCGAGCGAAGGCTCGGAGCAGCCCTCTCCGGAGCGGCTGCCGGGCTCGCCTTCGGAAAGGCAGCTGGCGGTGGACGAGAAGATCCTCAACCGCTTGTTCTGGTACTTTTCGGCGTGCGAGAAGTGCGTGCTGGCGCAGGTGTGCAAGGCATGGCGGCGGGTGCTCTACCAGCCCAAGTTCTGGGTGGGCTTGACGCCCGTCCTGCACACCAAAGAGCTCTACAACATCCTGCCCGGTGGAGAGAAGGAGTTCGTCAGCCTGCAGGGCTTCGCTGTCCGCGGCTTCGACGGCTTCTGCCTCGTGGGCGTCTCCGACCTGGACATTTGTGAGTTCATTGACAACTACCCCCTCTCCAAGAAGGGGGTCAAGTCCATGAGCCTTAAGAGGTCAACCATCACAGATGCGGGGTTGGAGGTAGGTGGCCATGCTGAAGTGACTGGGGTGGCTGAGATGTGCTGCTGGCGGGTCAGTCCTGGTGGCCTTGGGGACAATCACACGGGCAGAGCTTTCACGGGTCGCAGGGAAGGAGCAGGCAGGTGGCACGGCCATCCCGCAGTGCTGGCAGCACTGGGAGGCCCTGCCTGTGGTCTGGGCAGTGGGATGGGTGCAGCAGGGGTCAGGAGGCTGTCAGGGGCTTCATCCCTGCTGCATGTGGGTGCTGCCAGGAAGGCAGAGCCAGGTGAGGTGGCTGTGCTGCTGGGCGGTGGATGTGGCAGTGGGTGACAAGCAGGGCTCTGGGAACGGGACATTCCCACTTGGCTGGCTGCTCCCCAGCAAGGGGGTTACCCAAGCAAGGGGCTGAGGGTCAGATAGAGATGGGATAATTCGAGGGGCTAGGCAAGCTGCCCACCCTGTGCCATGGCCAGACACAGCACCAGCTGCTCCGTGGGCACATCTCACCCAAGCAGTTCCTGTGCTGGGAGCGGGCGTCAATCCCGACCCTGCCAACAGCACCTGGTACAGTGCTGGGGCTGCACCTGGGGGTCCCTGCCTGTCCCCTCCCATTCCCCACTGATGGTGGCGTCTCCTACCCCTGGCGGGTGTTGAACCCATGCCAGGGAGGTCCCAGGGAGAAGACTGGACCCAGGCCAGACTGGGAGCAGTGGGAAGAGCCACGGGGGGCTCAGAGGGAGCCGGGGCAGGGGCGCAGGGATGCATAAGGGTGGCTGGCAGTGCCCAGCACGGCCTGACCCGCTGCCCCTCGGCAGGTGATGCTGGAGCAGATGCAGGGCGTGGTGCGGCTGGAGCTGTCGGGCTGCAACGACTTCACGGAGGCCGGGCTGTGGTCCAGCCTCAACGCCCGCATCACGGCGCTGAGCGTCAGCGACTGCATCAACGTGGCCGACGACGCCATCGCCGCCATCTCGCAGCTCCTGCCCAACCTCACCGAGCTCAACCTGCAAGCCTACCACGTGACGGACACGGCGCTCGCCTACTTCACCGCCAAGCAGGGCTACACCACCCACACCCTGCGCCTCAACTCCTGCTGGGAGATCACCAACCACGGCGTGGTCAACATGGTCCACAGCCTGCCCAACCTGAGCGTCCTCAGCCTCTCGGGCTGCTCCAAGGTGACGGATGATGGCGTGGAGCTGGTGGCCGAGAACCTGCGGAAGCTGCGCAGCCTCGACCTGTCCTGGTGCCCTCGCATCACCGACATGGCCCTGGAGTACATCGCCTGCGACCTGCACAAGCTGGAGGAGCTGGTGCTCGACAGGTAAAGGGCTGTGCTGAGCCGTGCTGTGCCGTGCCATGCCATGCCATGTTGAGCCATGCCGGGCCATGCCATGCCATGCTAAGCTATGCCAAGCCATGCCAAGTCATGCCATACCATGCTGAGCCATGCCATGCCAGGCCATGCTGAGCCGTGCTGTGCCACGTCACCCCATGACAAACCATGCCGTGCCAAGCCGTGCCATGCTGAGCCACGCTGGAAGCTGAGGGTGCAGCATGGGAGCCATGGTTTGGGGACACCCATGGGTGACCAGCTGGCCCTGACACCCTGTGTCCCGGCAGGTGCGTGCGGATCACCGACACCGGCCTCAGCTACCTGTCCACCATGTCATCCCTGCGGAGCCTCTACCTGCGCTGGTGCTGCCAGGTAGGTGTGGAACTGCGCCCGTCCTGGCTCGGCACGGCAGAGAGGGCATGGTGGCACCTCCCTGGGGATGGGCCATGAGCTCAGGGTGGGCTCCCGGGGCTGGCTGGAGACCCCAAGACTCAGTGCCAGGAAGCAGAGAGCTCCTGTGAGCTCAGCAGGACTCGGCCCTGGCACCCTGACCCTGCATCCTACCCCAGCACCAGTGTCCCCAGACCCAGTGCCCTGCTCCAGCAGCCCCAGGCTGCCTGCCCTGGCCTCCCTGCTCCCTATCCCACAGCCCAGACCCAGTACCCCAGCCCTGCACCCCAAATCCTGCCCCAGCATCCTGCTGCAACATCCCACATCCTGCTCAGGCTCCCTTCCCCAGCACCCAGCTCCCTGCACCCTGTCCCATCACAGCTCCCTGCCCCAGCACCCAGAGCCAGCACACTGCCCCAGCATCCTGCACCCTGCTTCAGGTTCCCAGCCCTGGCACCCAGTTCCCAGCAGTGCTGTGAGCCCTGGTGCTGTGGTTGTCCCCCCTGTCCCCCCTCATCTCCACCTCAATTTCTTTTCCAGGTGCAGGATTTTGGCCTGAAGCACCTCCTGGGCATGGGCAGCCTGCGCCTCCTCTCCCTGGCCGGTGAGACCCTCACCCTGCTACCGGGGACCAGAGACACGCGACCCCATGGGGCTGGGGAGGCACAGGGCATGGGGACAGAGAGCCCTGGGGACAGCCTGGGGACAGCCAGCATCCCCCAAGCCAGCAGGCAGCTGCATCCAGCCCAGCTTGTGGGGAAGGAGCCACAGCTGGCCTCTTGGGGTGCTGTGGTTTTTGGGGTGGAGGTGTTTTGGGAGCTCTGGTTTTGGGATTCAGGTTTTTTGGGGTGTTGGTTTTTGAGGGCGCTCTTTTTTGGGGTGGGTATTTTTTGGGTTTTTAGGCTGATGTTCTTGGGGTGCAGCTGTTTTGGGTGTTGTTTTTTGGGGTGCTGGTGTTTTGGAGCACTGTTCTCTGGCATGCTGGTTTTTCTGGGTTCTGGTGGGATTTTTTGGGTGCTAACTTTGAGGGGTTTGGTATTTTGGGGTGCTGGTGCTTTAGGGTGCTGGTTTTTGTGTGTGTTTTTAAGTGCTGGATTTTTTGGATGCTGATATTTTGGGTGATTCTGTTGGAGTGTTGGGGTTTTTGGGGTACAATTTTTTTTTTAGCATGCTGTTTTTTTTGGGTTCTGTCTTTTAGGTGCAGTGAGTTTTGAGGGGCTGGGTTTTGAGGTGCTTTTCTTTTGGGTATGGGTGTCCTTGTGGTGCTGGGATTTTGAGGTCCTGATCCTTCAGAGTGCTGTTTGGGGGTCTTTTGGCGTTTTGGGACGCTGGTGTCTTTGAGATGCTATTTTTGGGATGCTGTTTTTGGGATGCTATTTTTTGGGGGCGCTGGTGTTCTGGGCTGACACCCTATCTCCCTGTAGGCTGCCCCTTGCTGACCACCACGGGGCTTTCGGGGCTGGTGCAGCTGCAGGAGCTGGAGGAGCTGGAACTCACCAACTGCCCCGGGGCCACCCCGGAGCTCTTCAAGTACTTCTCCCAGCACCTCCCGTGCTGCATGGTGATCGAGTAGCGCTGGACCCGGCCGCCCGCTCCCGCGCCCACCCCGGCCGCCATCGCTCACCCCATCTCCCTCCGGCTGCTGGGGGATTCGAGAGACACCCCCGATTCCAACCGAGCCCGGACATCCCCCGCATCGACGCCCCCGAGGGACTCGGGGCTCCGGGGGGAGATGGGGAAAGGCATCGCCCCTGGCCGGAGCCCCCCCCGGGTACCATGTAAATTCCCCCCCCCCCCGCCGCCGCCATCGCCCGTGCTCCTCCCGGTGTCCTGCCAATCCCTTCCGGACAGACGAACGGACATCAGGGAAGCCCAAATTGGGAAGGCGACGCTGTGTGCCCCCCCCTCCCCCGCGGCCGCATCCTGCTTCCCCCGCCCCGGGGCCGAGCGGGCGCACGGCCCCGCCACCAAGGATGCTCCTGGGGACCAAAGGATGCTCCCAGGGATCAAAGGATGCTCCCAGGGATGGGCGAGAGGAGGATGCTTATATTTGGGTGGCGGCGGAGGCTGGATGGGTCCCCTCACGCCCCCGGAGGGGGTCACCGAGCTCAACCCCCCCCCCCCGCCCCGTGCTGCGTGTCCCCTCCAGCCCCCCCAGCCCTGCCTTCGGGGCACTTTCTCCCGGTGAATAGGATGTCCCTCTCCGCCCGCCCGCCGCCCTCGCATGCTCGCTTGCTTCAGTCTCGTGCTACGGCAGGTTTCGGGGTACCCGGGGGCACGGTGACAAGTGACAGCCCCCACTGAGCCCCTCCACGCGGCTTCGCCCCGGCCGGATCCTGCCCCGGCAGCCGGGCTCTCCTGGCGAGCACCCCCCCGCGTCGCCCTGGGGACCCCACTGCACCCCGTGGGGCCGTGGGGGCGATGCCAACGCCGAGGAGCGACCCATCCGTCTGGGATGGGACATCCTGGGGGACCAGGGCCACGTCTGAGCCACCACGGTGACACCGGCAGCACAGAGAGACGACAGGAGGTGGCACCTAGGACACACTGCCACCGCCACCGCTCTTCCAGCTGAAAAGCCATCGCCCCGATGCCAGCGGCAAGCGGGGACCGGGGGGACCCCTGGGCTGAGCCGAGATGGGACCGAGCCGGCGCGGGGCTGGGGTGCCCACGGGGACCCAGCGCGGGAGGGGCTCGGTAGCCGCTCCCGGGGCATTGCCCGCCGCCACACCAGCCCTGGGAGGAGTGTGGGCATGGATATGGCCATGGACATGGGCACGGACACGGGATGGGCACGGACACGGACACGGACACGCTTTCGGTTTGTTTTGCCTTTGTACCGGCCGGGAAGGAACTGCTGCACCAACCGCCGCCTCCGCTCCCTCCTTTGTCCGAAACGCCCCTTTCTGACCCCAAATTGGCACAAAGATCCTCGTGGCCCTGGAAGGGGGTTTGGGAATCCCCGGGGCTGCGGGACAGGGTGGTACTGCTGGGGCTCGGAGCACCCTGGCACGGAGGTGGGGGGCTGCCTGCACCCCCAAACCCACCAGGGTCTCTGGGCACGGAGGCCAGGCAGGACAGCGGCACACAGAGGGTCCCTGCAGGTGACAGCAGCAGTTATGGGGTGCCATAGCCCTGCACGACTCCCTGGTCCCAGGTTGCACAGACAGCCGCAGCACGGCCCCCATACCCTCCTCTGCACCCCCCATGGCAGTGAGTCCCCATACCCCTTGCACCCCTACTCCTCTGTGCACCCCTACATCCCTGCAGTGCATCTGTACACCCCCAATGCCCCCCATATCCTCTCGGCACCCCCATTTCCCACCCTGCACCTTGACCCACAAAGCACCCACCGACCCCTGACCCCCATTTATTCCCCCCCATCCCCATCCCTAATGCACCCCACATCTCCCCGGCACCCCCACCCCCAATGCACACCCTATCACCTGCCACAGCTCCCCATGGCAGGGTGCCCCCATACCCCCCAGCGCACCCACTCACCGTTGTGCACCCCTACAATGCTCCAATTCACTCCGACGCTCCCAATGCACCCCCTATGGCCCCCGGCACCCTCATTTCCCACCCTGACCCCTAAACCGCATTTTCCCCCGCACTCTCAGTCCCTCTGGGATGCACCTCCGGCATCCCCATTCCCTCCGCATCCCACATCTCCCTGACACTCACCCCTCATACACCCCGTAACGCCCTCGTACTCTATTTCTCCTCCCAATACACCTCATATCCCTCCAGCACACCCTTTCATCCCAGCGAACCCCCACTCCCAGTGCACCCCACGTCCCTCCGGCCACCCCCCGCCAAGGCACCCTATATCCTCCGATCCCCATTTCTTCCCTTACACCCCTATTCCTACTGCACCCCGCGTCCCTCCGGCACTCCCACATCCCTCTGGCACCCCTGGACCCCGCATTCCCCCGCACCCCGTCCTTAATGCCCCCCTTCTCCCCCCGGCCCCTGCTCCGTGCCGGGGGCGGGGCCTGGGTTGTGGGCGGGGCTTCAGGCCAGGGGCGGGGCCACGGGGGTGGGCGGGGCCTGGTGAATCACCGAGGGGGCGTGGCTTGGAGCAGGGGGCGGTGCAGGGATTGGAAAGCGGGGGGCGTGGTCTGTGCAGGGGGCGTGGCCTAACGGCAAAGGGGGCGTGGTTTTGTGCAGGGGGCGTGGACTAGTGAATGGGCGGGTCGGCGCGGTGTGAGGGGCGTGGTCTCGCCGCGGGGGCGTGGCTTAGCGCCAAAGGGGGCGTGGTCTGGGTGGTGGGCGTGGCCCGGGTGGTGTGAGGGCGGGGCTTGGGGGGCCGTGTCCCGCCATCGGAAGGGGGCGTGTCCTGCGGGCAGGGGGCGGGGCCCGGGGCGGAAGGGGGCGGGGCCCGGCGGGAGTTCGGCGGCGCCGGCGGCGGGGCCTGCTCGGCCCGAGCTGCTGGCGGGGGAACCGGCACCGGGTACGGCTCCGGGAACGGCACCGGGGCTCCTCACGGAGGGGGTTCAGGACCGGGTGGTAGCGGCAGGAGACTGTATGGGGCGGGAGGGGGTTGTGAAGGGGTCCTGGGGTCTCTGATGAGTGGGAAGGGGCCCCTGAGGAGGGTATAGGGTGGGGGGGGGCCTCTGAGGGAACGCTGAGAGGGCTCTGAAGGGCTGGAGGAGCTCTGAAGGGGCTCTGGGTCAGGAGCGGGCCTTGCAGAGGGAGCAGTGTGGGGTGTGAGGCGTCCTGGGGGGCTGTGGGTCAGGAGGAGGGGGATGTGGAGTATGAGGGGGCTGTGGGTCAGAAGAGGGCCCTGATGGGGCGGGGTGTGGGATATTAGGGGCTGGGGGGCTCTGAGTGGCCTCAGGGGTGGGAGGGGACCCTAAGGGTGCTCTGAGGGTGGGAAGGGGCCCTGAGGGGGTGGGAATGTGAGGTATGAGGGATCTGTGGGACCTGGCAAGGCACGGGCAGAGGGGCTGGAGAGGGCAGTGCTGTGGCAGGAGCTCAGCCTGGCTCTGGAGGACACAGCCTCTGGGACCCTGTGACCCCTCCAGGAAGCCTGGAGTAGCTGCTGCTCCCCTCTGCTAGAGAAGGAGGGTCATCCCCTGGTTCTTGCAGGCTTTGGGGCTCCGAGTGCCCCACAGAGGTGACTGTGGCCTCGCTTCACCCCACCTCGTGCTGCGGACACTGCTCATCTCGGCCACAGCGCTGTACTTGACCTATATTATCAGCAACAGAGAAACATCTCAGGGTGTGGCCGAGGAGGGAAGAAGGAACCCAGAAAAGGTTTTCAGGAACTTCCTGTGAGGGAGCCACAGAAGGCAGCAGGAGGAGAACCCGGAGTGGGGCTGTATCTGCCTCCCCACAGGCAGCTCTGTGGCCTCTCACCTCCACGGCCCGTTGATGCAGCCACAAAAAGCCACGGTCGGAGCCACCAGGGCCCGGCAGGAGCCGCGGGAGCCCAGCCCGTCCCTGCCCAGCTCTGGCTGAGTTGGAGCAGGGCAGCCGTGTGAGTGTGCAGGCAGCCTGCTGGAGAGGGGACAGCACCCCGAGGACAGCCATGGAGAAGATGGCCAGGGTCACCACCGCCCTGGGGGGCAACGTGCTGACCGGCCGCACCATGTTCTGCCACCTGGACGCCCCCGCCAACGCCATCAGCGTGTGCCGGGACGCTGCCCAGGTGGTGGTGGCCGGCCGCAACATCTTCAAGATCTACTCCATCGAGGAGGAGCAGTTTGTGGAGAAGCTGAACCTCCGTGTGGGCCGCAAACCCTCCCTGAACTTCAGCTGCGCCGATGTGGTGTGGCACCAGATGGACGAGAACCTGCTGGCCACCGCCGCCACCAACGGCGTGGTGGTCACCTGGAACCTGGGCAAGCCGTCCCGCAACAAGCAGGACCAGCTGTTCACGGAGCACAAGCGCACTGTCAACAAGGTGTGCTTCCACCCCACCGAGGTGTACATGCTGCTCAGCGGCTCCCAGGACGGCTACATGAAGTGCTTTGACCTGCGCAAGAAGGACTCTGTCAGCACCTTCTCTGGTACAAACCTGGCTGTTGTTGTCCTGTTTCCCTGCAGGGAAGCAGGGATTGGGAGTTTTGCCCTTTCCTTGCTTGTCCCCTTATCCTCAGGAGAGGCAGGGGTTGGGAGTTTTGCCTTTTCCTTGCTTGTGCCCTTACCCTCAGGAGAGGCAGGGGTTGGGAGCTGTGCTCTTTCCTTGCTTGTGCCCTTACCCTCAGGAGAGGCAGGGGTTGGGAGTTTTGCCCTTTCCTTGCTTGTGCCCTTACCCTCAGGAGAGGCAGGGGTTGGGAGTTTTGCCCTTTCCTTGCTTGTGCCCTTACCCTCAGGAGAGGCAGGGATTGGGAGTTTTGCCTTTTCCTTGCTTGTGCCCTTACCCTCAGGAGAGGCAGGGGTTGGCAGAAGAGGCTTTGTCCTTCCCTTGCCCAGGAGGAGGGTTTGCTCAGGGTGTGATGCCCCAAGCAGGGGCAGAAGGAGCTGAGAGGCATTTTGGTGCTTTTTTTGACTCTCAGTAGTAGCTGGGTCTGTGTGGGAGGTGGAAGACAGTCACAGCACTCCTTACTACCCCTTCTCTCTGTGCCAGGGACCCCTACGGCTCTTCCAGTGGGAGTTTTTAGCTTTGCTGGAGCTCTCAACTTGTGTCCCCTTCCAGGCCAGTCGGAGAGCGTGCGTGACGTCCAGTTCAGCATCCGGGACTACTTCACCTTCGCGGCCACCTTTGAGAATGGGAACGTGCAGCTGTGGGACATCCGCCGGCCCGACCGCTACGAGAGGATGTTCACGGCCCACAACGGGCCTGTCTTCTGCTGCGACTGGCACCCAGAGGACAGGTGAGTGTGGGGCCAGGCTCTGCCAGCCACCCGGCCTTGCAGGGCAAGAGAGGCCCTAAGAACGGGATTGGGATTTTGTGGGGGAAAGCATGGTCTGTGATGCCCTGTCTCCTTGTGTCAAGGGCTGGGATGTTGCTGGAAGAGAGGAGCGCTTATTGCTTTGAGCGTTTGAGGTGGTGTAGGAGTGTTTTGGGGTTGTTCTTTGATAAAGTAGGGGGTTTTGAGGCACTGGGTGTCTTATGGTTGGGTATAGCGGTGTCACAGCAGCCTCTTGCTCCAGTGCTTAGCTTGAGGAAGGCATTGCTTGGCTGCTCTGGGACACAGCTCACTTGTGTTCAGTTGTGTTTCCCTCCTGCCTTTCCCAGAAGATTGCTGGGAAGGATCTGGAAGCAGCTGTTAGGGTGTGCAGGTCCCTCCTCGCTCCTTGCCAGGCAGTGCTGCCACTGTTCCTGATCTTAGAGAGGCACTGAAATATGTTCAGAATGGCCTTTTCCTCTCTGCTGTGCCTGGCGAGTGGAAAGCAGAGCCAGAGGGAACTGGTCTGACTGGGATGTGACTCTAAAGGCGCAGGGCCATAAATGGGGGCGGGAAGGAGGGTGTTGTCTGACCTGGTTGCTGGAGAGCAGAGGTGTCAGGAGAGCTCATGGGAGGATGGGCTTGCAGCCCAGCTGCCTTCCTGTGATGCAGTCATGGTCACACCTGCGCTGTGAGCACCTCTGTGCCACGGTGGGAACAGAGCGGTGAACACAGATCCATCCTTGTCCCAGGGGCTGGCTGGCCACAGGCGGCCGGGACAAGATGGTGAAGGTGTGGGACATGAACACGACGCGGGCCAAGGAGATCTACTGCGTGCAGACCATCGCCTCGGTGGCACGGGTGAAGTGGCGCCCCGAGTGCAAGCACCACATCGCCACCTGCTCCATGATGGTGGACCACAACATCTACGTGTGGGACGTGCGCCGCCCCTTCATCCCCTCCGCCATGTTCGAGGAGCACAAGGACGTCACCACGGGCATCGTGTGGCGGCACCTCCACGACCCCTATTTCCTCCTGTCGGGCTCGAAGGACAGCACCCTTTACCAGCACATCTTCAAGGATGCCAGCCAGCCCATCGACCGGGCCAACCCCGAGGGGCTGTGCTACAGCCTCTACGGAGACCTGGCCTTCGCCGCCAAGGAGAGCCTCATCTCCTCCGACTCCAACCGCAAGCCCTACATCGGGGACCGGCGCCACCCCATCTTCTTCAAGCGCAAGCTGGACCCCACGGAGCAGTTCGAGTACATCTCGTCCTCCAGCGCCCTCAACGTGTTCGAGACGGACGTGGAGAGCGGCAGCATGGACTGGTTCGTGCACACGGCCAAGCAGTACGCGCTGGCCGGCCGGCCGCTGGCCGAGCTCTGCGACCACAACGCCAAGGTGGCCAAGGGGCTGGACCGCAACCAGGTGAGCGACGGGACGGGTGGTGCTGCAGAGGGGTCGTAGCCTGGAAGGGTCTGACAGGGCCTGTGTTCCACACAGGTGGCTCAGACGTGGACGATGCTGAGGATTATCTACTCCAGCCTCGGCACCGTGTCGTCCACAAACCTCAACCACAGCATGGGGAAAGGCAGCGCCGCTCTTCCACTCATGAACAGGTACAGGCAGTGGGAGCTGCAGGGGGTGGTGACGTGGCGGGGGTGGCTCCATGAGTGGGGAGTGGAAAGGGCTCCTTGGCTGGGATGGGGTTATAGAATCACATCATGGAATACCAGAATGGTTTGGGTGGAAGGATCCTTAAAGCCCATCCAGTTCCACCCCCTGCCATGGGCAGGGACACCTTCCACTAGCCCAGGCTGCTCCAAGCCCCATCCAACCTGGTCTTGGACACTTCCAGGGATCCAGGGGCAGCCACAGATTCTCTGGGCACCCTGTGCCAGGGCCTCCCCACCCTCCCAGGGAGCAATTTCTACCTAATAACTAACCTGCCCCAGACACAGGGAGCAAGCAGGGACAGCTCTCCCTCAGCCTCAGGCCGTGCTGATTTGCAGGCTGGCATTGTTTGAACGCAGCCATTTCCCGTGTTAGTGTGAGAAGTGAGGGCCCAGCCTGGCCTCAAGCTGTGCAGCCTCATACACTGCTCCCTTCCCTCCTTCAACCAAAGTTTGGCCCTGTGGTGGGGCATGGGGCTGGGACCTGCTTTGCAGTTACTGAATTCATGAATCACAGAATCTCTAAGATTGGAAAAGCCCTCTGAGATCATTCCCCCAGCAGCACTGCCAAGGCCACCACTAAACCATATCCTTAAGCACCACATCTTTGTGATTTTGAACATCTCCAAGGGTGGTGACCCCAGCACTGCCCTGGGCAGCTGTGCCAGTGCCTGACCACCCTTCCCATGAAGGAATTTCCCCAATATCCAACCTAAACCTCCCCTGGCCCAGCCTGAGGCCGTTCCCTCTCCTCCTGTCCCTGTTCCCTGGGAGCAGAGCCTGACTCCCCTGGCTGCCCCCTCCTGTCAGGGAGTTGTGCAGAGCCACAGGGTCCCCCCTGAGCCTCCTTTGCTCCAGGCTGAGCCCCTTTCCCAGCTCCCTTAGCTGCTCCTGGGGCTCCAGCCCCTTCCCCAGTTCCGTTCCCTTTCTGGACATGCTTCAGCCCCTCAGTGTCTTTCCTGTCATGAGGGCCCCAAAACTGACCCCAGGACTGGGGGTGAGGCCTCAGCAGTGCCCAGGGCAGTGGTGGTGACCAAGGGCTGGGGATGGAGAAGGTGTCTCATGACTGGAGCTGGAGCTGCTGGTGTGCAGAAGTTTTCTTCTGGAGCCTTTCCAAGGGAGAGCACGCCCCAGCTCTGCCAGCAGCTCTCTGGCGTGGAGAGCCCGTCATGGGCTGATGAAGCAGGAAAACTTGTTTTTCCTCTTCTCAATGACATAAACGTGAGGGGTGAGGTCTCCAAATTAGCTGTCAGAGCTCGTAGGGCCGGCTACCCACAGTGAGTGACAGATCCTCAAATAACACCAAAGGAAACAAGCACTGTCCTTGACCAAGCTGTGCCTCCAGCCGGGTGGCTGTGCCGCTGTCTGAGACACAGCAGGCAGCAGCCTGGGGAGCTGGGCTCTGCTCCAACCCCGTCCCTTCCCTTTTGCATCTCGGTGAAGGCCAAGCGTGGCAATGCATAACAAACAGCCAGGCACCTTGGAGCCAGGCAGCTGCTGTTCACCTGCCTCTGAGGGGAAGGAGATGGAGCCAAGAGCCTGCTCAGCACAGGAATTCTTCAGGGAGACTTTTGCAGTGCCAGTGCAGTGCCACCAGGCTTGGAGGAAGGGCTGTGATCACAGTCACAACGTGTCTTTATTTTTAAGTCGCACATGGGGACTGGTGACTTCTGCCCACAAAGGGATATCACTGTATCTCATATTTCACCATTCAAATTGCAACTGGACACCTGTACCCAGGCTGTTGCTGGCTGAAATGGAAACTTTATACTCCTCTGATTGTTAAATTTGCCTTTTTTTCACAGCTTTAACCTGAAAGATATCCCTGCTGGGCTGGGCAGCGAGTCCAGACTGGACCGCAGCAAAGGAGAAAGCCGCACAGAAAACATCCTCATGGATTCCTCCTCCACCCTGATCAACAACGAGGGTAACGCTCCTGGGTGGGCACAGCCCCAGTCCCACAGCTCAGCCGTAGAGAGGGGATAAACTGGGGCATTTTTCCTGTGAATTGGGGTGCCTGGACATGCTGCAGCCCCAGGGTGAAGGACACCGAGCCCCACGGCGCTGCAGAAGGACAGTTTTCCCCCGTGACCTCGAGTGACAGTGACAGTGGTGGCTGTGAGCACCAGGAATGGGACTGTGGTGGGGACCTGAGCTGTGTGGCTCAGGCACAGCCTGGCACGCTGGGGCAGGACACTGGGAGGTGGATGCAATGCTGTGATGAGCTGATTTCTCTTTCCCTGGGCGCACAGACAACGAGGAGACAGAGGGCAGCGACGTCCCTGCGGATTATCTGCTGGGAGACGTGGAGGCAGATGAGGATGACCTGTACATGATGGACCACGAGAACCCGCACGGTGAGTGCACGGCTGCTGCTGGCAGGTGTTGCCTGTCTCAGCTGCGTTTTCTCCTGCTCATTCTGCTCTCTCCTCACAGCTGAAGAGCAGGAATACAGCCTTCCCCAGGAAGCCTTCCCTCTGCGCCACGAAATCGTGGACAACCCATCGGCCTTGGACCACCTGCAGGACAAAGCCGACTCCCCTCACGTCAGCGGCAACGAGGCCGAGACGGTGTCGCTGACCCCCGTGGAGTCCTTCTCGCTCATCTCCATCTCCCACTCGCTCTACGAGAACCGCCTGCCCTCCGACTTCTTCAACCCCATCGTGCGGGACACGCTGCTCTTCTACGCCGAGCAGGGGGACGTGCAGACGGCCGTGTCCGTGCTCATCGTGCTGGGAGAGCGCATCCGCAAGGAGATCGATGAGCAGACGCAGGTAGAGCCCGTGGGATGCGGGGCCGTGCCTTGGTGGGACGCAGAGGGGTGTATCCCAGGGGGATGGGATGCTGCCTGGGCTTGGAGCACATCCCTTCTCCTCCAGCTGCTGTTGGGCCAGCTCTAAGCCAGGGTGAGCAGCTCCAGGATTCTGGTACCTGCCCTACCATCAGTCCTGGCAGGGACTTGAGGTGGGGTCTGCGGGGCCAGGATGGGGAAGTGACCTTGGCCTGTTGATTTAGGGAAGGATGCTGTTCCCCAGCGTTGCAGAGCTGTTCTCCCACTGCAGGGATCATCAGAGAATCACAGAATCCTTTAGGCAGGAAAAGCCCTCTGAGATCATCGAGTCCAACCATTCCCCAGCACTGCCAAGGCCACCACTGACCCGTGTCCCCAAGTGCTGCATCCACACAGCTTTTGAATCCCCCAGGGGTGGTGACCCCAGCACTGCCCTGGGCAGCTGTGCCAGTGCCTGACCACGCTTCCCATGAAGAAATTCTCCCTAATAACCAAACTCTGGCACAGCTTGAGGCCATTTCCTCTTGTCCTATCCCATGTTCTCTGGGAGCACAGCTCAACCGTCCCCTGGCTGCCCCCTCCTGTCAGGAACTTTTAGAGTGAGAAAGTCCCCCCTGAGCCTCCTTTTCTTCAGGCTGAGCCCCCAGGGGAAATCTTGCCTTTAGGATGCAGAGTGGGGATTCTGAGGGGGTTTCAGGGTGGATGTGGAGGCTCAGCTGTCTGTGGCTGTCCCCAGGAGCACTGGTACACATCCTACATCGACCTGCTGCAGCGCTTCCAGCTCTGGAACATCTCCAACGAGGTGATCAAGCTGAGCACGTGCCGTGCCATCAACTGCCTCAACCAGGCTTCCACCACCCTGCACGTCAACTGCAGCAACTGCAAGCGGCCCATGAGCAACAGGGGCTGGATCTGCGACAGGTGAGGGGGCCCAGAGGGGTTTGTGGGGACAGGAGGATGGGGTAGGTGCCCCTGTTCCCTCTTGCTGCCCCCCTGGGGGCTCTCCCTGCCCACACCCACCCCAATCTCCCCGTGCAGGTGTCGGCAGTGTGCCAGCATGTGTGCCGTGTGTCACCACGTGGTGAAGGGGCTCTTCGTCTGGTGCCAGGGCTGCAGCCACGGTGGCCACCTACAGCACATCATGAAGTGGCTGGAGACCAGCTCCCACTGCCCCGCCGGCTGCGGCCACCTCTGCGAGTACACCTGAGCCCCCCTGAGTGCACCCGACCCCGTGCCCGCGGGGCAGTCGGCAGTGGGGTGGGGCAGGGGATGAGCAGGGCAGGCAGCGTGTCCTGCCTGCTACCCCTGGCAGCGCCCTCCCTGTATTTATTGTGTAAATAAGGGCTGGGGGTGCACCCCCGGCCCGGCCGTTTTTTACTGGATTAAAACAAACCAGCAGTTGAATCGAGCCGTGACTCCAGTCTTTGCTTCACCTGGATGCAGAGATCCCCGGGATGGGTCCCGGCCCCGCGGTTCCCCCGGTGCCCCCACGCTGTTGTCCCCTTGTGCCGGGAGGCCCCTTTAAGCCGTGACGTGCGGCCGACTCTCCGCTTCCCCTCTAATTAATGGCCCTTACCGGGACCCGTAGTGACGCGCCGAGCCAATGGCTGTGTGTACCGTGTGGTCGCGGTGTATGCCGGGAATCGTAGTTCCCGGCATCTCCGGCGCCGGTCCCGATGGCGGCGGCGGCGCGGCTGCTGCTGCTGCTGCCGCTGGGCTGGGTCCGGCCCGGCGGCTGCACCGACCCTCCGGACGGCGGCTGGTAAGGGCGGGGGGCTGCCCCGGGACCTGTCCCTGTGCCGGTCCTGGTGCCCGTGCCGAGCGCAGGCTCCCGTTGCAGGCTGGCGGGCACGGTGCCGGAGGAGCCACGCTGCACCGTGGAGCGAGCCGACGCCTCCCTCACCTACTCCGTCTTCCTGCAGCGGTACGGGGGACCCTGCACCGCGGAACCGAGACGGGGGGCCGGGGGACAGTCCCGGTGCACCGGGCGGGCTAACGGAGAGGGCCGGGGGGGATTGAGGGTCCCGGGGGAGAAGCTGGGGGAAGGTGGATGACACCGATCCCGGTGCCCCGGGGGTGGTTTGGAGCCAGTCCCGGTGTCCCGGTGTGGGTCGGGGCTGGTCCCCGTGCTCCGCCCGTCCCGGACCTCTCTGGATGCTCCCCACAGGTTCGCATTCTCCCGGCCGGTGATCCTCGGTGGGATCACGGACAATTCGGTGAGTGCCGGGAGGGGACAGAGGGTGGGACACACCTCCCGGTGCCTCGGGAACGGCAGCAGCAACCCGGCCCCTGCGCTCCATCCCCCAGGCGTTCCGAGCCCTCTGCACCCGGGAGAAGCTGCTGGCGGCCTTCGGGCCCTTCCCGGTGCGGCTCAGCACGGCCAACACCTACTCGTACCGCAAAGGTGAGCGCGGGGCCGTGCCCGGCGTGGGGGTGCCGCTTCCCCCGCTCATCCCTCCGTTCCCCGTCTCATCCCTCCGTTCCCGTCTCATCCCTCCGTTCCCCGTCTCATCCCTCTGTTCCCCCGTCTCATCCCTCCGTTCCCCGTCTCATCCCTCCGTTCCCGGCTCATTCCTCTGTTCCCCCGTCTCATCCCTCCGTTCCCCGTCTCATCCCTCCGTTCCCGGCTCATCCCTCCGTTCCCGCAGTGGATGTGCCCTTCCAGGAGTACGTGGAGCATCTGCTGAAGCCGCAGGACCCGGCCCGGCTGGGCAGCGGTGGGTAGCGCCGTCCCGCCCCCCGCAGCCCCCTCTCCTTGCCGGGCTCAGCCTCCCGTGTCCCCCCAGACACCCTCTACTTCTTCGGGGACAACAACTTCACCGAGTGGGGTCCCCTCTTCCAGCACTACGTGCCCCCTCCCTTCCGCATCCCGGGCACCAGCCCCGCCTACAGCTTTGGGATCGCAGGTGGGTGTGGGATGGGAACCTGCAGGAGGGGATCGGGGCGGGCCTGGGTCTCTCCCCAGCACCAACCCCCCCCCCCCCCCACCGCAGGCTCAGGCTCTGGTGTTCCCTTCCACTGGCATGGCCCTGGTTTCTCCGAGGTGATTTTCGGGAGGAAGGTGAGAACTGAGCCCTAGAGGAAGGATTTGGGGAGTGGGGACAGAAGCGAGCCCCGAACAGGTGTCCCTGGCCACGGGGAAGCCCCGCTGGGGCTGAGCCCGAGGGGCTGGAGGGGAATTGGGAGGGGATGTGGCCCTGGTGTTTTCCAGCGCTGGTTTCTGTACCCGCCCGATAAAACCCCACACTTCCACCCCAACGAGACGACGCTGGCCTGGCTCCAGCACACGTATCCCACCCTGCCACCAGCCCAGCGCCCGCTGGAGTGCACCCTGCGCCCTGGGGAGGTGAGTCCAGGGGCTGGAGGGGACCCCAGGCACCCCAGCTGGAGCCATGGGACCCCACTGCTGTGTCCTGCAGGTCCTGTACTTCCCTGACCGCTGGTGGCACGCCACGCTCAACCTGGACACCAGTGTCTTCATCTCCACCTTCCTGGGCTAGGGCTGGGAGGGGCAAGGACACGTCACCATCATCCCAGCCAGGGCAGGAGCTCCAGCTCCCGCCACCCTCAGGGAAAGGCAACTGGTATTGGGACCAACTGCCTGAGAAAGTTCTGGTTTTTACTGGTCTTTACCCTTCCCCGTGGATTAAAGCTGTTCTACTGAAGTGTGTGTTGCTACATCCCCGGAGCAAACCTGGTCCCCAGGGGATGGCACGAATTCCCAAGCCAGGATATCCCCAGAAATGGCTGCTGTGAACCACTCCAGATCCTTTTCCATGTTTATTGCTGATTTTTTTTTATTCTTTTTATATATATATATTTTTTTTTTTTTAATGGACATTGGCAAACTTCCAGAGGGCGCTCAAAAGCCAGGCAGTCCGTCAGCCGACCGAAACGCTGGAATCTCAGGTGGATGTAAATCTGTTGCATTATTTTTGTGGGGTTTTTAAGGGTTTTCATTAAAAGGAACAAGAACTTTAACTCAGGTGGTTGTTCTTAGGGAACCACAGTCCCAGTGGGGAAGGGAAGGTGGGAACCAGCCCCTCCCAGCCCAGGGCAGTTGTTTCCCAGGAAAAGCCAGAGGGTGAGTCGGCATCCCAGCAAGTGGCTGTTTACTGGGAAGAGGAGCCAGCCCTGGCCAGGCAGGAAGTGGAAGGAGGAAGAAACAACTATAAACACAGGGAAGGATGGGGCTCCAGGTGCTCATCCCAGCAAGCTCCCTGTGGCAATCCCTGGAGCAGGACGTGCTCTTTGGGGACAGTGGCTGCCCTGGCTGAGGGGGTGATGGACATGATGGTGAGGCCACTGCTGAGGAGCCAGCATTCCAACCCCCAGGCAGGTCTTGGAGCGGGAGAGGGGAGCCAGGGAGCCGTGGTGCCCGCCCCGCCGCTGCGGCTCCTCGGGAAGGGGACATGGGGCCGTGCCCTCGCCCGGCGTCAGGCCTGGGGCGGCTGGGCCGGAGGGGGAACAGCCGGAGAGCGAGTAAGGCATGGTGCCAGCCCAGGGAGAGCCAGCTGTGCCAGGGCACCCGGGTGGGCAGCGCTGCCCCCGGCCCCTCAGTAATCCTCCACCCAGCCGTTCTCCGAGATGAACGCGTCTATCACCTCCTTCATGGCGAGGTTGGGGATCAGCTGGTCCTGGGTCAGGGGACTCCGCGTCACCGGGTCAAAATGACCCACACGCTGCAGGGGAGGAGGCGGAGGGGAACCGGTTACTCCACGTGCCCGCGCTCAGCCCTGAGGCGCAGGTGGCTGTGAGGCCAGCGCCGCGTGGCATCTGCTCCGGCACCCGGGCACCTGCCCGTGGGAAGAGGGAGAGCCCCCTCGGAGGTGCCTCCCAGCAGGATGAGGGCAGGTCAAGGTGCAAGACCCCTGCCAAGAGCCGCCTCCGCTTTGGGCAGGGCCTGGCAGCACCTGCTCCGCAGGGAGCTGCCCGGGCAGGTAACCGGGACCAAACCCAAGGAGCCTCCGGAGCCCTGAGCTGAGCAAAGAGATCCCACCCAGGCAGGAGAGGACTTTGGGCAAGGTCCTGGGAAGCACCCCTGCCCCTGGCCTGGCAGTACCTGGAGATGCTCCTCAATGTCTTTCCTGTCGTAGGTGATGCCGCTGGGCGTGATGCAAGGCTCTCTCATCAGCTCAAAACTGATCTTCCCACACAGGTAGTCAGGGATGTCCCGCTTCTGGCTCGAGAGAGGCACAGCCGGGTCAGGGAAGTGGGCTGGGAGGTGGTGCTGGCTCAGAGCAGGGAGCAGGGCACACAGCAAGTTAACAGGAGCACAGCTTGGGCCACACTCACCTTCCTCTTCTCATCCACTTGGGAGAAGAGCTCATCCATGTCTGCCAGGTATTTGTCCTAAAAGAGAAGTCCTTGAGGACAAGGTGTCCCTGGTGTGCAGGGGCTGCAGGTTCCCAGGGAGAGCCCCAAAGCCTCCCACCCATGGGTGCTGTGGCAGGCCCTCGCTGGCCCCTCTGCCTGTGCAGCTTCTGGCTGAACCTGGTAGGGGTGATCCAGCTTAAAAATAACCTTCCTCTGTGGGGCTATTTTTATCTGGGATTAGTCCCCAGCACCCAGACCCACATGTGGCCGAGAGCCACTCGTGTTCCCTCAGGGAACAACAGGCACAACAGGCGTCACTGCTGCCAGGCTGAGACGAGAGGTGACCGAGCAGGGGAAGCCGTCATGGAGGGACAGAGCAGCCCTGCAATGCTGGCTCGAGCCATAGAATGAAGGCTAAGCTGTGCTGTGTCCCAAAGTTTCCCAGCTTTCATCTGCACAGCTGCAGGCCTGCAGCTTCCCTGGCTGCAGCAGAGCAGGAGGATGGGATGAGGATGGGATGAGGAAGCCCCCAGCCCCCCACTCACGTGTTTGGCCTCGATGCTGGCCAGCTGAACACGGCTCCGGCTCTCGTCCGTGTTTTCCTCCTGCTGAGTCTTCCGGCACTCCGCCAGCTCCCTAGGACAGAGTGGGAGATCAGGAGGATGGGGGAACATTGCCACTCCCTTCCCTGCTGCAGGGCTCTGCAGAGGCACCTCACACAGAGCTGTGACAGCCTGGTGGCACTACAAAAGCCTTTCCAGGTGCCTCGTTACCTCTCCTTCTCCGCCATGATCAGCTTGGTCAGGTGGGAGTGCAGCTCGTTCTCCTGGTTGATCCGCTTCTCCTCGATGCTGTTCCAGCGTTTCTTCTTGGCGATACGCAGCGCGCTGGGGATGTCATCCCCAAAATTCAGCCGCTGTTCCTTGGCGAGGTTGTAGGCTGAGGAGAGAAAGGGCACTCAGAGCCAGTGGCAGCATCCCTGTCACCACCCCTGGCCCCTTCCCAGCAGACAGGAGCAGGGCACGGTGGCAGCGTGCCCGCTCACCTCTCTGCAGGTTGGCGATGGCCTCGTCGTAGTTTTCCATCTCCATCTGGCACTGGCCCAGGAAGAAGTGAGCCTTCACCGACTGCCCGTCCAGCTCCAGCGCCCGCTTGCAGTCGGCCAGGGCCTTGTCGTGCTGCTGCATCTTCAGGTAGCACAGGGCCCGGTTGGTGTAGTACACGGCCACCAAGGGGTTCCGGTTCTGCGGGGACAGGCCCATGTTGGCGGCGGCGGCAGCGCCAGGACACGCTGGCAGCCGGGTGGCAGCCGGGTGACTCGGTGAGCCAGCGGCGCAGCGCTGTCACCCTGGGCAGGGAGAGCCAGGAGTGCCAGCGGAGGCGTGCACCCCGTGGGGAGGTGCTGGGATGGATTGGGGACACACTGGGGCCAGTCCCCATAGGGCAGCCTGTGTCCCTGCCCACAGAGGGGACTGGCACCCCTGGCACCCTGACTGTCCCGGGGTGGGTCTGTCCTACCCAGCACAGCCTAGGGACAGGGCTGGGTTTAGGAGAAACAGGCTCAGGATGAGGGCACTCTGGGGGTGGGTGTAGGGCAGTCCAGCCTGGAGCTGGGTGGGGGACAGGATGGGCTGGGGGTGTCCAAGTCCAGAGAAGGCCAGGGCGGTGCCTAGCCAGGCCTGGGGGTGGGAGTCCAGGCCCAGGAGGGGGAATCAGGCCCAGACGTGTGTCCAGCCCCCCTCCCCCCCCCCCAGAAGGGCCAGGCCCAGTGAGGGAACAGTGTCCAGATTAAAAGGGTCCCATCTCACGGGATGGCATCTTGGCCAGGCCCTGAGGAAGAACCTCAGGGAGGTTCCACCCTGGCGGTATCCAGGCCAGGCCCAGGGAGATGTCCAGGCTGGGGGTGTCCCATCCCTGGGGATCCCATCCCAGGCTTAGCACGGCCAGGTCCGGGAGGCTGTCCAGGCCAAGGGAGCTCCCAGCCTGGGGTCATCGAGGCCGAGGGGGAGCTTGGCGTGTCCCGTCCCGGGGTTACCCAGGCCAGGCCCCTGGGGCCGGGGGTGCGGGTGTCCCCTCCCCGCTGCTCCCGTCCCGGGGGCCGGTCCCGCGCGGGCCGGGGGCGCTGCTGGGACTCACGATGGCGCGGCCGTAGCAGGCGGCGGCCTCGGGGTACTTGCGGCCGCCGAAGAGCCGGTTCCCCTGCTCCTTGTGCTCCTGCGCGCTGTGGCTCTTCTCGGGGCTGCCGCCGCCCGCGCCCCCCGCGCCCGGCCCCGCCGCGCCGGGCCCCGCCGCGCCGCCCTCGCGCTCCTCCTTGCCCTTCATGGCGCGGCCCGGGCCGGCCCTGGGGCCGCGGCTCCGCTGGCTCGGGCGGCCCCCGGCGCTCCGGCTCCTCCGCTCCGGCCGCGCACTGCGACAGCGCCGCTTCCGGGGCGGGGCGGGGCGGGGCCACCGAGGGGGCGGGGCCGGCCGGGAACGGGGCGGAGAGAGACCGGGCTGGGGCGGAGAGAGACGGGGCTGGGGCGGAGAGAGACCGGGCTGGGGCGGAGAGAGACGGGGCTGGGGCGGGGCCTGACCGGGCTGGGGCGGAGAGAGACCGGGCTGGGGCGGAGAGAGACGGGGCTGGGGCGGAGAGAGACCGGGCTGGGGCGGGGCCTGACCGGGCTGGGGCGGAGAGAGACCGGGCTGGGGCGGGGCCTGACCGGGCTGGGGCGGAGAGAGACCGGGCTGGGGCGGGGCCTGACCGGGAGCGCGGGAAAGGGGCGGGGCTACTGAGGGACGGGGTGGGCGAGGTCCGCGATGGGGGCGTGGTGGGCGTGGCCTGGGTGGGGTCTGGGGATGATGGACGGAGGGATTGGGGTGGGGGCTGGGAGGGGCGGGGGCAGCGCAGGGAGGGGTGGGGCCGAGGGGGGAGGGGTGGGGGTGGGGTTTGATGGGAGCAGGGCGGGCAGGAAGGTGCGGAAGGATGGACGGGGGGCCTGGAGGGAGGAGATTGGGGTGTAGCGGGGTGCTGGCGGCCTGAGAGTCCAGGGAGGGGAGGACGTGGCGCTGATGGGGGGCTGGGGGCTCAATGGGGGGTGGGACTGAATAGAGGGTTGGGGGTGCCGGGGGTGCGGGGTTCGGATGCCTGGAGCCGGCGGTGCGTGCGCTGCAGCAGGCGGGGCTGGAGGGGGCGGGGGGTGGTCTCAGTGCCCTGCCGTGCTGCCGACCCCCCCCGCACCCATGTCCCCCCCGCTTTGCTGCCAGCCCCGCGGGGCTCAGCCGGGTGCCGCTTCACTTATCCCGGAGTTTTCTGCTCCAGTAAGTCCCGGCCCCAGCTGTGACCCCTCCCGCCCCCCCCCAGGCCAGCCAGCCCCGGAGCCCAGCAGGGATGGGGGGCACCCCCAAAACCCCCTCCCGCGATAGAGACACGAGCCCGCGCAGTGTGCAAAATATTTATTTATACTCCAAAAAGGTCTGGGGGGGGATTAGAGCGGGGACCCCCCCCGCGCCCCCATCCCGAGGCGAGCCCCCTGCCCCGGGAGGGCGGCGGGCAGCAAAGCGGGGGGGCCGGGGCGCGGGGAGGGGGGGGCTGTGCCGCCGAGGGCACCGCCGAAATGACTTGTGCCGGTCTCAGCTGATTCCTGCTGGGCTCTCCCCATATCCTTCTTTTTTTTATTATTATTATTCCTCTTTCTTTTATGTATATTTTTATTTTGGCATAGAAAAATAAATCGCTCCTATTTTGGCACCAGTCCTCCGTGTGAAAGTGCAGGTCCTGGGGGGCAACGAAGCGGCCCCCACCCTGGAAAGGGGTTACAGGAGCCAGCGGGGGGGGGTCCCCCTCATTCGGCTCCTTCCCGAGGGGCACATCCCGAGCCCTGCGGGCACCCCGGGGGGTTGGCGATGCCGGGGCAGGGCTGAAGCATCCTTTGGGGACGGGGCTACAGCGGGGGGGGGGCGGCAGGGGACATTCGGGGGGGGCGCAGCCCGGGGCGGGGGGCGGCGCGTTCTCTAGCACCGAGGGGGCAGGCGGGCGGGGGTGGCCTGTCCCCATGTCACGCGCGGGGACCCCCCCCAGCCCCTCCACCGGGCTTGGAAAACAAACCAACCACAGGGTCGGGGCGGGGGGTGGGCTATGGCGGGGGGGGGATCTGTGCCCCCAGCAGGTCGTAGGCGAAGATGTTCCAGAAGACGGCGAAGAGCAGGAAGGTGCCGTAGGACAGCAGCAGCACCCACCAGCCGCACTGGTCCTGCAGGCTCTCCTCGTAGCTGCGCAGGATGGTCAGCCCCATGCTGATGCCCACGATGGCCCCCGCCAGGTGCGCCATGAAGCTGGGCTGGGGGCCCGAGGCCGGCAGCGGCGGCGAGAAGCGGAGCCAGACGGCGCGACCGACCTCGGAGCTCACTGCGGGACAGGGCCGGAGGGGCTGAGCCCGCGCCGGGGCCCCTCACGCCCGGGGTGGGGTCTGGGGGCGAGTACTCACTGCACACCAGCGCCAGCACCATCCGCAGCAGCTTGTAGGGACAGCGCATCCCGGCCCAGTTCTGCGGGAAGGTGGGTGGGTGGACGGACGGACGGACGGATGGATGGATGGACGGATGGACGGATGGATGACGGGCTGGCACCAGCGATGCCCCAGCACCGAGGAGGGGCTGCTGCCAGAGCCCCCGGAGTGCCCCATGGAGCCCCCTCAGGTCCCCGCTCCTCCCCACGCACACCCAGCCCATGATGCCACCCAAGGTGGTCCCCCTGTGACGGTGCCACCCCTAATGCTACCCCAAAGCATCCCCCACCCATGTCACACCGTGCTGCCCACCCCACAGTGCCATCACAGCCCATGGCATCCCCCGCTAATCTCCCACCACCTTGCCCAACCTAAGGACAGCTCCCACCCCCGCTGTCACCCCATGGCATCCCCCACCCAATACCACACCCTGCTGCCCACCCTACAAAGCCATCCACCCCCTGTCCCCCCACAGTGTCCCCTTATCCCCTCACTGACCATGACGACATTGGCGAGGTGAGCAGAGCAGAGGGCGTAGACCCCCCCCGAGCCCCCGACCAGGGGGGCCCTCATGTCCGTGATGGAGACGGTGAGGGAGCCTGGGGGCACAGACGGGGCTCAGCATGGGTTATCACCCCCACAACATTAATTAATTACTGTCTACATTAATTAATTACAGCCTGCGTTGCCCCCCAGCCCCCGGCCAAGCGATGCTGGCGCTGCAGGATGGTACCCAGCAGAGCCCAGCATCCCCATCAGACCTGGCGTGCCCCTCCCCGTGCCCTGCCCTGGTGACAGGGACCGATGGGGGGATGGGGACAGTCCCCTCCTCCAGGGGAGCACCCACCTGCCAGGACCCCGGCCAGGTAGAGGAAGCTGATGCGCAGGATGCCGTGCACCATCTCCAGGGGCACCCCGATCATCAGCTGCAGGAGGGCGTTGAACCCCAGCTGCTCCAACCTGCCCAGGCACAGGAGGGGACAGGTGCTGGCTCAGCCTGGGCAGCCCCCGGGGTGTTCCCGGTGTCCTCCCCCCATCAGGACCTACCCCACGTGCATGAACATGTAGGTGAGGAAGCGCCAGGCGCGGGCGCGGTGCCCGGGGTGATAGACCAGGGGGCTCTTCATGTACTCGGGGTGGTAGGTCTGCAGCACCCACTTGTTCAGCCGCGCCCCGTAGCACAGGAACACGATGATCTGTGACAAACCCCATGGCTGTCACCCCCCTTCACCCCAGATCTGAGCCCCACAAGGGCACCAGGGTGTCACAGCTGGGGTCACTCGTCCCTTTTACCCCAGTCTGAGCCTCTGCACGGGCACTGGAACATCACAGCTGG
The DNA here is from genome assembly GCF_041296385.1 of Aphelocoma coerulescens. Taxonomy (NCBI): domain Eukaryota; kingdom Metazoa; phylum Chordata; class Aves; order Passeriformes; family Corvidae; genus Aphelocoma; species Aphelocoma coerulescens. The sequence goes on from NC_091028.1 coordinate 2,238,964, forward strand.
GGCCACCCATCCCCGCTGCCCTGGGTCGGAGTCCCACATGTGGGCACAAGGACATCACAAACAGGGTCCTCCATCCCTTCAGCCCAGATCTGAGCCCCTCTTTGGACACCAGGACCTCACAACTGGGCTCACCCATCCCCTCTATCCTGGGTCTCAGCCCAGCCATGGACACCAGGACATCACAACGGGGGGCACCCAACCCTTCACCCCAGATCTGAGCCCCACTGTGTGCACCAGGAGATCACAACCAGGCTCACCCGTCCTGTCCACCCCGAGTCTGATCCCCGCCAAGGCGTCCGGGACCCTCCAGCCAGGACCCGCCTGGGCACCGCCCTCCTGTGCCCCGTACCTGGGTGAGGGTGACGGCTGCCATGAAGACGGGCGGCGGGCAGGTGCGGTGCTGGTAGAAGTACCAGCGCCGGTCCATCTCGCAGGGCAGGATCTCGTAGGCCACGTAGCGGACGAAGCGTTTGTAGATGCCGAGGCCGGTCTCGTCCAGCAGGACGTCGCGGGGCAGCGCCCGCTGCCCGTTGGCGATGGCGCGCTTGAAGCTGCTCGAGCGCTTGCTGCTGATCTGCGGAGAGAGGCCGTGCCCGCGGGGGCGGCGGGGGCAGCTCGGGACGCACGGCTTGGGGCCACCCCCTGCCCAGCCACCCCCTCGTGCCACAGCCCGGACGAGCCGTCCCGAGGCCACGCCGCCATCCCATGCCAGGGGAGCCCCTGGGGACCGCCGGTGTCTGCCCCCCTCCCCAGGGGCACAGGGAGGTGCCCGGTGCCCACCCCGGGCTGGCACCCACCCCGTCCCTGCGGCCGCCCGGCACTGACCAGGTCTACCAGCTCCTGATAGCAGACCTGCCCCTCGTCGTTGCCCTGTGCCAGGGCCACCAGCATGTCCAGCTTGGCGGGGTCCAGGGGCAGCTCATGGCTGTGCACCAGGCTGGCGAACGTCTCCACGCCGATGAAGCCGGTGTTTTCGGGGTCGAGCTGCGGGGCACGGCACGGAGCATCAGCGGGACGCCGGGGCCGCGGCTCCCTGGTCGGCTGGGGACACCTCCTGGTGCCTCAAGCCTGGCTCCGTGACACCTGTCCCTGCCTCTGCGAGGGACACCACAGCCTGCAGCGGCCCCGGATCGTGCCCCGTGAGGTGCCCTGTGCCACGCGGGTGCCCCGTGCCATGCCCGTGTCCCCGTCTCCCCGCGGCGCAGTCAACACTCTCCCACTCAGTTATTTCTCGCCGCCAGCAGCCTGCCAGCCAGGAAGCCACCAAGCTAAACACACGCGCAGCCCTGGCACCAGCCTCCTCCTCCTCCGCCTCTCCTCCTCCTCCTCCTCCTCCTCCCGCTCCTCCCGCCGCCCTTGCCGCCGGCCGCTGGGATCCACCGCGCCCTGTGCCTGGGCACCCTGTGCCATCCCCGGGGCTCCCAGTGCCATCCCCGGGGCTTCCAGAGCTTGCTGGGCACCCTGAGCCCTCCAGGCACAGCGCACCACGGGGCACCCCGCACCACGGGGCACCCAGCGCCATGGGGCACCCGACATGGGACCGCTCATGGGGACCGGGAGGTCAGGATGGCACAAGGAGGGTGGAGATGGGGAGAGCCCCTGCAATCACCCCGAAATACTGTGGGGTATTCTCCTTGCTTCTGCAGGGAAGGAAATGAAGTAGAGGAACCTCACCTTCGTGGGATGGGCAGGAAAGGGAGTGCTTGGGACATGGGATCGTATCCCCACCCGGGGGGGCAGCCTGTCCCTCCCTGTTCCCCGGCAGGAAACAGCCGCTGCCTCTTTCCCAAGGGGCTTTGGCTGCCCGGAGCGGGGCGCAGAGTGGGATGCGGGGTGCAGGGTGTGGGATGAAGGATGGGATGAAGGGTGCAGGGTGCGGGATGAAGGATGGGATGAAGGGTGCAGGGTACAGGCACCGCTTGCACTCTCTCAGCAGCCGCCAGCCCATGGGAGCAGCCCCAGCCATGGGGAGCGGGAGCACCTTGGTGTCACCCGTCCCCCTGCCCCACACCCGTCACCCCACAGGCTCCATGTGTGTGTGTGTCACGCCGGGACCTGGCACACGCTGTCCCCAAGTTGGCACATGCTGAGCCACTGGCCCCAAGAGCGCCAAGAGCCCTGTCAGCAGCCAGGGAGCCCCTCTCTGCTTTTGGGGTGCATCTACCCCCATCCCAACCTCGCTGGTCCCCTACCACCCCCCTGGAGGGGACAATCCCCAGCCCCCAGCCCTCCCAGCACTGCTCGCTCCCGGGGAAGATGCTGCTCATTCCCGAGCAGCTCTGGTTCACATGGAGTCCCTGTGCCCGAGGGTGGGGTGGCGTGGGGGACAGCACCGCAGCTCCCGGGCTGGGGGACTCAGCCAAGGTCATGGAAACAGAGGGGGGCGAGCGGGGAACAGTTAATTTTCCTGGCCCCCAAGAAATTTCCTCCCCATGCCCAGGGGAGAGCCGCCAGCTGGGCCAGGGCTGGGCGGGGATGGAGGGACGAGCGGTGGAGCTCAAGGGGGGCAGGTGGGGGTCGGGGGGCAGCGGGTGGAAACCCCTCGAGCCCCCATCGTGCCGCGAGCAGAGCCCCACGCAGCGCTGGTGCTCCACGGCCTCATCCCGCAATCAGGTCACGGGGGTGGGTGCAGCCCCCCGCTCCGCCGGCGGGACCGAGCCCACGGCACCCCCGGGGCTCCATCCGGCGCCCAGACCCCACCGGCGGCGCTGGGGCCCGGTGCCCAGCACCCCTCGTCCTTGAGGGCGCATCGGGCAGGATCCGACCCGGCGCTGGTGGAGGGAGAGGCCACAAGTGAGATGAGTCGCGCGTTCTCAGCGGCACGAGGGGGGGGCGGGTCCCCCAGGGCGGTGATGGGGGGCACCGAGGGACGCTGGCGGGGGGTGGCACGGCCGCGGTGGCCGCCCTGGGTGGGCAGCGCTGCCCGCTGCGCGCCAGCCGTGCCCGGTGCGTGCGAGCATCCCCCCCCCCCCCCCGGTAGCGATGGCCGGTGTCCGGCGGCCCCCCCCGAGCGCAGCCCGGTGCCCGGTGCCCCCCGGGCGGCCTCACCTGCTCCTGGATGAGCTGCAGCAGGGAGCTCCTGTCCATGCACCCGGCGGGAGGAGGGCTCCGCCGCTCCCCCGCGCCCGGGGCCGGCGAGCCGGGCAGGGGAGCGGCGCGGGCGGCGGGGGCGGCGGCGGGGGCGGCTCTCCCCGCCAGCCCCGCGTTGCGGCGGGCCCGGGAGCGAGCGGCGAGCGGCGGCGCCGGGAGCCGCCGATGGCAGCGGGGCGACGGCGGCGGCGGGGGCGGGAGCGGAGCCGAGCGGAGCCGCCCCCGCCGCAGCGCGCGGCGCAGCGCCCCCCCCTCCCCGCACCCCCCCGCCGCCGCCGCCGCGCGGGGAACCGGGACCCGCCCCGCCCCGCCCCGCCCCGCCCCGCCGGCAGCACCGGGACACGGCCCGGGGCACGGGCAGGGAGCCGGCACCCAGCGCGCGCAGCACGGGATGGTGCCGGCATCCCGGTATGGCTGCGGGCATCCCGGTATGGGAACCTGCATCCCGGTACAGGTATCTGCATCCCGGTATGGGAACCTGCATCCCGGTACAGGTATCTGCATCCCAGTACGGCTGCGGGCATCCCGGTATGGGAACCTGCATCCCGGTACAGGTATCTGCATCCCAGTATGGCTGCGGGCATCCCAGTATGGGAACCTGCATCCTGGTATGGGAACCTGCATTCCGGTCCAGCTGTGGGCATCCCAATACCGGTACCCACATCCCAATATGGTAACCATATCCTGGCATCCCGGTGTGGTATCTACATCCCAGTGTTGGTACCCACATCCCAGTACTGGTACTCACATCCTGGCCCAGTGCCTGCATCCCAGAACAGTTCCGTGCATCCTGGTGTGGGTACCTGCATCCTGCTAGCCATGTCCCAGCACTGGTACTCACGTCCTGGTGTGATCCCTGAATCCCAGGACAGGATCTGCGTCTTGGAATGGGAACTTGTATTCCATTCCCAGTGCTGCATCCCAATACAGGTACACGTATTCCAGTACAAGTACCCACATCCTGGTACACGGTTTTGCACCTGCACACCCTGCTACAGAAATCCATATCCTGGTACAGTACCTGCACCCCAGTATGGACACCATTATCCCAGTATGGACTCCAGCATCCCAGAATGGATGTGGGCATGCCAGCACCAGGCAGCAGCTGAATCCGGCACAGGGGACTGCAAACACTCCCTCCATGCTGACCCTGCACCTACAGACCAGCACAGTCCAGGTACATTCCCCATGGCACAGGGGACACAGAGCCTTCACTGCTGTCCCCTGCCCCAGGGTCCCTCGAACTGGCACCTTTATGTGATATGCCCAGTGTCACCCAGGCCAGACTCCCCTGGAGCCCCAGGCAGGGCAGGGGTGTCCCCAGGACCCATCCCTGGTGCCATCCTCACTTCCTGGAGCCACGGCTCAGCCCCACTGTGGGGGCCCAGGGAGCTCTGGGCTTCCCAGCCCTGCCAGGCTCCTTCCCTGGGCACTGTGTGTGGCCGTGGCTGGGGTCCCATGGCCCTGCCACACGTGTCCCCTGCCCCACGCCCACGTCTGTCCCAGCACAGCGTCCGTGGCTCCGCACACCAGCGCTATTAATACACACCGGGGCACGTGGGCCCGCGGCTCCCATGGGATCCAGCCTGGTTTGGAGTCACCAGGGAGCACCGCGTGTCCCGTCCGCCTTGGAATCTCCTCCTCTGCTCGGTGTGGCAGCACGGCTGTGTCCCCACCATCCCTGTCCCCCGGCTGGCCCTGTGGGAAGGGTCTCCTCTCCCACCCCACAGCCCAGAGCGATCCCCTCACATGTGGGAGCAATCTGACCCCATCCAGCCTCAGTGCAGAGGCTCTGGAAAATCCTCGAGCTGCGCCCACATTCCCTGTGCCCAGCGCCCGTGGCTGAGGCTGCAGTGACAGAAATAGCTGAGGGAAAAGCTGCCACGGGAAAACAGGAGCACGGATGGGAGGTGGCACAGCCCTGGGAGCTGCGGGCATGGGGGGAAAGTGGCTGCAGGGAAGTGGGGAGCTCCAAACCCCACACGGGGATGGGCACAGACATCCACAGCTCCCAGGGCAGCCAAAGCCTCCTGCTTCCCACGGATCTCGGGCAGAGAACCACGGGATCCACCACCTCTTCCCTGTCTCTCCCCCCTGCCTGGCACTTGTTGCTCAAGGACCCGTGTCCCCAAGCACCAAGGAGCCCTGGCCAGCTCCAAGCGTTTTCCCACCACACCAGGCTTCAGCTCCTGCCCTAAATCCCTCAAACGGCGCAGCCCAGGCCCTCGGGGTGGCCGCAGCGCACAGAGGCCCCAGGCTTGGTGCAGCCCGGGCACGGACCAGGGTCCTGCTCCCCAGGTGACACAGGACACGCTGTGCAAGCGCAAGGTGTGTAAAAATTTATTTTGCTGTAGAGAACAAACCTAAAACATTACGGCTCCAGCAGACGTGGAGCAGGGAGACACCAGGCACGGGCCCGGCTGGCAGAGCCACGCACGGTGGGCACAGAGGGGACACGAAACACGAGGGGGTGGCCCTGGCAGTGCCAGGGACCAGAGGCCAGCAGTGAGTGGGTGCCCGACTGCCAGAGCAGCTCCAGCACGGGCAGGGACCCCCGGCTGGCCAGTGCTGGGGACAGCGGGATGGGGACACCACCCTGGCACTGTCCCAGGGAGAGACACTGGGGCTGCCCAGCGATTTCTCAACCCCCCTTGCTGGCTCCAGGCCACGATAAAACATTTAAATAGACAAAACACAGAAAAAGCAGCTCCAGGTGCCACCTGGGAGCTGCCCCCGCAGCTGCCTGCAAAGAGACCGACCCTGAGCATGCTGGGGAAGGCCAGGCTGGTGGCACCAGCCAGGGGCTGATCCAGGCTGTGCCTGGGAGCACGGGAACCCAGGGATGGGTGCTGGCCTTGCTCTTTGGGACTTGCAGACAGGGATGCTGTGGGGCTGTGGCCCCGAACGGGTGCTAAGTCAGTCCCAGCAGCTGACACCAGCTCGGGTGTGGGCAGGGGACAGGAGATGGGGCAGCACGGAGCTTCCAGTGGTACCAGGAGATGCAATGCCCAGAGCCTCACACTCTGGACAGGGCCCCACAGAGGGGACAGCAGGACACGGGGACTCGGGCACAGCGTGGTGCCAGCTCAGTGATGGCACTGCCAGGGAAGGACTGGGCACACAGTGGACATCCAACATCCACCCAGTCCTTACCAGGGCTCCCAGAGCCCTGCAAATACTGGTGGCCACGAATACTGGTGGCCAGGGGTGGGGAGCGGACAGGCCACACAGGTGGCAGGAAAGGAGGGCAGATGGATCCAGAGCTCGGCACCTGCAGGACTCACAAGAATTTTGTGTAGGAACAAGACAAGGGAGCTCAGGACAAACCTTGGTTATCACCGTCCCCCCTCAGCCCAGGACAGCAGCTACTGTGTCCCAGCAAGAAGGGCCAGGCCTGACCCCAAAACACTGTGGCTGGGGGGTGTAAGTGCCTGGGCCTCTCTCCCCGGCTGCCTTTCCCAGTGCTGGCTGAGGGAAACCGGGACAGGAGATGGAGATGTGCCCCAGGGAGCTGGAGCCATGAGCTCATTTGACAGCTCAGCTGCTGCTGGAGCTCCCAGAAGCTCCGGGAGCGTTGCCCCCTCCAGAACTGAGGGCACCAGCACAGCCCTCCAGGGAGGGGATGTGCCCAGTCCAACAGACACCGAAACACTCATGTTTGAGCTTAAAAACAAGCGTTAAAAAAACTGAACAGAATAAAAGATGAGAGTGATCCTCCAGCTGCTGGTGAGGCAGAGCCCTCCTGGCAGAGCTGCCTGCCTTGTGGCCATGGGGGCCAGGAGGCCACAGGCTGAGGCTGGCCGGTGCCAGGGACTGATCCTGCTGGTGCTGGGAGGTCCGGCTTCACTGGTCCTGCAATCCAGGCTGGGGGGCAAAGGAGGATTTCCTACCAGGGGCCAGCTTGAGGCAGGGCCCCTCACCGGGGCGTCGCTGGGGACGGGGAGCTGGTGTCACGGGGGGACAGGGTGGAGAGCGGCTCTCATTTGTTCTTGGCCAGCAGCCGGTACAGGGTGAAGCCCACCAGCGCCGTCACCGCCGCCCCCAGCGCCACCCGCAGCCAGAAGGATGCGACTCCCAGCTCCACGGCGTTCAGGTGGCTGCAAGGAAACACAGGAGAGGCCGGTGAGTGTGGCTGTCCCAGTGCTCCCACCCCACAGAGGGAGGCTGGGGGTGCCAGGCAGGGGGCGAGCACAGCAGCGGGGGGAACAGCCCAGCTGAAGGCCAAGCTCCCAGAGATTCCCCGTCCCTGCGAGCGGAGCGCTCGTCACCTGGCATCACCATCAAGCCAAGGGAGGGCTGTGGGACGGATGTGGCTGTCCCCTCCCCTGCCCTGGAAACAGCTCTCCAACACCTAAATAATTAGGCAGGTATCTGCCTTTCTAGGTCAGGCTGCCTTTCCAACTGCCAGTGCACAGAGAGCCGGGATGCCACGGGGACACCGGTGACAGGGACCAAAGGGCAGCGAGGGACAGGGCCCGGCGCTGCCCCAGCATACACATTCCCTTCCCAAACACGTGCTGTCCTGCACTAACTGCTCCTCTCCTCCCTCTCCCTCCATCCATAATTCATTCCCCACTACATCGGGGGAGCACAGCCAATCCCCGGCCCTCCATTACGCTGTTATTTATTTATACCACATACCCTAAGATATATTAAGAATATTTAAATTTTAATACTGCAGAGGGGAGGGGAAAAAGAAAAAAAAAGCGTCAGCTCTAAAAATAAAGTTGTTTATTGAAAAGAAGCTGGAGGGAAAACTACTCACTAGTAATCCCATCCTGCCTTCCAAGGCTCCCACACGTTCTCCCCCCGAGGGCTCGGCCCTTGGAGCTGTGCTCGCCCTTCCCAGCCCCGGAGCAGAGCGATTCCACTCACAGGGATCTCCTCCCTTCCCACAGCCCCCCTCACCTCGCACGGCCAGCCTGGTGCTGTCCTACCCTACCCTCAGCCCCTCTGGGGTGCAGCTCCTCCCAAAAGGAGGCCGGGTGACAGAGGTCTCGCTTCACTGACCTCTTTTTCAGTCTGATCCATCTCATCAGGAGAAAATAGCTGCCACCCCCCCCCCAAGGGCCTTGGCAAACTAAGCTGGCTACTCCTCTTCAGCGTTTTTTATCTGAGGCTTCAAAAATAAACACTCCTGTGGCAGGATCTATCTACTCAATCTGCCAGAGACACACACACACACACACAGGCAGGAGAAAACCTCCCCCCTCTGTAATTAGAGGAAGAAGTGGCTTTTCTGTTTCAATTATTTGTATAAGCAGATCACAGAATCCTGGAATGGTTTGGGTGGAATGGAACCTTCCAGCTCATCTCATCCCATCCCATCCCCTGCCATGGGCAGGGACACCTTCCACTTGCCCAGGTGGCTCCAAGCCCTGTCCAGCCTGGCCTTGGATACTGCCAGGGATCCAGGGGCAGCCACAGCTGCTCTGGGCACCCTGTGCCAGGGCCTCCTCACCCTCACGGGGAAACAATTCCTTCCCAGTATCCCATCTAATCCCGTCCTCCCTCAGCTTAAGGCCATCCCCCCTTGTACTGCCACTGCATGCCCTAGATGACACCAGAAATCACTTGATGACACCAAAAGCTGCAGAGAAACCAAAGCAAAAGCAATGTGGCAGAGGCAGGGGTGGGACACAGCCCCCTCCCCAGGCTGTGCCCCCAGCAGAGCCCCTCCAGGGGAAGGATACTAACGGGAAGGTGGCAGCAGTGGCCAGTTTGGTGTAGACAGCGGTGCTGGGCGGTCCCTGGCTGTGGCAGGAGAAGAGGAAGGGTGGAGGGAGGCAGTGCTTGTAGCAGAACTCAGCTGGGAAGAGCCCTGGCTGCTGGCTGGCTTCTGGAAGGTCTGTCTTGGAGGCCACGAACACACAGGGGATCTGGCTGTCCAGGTAGTGCTGCTGCAGAGACAGAGAAACCCCAGCGAGGGTTACAGACCAACCCCTGGGAGTGCGGGGCTGCCACAAAGGCTGATGTCCCCCATGCCCTTGGTGAAGTCAAACAGGACCCCTGTGGTCCCCCAGGACCCCTGTGAAATCCCCCAGGGTCGCTGCCAGCTACCTTATAGATGCTGGCACAGTAGCTGAAGGATTTGGGGTCGCTCAGGCTGTAGATGAAGCAGGCGACGTCGCAGGCTGCGTCCGACGGCTTCGTGAACGTCGTGTCAGCGCTGACCTCGTTCAGCTGGAGCAGAGGGGACACGGTGTGTGCCACAGCAGTGTCCCAGGGGGTCAGCTGCTCCTCACAGCGGCACATGGACCGTGCCAGCACAGCCACAGCCCAGCCCCGTGTGCCGGGACATGGGGACACAGCCCGGCCCTGCTAAGGCCAGACACGGCACGATTCCCTGCTCTCCCACACTTACTATGAGGTACTTCTCCTGGCCATTGACCTGCACTGTGTTGATGGTGTAGAGGGATGGCTGTCCTGGGTTCTCCCTCTGGGCCTGTCACCAAGGAAAACACGGTCTCAGGCAGCGGAGACACGAGCAGTGCTGGGGGAGGGACAGTGTCTCACACCACCCTGAGCCCCTGCGGCCTGACAGCCACCGGAAGGGCAGCCAGGGCCTGTCATGAGATGTGGGGCTGCTCCTAATAGGCAGGGGAAGGCAGCATCACCGTGGTCAGACTGGGAAAGGCACAGCCCCTCCAGACCCTTGGGACAAGCAGAGGGAGCAGGCCCACTGCCTCAGCCAGGATTAGGGACACCAAAGCCACCAGCACGGAGGGGGTGTGAAGCACAGGCAGGGAGAGCATCACACAGGGGGGCCTGGCCATGGGCAGGAAGGTGCCAGGGAGGGACAGATCGCTCCAGGACCCCCGGCTGTGCCTCCTGCTCCGCCCTGGGAGCGTGGCCGGCCAGGGAGCAGCCACTCACCGCCAGGCTCCTGCCGAGGAAGGCCTGCAGGAAGGCGGACTTGCCTGCGCCCCGCGCTCCCAGCACCTTGCACAGGAACACGTTCCTCTGGGTCTGCCCTTTCTCCAGGTCAATCCTCTTCTCCCGGGTCACTGGCAGGAAAGAGGGTGGGTGAGAGCCAGGAGAGACCCCAGCTGAGACAGAAGGGGAGGGCATGGCTGTACCTGTGAGGGCTTGGGTCTGGGAGTCCTGCTCCGAGAGGATGGGGTAGCCCAGGTAGCCCAGGCACTCCAGGCAGCGCCGCACATCCAGGTAAGCCATGAGCCTGGAGAGACAGAGCACGCCAGGAGGGTCAGCAAGGGCTCAGTGATGTGACCAAGGGCCAGGGAGAGGGACTGAGCTTACGTCCACTGGCAGAGGAATCCATGCAGGGAAAGCAGGCCTTTATCAGTGGTGCATACCGTGTTGTAGAGCTCGGGGCCCCAGGGCACGCAGGGGAACACGCTGAAGAAGTTCTGCAGCTCTGTGTGTGACAGGGCTCCGTCCTGGTCCTGCCAAAACACACCGAGTCACCAGGGCAGGCAGGACCCAGCCCGTGCCCCGAGGGGGCCCTGCCACACCGGCCACCTCCCTGCTGTGACACATCACAGGGACGCTGCCCATGGCAGGAATCGATGGCAGTGAGGCCAGAGCTGGGCGAGCTCACAGAGCCTGTGCCTCGGGGCCTGCCAGCACTGCACATCAGCAAACACACTTTGGGATTGCAGCTGCAACCAGGCAGGACCCGTCCACGCCCACCCCACAGCCCTGAGCTGCTGTTCCTGGCATCCCTGGAACCAGCTGTCCCACAGCAGCCTGCGTCAGTCCAGCCTGGCCCTCCACAGGCCAACTCTGCACTCCCAGGCTGCTGCGCCTGAAGGGGACCTGCTGGCACCTGGGCACCCAGGGATGAGCATCCATTCAGTGCTGCCATTCCCCCTGGCCACAGAGCTGATCTGGGCACACAGGGACGTGTGGCCACTCCGTGCTGCCATTCCCTGTGGCCACAGAGCTGATCTGGGCACACAGGGACGTGTGGCCACTCCGTGCTGCCATTCCTGAGCCACTCCCTGCTGTCACAGAGCTGCCATACCCCAGATGCACATCAACATCTCAATAGCCAGTCCGAGCAGGTGCATGCAGATCCAACACATCCCCTTCTCCCCACTCTCCAAGAGCCTGAGTTTGGCACAAATGTGTTGCTTTCTCTCCCTCCCTCCGGCCTGGCAGCCCTCCACCAGGCTGGCAGATGCTGGTGCTTGGTCCATGGCTGCTGGCCAGCAGCTGTGCCCACTTCCCTGCCTGCCTCCCTGCCCGCTGTAGCCAGCAACTACAACGGCCATGCCAGCTTAATGCCAACTCAGACCCAGTCCCTGAAGGTCCAAACTGACCTTTGGTCAAGAGTAGTGACCACAACCCCACATCCCTGATAGGCCACCAGACTACCTACAGCTCACTGTGGCCACTTCCTGCTCCTAAAGCCTCCAAAGAGGGAACACTGTGGCAGAGGAAAGCCCTTCCCTGGTGCTCTGTGGGCTCCCTGGCACAGAGGGGTGGTCAGAGGAGCACCTGTGCCCAGGTGTGCAGGCCCAGCAGGGCATCCCCTCCCCTGGAGCCCCTGCAGTGCTGCCCACCTTGTCGTGCTTCTCAAAGAGCCTCTGCAGGAACTGGTATCCCAAGTGGTTGAGCTCCGTGGAGCAGCCGGGGGGCACGCGGAACCTGTCGGGAAAATCATGGAATGATTTCAGTTGGAAAAGCTTTTTGATCATCGAGTCCAACTGTTCCAGCACTGCCAAGGCCACCACTGACCCGTGTCCCCAAGTGCCACACCCACACGGCTTTTGAATCCCTCCAGGGATGGTGACCCCAGCACTGCCCTGAGCAGCTGTGCCAGTGCCTGACCACCCTTCCCATGAAGGAATTTCCCAAATATCCAACCTAAACCTCACTTTTATCTTTCATATCCTATTCTCCAGTTCAGAACTCAAATGGGTCTTCTCAAGCCCTGAACGAAGGGCAGTGTGTGAGCACGTCTCACCCAGAGGACACAGCTCCCTCCCTGCTCAAGGTCAGCTGTTGCCTCCCAGCCTGGCTATTCCTTGACACAGCCCCCTTATTTTGGGGAGAATCCCCTGAGGATGCAGTGGCCTTTCCTTGGCACATCCCAAGCAGCCAAAGAGATGCTGTGCCCTCACTCTGCCTCATGCCCAGGGCTTCAGGAGGGCACAGCAGTGCCCTGGAGTGCCATCCACCAGCACGTCCCTGTCACCTCCCTGCAGCCTGCTCTCTGGGAACAGGAGGAGGCAGCTCCCAAGCCAAACACTTCCACTGCTGCCAGCTCCCCATCTCCAGAGTGGCAGGGAGCAGAGAAGAGACAGCAGCTGCACAATCAGCCGCGAGGGCTGTGCTGACAGCTCACTGCTCCCGACAGAGCCGCTCTGCCTCGCTCAGCCAGGGACAGAGCAGCCTCCAAGAACCCCTTGCTGATGCCAAGGGAAGTCTGGGATTTCATTCCCCACCTTCCTGTCTGCCTAAACCAGCAGCCCCAAGGCCTGTTAATCTTGTCCCCACCCCCAAGCATCAGCTCCTGCCCAAGGGGAAGGCGACGACTGCGAAGCTGACCCTGACCTAAGGGCCCACAGCAGCTCCCGGGGTGCAGGAAGGATCCAGCCAAGGTGCTGGGGATCCTGAGCCATGCACCATGGGAGTGTGACCCCCTGGCCAGCTCTGGACACGCACTGTGGGTACAGGTAGTCATCTGTCAGCTCCAGCTCATCGTCGTAGCCGAAGCGGCGCAGGATGGTCCAGGTGGTCTCGTGCCGGCCCCTCTGGATGAAGAGGGTGTTGAGGAAGAGGAATCCTGCAGGAGAGATCAGGGGGCTCAGCCACAGTGGAGTCAATTCAGGCTCAGGGATCCACTCCTCAGAGCCATGCTTCCCCTGGGACACAGACAGCTGGGACAGAGAGATCTAATAGGCACAGCAGGCTTGTTTTAACGAGGGACTAATTAGGCTTGGAATAAGAGCCAGGAGGCTCAGGCCAAGGACAGGGCCCTGTGGGATGTGCTGAAGGAGGTGGGTCCCCCCCATGCCCTGGGAAGGAGCAGGGAGCCCTCGTGCTGCTCCTCACCGTTCAAGGTGAGGCCGTTGTCCTGCACCCCGTCCGTCGTGTTCTTCCACACAACCATCTTCACATCCTCCAGGGCCTGGGGAGCCAGGGGGTTCCCAAAACAGGACTTCTGCCTCCCGAGAGAATGAAGGCCGTTGTCAGCAAAGCACTTAAGAGAGCACAACCCTGCCTCGCCAGGCTCCCTCTCTCCTGGAAGGAGTGGGGTTTCAGGGAGGGAAAATCCACCCAGCTCAGGGATTTCTGCCTTAGACCTTGACCAAACCCCTGTTCTCCAGCATTCCAGTAATTTAGGACTCTCAACATCTCCAGAGCCTCCTGGTCCTCCCATGGCAGAGCAAACTCGGCCCAAGCTTAGGCAGATGGAACCCCACATGCACAGAGATGTGCCCTACAGTGCTTTAGCTGCGCCACAGAAGTGCTGAACAGGAACGGGACGGCTGTGCCAGGAGAGGGGCAGCTTCCCTGCTGCAAAGGGAATGCCAGGCACTGGGAACACCTCAGCTCTGCAGCCACCCTACCTGGAAGTAGTTGAGTTCATCGTCACTGAGGATCTGGTTGTTGTCCTGGTCCGAGAGGTTGAAGATCCGGGTCAGAGCTCGAGCACAGGCGGGTTTGAGCTGCAAGGACCAACCACAGTGACAATGACAGGGAACCAGCCACAGCCTGGCCCTTCCTCCCTGCAGCCCCACACACAGAGGGTTCCCTTCCTGCACTTCTAGACCAGTAGCACAACCACCCTACAGGTGGGAACCATGGAATCGTTAAGGTTGGAAAACCCCTCCAAGATCTGAGTCCAGCTGTTTGCCCAGCACTGCCAAGGCCACCACTAGCCCATGTCCCCAAGTGCCACATCCACAGAGCTTTTAAGTCCTTCCAGGAATGGTGACCCCACCACTCCACCTGTGCCCGTGCTTGACCACCCTTAATGTGAAGAGATTTTTCCTAACATCTGATCTAAAGTCAGAAAGGACAATCTATGGGGAATTTTTCTCCCAGACCCTTCCCTCCACAACCAGCACAGAGCCTGGAGCATGAGGGCTTCTGCCCCAACACACCCAGCTCCTTGCAGGTCTCTGTGTGCCCAGCTGGCTGTACTGAGCACAGAAGATGGGCACTGTCCCCTGGCCGGTCTGTGCCAGCCCAAACTCTTCACTCTCATTCCAAAAGCTCCACCCAGAGCAGTGTGACAGGAGGGAGATTCCTCCAGGAGCCCACCTGCTTCTCCTCTGGGTCGTAGAGCGGGGCAGTGGGGTGCAGCACGGCTTTCTGGGCGTAGTAGAAGAGCTCAGAGATGTTCTTAAGGTTCTTGGCAGAGCACTGGGGAGTCAGAGGAAGAGACAGCCCCGATGACAAGGGCAGGAGGAGGATGATACAATCTCCCTGAGCCAGACTAGCTGTGCCTCAAAGCACAGAGCAACATTTGTCCACCATGAGGAAAAATCAAAAGGGAAAATCTCCCGGGTTTTGCTCTGGCTTTGCTGTGCCCATTCTGCAGCCCCAGAGCCAACAGGGCGTGTGTGGAGCTCCAACAGCAGTTCCAGCTAGAGAGCCACAGAGGGCAGACACAGAAAGCTGCTCCCTGCAAGGGGCACAGGACAGAAAGCCCAAAACACAGGCCCTCAAGCCCTGGGCACAGGGACTTGTGCAGAGCAACATCATCAGGGCAGCTCTCCACGAGCACAGAGGCTCCCTGACTCCCTCCAGAGCAGTATTCCAACCCCTCAGGGAGGCTCTGCACACCCCCTCCAGCTCCCTCACCTCCACGCAGGTCTCAATCTCCGAGAACTGGTTCATGATGGGCAGGATGACCTCCATGGAGCTGCCCACCTGCAGGTCAGACTTGTTTCCCACTAAAATAATGGGGATTCTAGGAAAGACACAGAGCTCAAGTGAGGCCACCCCTCTCTTGGTCCCAGCACTGTCCCAGCCTTTGGTGCTCCCATGGGCAGGCCAGGGAGGCCCCAACCCTCCTCTGCAAGGTCCAGAGCAGCTTTCCTGCCTCCCACAGCTGGGAGCATCCATCTGGAGAAGCAGACTGCCTGATCCTGCTTATGCTTTCACCCAGCAACAATATGTTCAGGAGCCTTTAATCCAGCACAGCAGCCTTCTGCCCAAGTGATCCACACACAGCCTGAAGCTCCTGTGCTCCCAGATTCCCCTGGCAGCCTCCCCTCCCTGTCTATCTGAGAAGAGATCAAGGGGGGGAGAAGGATCTTCCCTCAGTGACCCCCTGCCTCAGCTGGATCTCTGGCAGAGAAAAGTCCCCATGTCCTGCTCGAGGTGGTCTGGCCACAAACCACTATCCTGGAATGGTTTGGGTTGGGAGGGACATTAAAGTTCATCTTGTCCCACCCCCTGCCATGGGCAGGGACACCTCCATCACACCAGGGCTCCAAGTCTCATCCAACCCAGCCTGGATCAAAACACAAAGCCGGTTTGCTCTCAGTACCCTCAGAAGGAGGTGAGGGTGGTGGGCACCCCCCAGCCCCCAGAATCCCCCAATTCTGCACCCACAGATCACGCTCCACATGGTACCTGGATCCCTTTTCAAGTCCCCCGTTCACCATGGGGATCCACTTTGTACGAATCTGGAAGGTGAGCAGAGGGAAAGGGCTGTCAGCACAGCCTGGGGAGGGACAGGCAGCCCCCAGGCAGGCAGGAACAGGGCCCTGCAGCCATCTGCTCCCTGCCATTCCCTCACACCAGCAGGCAGAGCAGGCCCAGGGGTGCTGGATGCCAGCACCAGGATGCAACAAGCCTGTTGTCCTGTTGTGAGGGAGCAAGCTTGGGCAGGGCTCAGCCTCTGCTTGCAGGGCTCTCAGACCCAAAATCCCTCACGGGGCTGAGGACCATCAGTACGTGCCTGCACCACAGGGCAGCACAGAAACCCCAGCACTGGGAACCCTCTGTGGCCCTGCTGCCGGAGCGGGGCCACGGTGGGGACCCATTACCTTGTCAATCGTGGCCTCCTTGGTGACATCGTACACCACGCAGACCACGTTGGCCTGCAAGAGAAGCACGAGGAGGTGGTGAACGGGTCCCTGCCACACTTGTGGCAGCCAGGAATGGCAGCAGGGAATGCTGGTGGAGCAGGGAATGCTGGTGGAGCAGGGAATGCCGGGGGAGCAGCCAGGGAAAGGCAGCGGCCGAGCGCACGTGAGCGCGGACACGTACACAGCCCCCGACTGGGCCACCCTCAGCACGAGCCCACAAGCTGCTGGGAGCAGCTCCTCTGCCTCAGGAGCTGCTGCTCCCACGCCCACCGGCCTGGATCCCCCTCCCACACCACCCGTGTCCCGGCCCTCCTCCCCTCCTGACCCCGTGCAGACGGGGCCGGCACTGAGGCTTTATAGGAAGCAGACAGGAGGGATCACTGGTCCTTTCAGGAGAGAGTTTAATGCTAATCCCGAGGACACACAAGGGTTTAGGCAGGATTTCCTGGAGCCATTTAAAGCCTCTGTGTACTCCTGCTGTCTGGGTGGAGGGAGCAGGACCCCCGTGCCCACCTCCTCAGCCGTTAGCCACCAGGGTTGGGAGATTAAATAGCTTTGCTCACGTGAAAGAGATGGTTTTATTATCTATAATTAAAAGGTCCTCATGTCTGCAGAGTCAAGGCTAATCCCAGGGCAAAGAGCAGCTGGGTCTACCCCAGCCAGACAACTTAATTATTCCTCCACGGCTGCTCCAAGGGCTCCCTCATCCCTCCCTGCCCAGTGCTCGCCAGGGGCTCCAGCTCCCAAATTAACTCCTCTGTGCCACTGCTTCATCAGGCAGCCACAGGGATCTAATGCAAGGAGCAGGGCTCTTGCCCAAACCCAGCAACTGCTTTTCCCTCTTCTGAGTCCACGGGGACCATCCCGAGGCTGGGAGCACAACATCTGCTCCGCAGCCTCCTCCGCCTCCTGTGGGCAGTGAGCTGCCCCCCGCCGCTCCCCTTCTGGAGGCTCCCCGGAGGGCTTGGACAAGCCACACACAACAGCTTACAAGACAGAGCAGGATTAAACAAGCCTCTAAACAAACCAAGAGCATTAATCCGTGGATAACCAACTGTCTGTGCCTCTCTGGGTGGCTAATGGAGAGGGGAGGGGAGGGGAGCAGCCACGTGTCCCTCGGGGACTGCAACCTCCTGTCCCCATCCCGGCCAGCCCTGCTCACCTTGGCGATCTCCTCCTGCAGCTCCTCCTCCGTCTGCTCCAACTCTGGAAGGGGAATGAAGGCATCACCTCCTGCCCAGGCAGGGGTACCCCTTCCCAATCCCCTCAGGCAGGCAGGGAAGGGGAGAAGCCAGACAGGACAGGGCCCTACCTGAGTAGTCCACTATGTGCGTGGGGACCTTCTCAGGGGTGACATCGGCCGGGATCGTGATCTCCTCTGCCCGGGGGGGCACCTGCAAAGCCAGCACAGCCCATCCAGCCACAGGCAGCCAGGACAGGTGACAAGGGACTTCAGATCCCAACGTGGCCACTGCCAGGGCAGGATGAGCTGTGGATCACAGATCACTCTTGGCCCACCAGGCTGCAGCAGCGCCCTGCACTCCAGCCCTCACACAGGCAGTGTCCCCGAGGTGAAACTTCCACCTGCCTCCCTCAATCAAAGCTCCTGATCCCGCTGGAGATAAGCCCTGGGCACTCCCTGGTTCCCTGGGCTCCTCTGGGAGCAGCACCGAGCTGATTGTCTGGGCTGGAAGCAGGGAAGGGATGCAGGGCTGGTCCCCCTGAACCCCTGAGCTGATGCTGCCCAGCACACCATGGGCAGTGGGAAAAACATCTGATGGCACAGGGAAAACGTGCCTGGACAGACTGATCTCATTTCCCTATCCAAACTGCTGGGACAGCAGGCTGTCAAGGGGCACAGGCAGGCTGGATGCTGCTGCTCACAGCTGGCCTGGCTCGGAGCACCAAACCCATCAGGGAACGTGGCCCAGCCCCTTCCAAGGGCTCTGTGGTGGTGCCAGCCCTGCTGTGCCGGTGACAGAGACCCCCAGCAGCAGCAAGTGGGGCCCTGGGAAGCACCAACACCCTCCTCAGGGCAGAGAGAGCCGCAAGTCAGGATCAGCTCCCAAGTCGGGATCAGAGCACAAACTGAGGAAAACACCACCTCAGCTGGAGCTCCGTGTGGTCCTCACTGACCTCACCTGAACCAGCTCTGCGGCTGTCACAGCCCCAGGAGCTGTGAGCACCTTCCAGACACCCCCATCTCCAGCCGGGGACACTGGGGACAGAGCTGTCCCACCCAGCGAGGGGGCCCGCGGTCGGGGTGTGCGCGTCCCCTCCCCACTCACCTCTTCAGGAAACTCCTCTCCCACCAGAGCCATGATCAGGGACGTCTTCCCCACCTGGGCTAGGAAATAAAGGGAGGACGTTGACATTGGCACGGGCACGGCAGAGCTTGAGGGGGACAGCGGCAGGCGGGAGTCACGATCAGAGCCGGGGCTGGTGACGATGACACCCACGGGGCTCGGGGCCACGGGCGGGCCTGGTGGCTCCCCTGGTCCTGCCAGTGACGGGGGGTCCCACCTGGGCCCCCGTCCGCCCTCGCCCCTCCCTTGCAGGAGAACCCTCTCCCCCGGGGCCCCCGTGCCCCCTGCCTCTTCCCGGGCTGGAGGATCGTCCCCAGCCCCGTGGCCCCCGTGCCCCCTCACCCTCCCCGAGCAGGAGGATCCGCACGTCCCGTTTCATGGCGGCGGCGCCGCCGCCTCCCGGCCGCCCCCCCCCCCCAACTTCCGGCCGCACCACCGAGCGGCGGCGCAGAGCGGCGCAGGGCAGCGCGGCGCCCCCTAGCGGGGCAAGCACACCCAGACCTCCAGGGCTCGTCTTTCGCTGGTTTATTAACGAAAACAAAACGTTTAACGACAACAAACGGCGAACGGGGCCGTGAAACACATTCCAGGGCCGGGCGGGGCCGCGCAGGCGGGCCAGCCGCCGCCGCCGCCGGCCCCTGCAGCCGTGGGGGCGGTGGTTTGGGCCTGGGTGCGGCTGGAGCCGGGGCCTCTCCGGAGGGGGCCCCGCTGGAGAAGCGTCGCTGGTCCCGGGCCCGCCGGGCTCAGGCGCCCGTGAGCTCCCACACGAGGACGGCGCTGTGGGAGGCCGTGAGGAGGCGGCGGCCGGAGGGCGCGAAGCGACAGAGGTGCACGGTGTCGTCATGGCCGGCGTAGTCCTGCGGGTCCCCGGCCGGGCAGGGCTGCAGCCGCAGCAGCCGGTCTGCCGAGAGGAGCGGCTCAGGGCCGGGCCAGGAGGCTCTGACTGACCTCCATCGCCCTCCAGACCCGCTCCTCGGGGCTTGTCCCTAACACAACCACCCGTCCCTGTCACTCACAGCCCTTCTCCATCTCTAGACCCTGCCAGAAGCACCACTCCTGGTCACCCCCTGCCCCCTTTTCATGTCTTGTTCTAGCCAGAAACACCATTCCCAGTCACCCTCACACCATCTCCACGTCATTTCCCAGGCAGGAGCACCATTCCCAGTCACCTCCAAGCCCAGTCCCTGTTTTGTCCCTGCCAGAACCACCATTCCCCCTCACCCTCAGACCCTCTCCATGTCTTTTCCCTGCCAGAAGCACCATTCCCAGTCACTCCCCAGACTCTCTCCCCGCTGCTGAGCTGCAAGTTGTGTCACTGAGCTGAGTGACACAGGACAGGCAGATCCAAACTGCTGCAGGAGTGAGGTGCCCTTGTCTGAGCAGGGTCCTGCCTGTCCCCACGCTCTGGGAAGGTCCGTGCTGCCTCAGAGGCTGCAGCTCACACAGCCACAGAGATGGAGACAGCCCAGAACCCCGGGAAGTCATTCCCGTGAAAAACCCTGCCCATGGACAAGCAGGATTGAGCTCACACATCTCATTTCTGACCCAGCAGTCTCCTGCAGCTTTCTCCTTGCCCTGGACTGTAGCTCCCAGGTTTAAGGACATGTCTCTTGTTTCGAGGAATAAGGACATTTGTTTCCCCTCTGGCAGAAGAAGGAGGGGCCCAGGCACCCCCAGCACTCACCACCGAAGCCGATGGCCATGAAAGGTGCGGCTGGGGACAGGCTGAGGGATGTGGCAAAGGCTGGCAGCGAGATCTTCCTGAGCACCTGCAGCCCAGCGAGAGAAACACCGACAGCTCAGAGGGGGAAGGCAGCGCCCAGAGCTGGGCAGCCCCAGCCCTAAGGAAGGTAATGGGGAGGCTGAGGGTGCTCAGCTCAGAGAGCTGCCCCAGGCATCCAGGAGACAATGGGGAGAATGTTAATGCTCCTGGAAGCAGCCGCCTTCCCCTCCAGTGGGATCGGGGACTGGCTGCCTGCCTGGATGCAGCCTGAGGCAGGGGCAGGGCTCTGCTGCTCACCTGGGCCAGACTCGAGAGTTTCCAGGATGAAAATCTGTTCCCTGAGCAGCTGCCTGAGCCCACCCCACCCCCGTGACTGAGGGTAACACACAGGGCAGCACTGCCAGCCCCCACTGCCTGTGGCAGGGGACAGGTACCTGTTTCTTCCTGAGGCTGTAGAACAAAGCTTCCTCCTGCACCCCAAAGCCAACGTAGACCAGGACACCGTGTTCCCAAGGGCAGAACGCGGCCAGGCTGGGTGGGAGGCTGTCGAGACCCTGGTGGGGGAAACCAAAGGCAACAAAACTGAGGCTGGATTCTCTTATTTCAACCAATGAGAGCTAAAAGGAGAGCAGAGGGAGATACCGGGGCTGTGAGTGTTTGACCAGTGTGACATTAGTATGGTGGAGGCTGCTTCCTCCCTCTTGCATTCCCATCTCAGACAAGCTCAGGGAAAGCAAGGAACAACCACATCCTGCCATGGAAACCTGAAGCAAATGGTTTAGTGTGGTTGGAGCAGGTCACATATGGGTCTAACGGGTTGAATTCCCACTGAGATATTATTGCTGCATGGGCTTGAAGCTGGGAATTGGTTATGGATCAGTTCAGCACAAGAAAACAGGGCCCAGAAGGCAGATCTTGAGTAGTGGGTGCAAGATCAAACCTTCACGCTGTAGGGAGAGCTGTGGCGAAATTTCTTTCCAGAAGAAATCCATCTTTTTGGAAATAAACAGAAGAAATATTGACAGAACCCAGCTGCTGTATGGAGGCAGGCTGAGGCACTGCTTCTTGCCCCCCAAAAACACCCAGCTCCCTTCTGCCTGCCAATGTCACCAGGACCAGGGACCATCTCCATCCTCTCCAACACAGATCCTCCTGCTTTTCTAGCAGGTGTTCTGCTGCCCAAACCTTACCCCTGGGCTGGAGCCAGAGGCTTCTGCCAAGCAGCAGGGACACACAGGGCTGAGTACTTGGCTCTGGGAAGCCTCCACCACTCTCCTGGCTCGGAATATTCACGCTCCTCGGGAGTGTCAGAATTAGCAGCACGCTCATAATTAGCTCTCCCTCCCTGCACACCGTGCTCACTGCTGCCTGGGCTCTGCTTTGCTGGCACAGGGCTGTCAGCTCTTTGCAGGTGCAGTTTAGGGCTCCTCATGCTTAAAAGTCAGTGCTCCAGGGCAGTCTGGCACTGCTACAGTCTCTTTGCACGCCCAAGAAGGTGCATTGACAAGGTACTCTGTGAACAGGACTAGCAGAGATGCCTTTCCTAAGCACACCCTCACTCTCTCCGAGCCCTGTGCCTCCTTCCTCCATCTCTGCTAGTGTCCAGCCTCATACCAGGAGCAGGCAGGGCCTGGCAGGTGCCACGCTCACCTCGGGGCCAGCAGGAGCTGGGAAGCTGAGCCAGTCGAGGAGCTCACACTTGTCCTGGAGCCAGTCGGAGCCCCAGACGCTGACGCGGCGGTCGGAGCTGGTGGCCAGCCAGAGCTCCCCTCCTTCCACCCCGAAGTCGTGGTACTGTGCAGCACAAACACAACCCTGTCACTCTGGGGCACAGAGGCTTTGAAGGAAGGGGACAGTAAAGAGTGGGACAGGAGCTCATGGGAACATGGGGCTTGTGCTTAGGGGATCAAAGATGCCAGGATTAACCTCTGCTTATGGCTGCCCCTGGATCCCTGGAAGTGTCCAGAGCCAGGCTGGACAGGGCTTGGAGCAACCTAGGCTAGTGGGAGGTGTCCCTGCCCATTGCAGGGGGCTGGAAATTGATGATTTTTAAGGTCACTTCTAACCCAAACCCTGCTCTGAATGACACAGTTCCCTTCCCTGGGAACCCCTCTGGATCTGCACATCTCCTGGGGGAGTTGTTTCCAATACCATGTGCCCCCTAAAAACGTCCTTCACCTAAAATCAAGAAGAATTTCTTCAGTCTCAAATTACCAGGAAACACAGCCTTGCAGTGTGGATGATCTTAAAGCCTGAGAGCTTAGGGAAAATTATTCTCATTTCTGCTGTGCAAAGGAAAAAACCTTTCCACAAAGAGGAGGACAAAGGAGGTGCTGAAACCCTCTCATTGCTGCACAGCCAAGTGTTCCCAGCTCCACAGAGGAATGGTAGAGGCTGCCAAAGAGCCTTTTTGGGGGGCACAGGGGCTGCAAGCTCACAGCCTGGGCTGCTCCCGAGGGGTGCTGCTCTCCAAGAGCCTGTGGCACCAGTTCATGTGCCACCTGTGTACAACAGGGTGTCAACAACTGCCACCAAAGGTCCCCCTGCAGGCACAGCCTCACTCGGGCTGCACCTGCAACACATGGAGCTTTATTCCACTGAATATAACCCTGGAAAAACTGATCAGAAGTTGCTGGAGGGGATTGGAGGAAGATTTCCAAAGAGGCAAAGCAAGGGACACCAAAGCACACTTGCTGACCATGCTGCCTGCCAGAGCTGTGCAGTGACACATGGGGACTGTGCCGTTCCTGAGGTCTCACCTGCTTCCTGGTGCACTGGAGAACGGTGATGGGGGAGCCCTTGTGGTCAGCCAGGACATGGATGGTCATTCCAGTGCGAGGGCTGCTGACAGCCACTATGCCATCCTTGCCTCCTGATAAGATCATTTCCCCTGTTGGCAGGGGACAGAAAAGAATGGGACACTTCTTGTAGGAGGAGAAAAAAGGCCGGAGGAGAAAGGTCCAAGATTATGGGATACCAGTGTCCTGAAACAATGTGAAAGGCTGGCAACATCCCAGTCAAGGGCTGGGTATGATGAGATGTCTCAGACACACCCATTAAAGCTCCACACTGAAGAAGAGCCACAGTAGATCATAAACCAAACGTGTTTGTTGTACCCAAAGCCCTTGGCTATCCCAGAGCCAATGCACTCCCGTGTCCCACCCACCACGTGCTCAGCTGGCAGAGGCACCAGAGATCACTGAGACAAGTTCTGTTGCTCTCCCTGGCCCCGGGGTTTTGGGCAGGTGGCCAGGACACAGAGCAGCTGGAGGTCAGGGTAAACTCAGGCAGCACCAAGCCACATTCCCCGAGGCCACATGTCCCCAGTGCCACCTCAGGCAGCCTCACCATCGGTGGAGTAGGTGATTGCTGTCAGTGCAGCAGCGTGGGGGTGCATTTTCAGCTCCATCTCTGTCCTGGAAACGCTGAACACACGGAAAGTGCCATCACTGTACCCTGCCACCACGTGCTGGCTCTCGACGGCACAAGGCCACAGCCCAACGGGACGAGGCTTCCAGGCCAGGCACTGGCAGCTCTGCAAGGAAATTGGCAGAGAGCTGGTGACACAGGGGACACTTCCCTGTGCCAAGAGGAAGGGATTGATGTGCCACAAACACTTACCTGGTTGAGCACCTGGAACTGCACCACTAGCTCCGTGCTGCCCAGAGCCCAGATCCTCACGCTGCCGTCCTCCCCACATGTGGCACAGTGACTCTCGTCGGGACTAAAGCACACCTCGGTCACCTGCTCCAGGGAAAAGGCAGAAAGCAGGGGCTCTGTGAGTGCCACAGCCTAGAGCACACCAGCTCTCCTGCCCCTTCATCCCCCAGGATTCTGCTCATGGGAGACTCCAGATGAGATGGAGCATAAAGGAAGGTGCAGTGCTTTTGTTTTGGGCTAACAAGACGAGACAAAATGGCCTCAAGTCGCACCAGGGAAGATTTAGATGGAATATTAGGAAGAATTTCTTCGCAGAAAAGGTTGTAAAGCACTGGCACAGGCTGCCCAGGGCAGCGGTGGAATCAGCATACCCAAGAGTGATCAAAAAAAAGTGTGGATGTGGCACTTGGGGACATGGTTTAATGGTGAACGTGGTGGTGCTGCTGGGTTGGCATTTGGACTTGATGATCTTAAAGGCCTTTTCCAACCTTACCAATCATGGGAAACAATAAACCCAATCCCAGCAGCAGGACCAGGCACTGTGCACAGTAAACCTAACCCCAAAGGTAGGACCAGGCAAGGTGCACTGCGAGTTGCCATAAAATACCTTCTCTCCTACCATTTGAACCTTTTTTTTCGGTAGCAGAACGATACCCTGAAGCAACAGCAACATTCCAAGTGGGCCCAGCCCTTCTGACCTTGTTCTTGTGGCCGCTGATGAGCCGGATGCTGGTGCTCTCCACCCAGTTGATGTACCACAGGGTCCCTGCCGTGGTGCCCACAATGCCCATCTCCAGGGAGTCGTCAAAGGCTGCGCTCACAATCGTCCCATCCAGGGTGATCTCGTGCTCCAGCAGGACTGAGCCAGACCTGGAGGAAGGCAGGGTGGGAAAAGGACTGGCTCACACATTGGAACAGCCACTCTGCCTGCTTTAAATCCAACTTTCTAGTGAACCCAGTTCAATGAGGGGCTCCTGTCCATGGAACAGTGACTGGGAGAGCTGGGAGTGCTCATCCTGGGAAACCTCAGAGCCCCTTCCAGGGCCTAAAGGGGCTCCAGGAGAGCTGCAGAGGGACTGGGCACAAGGCATGGAGGGACAGGACACAGGGAATGGCTTCCCAGTGCCAGAGGGCAGGGCTGGATGGGATATTGGGAAGGAATTGTTCCCTGGGAGGGTGGGCAGGCCCTGGCACAGGGTGCCCAGAGCAGCTGTGGCTGTCCCTGGATCCCTGGCAGTGCCCAAGGCCAGGCTGGATGGGGCTTGGAGCAGCCTGGGACAGTGGAAGGTGTGGAAGGTGGAAGGACAGGGAGGGTTGGAATGGGATGGGCTTGAAGTTTCCTTCCCACCCAAACCACTCCACGATTCTGTGATTTGCACTTCAACCGCCTTTTCACACGAAAGAAAGAAAATAGGGGATGCAATAGCATGAGAGAAGAAATAAAGGCAATATATTTTCCCTAAATCTCCTAAAGGAATTCCTACAAACCCCTGACACAAACTTCAGGCACGGTCAACACCCACTTCCACTATTAAGAGGATTCAGCTACCTGTGGCAAAAATTCAGTCAAAAGATCCAGACAGAAAGAATCAGCAGTCACGGGATGGAGAGGAAAATCTAAGGATGAGGAGCAGCAGGAGCAGCGTGGTTGCACGTGGTGTCTGTCTGTGAAAAGCCACCTCTCAGACAGGTCCTGGGGGCTGCCAGGTGAGGGGCCACGAGCTCCTACCTGGCATTGGGCCCTTTCAGCCTCAGCTCCTGCACGGTGGCCACGGACCACAGGCGGATGCGCTTCGTGTTGCTGCCGCTCACTAGCCGCTTGTGCCGACATACCAGCACACCTGGGGATGAATGGCACCTGTCAGTGTCCATTTCTCCCAGCCATCATTCCAAGGGTGCTCCTGGCAGCCATTTGGGCAGGAAAGTGGAAGGGTTCTACAGCCCAACACTGTTTTACAGACTAGAGGACTGGAGGTGCTTTGGCACAGGCTGTCCAGAGCAGTGGTGGAGTCACCATCCCTGAAAGATTCAAGAAGCTTGTGGATGTGGTGCTCAGCAACATGGTTTAATGGTGGTCCTGATAATCTTAAGAGACCTTTTCCAACCTTAAAGTTTCTATGATTCAATGAGCCCCCCAGGAAACGCAGGACCCTGAGGAAAACCAGGTCACAGATCCATTGCCACCCCACACATCTTGCACCCACCGATCTCGCCCTCATCAGCCTCCCACGTCATGAAGCAGGAATTGGTCTCTGTGTCCCACACACAGATCTGGCCTGAGTTGGTCCCACTGTAAAGGAGAGCGTCAGCACCGTAACAGAGAGATGTCAACTCCACCAGCCCCAGCACGTCCGGGGCAGGGGCTCGATGAACCTGCCAAAGCACAAAAACCAGGAATGCCAAAGGGAATGAACGTGCTTAGATGCATCAGGAGAAAAAAAAAAAACATCCTCCTCCCCTCAATTCCTGCAGTTAATGCCTCAAATACAACCAAAAGCTGCTTGTGCACAGTCAACATCACCTCACTAAGAGAAATCATCAGCTCTCACAGAGCCCTCACCAGGAGCTTGGAAAATAAGTCAGAGATGCTGAAAATAAATCTCAAAACGTAAAAGGAAGGTTTACCTTGAGTCTGACAGCAGCTCCCTGCTGCTCCAACAGCCAGAACATCACAGCTCCCCTCCCCACACAGGCCAGGTCTTGGTGAGAGACTGGGCTAAAAGCCACGTCGTGGAGAGGCTCCAAGACACGAGTGGACAGCATGAGCTCATAGGTGTGGGTGCTCCACAGAGCCATGGTTTGGTCACTGTAGTCCCCTAGGGAGAATGGGAAAGACAGGAGGAAGAATTCTGCTGCCTCAGGATGCTCACAAGCATCCACACAGCACACACACACCAGCTGTGTCACTCCCTCATCCAGCTTTTGGGAGATGACGATCCCAAACACCATTCCAGGCACGGGCACAACTCCTTTGGTGCTCAGCACAAGCTGCATGACATGACAGATGCTTGTCCAAGTTAAGGACAGACAGAACTGGCCCAGTACTTCCCACTGGAGGTTTTAGCAAACCTGTCCTGGCAGCAGAGTCATTTGGAGCAGCCAGGGCTGGGATTGCAACAGGCAGAGCAGTTTTCCTGCTGTTTCTCCATCCTCAGGAGTTGCTGTACACCTTGGGGAATGCCCCACACAAACCTTCCAGTGACACTGGGCACTCAGGGCTGACTCTGTCTTGACAAAGAACAGGATGGCACCTTTGCCAAGGTCCCAGCTGAGGTGGGAGCTGACCTCAATGGAAGCCACCACAGCTGGGTGGGAGCAGAAGGCATTGGCCTCAGTGATGGCACAAGCTTCCAGTGATTCCCAAGCTTCCAGAGAGCTCAGGAGGACAGTGCTCTCCTGCTGCCTTTCCCAGACTCCACAAGCTCTGTGGAGACTTCCAGCTTTTCCCTCCCCTGCAGCCCAGACCGGAGCTGGAGGAGGAGAGCTCCTCTCCCCCACTGCTCCCTGAAGAGCACAAAGCTGCCTTTCTCTCCAGCAAAGCCTGCTTCCCTTTCCACAGGCAGCCTCACCAGCCTGGAGCGAGCGTATTGCCTGCCCCACAGGTCCCCTCTCATGCAAAACAAGAGCTTCCTAATTGTATGTTGTCCTTTAAATGTCCCCTGCCTGGACAAAACAGACAGCTTGAGCATCCATCCTGTGCTGGCATGGCTGCCTGGCAGGAGGCTCACAGTTGGGAGCCTGGCTACTTCTGTCCAAGTCCATCTAGGCAGCAATAACAAGTCCAGAAGAAGGCTTTTCCCTTTGCACACTATAAATAGTAACCATAAACCATTTCCAGGGGGTTTAAGAAACACCAGTGAGTCAGGAGAAGAAAGCTGTAACTGCTGCATTCCCTGCTGTCCCAAGGATACCATGGAACAGCTTCTTACCCACGAGCCTGCTGCACATCTGGCAGGTGTTTGTCTGCTCTGGGGTGCACCCCTGCACCCACAGCTGCTGGTACAGGCATGCTCACCTATGGTGACAAGGAATCTGTCATCCCAGGAGAAGGCCATGGCTTGGACTTGTGTCTCGTGGTGGAAGAGCTCTGCTGTGCAGGCCCCATCCTGGGTGCTCCAGATGCAGATCTGACAGTGGGAGTCTCCATCCTTCTTCCCTGAGGCAGAGGCAAGAACCTAACAGAACAATGTGTAAGTAATTAGAGAACACTCATTAGTCTTAATGGGTTTTTCAGTCCCACATTAAAGCGATGTGGTTGGCAAATGGAGAATGCTGTGAGAAATAACCATTCAGCCGATGGCAGGAGGGAAAGGCAGCATCACCCAGAGGAAGAGAGTGGCCTTTACAGAATCACAGACTCGTAGAGACTGGAAAAGATCTCCAAGATCATCGAGTCCAACCTGTGACTGATCCCCACCTTGTCACCCAGCCCAGAGCACTGAGTGCCACATCCAGTCCCTCCTTGGACACCTTCAGGGATGGGGACTTCACCACTCCTGGACAGCCCCTTCCAATGCCTGACCACCCTTCCCATGAAGAAATACTTCCTGATGTCCAACCTGAGCCTCCCCTGGCCCAGCCTGAGGCCGTTCCCTCTCCTCCTGTCCCTGTTCCCTGGGAGCAGAGCCCGACCCCCCCCCCCAGCTGCCCCCTCCTGTCAGGGACTTGTGCAGAGCCACAAGGTCCCCCCTGAGCCTCCTTTGCTCCAGGCTGAGCCCCTTTCCCAGCTCCTCATCAGACTTGTGCTCCAGCCCCTTCCCTGGCTCCACTCTCTTTTCTGGACATTCTCCAGCGCACACTGAGCCAGCACAACAGATAGCTGACTCCAAAACAATTTCCATAGCCTCCATAGGCAGAAGGAGGAACAGACAAATGGGATTTTAGGCTGTGGCATTCCAAAATGACAGGGACAAGCCCTGGCCTGGGGCAGCAGCAGCCTCTCCTACCTGGGCATCGTGGCTGAGGGCGAGTGTGGAGATCTCCTCGGCATGGCCCAGCCAGTGGTTCTGGGACCCCGAGTGCAGGTCTTCAACCACGATGACGCAGCCACAGGAGTAGGCGAAGAAGCCTGGCAGAAGAGGGGGAGGAGAGGGGATGTTTTCATGGAAAGGCTGCACATACAGCCCCCACCACAGCCCACGTGGAAAGTTCTATGATTCATTAATACGTAAAAGCTGACTCTTTGACGCAGCTCAGCAGCAGCAGGTTGGGAGCGGGGTGAAATCTCACTTTCCCTAACCTGAGTAAAGCAGGGCTGCTGGGCATCATTCCAGCTGGAGAAAGGAGGCAGGATGGGCTTTGTGAGCTTCCCTCCTGCTCTGTCTGCTCAACACCTGGAGCCCAAGTCTGCCCCACCAACTAAAGATTGCCAACAGCAAAGAGCTACTGGATTTCACCAACACAAAGAACCCCTGTGTTCAAGCAAAGATCCCAACCCAACAGCCAGAAGATCATAACTTCACTCAGTACACACCCCTAGAATCACAGAATAGAATCACACATGGGTTGGGTTCAAGGGACCTTAAAGCTCATCTCATCCCACCCCGTGCCATGGGACACGGGACAATGGGCAGGGACACTTTCCACTATCCCAGGGTGTTCCAAGCCTCATCCAGCCTGGCCTTGGACACTTCCAGGGATGCAGGGGCAGCCACAGCTTCTCTGGCAGCACATCCCACCACTCCAGAGCATTCCCAGTGTACCTGTATCTGGGTTCCACACCATATTCCCTCTGCCATTCCCATTGTAGCCGATCACTGCTTTCAGCTTCAGGGCCTCACTGCCTGCTGGAGGGGATGAGAAACTCTGCAAGAGAAACAGATGCTGGCTTAAAAAAAGCTCTGGAAGAATGGTCTGGTCAGGTGCATCAACACCCACAGAGGAAAAAGTGAGTGTCCTCAAACACACATCCCACACAGATCCATGCCAATACTCACACAATTCCATAACGGAAGGGACTAACAATATTCCATAACAAAAGAGACACTGCCCCAGCATAGCCAGGCACAGATGCTTTCAGATGGGGCACAAAACAGGCTGGCAGCAAGTGCCCAGCCAAGGAGCAGCTGCTAATCCCACTGGGAAAGAGTTCCCATGGGCTTGGCTGACTTGGGATGCAGATATTTCAGTAAGAAGAGAACTGGGGGGAAAATGCTGCCAGGTGGAGGGACAGAGCAGAGGATTGGGGGTGAAATCTGGATGTAGCTGTTCTCCCAGCACTAGCAGCAGAGCTTAGGGAAAGGCCAAGTGAAGTTTCTGTTTTATTCCTGCTGTGTTTGTTAACAGAGCAGGAGCTGTGCTGTCTCTCCTCACCACGCTCCATGGATTTGCCTTCCCCAGCCTGCTCTGCCAACGCAGCTGCTCGCAAATATGGGAGCACAATGAATCACTCCATTGCTCACTCGTCTTTCACTCTCAATAGCACATGCCATTTCCACTCCTTTTGAATAAAAATGTATGCAGATTTGGGCAACACAAAAAGAGTTGAGCACAACTCACTTTTTACTAGTCTGGGAAGAGTTACATGTAGAGGAGAACAGGGAATTAACATTAGGGTTTCTCAGTGAACATCAGCCCAGGGGTATATTTCCCAAATTGCTTTCCAACAGAGAACAAAATGGAAACAATTTGGGAAATCCACCTACCCCAGCCCCAAAATGCCTGCTCTCCACCTGGTAACCAGCACAACTCTCACCTGGGGGAGCACTGATGCCTTGAAGCGAGGAGTGAAATGCCGGTAGGAGTCCGGGCGGATGGAACATGGGGACTTGGGAGTTTTGGTGCCCTTCCTGGGTTCTGCCACACAAAGGAGAAAACGGCACCTGTGGGATGCTGCTCCTGGGAATGGTTTGAGAGCAGCACCCAGGCTGTGCCTTGCTGACATTCAGGTGCTGTGCATGTGTGAACACACACAAGGTAAAAGTCAGACTGCAGTGTCACACGTGGAATATCCCGAGTGGAAAGGGACCCACAGGGATCATCCAGTCCCACCCTGGCCCTGCACAGACACCCCAAGAACCCCACCCTGGGCATCCCTGGCAGCGCTGTCCAAACGCTCCTGGAGCTCTGGCAGCCTCGGGGCCGTGCCCATTCCCTGGGGAGCCTGGGCAGTGCCCAGCACCCTCTGGGGGAAGAACCTTTCCCTGATCTCCAGCCTGACCCTGCCCTGGCCCAGCTCCAGCTATTCCCTGGGTCAGTTCCTTTCCCACTCAGCCACACTACACTGCAAACAGCCTAAGGACACCCACACCTCGTGCTCTGGGCATCCCTGTGAAACCCCAAGCCCCACAGCTCCAGGGCTGTAACAGGAGCATCGGAGGCAGTTTTATCCTGAGGTTTTCCAACACGTCCTGCTGGGCTGAGCACTGGCAGCTGCCTGCTCCTGGCAGGTCGCCACACACCGCTGCAGCTCTGAGGCTGTGCAGCTATTAATAGAGGCATTGGGAGCTTTAATTGCAGCTGGATTTAATGGGACGTGCCACTCTGAGATGATACTGGCTCCAGGCTGAAGACAGGCTTCTGGTGTGCCCAGAAGCAGCAGCAGGGAAAGAGCCAGAAAAACAAGCAGTTTTAGGGATCAGTGTGAGCTTCCCTCAATCCTGACTTCCCTTGGAAGGTCATGCCCAGGGAAAAACTCCTGAGGAACATGTTGCAGCCTTTCACCTCACAGTTCAGAGCACATGTCCGGGTCTCTCTGCACCATAATAATAATGATCTTTGTTTTTGGGGGATAGACCAAGCTGCCATGCAGGCCTGCAGCTCTGTACAAGCTGGCAATACCCTTGATTTACCGTTTGCTGGATTTTCAGGAGACCTCGGGCTCTCCTGCCTCACTCTGGGCCTCACAACAGGCTCCTCCTCACTCCCATCTGATTCCACCACAAGGACTGAGGCATCTTTGTGCCTGTTTGCCACCACCCTGCTGCTGCCTGGCAGATCTTCTTCCTCCTCCTTGTCTGACTCAGAGAAAATACCTAGAGAGAAACATCAGTGGGAAGATGGAGCCATCCATGTCCTTCAGGACCACTTCATGTGTTCCTGGCCCTTGACTTCTGGCAGCATCATTCCCCTGCTCTGTGGAACAGTCCAGCTGTTAGGGTAGAGGGCAGAGCAGACAATTCCTATTAGGAATGACCAACGAGGTGTTTAGCTCAGTCAGAGAAGCTGTGCCAGCAGCTCAGTATGTGGAGGAGAGCAGAGCACAAAGGGGTGCTGAACCCCAGCACCTCTGGGCCTTGCCCAGCTTGGGGGAAGGAACTGCAGACTGGTCTGTCAGTCTGCCAGAAGGGATCACAGTAGGGATGGCTCCAAGGATGCTGCTGAACTAGGCAAGCTTTTCCTAAAACGAGGTTCATTTTCCCCTTTCCTACAAGCAGTTCCTCTTACTTTGAAATCCTGCTTGGTGGACAGAGCTGATATCCAAACACGGCGGGGTGGACAGCAATGGAAGAGGCACTGTCTGCCGAGGGGTCTCAGAGACATCCCTGGGCTTCTCAGAGCTGCTGTCTGGGAAAGGAAAAGGAAAAGGCTTGGTGTCACTTCCTTCACCCCATGCTCCTCTCATCCTCCTGGATGGTGACATCTCTGAGCTCAGTTTTTCCAGCTTTCATAGAAGCCACTTCTCTGTCTTTTGAGAAAGAGAGGGACAGAGAGAGAGGGACAGTGAGGGAGAAAGAAGACAGAGGAGATGGAGGCACAGAGAGACAGAAGACAAAAGTTGAAAACCTACCAGAAAGCCCAGAGTGGCTCTGCTCAGAACATCCCCACACCTAGGCAGACTGAGAGGTGCCAATTAATTTGAGATTGTCTTTCAGGGCTAATCAGCTGGTTTGCCCCCCACTACATGACTCCCTCAGGGAAGGAACCATCCCCCCAAATCCTTACCCTCCGGAAAAGCTGCCAGCACAACTCGTGGGAAGAGGCAAACTCACCTGACCTCAGCAGCAGAGTGGACGCGGGGGAACGAGCCCTGGGAAGGGGAGGAGATTGGAGTCACACAGGGATGGGGCAGGGGAAGGGGACACAGGGAAAGCACTGCCCAGCACCATTACCTGGCTGGGGGTGACCTGACTGGAGGTGGAGCTAAGAAATCCCAGAGGAAGATGGCATCCCCAACGCTGATGACGTGCTGTTGGTCTGGGGTGAAGGCGACCTGGCGCACGGGCTCCGAGTGGCCGATGAACACCTGGGAGAGAGCACGCCTTGAATCCCCCACTGATGCCTTTTCCTGGTCTTAAAATCAAGAGTTAGAAGGGGAAAAGGGGTTTTACCTTGGGATTTATTTTAAGGATCCTTAGGTGCACACGTCCAGGTCATATGCATCAAAATGGACCCCGCAAAATGCCCACCCCAAAAGATCTGGTATATCATTATAGGTCTTACTAATTAGCAGATCTATCAAAGATTCCCCAATGAGAGGCTTGAGTGAGCCCCCCTCCCCAAGGAGCCTTCTCCTGGATAGTTCTATCTTAGTTTACAGAATGTGTTCTGGAGAGGACCTTGGGCTCTGGGGCACACTGATCCCTGGCTACGAAGCTTCTAAAATGTCCAGTCTCTCAGCTTGACAAACAAGTCCAAGAATGTAGGGAAAAGCACTAAGAATACAGAAGTTGTAAAAAAGGTATAACAGGGGTATAAAAGAAAAGGCAAAAAATCTTCATGGCATTCCCACCACCACCTGTCCTCTCAGGATGGGGTTAGTCCACTCCCTGCCCTGCACAGCCAGCATCAGCAGAAGGTCCAGAAGAGGATCTATCACACCTACAGTGCTCACACCTAAGGGCTGATCAACCCAGGGCCGACCTCCAACACACTCATTCGGGGAAGGAAGCAAAAGCTCAAGAGTCCAAAGTCTTATCCTGCTTCTGAAGCCCTGGGTGAACCATTTTCCTCTCCATGTGGCCCTGTCCCTAACACAGAGCTATCACCTACTTCTGTCCTTTGCAGAGGGTCTCACTGGGGTGCTGTGGCAGCCCCAGCCTGTGCCCACTGCCAGGCGTTGTTTCTCTGCCGAGTTTCTCTGCTGGGCAAACTGGGACTGGGGACACTGGGCCAAGTCACACAGAGCCCTGCTCTCTTCTCCAGGCATTCAGCAATGAACAGCACCCCCTCCCCTCCCTGTGTGGGCAGTACCTGGAAGTTGATGGTGAGGCGCATCCGATAGTCCCACACTTTGATGACCTTGTCACCAGCAGTGAGCAGGTACTGGCCATCCCTGCTCAGTGCCAGGGAGGAACAGGTCAGCTTGTGCACAGGGGACACCTGAGGACAAGAAATGGCACCAGCAGCCTTAGCTGAGCTGGTTCATGTCCTTATTTACACTTCAGCAAGAGAACAGCAGTGTGATAGCGTGGAAAACAAGGACAAGCTCAGGCTCACCCCGAGCACGAGCACACTGAGATAGCTGCAGGCTTCCCACTTGTGTTTCTTTGAAGCCTGTGAGCTCCAGGAGGAGTTTTTCTCTCATTTAACCTCCCACAGAGACATGAAGTGCCCAGCCCCCACAGGAGACCTCGTGGATGAGTATCAGTGTCCTACCTCTCGCACCAATCGTCCGGTTTTTGCATCAAGCACAAGGATTTTATTGGAAGAAGTGGCTACCAGGAGCTCGCCTTGAGGCACAGGACCAAAGCAGACCTTCACTGCAGAGTCCAAGACGGCGCTGTGCAAGTCAAGGGTGCTGATGTCCACCCTCAGCAGCTGTGGAACAAGGAGCCACTGAGCAAACGCTGCAGGAGCCTCAGGATTGTTCCCGTGCTCCTAACACGAGGCTATGGAGTCCCCTGGACCCTTCCCTTCCCACTTAATGAGGGGCTGCAGGTCCAGGCAATGCCCAGGAGAGCAGCTCACAGAGAGAGGTGAAAGCTGACAGTGTCCACAGCTCTCCAAATTCTCCTTCTAGAGGGGAACGAAACCAGAGGAGAAGAAACCTTGAGTCTGTTATTTCTGTCTCATGGAAGGGAACACGGGGAGCTCACGTGGGGCTGGTGCCCCACTCCCTGATCCACCTCCCCAGATGCAGCCTGTGGAATTTCCAAAGAACACCCCTGTCCCCAGGAGTGAGGGGAGTCTGCTGGGTACCTCATCAAGTGAGCAGGCCTCCATCACTGTCACGATGTACTTGGAGGGCCCCACGAAGGCCAGCAGGCGACTGTCCCCACTGACCACCAGAGCGTCCACGCCGATCCCGGCATCCCGGGCCACCACATTGCCTGGGGGACACAGCAAGAGAGTGAGGAGGAGCAAAGCCCACTCTGATGCTGCTGCTGAGCAGCAGCTGCAGCTTCTCCTGCCTCTGAGCCTGAGAAAAAAGCAGCCTGTACTGTGGGAGATGCTACAAATTTTACTTACACACCCAGAGCGTGCAGTGAACCACCTCAAAACCAAGGTTGAGATGCACAGCTTGTTGCCTGAGTGAACATGCAGCGTTTTCAAGGAGAGCAGAACAAAGTCAGAGGAATAAAATCGATTTTAGGGCTTATTTTTTAACGTTACAAGAGGCTGTGACGAGGAGCTCTGTGAGATCTCGGCTGCAGCCTGGGTGTCTGAACCCGGAGCAGAAGGAGGTCGGTGCTGAACACCACCACACTGATGTCAGACCAGGGGGCAGAGAGAGCCAGAGGTCTAAAAATCACAGAAATTACAGCAATTCTCGGTATTTATTCCACAACCATAATTCCACTGTCCTGTCCCTGGAACGTGACCAGGCAGCAAACACAGTTTCAGAGCAGAGTCACCACGTGAAGGTCCAGCCGCAGCACTGACACCAAATTTGGGTGATTTTGGACAAACTTCCTGATCTCTCCAAGGCCCTGTTCCTTCTCCTGCACACTTCCTGGGGCAGGTTCCTCCTCTTCATGCAATATTGCACCGTATAAAAATCAGAGTTCCCTTTCCCTGCCCAAGCTTGTGTTGTCACAACTCATTCCCAAAATGTACATTAAATGTGACACTAATTTTTCCAAACTGCCTTGCCTGTGCTCTGCCTCCAGCTCTCTACCAGCTCCATTCACCAGCACGGAGGAGCTCTGCTGCAGGCAGGATTAGGGCAACAATCCACTTTAAACAAATTAAATTGCACATGCACAGAATGGAAAGAGTCAGGGCTTGGGCATGAATAAATCTCTGTGACTCCAGCACATTCATGAAAGCATCACACCAGCAGGATGAGAGGTTTGAAGCAGGACAGGTAGGGAAGTGCTGGCAGTCACTGGGGTTTGCTCACACAGAAGGTACAAACAGAAATCACAGAATCATTAAGGCTGGAAAAGTCCTCTGAGATCATCAAGCCCACTAAAACATATCCCCAAGTGCCACATGAACTTCTCTCTTAAATCTCTCCGGGGTGGTGACCCCAGCACTGCCCTGGGCAGCTGTGCCAGTGCCTGACCACCCTTCCCATGAAGGAATTTCCCCAATATCCAACCTAAACCTCCCCTGGCCCAGCCTGAGGCCGTTCCCTCTCCTCCTGTCCCTGTTCCCTGCGAGCAGAGCCCGACCCCCCCCGGCTGCCCCCTCCTGTCAGGGAGTTGTGCAGAGCCACAGGGTCCCCCCTGAGCCTCCTTTGCTCCAGGCTGAGCCCCTTTCCCAGCTCCCTCAGCTGCTCCTGGGGCTCCAACCCCTTCCCCAGCTCTGTTCCCTTCCCTGGGACTCGCTCCAGCCCCTCAGGGTCTGTCTTGTGAGGGGCCCAGAACTGTCCCAAGGACTGGAGGTGCCCCAGCAGTGCCCAGGGCAGGGGGAAATGACAAAGCTCAGAAGGTTCACTGGGAAATATCTCTCCGAGCAGGCTGAGTTTGGGTTGGCTCTGGTGTCAGGATATCTGTGCTAATAAAAAAAAAGAAGAAAGGCAACCCCAACCCCAGAGTCTTACCCAGGACTCTCAGGACTTGGGTTTTCTGTGCCACAAAGCTGTACAGAGCCAGAGTTCCCTGTAAGCAGGAGCTGAACATCAAATTGCCATCTGGAGAGAAGGTCAGCCCAGTGATCGCGGCACGGTGCTGCCTGAAAGAGGGCAGAAAACGTGGAAAACAGGAAGAGAAAAAAAGGACCCACAGACAGAGGGAACAGTGGTGATGTTGAGTGTAACATGGTGAAGAACCCAGGAGAATAAATTGACCAGGAACAGAGCAGGGCCCCACTGTGCTCACTCCTGCAGCATCCCAGGACAACCAACACCCCAACTTGTCAAAAAACCGAGCAAGAAGCGCAGTGCTCCAGCCTGGATGGAACCTGCTCCCTCTCCCTTTGGAGCATCCTCCAAATCCCACACTGAGGCTCACATGGGCTCCCTGCCCAGCTGCTCTTTAAGACAAGCTCTTTCCTACTGCTGTCCACTGGGAAGCCACAAAGAAAGCCCTCATGGCTTTCACCACCCAGAGGCTCAGCACAGTGGGATCTGCCCAAAACCCACCCAGCTGGGACCTGAGGCTTGTCGAGCTCCATGATTATCACTGTGGTTCTGTCTCATCACCAGGACACCCAGTTAGACCCAGTGTAGCTCCCACTTCACTCACTTGTGCTCCAGCAGGAGGTCAGAGGCAGCCAGGCTGAAGGTCCGCACCACCCCGCTGTCGAAGCCACAGGCCAGGATCTTCCAGGAGGGGTGGAAGGCCACGGCACACGGAGTTTCCTCTGCAGCTGAAAAGTCATAGAGCTGCAGGGAAGAGACAGCACGGGCATGGAGCTGGAGAGAACTGGAGCTGCAGCTGGGTCCAACAGCTGGGCAGCCTCACATCTCCACCATGAGCATGTTGCTGCTCCTGCCTGCATGGATCCAAAGCTCAGTGAAATCCTGGGTCTTTGGGCATTTAGGTAAAGCCCTTGGGTGTTATGGTTTGTGCTAAAAAGAAATATTCAAAAGATGGAGGAGAAGAAAATAGTTTTGTCTAACAACGCCTCAGAACTCTGTACTTCCAAAGGGTCTCTTGCCCATGGTACCTCTCATGCTTCAGGGAGGGCTCTTGAACTGTGGGGCTTTGATAATTGGACCAAACAGAGACCAGGGAGACTCTTAATAAACAGCAGACACCTCCTGCCTCTTGTCTCACCCACCTGCTGCATGGAGGCGAGGTCCCACACTCGGATGGTGTTGTCCTGGGACACTGTTGCTATCAGCTTCCACCTCCCCTCCACCGAGAATCCCAGCACAGAGTCCTTGTGAGAGCGCATCAGGGTGTTGTAGTCCCGGGCCTGGATATCCAGGTAGCCCAGATTCCCAGTAGCTGTCGTGGACAGGACTTTGTGGCCATCTGGGCTGATGCAGACAGAACTCACTGGAGCCTCATGCTCTGGGGAAAGACACAGGAGTCAACAAATCCTCTTGGAATACAGCTACAGATCCACATTTAGGAAAGAAATGCCCACAGGAATGAGCAGCCCATGACCTGGAGACTGAACACTTGCAGGTGTGAGTGTGGTAACAGGTTAGAGAGATTAGTCTCTGCCCTTCCTAACGTCCCTGGGCTCTGCTGTAATGGTGATTGTTTCAAAAATAATCAAAACAATCAAGAACTGCTCGACTTCTCCCCTAATTTTTCACAGACAGACGAGCTGTGGCTACAAGGGCACAGAAATCAAGATGGAAAGTCTGTTCTCTCCCAGGAGATCCTGCCTTTCTCCCATGAGTTACAATAAAAAACATGAATAATTGCCACTGGAGACTTCCAAGGCAGTCAGGCCTGGAGAGAGCACACATAACACATACCCTCACTGATGAGGATTGCTGTGGGAGCTGTGGCAGTGGAGCTCTGGATCTGCAGCAGGAGACACACCCCCACCTCTACCCACCTGCCTCTAAGACAGCAGCTGAGAAGTCCAGTGGCCACAGCCTCACGTAGCCATCCTCTGATCCCGTGGCACAGAAGGACAAGGACATGCTGATACTGTTTATAGCGATCCCAGGGCCTGGAAACCCAAAAAACAACACCTCCTTATACAGATGGAACAAGAAAACTCAACCTGAGAGGGGGCCCATCCCAGAGCTGAGTCTGGTAGTCCACCCACACCCAGCTGGAGCCTGAGGAGGAGGCAGGAATCCCAGAGTGACTGACAGAAGAGGCTGAAGGGTCTCAGCCAGCCTTTCTCAGGGCTCAAAACTCCTCTTTACCACTGTGAAACTCTTGCCAGGCACAGAGAATTCCTACCCCTGCCATATTTTTGCCTCAGACACGATTCTGTAGCAGAGGATATCCCAGATTAACTGCCCGAAATACAAACCCTTTCATTTCCATGTCTCAAATCCTCTCTGCAGGAGGGAGATACAGATCCACAAACTGGCAGTTTTTGACTCGTAGAATCATTAAGGCTGGAAAACCTCATTGAGTCCAACCATGATCCCACCACCAGCCCATGTCCCCAAGTGCCACATCCACAGGTTCTTTGAATGTTTTACAGGGATAGAATGGGCAGCTTGCTCCAATGCCTCAGCACACTTTCAGTGAAGAAATTTTCCCCAATATCCAACCTAAATTCAGGTACAAACACCGTAAGTCAGAGCCAGGAGGCACCAAGGACTTTGTTTCCTCTCCCCTCCGGTCCCTTTCTTGCCCTTGAAGTGAGAATTGCAATTACACACCTCTCATAGGCCACGTTATAGATTAATTAGCTCAATTTGCCAAAGCAAACTATGCACTAAGTTTTAAGATATCAGAGCAATCACACTTGAAAGTGAATTCTTCCCGCTGTTCAAGTTAATGGAAGAGCTGAAAGTTGGTCTACTTAATGTACAGCAACAAAGATTCCCCAAACACTCTGCACACCAGCTGAATAATGAAAAAATCCCCAAATTCATCTTTTTCCTTGGTCTTAGTTCTTTTTCCATCTCTCCATTAAGCCTCCCATCAGCAAATGAAGACCTTGTTTCATGTTTCTAAAAGTAGTTTTTCTCTGAAAGTGCAATCAGCATTTAAAATGCTCAAATCTTTCTTAAAATGATACTTTGCTGTACTAAGGAAGATTATTTGCAGTCCTTAAGAGGCAAATAGCAATGATCTAATCAACCCCAAAATAATCCTTCAGCAGTAGGTAAAGAGCTGGTTGGTTTGAGCAGAGAGCCGATTTCTGACCCT
Organism: Aphelocoma coerulescens; assembly: GCF_041296385.1. Lineage (NCBI taxonomy): Eukaryota > Metazoa > Chordata > Aves > Passeriformes > Corvidae > Aphelocoma > Aphelocoma coerulescens. The sequence continues at coordinate 2,278,823 of NC_091028.1, forward strand.
GATGGTGATGGAGGTGGTCCCTGGTTGGTTTTCCCCCTGTCCCTGCCTGCAGGTGCTCTCACCTGAGCTGTTCCCTGCTCCTGCTCCCACCTGAGCTGCTCCCTGCCTGCTCCTGCTCCCACCTGAGCCATTCCCTGCTCCTGCTCCCACCTCAGCTGTTCCCTGCCTGCTCCTGCTCCCACCTCAGCTGTTCCCTGCTCCTGCTCCCACTTCAGCTGCTCCCTGCTCCTGCTCCCACCTGAGCTGTTCCCTGCCTGCTCCACCTGAGCTGTTCCCTGCTCCTGCTCCACCTGAGCTGCTCCCTGCTCCTGCTCCCACCTCAGCTGTTCCCTGCCTGCTCCTGCTCCCACCTGAGCTGCTCCCTGCCTGCTCCTGCCCATTCCCCTGGGGCTGTGCAGGCAGCAGGCGCCGTGCACTCTGCACACAGACGTTCTTGTAGTCCACCTCCAGCACATGGCCACTCCTGCTGCACACAAAGCTGTAAAAAAACAAAACAAAACAGGAGAGAGACTTGTTTTTAGTAAAAAGCCAGCCTGGTTTACCTGTTCAACTGGTTTGTGTAAAGCAATCCTGGCTCACAGTAATAAGAGGTCAACAAGGTGGTCCAAGTGCTCCATGTGCTACCCCACACAGGAAGTCAGAGCTCCCAATTTGGTTTCCTGACCCTTTGGAACAGAAATCAGCAGAAGAGCTAAAAGCTTCCCATAAACTCCAGGAAGGAGCCTCCCTCTGCCACAGGCTGGCTGAGCTGACAGCTCTGCCTTTGTGGGACTATATATGGTGGCAACAAAGACCTGGCTTTGATGATTAAAATAAAACAACAAAGTATGTGACGGTAGGCAAGAGGATGTGTATCAGGCTCCTCCCACTGCCCCAGGAATCCAACAGAGATCTTCAGGTGGGGAGAGAGTCACTAATACGGCAGAACAGCAGCACGGCAAGAGGAAAGAGGCTGTTCTGCAAGCAGCCAAATCCCTCCTGGGAGATGCCATGTGCTGAGTGGGGAGAGGCTCTCCCAGCTCCAGAAGGCAGCTGTATTTTGAGGGAGAACCCCAGCAAAGTGCCGTGGTCGAGGGGGAAGGTGAATGCTAAGCTGGGAGAGCAGCAGAGCTCCCTCCTGCCAGGCTGCCCAGGCCAGGTGACAGCGACGGTCCCTTACAGCGCGCGCTCCTCCGGCTCCCGCTCGGGCCCCTCCTCGAAGGCCAGGTCGGTGAAGTCCAGGCCGTGGTACTCGCCCAGGCTGACGGGACACGAGCGCAGGGCTCCGCTCCGCACGCGCCACAGCCTGATGTTGTCCCAGCCACACGACACCATCCTGTCCCGGGAGACACAGCCTGAGCACCAGGGCAGGGCTCCCCAGGCCCCTGGGGGAAGGGCAGCATCCCAAGGGCCACTGACAGCGAGGACTGAGAACAGGAATGGCAACCAGATGGCTGCAGCACCACAATTCCCCCCCCAGCCATGCCAGAGTTACGGAAGAAAAGTGGTTTGGGGTGAAGGGACCTTAAAGCTCATCCAGTGCCACCCCCTGCCATGGGCAGGGACACCTTCCACTAGCCCAGGCTGCTCCAAGCCCCAGTGTCCAGCCTGGCCTTGGACACTTCCAGGGATCCAGGGGCAGCCACAGCTGCTCTGGGCACCCTGTGCCAGGGCCTCCCCACCCTCACAGAGAACAATTCCTTCCCAATGTCTAAGATTCAGTAACTTTGATTTCTTTTCTTGGCACACTACCTGGTATCATCAAAGAAAGCAATCTTCATGGCCTGGATGTCCACATCTGTGTGTGCTTTGGCCAGCACAGTCACACCTCCACCACGGGTCGCCTGAGCAGTGTTCCACACCACCACCATCTGAAGCAAGAAAATACGATGGGAGAGCTGCTCAGAACCTTGGCAGCAGAAGAGGTTTTCATCCCACAGCTGCTCCAGAGCTGGGCACAAAGTACTGAGAACAGAGCTGGAGCAGGGAAATAAAACCCATCGCACAGAGGGTTTAGGACAGTCCAACAGCTTTGCAAAGCTTCATGGCAATATCCTTGTCTGCAATCCATAATTAGAGGTTCTAAATCCCAGGGCTGCCTGGCAACAGGACTCAGACTTGGAAAGAAAATCCACAGAGCAGTGGGAACTCTGCCTGCTGGGATAGAGGAGCTGTCCCAGGGCTGAGGGAGCGGGAGGGCAGCACGTGCCCGCTGCTCCAGCGCAGCTCTGTGTGCCCTCAGTGCCCATCACCAGGGGCAAGAGCCAAACCCTCTGCCTAAAGCACAGGATGCCTGAGGAAATGCAGGAGGATGCTCTGCATTCCAGAACAGTGTTAAAACCAAACCCAGCATCACCTCAGAGGCTGGGATGGGCTGTGGCAGCACCCTGGGAGAGGTGCTCCCCTACCACCCCCATTCTCCCACCGTGCTTTCACCCCACTGATCCCACCTCCCCAGCTCCCCCACGGATCACAGAACGCTGCCACATGCTGGGAAAAGCACGGAGCACGGTGTGGTTTTGCCTTCACTTAGTGACGGCACAGCTAATTGCTGATGGTCGTCACTAAAGGATGAAAACAGGGGATGAAAAACATTTCCACTGACAAAACCAAACCCCCAGTCCCATGGAACAAGTTTATTTTTGACTGCTACACGTGGGATCTGCGTCATCCCCAGCTACAAAGGTGGGCGGCAGCTCCAGTGCCCGGCATCCCTTCCCACAGTGATGCCTGGAGCTGAAGATTTCACCTCACATCTTGCCCTGAACTCTATTAAAAAAAAGATATAATCCCATCACCCTGCCTGGGTCCTAGCTGGGACCACTCCAGGGACAGAACAGCCCCAAAGCACAAGCCCACCAGGTCTCTCTGGCTGCTGCCACAAGGATTTGTTCGCTTGCAGCTGAGGAACACCCACAAGCATCAGGGAGAGGGAAAACATTCTCTAGGCAGCTAACAAGAAAGGGATGTGCCCCAAGAACATGTCTAGGAAAGCCCAGAGCAGAGGTTTGCCTGGAAAATACCTACAGAATCTGGAAGAACAGCTCTCTCAGGGAAACCTCCCAGCCCCAGGGTCAGCTCTCACCGTTTTGCTGTGCACGTCCTTCCCGACGCCACACAGAACAGCTCCACTGTGGGAAAAGCTGTAAGAAGAGAGACCTGGTGAAGAACAGCTCCTTGTACCCTGAGTTCATCCCCACGGGGCATAAAAGGGGACAAGTTGTGGGGATAGGGAGACAGCAAGACCTGAAGGGATAAGCTCAGGAGAGAGCCAGCAGCATATCCAGGCCAGCTGCCAGCAGGTCTCGGTGACAAACACAGGCAGCTGTAACTCATCCCTGGTTTATCACGCGGGAATAGCACGGAAAAGCTGCCGTGCTGCAACGCTGAACACACCCCTGCCCCCACCAACACCCACCTGAGGGACACGAGGGACTGCAGGTAGGTTTTGAAGAGGCAGAGGCAGGTTCCCGTGGGGAAGTCCCAGAGGCGCCCCACGCCACGGGGCCCGGCCTGTGCCGAGGCCAGCAAGGTGCTGCTCCCGCTGAACGCCAGCACCGACACCTGCGAGAAGCACCGGCACAGAGGATCCCAGCAGAGCTGGCACCAGGCTGCAAGGACGGGGTTGCCACCAGGGCTTGCAAGGGTTACACTCACCTTGTCTGTGTGGCCAAGGAAGAACCTCTGCTCGCCAGTCTTGAGGAGCAGGGCGACGATGACGGCGTGGCAGGGGTACACCACGGCCGTGCTGTCCCGCGTCCACAGCGCCTGCAGCACCGAGACAGGGGGGACACGGCTCCAGAACCGCCCCACAGCCCTGGCACAGAGTTCTTCCCCAGCCCTGGAAGTGTTCAAGGCCAGTTTGGATGGGGTGTGGAACAGCCTGGGCTAGTGGGAGGTAGCCTGGCCCATGGCAGGGGTGGAAGTGGATGGGCTTTAAGGTCCCTTCCCTACTATTGAACAGCAGATCCAAGGAAAATGACATTGCTGGTGGAGCTTCGAGCTGACTGAACCAAACCAACCCTTCCTTTACCCTAAAACAGACCACAAGCAAGGCACAATGTGCCATGGAAACAATCCAAAACACAGCCCTTCCTTTCCAGCCTCCAACAAAGCAGCACCAGTTTTAATGTGTTAAAAAGATGAGAAATTTAGTGAAGGGTCTGGAGCACAAGTCTGATGAGAAGCAGCTGGGGGGGCTCAGCCTGGACCTTGTGGCTCTGCACAAGTCCCTGACAGGAGGGGGCAGCTGGGGGGTCGGGCTCTGCTCCCAGGGAACAGGGACAGGAGGAGAGGGAACGGCCTCAGACTGGGCCAGGGGAGGTTTAGGTTGGATATTGGGGAAATTCCTTCATGGGAAGGGTGGTCAGGCACTGGCACAGCTGCCCAGGGCAGTGCTGGGGTCACCATCCCTGGGGGGATTCAAAAGCCATGTGGGTGTGGACACAGGTCAGTGGTGGACCTGGGAATCCTGGGGAAACAGCTGGAATTGATGACCTCAGGGGGCTTTTCCATCCTATGATTCTATCTAAAGGGCCCCATAATTTTTAATTCACCATCCTAACAGCAGAGGAGTTGTGCACAGATGCTCAGGCCCATCCACTTTGGGATCATTTTCCACATCAAGCAGTGCCACGCTCAGCTGCATTTCACACCTCCAAAACATCCATATCCTGGCCACACAATGACACATCAACTCCCCAAATCATCCAAGCCACTGACCCATTTGGTGCTGCAGCCTCCAAAGCCAATAATTGTTCTCAGCTTCAGGATGGGATCTGGTACAAGCCCCTGGAAAAGAAAGCCAGACAGCACCATCATGCTTAGAGCCAGGCTGGGGTCCTCCCTCCATGGGGCACCCCAGCCCCAGTGCTCAGCTCTCTCTGAAGCACAGAGGCAGCTTTGGGTTTCTCCTGTCAGAGGGGAAAGCTTTAAAGCACTGAACCTGGCAGAGTCAAGCCTGGCAGGCAGGAGGAGCTGGGGTTTCTGAGTTAAGCAGCCCTCCCATCCAGCCCCAGCGTTGCCCAGAGACCCAGGGCCACTGTGGGAATCCCAGACTGGTTTGGGTTGGAAGGGAGCTTAAAGCTCATCCACTTCCACCCCCTGCCACGGACAGGGACACCTTCCACTGTCCCAGCTTGCTCCAAGCTCTGTCCAACCTGGCCTTGGACACTTCCAGGGCTGTCCTGCAGGCCAGGGCTCACCTGTGGGATGGCATAAGGGCCAGAGCCCTTCCTGTACACACCTGGGCAAACCTGGGGCTTAAGGTCAGCACATCTGAACACAGAGTCCCTCTTTCAAGGCAAGTAGGGGCTGGTGGGGGAAGAGCTGCTAGTCAGAAAGAGGCATCTTTTGGACTCCCTAAGTTTAACTGAAACTCCAGCATGAACCTTGCATTCCCTCTCTCACTTCATTAGAAATAAACACCCCAAAGCCACCTTGTGACCCTCCAGAACGTCACACACCTCCTCTGAGCCGGGGACAGCTCGGGTTGTCTGTCCCCTCCTCTGACGAGCATAGACATGGATGCCACCATCGCTGAGTGGCAGTGGCTGCCCCGTGTCCCCCGCACTGTGCAGCCTCTGCTTCTCCTCCAGCACGGGGTCTCCAGCAGGCACAGCTCTCAGAGGCCCTGGGACTGCCAGGTGAACCTCAGGGATGCTTTCCGTGATTACAGGACACCGATGTGGCACCTGAGAATGAGGAAAGCCTCAGACAGAGCTCAGTTCTCCTCCCAGTGCCCTTCACCTGCCCAGGGGCAGAGACAGGGAGACACCCACATCTGTCCTGAGGGCTCTTCACAGCAACACAAACGAGGAGAAAAAAATGTGGAGGGAGAGCAGCCCTGTGGGTACCTGGCTTGGCCAGGCTGCTAAGCAGCTGCCCTCCTTATGCTCCCAGTATTGTCTGTGCACAGTTCATCTCCTCCAGACAGCAAACCAGAGCCTCGTCCAAATGCTCCTGGAGCTCGGGCAGGCTTGGGACCACTGCCCTGGGGAGCCTGTTCAGAGCCCGGCCACCCTCTGGGGGAAGAACCTTTACCTAATATCCATTAAAACCTGCCCTGGCACAGCTCCAGCTGTTGCCTGGGTCCTGTCCATGTCACAGAGAGCAGAGATGGGAGCTGCCCCTTGGGAGGAGCTGCAGCCCCTGAGAGATCTGACCTCAGTCTCCTTTTGTCCATCTGATCAAACCAAGTGACTGCTGCACCTCGTACTCTTCCCCTCTAGATCCTTCAGCATCTTCATGACCATCCTTTGGGCACCCCCTAATAAGGGAGGTCGTGCTCCTCACTTTCTCCCTCTGCACAGCATGAGGATGGCTTCCCCCAGTCCCTCTCCAAACACCCACCACCACACTGGTAAGCCAATATGGACCCCAGCCCCCACATCACCACCCCCAGTGGGGAAGGGGAAACCAGGATGAGGACAGCTGGCTGCAGTCCCAGCAATCCCAGCTCCAGGCACTGCTCTGCTCCCTGAGGGCACTGATCACATTCCTTAGTCTCCAGACCTCTTCCTATCTGTAATTTGAAGCCACACCGATCTGCTGCCTCCACAGAGACAGGGAGGATGGATGTCTGGAGATTTCGAGGTACTTGGCACATCTCCTGTCTCTGTGCTGCACCACACTGAACCCCCAGGCAGGAACTGCAGGGCTGTGGTCACCAGACCGTGCCCGGAGCAGCTGCCAATGACAACAAGCAGTTTCTACATCTTAAATTAAGACACAGATGCAGGGAAAAGCTGCATGGGAAGGAAGGAAGGAGCACTTACAGCTTTGGGACTGGTTATGTGATGGACGAGGGACAGGCGGTCACAGACTGCTCTGGAGAGCGTCACTGGCTGGGTCAGCGGGCGGCTGGGCTCCTCCAGGACCTGGTCACCTGGGCAACACAAGGAGCAGGTTGAGCTCTTTTGGAAAGCCAGGGCACCACCCCGGAGTGGCACAGCCTTGGCTGCTGTCCCCAGCATTCCCACCTGCCACAGGACTTGGGAAGCTCTTCCGGATGCAGTTGCACGGCACCTTAGACCCCTCAGATGGGAACCTGAGCAAAACCAGAGGAGGGCACTGTGTAATTGGGATACTGCAGTGGCACCTGAGAACATCACTTGGTACCTCAGCCTGGCACAGAGCCTCTTCACTGTCTCCTATAAGATTCCCCCTTTTGCCCCACAATGCCCCAAATACAGGGGTACCAAAGGCAGAAGACACTAAGGGTGTGTTTGTTAACAACACCAAAATGCTGGAGGTGGGGGGACCAAAATGCCCCCTGGAGCCCCAGGTTCACCTGGATCTGTCATTCCTTAAGTGGCACTACCCATCCTGCCTTTCCCCAGGGTGTGGGGAGCTCTGGGAGCTGCAGTGGCATGGGGAGCAGCCGTACCTGATATAGTCATAGAGGTTGTGCCACTTCTGCCCCTTGGGCACAGGGAAGGCCAATTCCCGGGGCATGGGAGCGACCCCGCGGCTGGACAGGTCACGGAGCCGGGCCTCGGAGAATGTCACACCTGGCAGCACAGGGACACACACACACACACACACACACACACACACACACAGAGTGAGCTCTGCAGGCCCAGGCAGCTGCCTGAAATCCCATTCCCTGTGGGATACCGGCACAAACCACTTCCCACCTGAGAAACAAAGATCACAAGCCTGATGTTTGCAACAAACACAACGTGCTCAGGTGTATTCCTGTAACTCTCAGCCTCCAAAGAAGAGCCCAGAGCATAAACCCTTGGATTTCAGTAATAAACCCCCAGGCTCAAGATTCATGTAATTTCTCTTCACTGACTCAGCAGTTTCACATGATTTCTCTTAAGGCTCATAGGCCGTTTTCTTATTTCCTCTGTGTATTTTTAAATTTAGGAAAGTGAAACAAGAAAGGTTTCAGGAAAGATACAATAAGTTTTCAGGAATTTCAAAGCAGCCCCTATAACTTCTTCCTCACTGATGCTTCCCAGCAGGCCAGGCAGTTCAGACAGAATTCCAGCATGAAAAAGGAAAGACAGAAAACAAAGGGTTTGACCAAAGTACCTCTGCCACACTGAGCAGGTGGATAAAAAAAGCAGGTTGGAAGATTTTTGACACAGAAAAAGCACAGGCTCTTGCAGCAGATAAAAGCACAAGTCTTGCAGAAGTGAAGCTTGATGGCACCTTTCACTTTTACCCCTGAAAAAAATTGCTAACCTTAGAAAGATATTTAACTTTGTTCTTTTTGTTCACTTTTACAGCTGGAAAATGAAAGGATACTTTCTTCCAGAGTTTGGGAGACTGTACTCCATTCCAGATTTCCTTCCAGTGCCTAAAGGGGCTCCAAGAGAGGTAGGGAGGGATTTTGGACAAGACCTTGGAGTGACAGGACAAAGGGGAATGGTTTCCCAGTGCCAGAGGGCAGGGGTGGATGGGATATTGGGAAGGAATTGTTCCCTGGGAGGGTGGGGAGGCCCTGGCACAGGGTGCCCAGAGCAGCTGGGGCTGCCCCCGGATCCCTGGCAGTGTCCAAGGCCAGGCTGGACATTGGGGCTTGGAGCAGTCTGGGACAGTGGAAGGTGTCCCTGCCTGGGTGGAAACTTAACATTGTACAAGTATTTTGCCCTTTCTTTTCCCATCATGGAGCACCAGCAGCCCAGTGCTCTGCCAGGGCTGCAAACTCAGCTTTGAAACCCCCAGGCTGGGCTGGAGCCTCAGGAGAAAGCAGAGACCACGCTGAGCTCTGGGCTCCTCACCTGGCTCAAAGAGCAGGTCACTGGTGCAGAGGTTTTTCACGAGCAGGTTGGAGCAGAGTTTGACCCCCCTGAGGTGGCTGTACCTGCGGTTCAGGTACAGGCCCAGGATGGAGGGCAGGTCCAGCACCAGGCACGTCCAGCGCACGTCAGCCGGGGCTGCTCCGGTGGCACCTGGGGAGGAGAGGACAGGTGGGAAAAGGGATGCTGGGAAAGAGGCTACAGACATGGACCTTGCTGGATGGGAGACACAAGATCCACAGGGTTCAGTGTAAAGTATTTACCAGGCAAGATTCCCACCAGGCCTTTACCAAGTGGGAGATGGGAGAACATGTCTTGTAGGCTCAGGGGTGGGGAAGGACAGACAGGCATCCCACCACCTGCCTGGCCTGACACTGCACCCCACTGTTAGGGAGAACAGGGATAGGGGACAGCCCAGCCAGGAACTACAGCTCTGACCTGGCTGCAGAGGGGCTCCTGCTCAGGCCCACCACTGTTACCATAAAATCCTGGAATGGTTTGAGTTGGGAGGGACAACCTTAAAACCCATCTCATTCCATGCCCCTGCTACGGGCAGGGACACCTTCCACTAGCCCAGGCTGCTCCAAGCCCCGTCCAACCCGGCCTTGGACACTCCCAGGGATCCAGGAGCAGCCACAGCTTCTCTTCAAATGCACTGAGTCAACCTGAGAACTCAGCTTGCTTTCTAACAGTTTATTTTGGTGGTGATGTGCCCGCCCAGCACGCAGCTCCTCACCCCGCCAGGCCGTGCCCTCGTTGGCTGCTCCGCAGACGAAGGGGAACTGCAGCCAGGTGGCCGTAGACTTGAATTCCTTGAAAAGGTTGGAGAAGGAGATGCGAACCACCTGGTTATCCTGGGAAGAGGCATACACATGGAGCTTTAGTCACCCTGGTGGCTTCGGCAGGGAAGTGCTGCAGAGGAGAAGGTATGTGGCCCTGCCTCCTGTCCCCAGTGGAGATGGCACCAGGATGGAAACCATCTCCAGCCGGGAGTGACCCACCAGCAGCAAAGAGCAGCCAAGTCCTGCAGCCCCTGAGCCCACCAGTGCCATCCCCAGTCCTTCCATCAGCCACGATGGCAGTTAAAGAGGCCACCCTGTGTCACGGACCTCGGTGGTGACATCCAGGTGCACGAGGAAGTGCTTGCGGGGCAGGGGCCTGAAGAGCAGGTAGAGGTAGCGCCCGGTCAGCCCCAGGGACTGTGTCCCTGCCCGTGGCAGCTGCAGGTAGCTGCTGGCTGGGTTGGAGCCTCGGATCCGGTAGATTGTTCCCTTCAGCCTTGTGTCCTTTGGAAACCAGGGAAAGATGGGGGGTGGGTCAGCACCGCCCAGCCTTGGCAAGTGCCCCCTGCCCCATGGTGCCGGTGCCCCCGTTACCGTGAGGGCGGCCACGTCCCCCTCCTTGGCAGAGCGCTTCCACTCCTCCACACGGAAGTGCTTGAAGATGTTCAGGTATGGACGCTGCCAGGCTGCCAGCACCGGGATCATCGGGGGGACGGAAACCCAGCCTGGACACCCCCCCACTGCCCCCTGTATGGCTGAGGTCCCCTGCCCCATTAGCACCCCACTGTCTGCATGTCCTGAGTCTCCCCAGCCCCAGTATCAACCTCGTGATGCAATCCTGGTGACTCCCCCATTATCTCTGTACCCCAATTCCCCCCAGCCCTGGTGACAACCCCAAGCTCCAGTGTCCTGCTGAGAATCCCATTCCTCACCTCCTCCAAGCCCTGAGCTCCTCCAGTCCCAATGACATCCCCACCACCTCCACACTGTGACCCTGCAGCCCCGGTGTTGTCTCCGTGCCCTGAGCACGGTGACAGACCTGGTAACTCCACGTTCGAAGCCTCCCCAGCCCTGGTGGCACCCCATTAACTCCACGTCCAGAGCCCCCATGCCTCGAGCCCCCCATGCCCAGTGACACCCTGGTATCTCTGTGTATGGAGCCCCCCAGATCCAGAGATGCCCCTGTGCCCGGTGACACCCCCGTTACCCCCATACTCGGAACCGTCTATGCCTGGTGACGGTGCCCCGAGCCACTCAGCCCCAGTGACGCTCCTGTTACTCCGATACTCCGAGCCCGAACTCCAACCAACCCCAGCACGACTGACAGCCCTTTTACCACCACACTCCACACCCACAAGGCCCCCAGCCCCTCGGTACCCCTGTGCTCCCCCATACCCAGAGCCCACCCCCCCCTCCGGTGATGCCCCCGATACCCCTGTGCTCCAAACTCCGCCGGAGCACCCCCATTCCCGGTGACGCTCTGGGTACCGCCGTGCTCCCAACTCTCATATCTGGTGATGCCTCGGGTCCCTCCATCCCCACTCACACTCCATGTCCCCCATCCCCACTCACACCCCCATTACCCCGTGCTGCCCCCATGTCCCCCATCCCCACTCACACCCCCATTACCCCGTCACACCCCCATGTCCCCCATCCCCGCTCACACCCCCATTACCCCGTCACACCCCCATGTCCCCCATCCCCGCTCACACCCCCATTACCCCGTCACACCCCCACGTCCCCCATCCCCGCTCACACCCCCATTACCCCGTCACACCCCCATGTCCCCCATCCCCGCTCACACCCCCATTACCCCGTCACACCCCCATGTCCCCCATCCCCGCTCACACCCCCATTACCCCGTCACACCCCCACGTCCCCCATCCCCGCTCACACCCCCATTACCCCGTCACACCCCCATGTCCCCCATCCCCGCTCACACCCCCATTACCCCGTGCTGCCCCCATGTCCCCCATCCCCGCTCACACCCCCATTACCCCGTCACACCCCCATGTCCCCCATCCCCGCTCACACCCCCATTACCCCGTGTCCCCTCTCCAGCTCCGTTGCCGCCCCCGCTCCCCCCCCCACCTGCCGCCATGGCGCGCGCCGCCGGCTCAACTGTCCCGCGCGGCCGCAGCCAATCAGCGGCGCGCTACCTCCTGTCACGTGATCCGGTACCGCCCCGACCCCGCCCACTCCGCGCTCTGACCACGCCCCCCGCCCCTCCCCGCGGTCGCGACGCGATCGCGACAGAGCCGGGCACGAGCGCTCGGGGCCAAGGGACTTTATGTGCCCGGGGGCTCACAACGAAGGGTTGCCAAAGCCGAAGCGGCTCTGGGTGGCGTCGATCTCCTGCAGCAGCTCGGAGTTCTGCAGGCCGAGCTGCGGGGAAGGGGAGCGCGCTCAGGGCCGGGCTGCCCCGCAGATAAAGGGCCGTTCGGTGGCTCGGCTGTGACACCGACGGGACGGGATCATCCCGTGGCACGCCCCGCTTGGAAGGGCGCAGGGTGAGCGCTTCGTGCTGCCCCCAGCCCCGCCCGCCCCGCAGCGCACGGACACGAACCTTGATGGTGTATTTGTAGCACTGCTCTGCCTCCAGCTGCCGCCCGCCCTGCAGCCGGCACACCGCACCAGGGAGCAAAGCACAGGGCGGGTTAGGCAGGAAAAGACCCTCGGGACCATCAAATCCAACCATTCCCTCAGCACTGCCAAGGCCACCACTGACCCGTGTCCCCAAGTGCCACACCCACACAGCTTTTGAATCCCCCCAGGGATGGTGACCCCAGCACTGCCCTGGGCAGCTGTGCCAGTGCCTGACCACCCTTCCCGTGAAGGAATTTCCCCAATATCCAACCTAAACCTCCCCTGGCCCAGCCTGAGGCCGTTCCCTCTCCTCCTGTCCCTGTTCCCTGGGAGCAGAGCCCGACCCCCCCTGGCTGCCCCCTCCTGTCAGGGACTTGTGCAGAGCCACAAGGTCCCCCCTGAGCCTCCTTTGCTCCAGCCTGAGCCCCTTTCCAGCTCCCTCAGCTGCTCCTGGTGCTCCAGCCCCTTCCCCAGCTCTGTTCCCTTCTCTGGACACACTCCAGCCCCTCAGGAAAGACATGGGATCTCAGTGAAATGGTATTTGTAAGAAGCTCAGCAGGGAGGACGTGCCCCAGGGCAGTCAGTGCCTCAGGGTGCTGCTCTTTCCAGCCAAACTCTTGCTTTCCCAAGCACAGCCCCCAAACGTTTTTATCACTGAGCTCTACACCAGCTCTTCAGGTTCATGAGCAGATGCCAACCCCTCTTCCCCCCCCAGCCCGATAAACCCCCCCCCCTCCATCAGGCTGGCAGGGGCTGGCCACTCACGTGCAGGCAGATGAGGGTGAGATATCCCCACACTTCAGCGTTGGTGTTATTTAGGGCATTGGCTTCAGAGAGAGCATCTTCTGCTTCCACCATCTCTTTCATCTTGAGGGAGAGAAGGAGAGGCATGGACAAAGGACAAAGAGCAGGCAGAAAGCGCTTCCCAATGGAACAGGCATTGCTCTAAGAGCAGAAGAAATCAGTGAAACAGAAGCTCCTAGCAGGGCTTCCCTGATAGAAATGCAGGGGAAAGGATTTAGGGCATAGACAAGGAGTTATCCTCAGTGCCAGCATCCGGATCCCTAGTCTGGAGCAGGAGCTTCCCACTGCTGATCCCTGTGGGATCACTCCCTATTTCTAAATTAGCCTCCAGCTGTAAGGAAAGCAGCACAAACCCCTGTTCCTCCAGGAACTGAGTGATCCAGCTCCATGAGGAAACTCAGCTGTATTCCTGCTCCCTATGGCTGCTGTGCAGCAGCTCTGGGCAGGCAGGGGTAGGGGGTGCCCAGGCCACCACTCACCTCCCTGACCTGATTCCACAGCCTCCCAGGAGGTAAACATTTGGCCAAGGGGGAAACAGAAGTTCAAATTCCTTCCCTGACTGCTTCCTCAGCCAAACTCCCTTGAAGGAACCTGGCAAGGTGTCCCTTGGGGAGATGCTGCACTGCTGGTGGCTAGGTGTCCTTGGCAGCCCTTCAGAGGTGCTGGATTCCCTTGGACAGGGAAAGCACCGAGATTCCTCCCTGCTGACATCCCACTCAGTGCCTTGGTGGTGACGTGCAGGTCATGTGCAGGCAGGAACTCAGAGCAGAGCCCTGATTGTTTGCCATGACACCCTGGGGAAGGAGGTGCTGGCAGGAGCTGGGATGAGGGGGAAGGATGCTTGTTCCCAGAGCAGGGGCTGAAGATGACATCATCCAGGTGTTCCCAGAGCAGGGGCTGAAGGTGACACCGTCTGGGTGCCAGGCTGGGGCTGTCACAGCACACAGGACACGATGGCTCACAGGCAGCCAGAGTTTAAACCAGGGGATCCTTAAAAAATTAACCCTGTGTTCCGTGCCACCAACAGAAGCCCAGAGGACACGAAGGCAGCTGCACTCACCCTGTAGCAAGCGATGCCCACGCCCAGCCAGGTGAGACAGGAGGCAGAGTTGTCACAGGCGAGCAGGTAGATCTGCTTGGCCCGGCCGTACTGCCAGGAGAGAGACAGACACGTTCCCTCTGCATCATCACATCACTCCACACACAGGGATTTGCCAAAACACCCTGTTTCCATGGGGCTCAGACACCCACTGTCCCCACTGCTGCTGGGGGAGTGATTTGTTTTGTGGTAACTCCCCCTCCACAGCCTCGCTGGCTCCTCACCTCTTTTTCTTCCAGGTAGATGGAGCCCAGGCGCAGGTAGACAAAGTGCATATCCACAGCATCCTCCACAAAGCTGATGACTTGCTCGTAGCAATTCTTTGCCTTGTCAAAGTCCTTCTTCAGGTAGCACAGGTGCCCTTTCTGAGCCCAGACATTTGGATTCTGTGCACCAAAAACCAGGAGTGAGACATGGATGGGAGAAACACCTGGGAGGGGGGCTGGGACACCTGCAAGTAGCAGACAGGAGGAGCTGAGCAGTGTTCAATTTATCACAACTCCCTGTGCAGTGCTCCAGGCTGGGGATAGAGTGGCTGGAAGCTGCCTGGTGGGAAAGGAAGGACCTGAGGGTGCTGGTTGGCAGTGGCTGAAGCAGAGCCAGGTGTGCCCAGGTGGGCAAGAAGGCCAATGGCCCCTGGCCTGTGTCAGCAGTGGTGTGGCCAGCAGGAGCAGGGCAGGGCTCGTGGCCCTGTGCTGGGCACTGGGGAGGCCACAGCTCGAGTGCTGTGTGCAGTTGTGGGGCCCTCAGTTGCAGAAGGACATTGAGGGGCTGGAGCATGTCCAGAGAAGGGAGCAGAGCTGGGAAGGGTCTGGAGCCCCAGGAGCGGCTGAGGGAGCTGGGAAAGGGGCTCAGCCTGGAGCAAAGGAGGCTCAGGGGGGACCTTGTGGCTCTGCACAACTCCCTGACAGGAGGGGGCAGCTGGGGGGGGTCAGGCTCTGCTCGCAGGGAACAGGGACAGAAGGAGAGGGAACGGCCTCAGGCTGGGCCAGGGGAGGTTTAGGCTGGATATTGGGGACATTCCTTCATGGGAAGGGTGGTCAGGCACTGGCACAGCTGCCCAGGGCAGTGCTGGGGTCACCATCCCTGGGGGGAATTAAAAGCTGTGTGGATGCAGCACTTGGGGACACGGTTTAATTGTGAACATGGTGGTGCTGGGGAATGGTTGGTCTTGATGATCTTAGAGGGCTTTTCCAACCTAAACAGTTCCATGATTCTGTGATACCGGCACAGGGTTTATGCAGAGAGTCAAGGTCAGTGGGCTGCCTGCAGGACACCAGCAATGGGATCCCCCTCCAGCTCCCTGCCCAGTGCCCTGCCTGCACACAGCATTCCCAGGTATCACCTTCCCCCTGCCTTCCTTTCAACCTGCCTCCCCAAAGCCACCTTCCCTGCAGAGAGCTCAATAGCAACCTTGTTTCTCATGAAACAGAACCCGACTCGCCCACGCAGAGAGAGAATCAGGATGTATCTATTCAAAGAGAAAAGAAAGGGAGATGCTGCAGAGGGAAAGGCAGAGACAGGCTCTGAGATGCTGTCTGCCTGTGCAGGGAGTGACAGGAGGCTGTGAGGATGGGCTAACAAAGAGAGCAGTGCAGCAGCCACAGCCCTCACTGCTGAAATGCTCTGGACTAGTATGGTATGGACTAGGAATGGTAAAGTGGAAGTGAAGCAGGGGCTCTGGGTTCACACACACCAGGACTGCACGGGAATTACCGTGGGGTCGATCCGAATGGCCTCACACACACACTCCTCACATCTGGGCAGGTCTTCCTGCAGCGAGTAGGTCCAGGCCAGTGCCAGGTAGTAGGCACAGGTGGGGCCTCCCTGAAGGCTCAGCAGCTCGTGGGCCAGTGCCTTGTGAACAAACTGGGGAGGAATGGCACAGGTGGTGGGTTAGGGGAGCAGGGACACCATGGACACCCCAGCAGGATGGGACAGGAGGGCTGACTGACACTTGTCTGACTTCCACAAACAGAAAACACAAAGGAAATTTCTTTTTCCCCTCTTTTGAATTCTGGTCTAGTGGAAGGTGTCCCTGCCCATAGCAGGGGGTTGAAATGAGATGAACTTCCAGTTCCCTTCCAAACCAAACCATTCCATGATTCCATCTAGGGGTGTTTTGCTTTAAGCAACTCTTTCTGCCATGTCAAATTTAGGCAGGCAGCACAATGTGGCAACCAGAGAGATCCTAGAGATGACTTGGTGGGACAGGCACATTCCACAGCTGATACAAAAATCACTCTAACATACACAAGTGTCTACATCAAAGGAGTTCAGGCATCTTGGAAGCCTCACAATAATGGATCCCATCTCTGAATGCACAGAGAAGAGCACCCTGCACCGTTCCTGAGCTGGCTGTTCCCTGTGCAGCAGGCAGTGCTGGGCTGTGTGTCCACAGCCAGCATTGTGGGCTCAATACTCTGCCTGGCCACACTTTTACATCTCTGGGCAGTGGTGGCTTTGCTCCCTCTTGTGCTCAGCCTCTGGAGTGGCCATGGCTCATTCCCTGAGCCCAATAAAGGGGCTGGCTGGAGTTCTTTGGGAATCAACCAACCTCCCTTCCCACTCCTCCACTCCCTGTTAAACTGACCCGGACAGCATTGACTTTCATCAGGAATTCCACTGTCTTCATGAAGATGGTGCAGGGAGGTGGCTGAGGTCCTGGAGCAGGACATGGTGCTGCAAGAAAACGTATCTCTGTCAGTCCCAAAGTGGGGTTTTTATTTCTGGAGCCAAAGCAGGGCCTGACATCCCAGTGGGGACAGAAAAATCCCTGCAACATGGAGCAAAACCCAGGAGGTGGCAGGGGAGGCTGAAGCAGAGATTAACTCAGCATTTCTTTCTGAAGGGCTTAAGTTTTGTAGAAGATCTGAAAAGAAATTATGCTATTCACCCACTAATTTTCCAGTCCAAACCCAGAGGAAAAAAGGTGGGAATTCATGAATGATGCTTGTCAGAGACAACTACTGTGAGGCTCCTGCCTCCCCAAACCAACCAGGGGGCCCTGAGGCACCCAGCACTGCCATCTCCACCACCACTGGGGCTGTGGAGGAGGCAGATCACACACCACAGAACCTGAGGGGATCCCTAGGGACACTTTCAGAGCTGGCATCTCAGGAGGAAGAAAAGGAAGGTGCAGGGTGCAGTGACATGAGGGAGAGAGCTGCATTCACCTGCAGGCCATCCATCCTGAGATGTGCTGCTCTGAAAAGACTCCCTGGCTCAGGAGAGACAACAGGCCTTGGCATCATGGGGGCCATGGCTCACTGCTCCCACATTACTCCCCACCATTCCCACAGGACCATCTCCCAGCTCTCCACATCCCCATTCCCAAACCTTCCGGGGCTTCCTGCAGTGCTGTAGCCTTTTCCTTGGATGTCATACCCTCCACCACCTCTGGCAGTTTGTCAGCTGAGCCATCTGGAATCTCCTCTGGAATAAAACCCCCAACAACCATTAGGTGGAAAGCCATAAACTGCCCAGTTTAGAACATGATTCAACAACAACAACAAAAAAATAGAGAAGAGAGAAAATATAAAAGATCTATCAGGTTTTAAAAGCTGGGAAGAATTTTTTTTGCAGGAGGCAATACCTGGGGCTGGGGTTTTGAGCACAAGGTTACCATGTGAAGCCAGAAATAGATATAAATGAGGCAGGATGAGAGGAAACGGCCTCAAGTTGCACCAGGGAGGTCGAGATTGGATGATAGAAAAAAAATTATTCACAGAAAGGGTGGCCAGGCATTGGAACAGGCTGGCCAGGGCAGTGGTGGAGTCCCCATCCCTGGAAGTGTTCAAAAGCCCTGTGGATATGACACCTGGGGACATGGGTTAGAGGTGAACACAGCAGTGCTGGGTTAACAGTTGCACTTGATGATCTTGGAGGTCCTTTCCAACCTTAGACATGCCACGATTCTATGAATATCCTTTTCCTCATTATCAGAAAGGACAAAAACCCACATGCCTGAGGCACTGCATGAGTGGTGATAACGTTAAAAATAAAGCCAGTCAGCATTTCCTGCAGCCTGGCCAAATATTTGGGACTCAGGACAGACAGTCTCAGCTCAGGCTGGACTCAGAGAGGCTCCAAAGGAAGCCTTGGCCTCAGGGTCACTGCCAAGCTGCTGGTTTGCCCTTCAGAGTGGTGAGGCAGAGCTTTGTGAGCTGTGCTGGGAATCACAGTGACAGCTTCCATGGAATTCTGTTCTAGCTCACAGTCCACATCTTCTACCGTTACCCTTTGTACTTCTCCTCTTAAAAATTCTCCTCTCCTTCCACCGTTGCCCACACAGCTCCAAGCCCCTCCTTGCTGGTGTCAGGACACCTCCTGGGTTTGCCTGTTACCTGGGGCTGTGCTGGGCTTTTTCCCTTCTGCCTCAGCAGCCTCAAGGATTCTCCTCTCCT
Organism: Aphelocoma coerulescens; assembly: GCF_041296385.1. NCBI lineage: Eukaryota > Metazoa > Chordata > Aves > Passeriformes > Corvidae > Aphelocoma > Aphelocoma coerulescens. The sequence goes on from NC_091028.1 coordinate 2,297,229, forward strand.
CCTCAAGCTGTGCTTGCAGGAGCTTCTTAGCCTCACGGAAGTTCCTTTCTGCCCGAATATAATTATTCTGCAGCTCATAAAACAAACCTGTGGGAGAGACAGAGCAGCATCAGCAGACACCTGAAGGAAGCAAAATCCTTCCTGTAGCCCTCACCTTGGAGCAGGGAGAAGAGGATTGGGAGCAGGAACAATGCATGCCTCTACAGGAATACCTTGAGCACCAGACTGGCTTGGTTTTGTACCTGAGAGGGTCCAGGCTATGATGCTGGATGGCTCCAAGCAGCAGGCATCCTCAAAGAAAATCTCTGCCTCTTCATAGTGCTGCAGCTTGACAGCCACAATCCCACAGAGCAGCAAGCTGGGGCAGGGGCAGAGCAGTCAGCCCTGCAGCCCCAGCAGTGGTGTGGGGGATACCCTCCCCCCCCTCCCACCAGGAGCACTCAGCACCTTTGGGTGTGCTGGGGGTCCAGACAAAGGGCCTTCTTGAAGCATTCCTGGGCTTTGGTGGCATCCTCGTGCAGTAGGCAGAAGGCTCCATAGTCCAGCCAGGACTGGATGCTGCACTGGTCCTGAGCTATTCTCTAGACAACAGAGATTATCACTGGAGTCAGGCTCAGCACATGCCATGGACTGGGGAGACAATTCTGGAATGACCATGGCTTCCCTGGCCACCCCAGCCCTGTTTAGCAGGAATCAAGCCCTTGTTTATCACATGCAAGGGTGTCCCCTAAATGGGATCATGCTGGAAGCCCACTTCCTCTAAGCCTCCTCCACCTAACACATGTCCTCCAGCTCCAGCTGACGTCTCCCAGGGCCCAGTGTCCCCAGAACTGACCCAGCACATCCCATTTCCCCTGGCCTCGAGGCTGGAGTCGAGGGACAGTCTCACATCCTGCAGAGAGCAGCATCTCCCTGGAAAATCCCTCCCATTCAGCCTGAGTATCCTGGTGATGCTCAGCTCCTTCCTTCCTCTGCCACAGCCAGGGCTGGCTGAGCTGTGAGCAGCAGCCCCACTGTGCCAACCCACACAGGTGATGGGCAGGAGAGAACTGGGGCTCCCTTACCTGACTGTAGAAGAGAGAGGCCAGTTTCAAGTCCCTGTTGGCTTCAGCTTCACGAGCAAAGAGCAAGAGCTGCTTATTGGTTGCGCAGGGTGTAGGGGTAGAAGAAACATCTTCCCCAGACAGGAGCTGGCAGGGAAGGAGACAGAGTTAGCCCTGGGGAAGGGAAGAGTGGTTTGTGTGATCCCAGTATGGCAGCAGGTCCCACACCAGCACTGCACACAGTACAGACCAGTATGGCTGGGGCTGGGCACTGGGAAAGGCAAGCTGCTCTGTGGTGGGACACATTCCCATCATTCCCAGGTACCTCTGCCACACAGGGACAGGGCAATTTTTACAAGGACATGGAGGGACAGGACAAAGGGAAATGGCTTCCCACTGCCAGAGAGCAGGGTTAGATGGGATATTGGGAAGGAATTGTTCCCTGGGAGGGTGGGAAGGCCCCGGCACAGGGTGCCCAGAGAAGCTGTGGCTGCCCCTGGATCCCTGGAAGTGTCCAAGGCCGGGTTGGACACTGGGGCTTGGAGCAGCCTGGGCTAGTGGAAGGTGTCCCTGCCCATGGCAGGTGGTAGAATGAGATGACCTTTAAGCTCCCTTCCCACCCAAACCTGTCTGTGATTCTGTGATTATTCACAGCATTTCCTAGATCAAGGTGATGACAAACTTCTGTGGGGCCACTCACTGGTGACCCCAGCTCACACTCTGCCAGCCACCCTCCCCACGTGGCAGCTACAGCAGCTCTACCAGTGGCATCTCACACATATCCCACCATCAGGATTTTGAGCAGTGGGATTCAAATGCACTGGACCTTGCCTCAAGTGTGGCTCATGGTCCACATGTGACAACTCCAGCAGAAGAAAGCATGAGCCTGCTTCTGTCTTGAAGGCAAAAGTCCTTCACGTGCCCTGGATCCACGGTGAAGCCATGGTCTGAGTCACCCAGATTTCCCCCTACCTTGTTGAGGGCAATGTGCATGTGGCCCACGAGGAACACGTAGAGCTCACTGAGGAATTCCTGGAGCTGCCCCTGGTTCTCAAATGCCTCGGTCTTCAGGTATTTCTCCCTCACAATCTTCACCACAGAATGCTGTGGAGACAAAGGACATTGAGCAAGGCAGGTTCCCCCCCATGCCCCCCACCAGCTCTGTAATCAGAGACAGAACAAATTCATTTTGCCTGAAGCTCCAACTTAGTTTTGAGAAATAAATCCAGCCCACCACTGATAAAAGTAAAAAAAAAAGCAAGCAAGGGGGATTTCCTTTCCCACCTCCCTGACACACCCTTTAGGGACAGCATGTGGATGGCTCATCTCCTCAAGACAGAGAGGAGGTCTCCAGGAAGAGTGTGACTGAGGCTGAGCAGCTGAGAGAGTGGAACCTCCTTTCCCTGCCAAGGCAGACTGGGAATGTGAGAGCAGCCAGCTTTGCCTTTCTCAGGTTGAGCATGGGGCAAGTGGATGTGACTAGCTCCCATTGAAAGGAAGTGTTCTCTTGGTGTGGGACCAAAGCAGCTCAGTGCCTGCTCCATTAGAGGGGAATCCTGTCCCCTCAGTGCCCACTGCAACAGCTCCAGGTGGCAGGAAAGGATTCTGGAGCACCACATCATCCTGAGTTACCACCATGGGAAAGCAGTGCCTCCCTGAGAAACTGTCAGGACAAAACAAGCAGGGAAGCAAAAAGCACAAAGGAGTCTTCACCTTTAGCTGTTCCTTAAAAGCAAAATATTTCCCAGAGGTATTGAGCTCGTAGTTGAGCTGACGCCTCTGTTCCTCCAGGGTTCCGTGGTCTATCACTCCCTGGTCATGCAGCTGCTTCCCAAAAAGCTCATGGTATTCCCTCAGGATGGCAGCAGCAACACTGGTGACACATTTTTCATAAGCTTCCACTGCCTAGGAAAGACATAAATAAATTTCACAAGCCACTTATGCAATCAACCTTGATATGTATTTGATTTGCCACAGCCCACGCCTCCCATTAACTCCACCTGACTCAATTAGTCTGTCACACATCCTTTCCTGTCCACGCCTGAGGGCTGAGAAAATATCTACAGGTAAACACAAAATCCTTCCTGCTAGGATTTTCCATCACAACCCAGCATTCCAGTCACTGCTATCTCTCCTATAGCAATATAATTGGCTGTGAGTAAAATATATCTCATTTCCTGGGAGCCCTGAAACCCATGGCCAGCCCTCTTCAGCAAAATCTGTAACCTCCGTAATCTTGATCCTCAGAAATTCTTGGTGACCCAAGAAAGGTCAGGGTTGATTCTGTTCAGGTTTGTCTGAGTCTGATGAAGCACAGGGGCTGGTCTGAGTCAAGAAACAGTTGGGACTGTTTACAGGATAAATGTAAGGTTCTGGTAGCCTCTTTTCCCAGCATCCCATTTCCTTCCTTCCCCATGGCTGCCTTCCCTCCCTTTGCTCCATCTCTTCATCTCTTCCCTTTGAATGGGATGTGAACACAAGTGATAAATGGGTTCCCAAGGCACACTGCTGTGGAGATAACACATACAGGCGTTTCCTTTTCTGTGTATTTCCTAGGATCATCGAATATGTTGAATTGGAAAGAATCCACAAGGATCAAGTCCAGCTCCTGGCCCTGCACAGACATGTCAGCAATCCCACCCTGTGCCTGAGAGCATTGTCCAAATGCTCCTGGAGCTCTGGCAGCCTTGGGACTGTGCCCATTCCCTGGGGAGCCTGGGCAGTGCCTGGACACTCTTTTTCTAATATCCATTAAAACCTCCCCTGGCACAGCTCCAGCTGTTCCCTCGGGTCCTGTCACAGAGAGCAGAGATTGAAGCTGTCCCTTGTGAGGAAGCTGCAGACCCCAATGAGCTCTGCCCTCAGTCTCTGTTCTCCAGGCTGAACATTCCAAGTGACCTCACCACTCCTCATATGGCCCTACTCCCTTCTAGACCCTTCACCACCTTTGTGGCCCTGCACCCTCGTCCTCGTCAAACCTCATCTCCTTGTTGCTGAGACTCTGTTGTGTGAGAGGGATGAGGGCAGGATGGAGTGGCAGAATGGTGGCAAGGCTCTCACACGTACCTTCTTGGCTCCTCCCGTCCAGGGGGGCAGCTCAGGTTTGGGATGGATCATCTCCTTGACCCTGTCAATGAGAGCAGAGGAGAGATCAGCAGATCCACTGCCCAGGATGTTGGCTTGTGGAGTGTGAGGGCTCCAACCTGCCATCGTGTCCCTGAGACACCTCACAGGGACCTGGGAGGAAAACTGAAGTCTCAGACCAAGAGTGACCAGGTCCCTACAGCTGATGGTTGTGGCTCATCGTGACAGGGCTAACATTTACTGCTGACCCAAACTGCTCTCCTGGAGCAGCAGATCTGGCTCTTGGAGCTGCTGGTTCTGCAGAACAGGTGTAAGGAAGGAAACAGCCTGAGGAAAGCTCTGTAGAATTTGGTCACTAAACAGCCCAGGCCACTCTTTAACTAAGATTCTATTAAGGTGAGGGTGGCTGAGCACTGGAGCAGGATTCTCTGTGGAGTCACCTTCCCTGGATATATCCAAAAACCATCTGGACACAGAGTAACGTGCTCTGGGGAGCCCTGCTTGAACATGAATGTTGGACTAGATGACCTTCAGTGGTCCCTTGCAAACTGAATCATTCTGGGATTCTGGACTTAAAATCCTTGGTGCCAAACCAACCTTAATTCATTAAAATTTTTTGAACATTTCCTGCTTGCTGGACACCAGAACACCCTCAGTCCTCAGAACACAATAATCCAGCCCACCAAGCCAAGGTGCACACAAGCAGGTTCAACAAGGAGGAGTTATGCTGAATCCACACACACTGCAGAAGAGTAGAAATGTATAAAATAGGCCAGGAAAAGGTCTCTTCTAAGAGGAGCTCAGCCTGATCCTCCTGGAAGACAGCAGGCAGCCGTGAGGACAACACACATACCTCCAACGAATGGATGATATTTCTGTTTGAGAGACATAAACCTGCACCTCTTATACTTTATTAATCTGCTGCATTTTCTATTTTTTTATTCCATAAAGTAGATGTGTTATGCCTTTCTAACCCATAACACAGCAGGGCTGCCACTGGACAGGAACTGGGAGTCTCAAAGCAGCAGAGATGAAAGAGCAGCTCTGCAGCAGAACAACAGGAAAACGAACATGAAAGCTGAGGAATGGGTAAAATATTGTGAGAAAACTTCTGGAAAGCTAAAAATGAGAGAATGCTCTGGTGAAGCAACAGCAGCACTACCCAGGGCAGTCCATGCTGGTGGCCAGGACTGACCAAGCCACTGAACATCACATGCAAGAGGCAAGCACATGGGGATTAGTGGGAAACAAAGCCCAGACAGGAACACAGACACTGCTGTGCTGCTCTGGTGTCTCTTGTTTTGAGAGGAATGGCAGGGAGATGCCAGCTGGGATGAACAAGTGTTTTCCCAACACACCAGATGCCACGTCTAAAGCAGTCTGGCCAAATCCTCCCCCTGATTCCTGTGGGCTTTGTCTCAGGCCCTCTTCATGGAGTGTTCCAAGGGGGGTTTGCTGTACAAGCCTCTCTCCACCGTGCAGAGAGGAGCTGTCAGCCCCACAGCCCATCCTTACGCACCGTCTGACGAGCTCCTCCCGCAGCCGCTTTGGGACCAAGGGCCTGTCCAGCTTTATCTCCATCACCAGGAATGTTCCTGCCTCGCTGTACTGTGGAGATAAACATTGCTTTCTGGGTCGTGCTGTCTGCAGCCAGTGCTGGCACAATGAAATACTGAGCACACAGCCACAGAGCTCCAAACTGCAGAGATCCAGCTTGTTTTATAACCCGCCCTCGGCATGAGTTACAGCAGCAAAATCCAGCTCAAGAAACCAGGCTAGGGAAAAGGAGAGAGCCCAGATAATCAATCTGCCTGCAGAAAGAATGTGCATTCCAGAGGAAGAAGCCAAAATATGAAGGGATAATTTAAATAAATGCCTGACAATTTACAGAGACCTTCTAGCCCAATGCCAGTCTGCTCTCCAGGTGGATGTCACTGGAAGAACTCTGGGACAGCATCTACGTAAAACATCCCTTGTCCAACTCACTCTTGAGGACTTTGTGTGAAAGGTGTGAGACACCAGCATAGTGACGCTCTACAGTCTTTCCTTCTCTTTGGAGAGACATAATTACCTGTCCTTCAAGGAGATTTGTGACATTTTCAGATCCTCCAGTGCCATCTGACAACTGGATTTTGGATGGGTTGAGTAACTATTAGGAAAAAGAAAAGATGTCTCTTGTTTCCAACTCGATAAATCTCATATCTTTGCAAGTTCAGGGTGTGAGATGGTGCATTTGTTCAGGCAGCATGTCCTATGATTTCAGGGAAAGGGAAAGCTGCAGCTTCCTCACAAGGAGCAGCTCTAATCTCTGCTCTCTGTGACCAGTGACAGGACCTGAGGGAATGCCTGGAGCTGTGCCAAGCGTGGATTAGGCTGGATATCAGGGAAAGATTCTTCCCCCAGAGGGTTGTTGGGCACTGTCATGACCCCAAGGCTACCAGAGCTCCAGGAGTGTTTGGCCAACACCGAAAGGCACAGGGTGGGATTGCTGGGGTGTCTGTGCATAGCCAGGAGTTGGACTCATGATCCTTGTGGATCCCTTCATGTTGAGGAGATGCTATGATTCTAGAATAATGAGTATCTCTCAGCTGGCTGAGGCAGCACAGCATCCACCCCTGGTCCCTGCATGTCCCAACTGCCTGTGATGTGGAAACAGAGCAACCATGGTGCCATGTGCCTCCCTAGACCTCACCGTTCCACTGGAATCTTTGTCTTCCTTCTGAGCCTTAGTGGGAGCAGCTCTGGAAACAGGAGAGGTCCCCAACCCTTCCTTGGCCAGACTGAGCTGTGACCTGAGATCCCGGAAAATACTGTGCTGAATTCTGGTCTGAAAAATAGAGGGAACAGAGAGAATCAAGGGACAAAGCAGGCTTCCTCACTCCTTTGCCTTAACCTCTCACATCACAGAACACACTGTCAGGGTCTTAAATGCATTAAGAAGTTTTGTAACCTCATTCTCTCCTCCTAGAGTTCAGCTGCAGGAGCTCCAGGCCAGCTCTGATCCTGTGTAGCCATGAAGCCTCAGGTTAGGCTTTGAGGCTCAGTGAGGTCTCTCCATCTTCCCTCAAAGAGCTGTGTTATCACTGAGGACTGGCCCTTGATCCTTGCCTGAGATATGTGGTGAACATGCTGGAATCCAGATCCGAGAACCTGAGTTCCTGGTGGGATCCTAGACCTGCCCCACAGCCATGGACTTGCCTGGTGATGAGGACTGCTGGATGAATCTGGCTACTCTCACCATGCCTGCTCTACACATTTTGGGGGTCTCCACCTCCCTGACAGCATCTCTTGGCTCCCAGTTCCTTCTCTGGTGTGGAGCAGCCTCCCTGACACACACCAAGGAATTGCAAGGAAAGGGTTTGTCAGAATGTGTGTTTACACCGTGTTTGACCACCTAGACAGGCTGCTCCCTCCCACACATCCTGGTTACAGGAATTGGGCTAGCAAGAGTTATGGGGATCCTGGGGAGAGGATGGAGTGGCTGTAGGGAAACTCCTTAGAGCAAGAAGCAACCCAAGGTATCTGGGGAATGAGAAAGACTTCACTTGTGACAGATAAGTGGCACAGGACAAGCAGCACCGTGCAGCCAAGGGGTCATTATTCATGGCAGGGAAGCAGAACCCAGCAGACACACTTGTGCCAAGCCCAGCTCTGCAGCAGCCAGTGGGAGCAGGGAGGCAGGAGAAGGGCTGGAATTCACCCGGCTCCGGCACCTGGACTGCAGCCCCACAGGGAACGTGGGTGGTAAAACCAGGCTGTGCATCTGCCCTCCTGAAACAAGCTCAGGTCTGTTCCAGGAGGGATAGACTAGGGGAAAATGGAGATGTAACTGTCACTCTTAGTAACAGAGAGGGAAAAATGTGAAGACAAATAAACCTCGATGAGCTAGAGCTGAAAGAGCTCCAGTGACAGCTTTTTTGGTGGTTGCCGGGGGTAACGCAATCCTTTTAAAGCCACTGTTTGCTCTTCCCAGCAACACAGCTCCCTTGCCTATCTTCCAGACTGGGGAGAGTGGAGCATGCTGGCATAGGAGGGAGTGAAGTGAGATTCAAAGCCTCTCTCAGCCCCCAAACCTGCTCACAGCCCCCCAGAAATCCCCTGCCTTGGAGAAATCTGCACCTAAAAGCTTGTATCGTTATTTTTCTCCATCAACAGAAGGGCACTGATGGTTCAGATCCAGCTCCAAGTACCACACTGCCTGCTCCCAAACACCCTCCGTCCCTGCTGCCTGCTCCCAAATAACCCTCTGCCCACACTGCCTGCTCCCAACCCCTCAGGGCAAAGCCAGCTGCAGAGCTGGAGCAGAGCCTGCTGCTCTCACCTTTTCAAACACCTCACCGTCCTGGTAGCTAAAGACACGGAAGGCCCCTCGGATCTGCTTCACCCCAGGGCACAGCAAATGCATCATGTTGACATATGCCACGCCATGGAAGGCAATCTGCTTGTCCTCATCTCCCTGGAAACACAGAGCAAGGGACTGAGATCCTGAACAGACTGTTTTTCTCCTTAAGGGAACAAGGTCACCAATCTCATTAAGAGGAGGCCACACAGCAAACTGATGCACCTGATGAGCCAGTGGTTCTGTCACTGGCACGCAGCCGAGACAACCTGGATGAACACACTGGAGTCATTCCATATGTAGAATATTAATTTTATCCCAATCCCCATGGGGCAGCTTTTCTTTCTAATTCCTGCACTCTGCTATTCCTCAGGATGGTCTTGTTGAGATACAGCTGGAAGATTATCAGCTGTGTGGTTAGAAATCCAGGTGATCCTCCCGGAGTTGTGCATCTCAGGTTGGACAGAAACCAAGTGGCTTAGGAGGTGTGGGAGGCCTGGTGAGAAGAATCATCATCAGAGCTGCAAAATCCTGGCACTGGTGAGTGCTGAAAGGGATTTACACCAACTTATATGACTTTGCCCTGGAATAGATTAGGAGCTCTCACACAACCAGCTGCCAGGACCAGAACCATTCTCTAAGGGGCTGTTTCTCTGTTCAACCCCCCTGGTTTAGATGCAAAAGCATACCTTACCTACAGCCCGAGAACGAATGCATGAACTTCTTCAAGGTTTTCCAAAACCCCATTGGCTAAAGATCAGCTCAGTGAATTACTTCTAATTCTCTTCAAAGCCAGGCTGGACAGGTCTAGTGGAAACTGTCCCTGCCCGACGCAGGGAGTTGGAAGGAGATGGAGTCGGAAGGAGATGGAGTCTGGGGTCCCTTCCAACCCAAACTATTCTGTGATTTTAAAAGGTACCCTCTCCCTGTCCCCTTTCCACTGAGCTACCAGAGACCATCAGTGAGAGCTATAAGGAAAAAATATGATGCTGTATCCATTTAACAGCCCTATAAAGCTGATTTTTCACAAAGCCTCCTGCTGTCTGACTCACTTTGGCTGCTTCAGGGATGATTTTGGTATCACAAAGGCCTCAAGAGGAAAATGCCTGATAATGAAATGCTACTCCACGAGCCAGACCCCACTTTTACCTTGACAGCTTTGCTGGTTTTTACCTTGTCAGCTTTGCTGGTTTTCCCTTTGCCACCTGAGGCCATGGACACCTTGCAGAGCTCCACGGGCCAGTAGCGGCACTCGGCAATGCGCTTCTGCAGGCTGGGTACAAAGCAGATGCAGGATGCACTGAGGAGATGCAGAAACCCAGCTGGAGACCCCCACCACCCTCCTTTGTGCTCCAGCAGCCCCTCTTGGGTTTGCTTCACCCTATTCCCTCAGCAAACACCCTCAGGCCATGGGTACACTGATTTGGGGCAGGATGGGTACGTTTCCTCCTCTATCCACTGCTGTGTGCATTTATGGCACAGCCAGCTTTAAAACAACTGTGAGAGCAACACACCAGGTTTTTTCTCTCCCTCAGTTACTTCAGAAATAAGTAAGAAAGAATGTGATTAACTTTGGTATAAATCCTGAATTGCACGGAGCAAGTGGATCCTGAGCTTGCGTTCAGTGTGGCTGGTGACTCTGACACCAGCAGGCAGGTGGATGGATGCGTAGGGAAAAGAATTTTAAAAATCAAACAAGATTGAAGGGAGTATTTCCCCACAAGGAGTAATTTGGCTGTGAAATGCACAGGCATGATTCAGCTGAGGCCAGAAAATAGCAGGATTCAAAGATAAATGGAACACTCATCCTGATCTTGAGCAGATAGGGAGCTGCTACAGGCAACACTTACCCAATAAAAAAGCAAATGAAGAGTGCCTACATGGAGTGAAAGGTTTGTATGTGTTTGGGATTCAGTAAAAACTTAATTAGCAGCTCAGAGGAGAGCTGTGGAGGCCACTCTACTCCATGTCTGCTCACCATAACTGCTGCCCCTTCCTTCAAACCACGGACGGACCAGCCCCCAGCCCCAGCTGCTGGCAGCAGGAGTGAGCATTTGTGGCCTGGAGACAGCAGCTCCAGCCAATTCATATTCTCTCAGCACAGCAGAACAAAGCTGCTGCCAGCAGTTCAAGGCAGTTCAAGAGCTGTTCCTTTACTCAGGTGAACACTTGTGGCCAAGAGACAGCCCCAGCAGCCATGAGAGGTGAGGCAGAGCCACAGTTTGACCCCAAAGAGATCCAAGAGCACCTGCACATTGCTGCTCCCTGCCTCAGATCATTCATCTGAGCATGTTCTGGGGTGGGTCCCTCAGGTCCCTTACACAGCCACTGCAGCAGCGTCCAGGTAACAGCGCCTTTCCGTGTCCCACACGATTCTCTTTGTGCTCTCTGCCTGCCTCCTGAATTCCCTGTCCTGTGAAAAACAGCATGCAGTCAAAGCCAGGACAGCAAACTCCACAGCCTGCATCATCCTCAAAAATGTCCCCAGGAGGGAATGTGAGTCAGACAGAGGTGTCCAAGTGCCCATAGCCAGGCCAGCCCTGCTGAGAGGCTGACAGCCTTTCCTGCAGCGTTAAGTGCCTGGCTCACAGGAGATAACACAACTCCCAGCCCAGCAGCCCAGTGTGGGTGTTTTCTGGGACCAGACCTGCCACATTCTCCCTTGGGATACCTCCTGCAGTGAGTCAGCATGTCTGCTGTCCCAGGGGAACCGTCTCTGTCGTGGACACTGTACAGTGACCACCCATCTCCCTTTCATATCAAGTCTCTCAGTCCCTTCTGGTTCTCTTCCAAACCTGCCAGTCCTTTCTCACCTTGCTTCTGGTGAGGTCTCCATCCTCATCCTCATAGGGCCCACCAACAATGAAGGAGTTGGGTATGGCCAGAGCACCAGGGGCCAGGATGGTACCAAGGGGCCAGTTTTTGGGCCGGGGCAATGGTTCTTTTTCACCATCAGCCTTCAGGATGCCGTTCTGGAAGAGCAATAGCAATTCCTTCTAGAGAGACACAAGAAACAAAAGATTTGCCTTTCTAACAGGAGCAGGAGCAAGAGCCAGCTGCTCCAAGCTGGGATAACAAAGCAAAGCAACAGTACAGGGTGCCTGGCTTGGAAAATGCACTCCACCACACACATGCAAAGAATGGAATAAAAATAAAGAGCCACGTGGAAAAAACCCTGCCAGTTTGAATCCAAATCTTTCCAAACAGACCTTTGTTTGTGTTAAAGAAACACGTCACGCCACAGAGACTCTGAGCCCTGCCAACAAAGGCTGCTGGTGCACAGGCACGGGAGCTGTGCACCCCACGTGCCTGGACACTTGTTCCGTGGGGTGGGAGAACAACCCAAACCCAGCCAAACCCCCTGTCATTGTGCCTGGACCATTCTCACCTCGCCAGCTGCTGGTATTTGCAAGCAAGCCATGTAGTTTTGCTGGCCTTCAACGGTAAAGACTCCAGGGACAGAATAAGCTGCCTCCATTGTGATGCTCAGGAGGTTCCCACTTGAGAACTGGGTGGCAGAGAGCAGGAGCTCTTTGGTGCTCACTGTCACTTCAAGGCCACCCTGTGAGACAAGGATAAAGCAGAGCCAGTAAATAGACAATTATAACTTGCCTGCACTTAGGGAGAAACAAGCAGAAACCCAAGGCCAGAATGTATGATGTTATCTTGTGCCTCATCTCTGATGTAAAAGAAAACAGCCCAGCACAGGAAAGGAATTTCAGGACCAATTTGGCTCAATTGTGGTATTTGTTTGTTTAAAGCACAGCCTAGCTGAGGTATGGCACATGCCCCAGGGGTCTCTTAAAATGAGCCATGGAGAAAGAGGCAGGGTCTCATGAAAGGAATCACAGAGAAAGAACATCAAGGGTGGAAAATGATGCTTTTCCCCTGGTGATTCAGAGAGCCACAGCCTTGCCTCTGCCCCATCTCCATGCTCTCTGTGGAGAGCCTTTAATTACCTGTCCCAGCCCCAGATGGATGGTGTGTGAGGGAAAACCAGCTGGTCAGCATTTATTACCTGTCCTCCCTAATGAGTGCCCCCCCACCTTGCTCACTGTGAACTCCTCTTAAACACAGAGCTGTTAATGGGATACCCACCCCTCCACTTCGCTCCCGGTGCTCACTGCAGGCAGGCTCAGGAGCAAAATTGGACACGTTTTCCCAGCCTCATACTTTATTCCCTGTTTTAGTCACTGGGTACTTTGCAACCTGCTGAATGAATAAGGGCCTCGCAGGAAAGGCAGTCAGTTTGTACAATAATGGACTCAGACATTTTATGTGCAGAAAGGAAGGCTAATAAAGCTGGGCAGGTGACCCTGCCGTTGCCTTTTGGGGGGTTTTCAGCACTGTGCTTTCCATCTTTATTATTTTTTGCAGAGCAATTGGGTAGCTGCACACATTAACATTTCCCAGCACAACTTCACCTATCAGAGAGAAGTAGGGACAGACGTCAGAGGGAGTGGGAAAGGCCTCCAAGCCTGTAACATATAGGGCTGTACCACATCCGTGATGAGCCAGGCAGCTGAGTCATGTTCTCCCTCCCATTAAAAAGCAGCAGAGAGCTGAATGAGGAAAGGAACAGTTCCAAATTCCACATACCGTGGCCTTGGGGTGAAGCTTCTCTGATGAGGAGGCAGGCACTGCATACAAAGGAGCAAAGACCTTCAGTGAGCGCACTCCTGGGAAGAAACAGGAATGAGAACAGCCTAAAGTGAGACCCTCTGCAAAGAATCATAGTCATGGAATGATTTGGGCTGGAAGGGACCTTAAAGATCATCTCATTCCAGCCCCCTCCCATGGGCAGGGACACCTTACATGAGATAAAATCATGGTCTAACTCTGAATGCTGAGCTACCCTCTCTCCCCCCCGAGTCAGATTTTGTAGAGCTCTGAAGGTCACTTTGTCAAAAGGAGATAAGTTGTAGTCAGGGGTCCATAAGCAGAGATCAAAAAGTGCCAGGGAGCAAGGAGTGGTCATGGAGGCTGTGGAATTCGATGCTGTACCTTGCAGCAGAGGTAGAAGGTCCACCACAGCTTGGCCAAGAGGAGTGATTTTCTCTGGTTTTTTCTTCTCCCTTGGCCCCACTTCTAGCACGGTCACTAGGGAGATAAAAAGAGAGGAGCTGGCAGCGTTCCTTGGACCAGCAGGTCAGGCACTGGGGAGGGTCTGTGTCAGCTCTGGCACATGCTCCTCTTCACCTCCCAACGCTGACAAGCACAGCAAAGCCAAAGGAGCACCAGCCAACATGAAAGGGGATTCTTCCAGCTGGCAGAGATGGGCAAGAAGTGCTGAGAGCCTCCCACCGCTGCTGCTTCAGTGCTGGTCCTGAAGCAGTGACTCCTGCAGCAACAGCACCGGGCTCCAGGGTGGGAGATCTGGCACCAGGTACTTACAGAGCAGTGGTTTCTGCACAATGACATCCAAGGAGTTGGGCCCATCGGGGCTGCACTCAAAGCTGGTGCTGAAGTTGTATTCTGCTGTCCCACTTGGCAGGACACCAGTCTTGGGGGAGTCTCCCAGGACTTCTCCATTGTACTCCACACGCACCAATGTAACCAGCACGTTGCTTTTGAGAGTTTTCTGTCAAAAAAAGAGCTCAGTGAGCAGCTGGGACTGCAGCAGCATCCCAGGATCAGAGTTCCTCTGGCAGCAGCTCAGGTCAGTGACCAGGATAGGGCTCGCTTGTGGGGGTCTGTTCTACCACAGGAATGGGGAAGAGAAGCAGAGCTTGGACCTCACCCTCCCCTGTCTTTAGGAGGGAAATTTCGTGCTCCATGATGCCCTAAGGATTATCAGGAGCTGTGGCAGGGGGAGATAGAGAGGTCCAGGCTTCACCTCAGGAAAGACACATCTAAAACAAATCCCAAAATACTCCACTGATATTTCTGTACTTCCAGGAAGCTTGAGACCTTTGCTGTCTCCTAAGAAAGCAGCTCCTGAGCTACAGGGATGAGCTCACAGGACACCTGTGCATGTCACATAGTGCAGAATGTCCTGAAATGGACAAGAGAGAACAGCCTTAAGTTGTGCCAGGGGAGGCTTAGGTTGGATATTAGGGAAAATTTCTTCACTGTAAGGGTGGTCAGGCACTGGAACAGGCTCCCCAGGGAAGTGGGGGAGTCCCCATCCCTGCAAGTGTTCAAAAGACATGTGCATGTGGCACTTGGGAACATGGTTTAGTGGTGGCCTTGGCAGTGCTGGGTTAAAGGTAGGACTTCATGGTCTTAGAAGCCTTTTCTAACCTAAACAATTCCATGATTCTATGAAATCAAAGGAAGGGCTCCAGCAAGCTCTTTGGGAGCTCTGCAATTTGTTGTTACACCACCTTCATACCACTTCGCTTTAATCAGAGATGAGGAGATGCAGATTTTACTTTGGATTTCAAATGTCTAAACAGAGGGGCTTAAACAGGGCTGGAGAGGGACAGTGAGGGTACAGCATGTGGCACTGGGGTCAGCATGTGGCACCTGCACAGCAAAGGAAGTGCTGGGCAGCAGGTACCAAAGGGCTCCCTGCAGCAGAAACACGGTTTAGTTCTCAATGCACAGAGAAGTGGCTGAACACAAGGACCATTGTACCCAAACCCAGGTTTTCCTTAGTGCTGAGCCACAGGGATGCCTAACCCGCCCTCAGCTCCCTCTCTCCCTGTCACTGGGGTAATTAGTTGCCTGCTGGTTCTTACACAAAAAGAGATCTCTTTCACTTGGTTTTAATTTTCGGCCCTTCTCACTGTCTCCTTGAGCATACATCCTATGAATGGCTAAACAGAAGAATCCAATTAACCTTTCCCTGTACCATTAATTATCCAAGGCTCCTCTCTCATCCTTCTCTACATTGCCTCTAATTAAGCAGATTCCACACTTATAGCCAGAAGTGGATTCCACATTCTTACAGCCAGATTTTTTTTCTTATGGTTGCTGTGATTATTGCCCTTTTGTAACCCCCTCCTCCCTTCTGTACAGCCCTTTCTCACGGTGGAGCAATCAGAACCACAAAGCAACATTCCAGATGCAATCAATCCATGAGTCTTTTCTTCCCAGCATTGTTTATCCTCCTCTCACCTCATACCTCACCTAAGCTGCTGTTTGCTGAATCTATCAGTGTAAGAGGTACTTCAATACTACAATGTAAAAGCCTCAAGCAGGTGCTTTTGGATTGCTTTTTCTGTCTGCTGCTGGAGCAGAAGCAGGGATTTGCATTTTTTCTGCTTGCAGCAGGAGCTGAGCTTCTCCTCCACATTCCCTCCCAAATGCCAGTGCCTCTGGAATACTTTAAGGACAGCTGAGTGCATCACATGGAAATCACACCAGTGGTGGTTTCATTGGCACCAGCTCATAGCCTTGCACTGGATCCACTGCCTTTCTAAAACCAGAGCCACCCTATTGCTTTTGATATGATTTAAACAGCTGGAGCTGGGATGAAAATCTGGCTTTACTCCCAAGGTGAGGTCCTTCCACAGGTATTTGTCTCACTGATCACATTCTCTCTGTGTTCTGCTTAAAAAACCTGCCATTTACATACAGTTAGAGGAGGCAGGGAGGTACATTTCACCCCAGTATCTCTGGCCTGCTGCTAGGGTGGTGTGTTCCCCAATTTATGTGCCTCACAAGCTTTTTCCTCTGTGTCAACTCCTCAGCAGGGAGGAGGAAGCCACAGCGTGGCATTGCTGAACCTCTGATACCCCCACCACTCCTTCCTTTAGCCTTATCACCCCCCAGCTGCTCTCACAGGGGATCCCTGTGCATACAGAATTGCTCTGGCCTTGTTTATTAAATTAGTAGAGATATTTTCAGAACTTTACCAGGTCCTGTGCCTTCACGACTGTGATCTTTACTGGTATTGGCTGTGACATACTGGGAAGAGATGCAGCAGCGTCCTTCCCACCAGCCAGCTCCGCAGGGACCTCCATGGCTCTGCAGGAGAAAGAATGAGGAAAGAAACATGAAACTGCTCCGTTCCTCTCCCAGATACCTCTGCAGGACACAGCAGTGCTGGTTGTGAGCGCTATTCAGGGCTTGGCTGTCAAAACACCATTGAAAGCACAGGGCTTTGGCAGTGACGAATCTCTCACGAGGTGCAGGGGGAGGACTGGGAAAAATGTAATGTGAAAATTATCCATCTCTGTAAGCTTCACTCAGCTGCAGCTCCCAGGAAAGGTTTGTTATGCCAGGCTGCTCTCAGCTCCCAGCACCGGGTACCTCCCTGGCTCTCTTTTACTCCCTGTTTAAGTTAATGGTGACCCCGTGGGCCCAAGGCCGGCAGCTGCCAGCCCCGTCCCCTCATGGCTCCCACATGCCGTGGGGACCTGGCTCCATCTGTTCCTCACGTTTGTGAATCCCTCCGGATTCCCTCAGGGCGCCCCAGGGACCCCACGGCCCCCTCGCCTCACACCCTCAAGGCCTGGCAGCCCCCTCAGGGCAGCACTGATGGGCCCGGGGGTGCTCTCACCCTGCTGTGATCCTGCAGACCCTCACCCACGGTCCCGGGGGTATCCAGCAGCCCCTCACCCACGGACCCGGAGGTTCTCCTGCCCCAGAATGGTCTTGCAGCCCTTCACCGATTGTCCCGGGGATCTCGCCGACCTGGGGTGCACCTACAGCCCCTGACCCACGGGCCTAGGGACTCTGCTGGCCCGGGGGCTCCTGCAGCCCCTCACCCACGGGCCTGGAGGCTCTCCTGCCCCAGAATGCTCCTGCAGCCCCTCACCGACAGTTCTGGAGGCTCTCCCGCCCCGGGGGGATCCTGCAGTCCCTCACCGGGAGCCCGCCGGGGCAGCGTGCGGCGCCGGGGCTCGAACCTGCGGCCTCCGAGACTCGGCGGAGGGCTCGCGTCCCGTAACCACAGCGACGCGGCTGCTCCCGCCGGACCCCGAAACCTCGCGGGACCCCGGCCCTTCCCCGCGTGTTTGGGGGCGTGCCCGTGAGGCCGCGGCCGCCGCCATGGTGGGTGTGGGCAGCCCTCACCAGCCCCCGGTGGGGCGGCGGTCCCCCCGCGCCGTCCCGAATGAGCTGGCGGTGCTGTAGGGCCACCATGTCCCCCTTTGCAGCCTGGTGCGCCCGCCTGCTGCCACAGCCCACTGCTGGCCTCCGCCCCGGCTGGTAGAAGCCGCGGTGCCCACCCAGGCACTCCCTCACACCCCACTGGGGGCTCTGAGGGGGTGGAAGGGGGTTCCCGCAGGCCGGGCTGGGGTGCGGACCCTATGGCGGGGGGCTGAGGCAGTGACTTTGTGTCCCTGTGGTGACAGAGGGTTCGCAGGGTCTTGGGCAGCCCCCCAAGCTCCCCCCAGATTTGCAGTGTGGGACGCTACAGCGCTTTGGGGCACCCCACTGCCACCAGCGCGGCTTTTGGGGCGGGAGCCGGACCCCCGGAGCGGGTTGGCCCGTTCCCGGGGAGGGGATGCCCAGAATAGCTCCGCTATCCGATTCCGAGGGGCCACGGCCGTCTGCACCGCCGGCTCCTGGGGGCTGACATTTGAGCCCAGCCGCGGGCCGGGACGGGCCGGGACGGGCCGGGATCTCCCGGCATTAGCGGGATAGGAGCGGGATGGCGGGCGGGAGGCGCCGCGGGGGTGGCGGGCGGCGCGGGGGACCCCGGCAGCACCCGGAGACCCCCGGGCCGGCCTCCTCGCCCGCACCCGTCTCTCCTGCAGCCGCCACGGCCCAGCCAACCACAGGCGCTGCCCCCAAAACAGGTCGCTCCAAGAAGGCCCCGGAGGAGCCAGCGGCGAGGGCTCCCGACGTGGACTCGCTGGGCTTCCAGGCCATGGACCGCAACGTGCCGGGGCTGTCCCACGTCATCCTGCAGAAGCTCAACATGAAGAGCTACGAGGACTACAAGTGAGTGAGCACCCATGGGTGCCAGTTCCCCACCCCCTCCCCCGGGCAGTGCATCCCGTGTGTCTCCCAGCAGCTGGAGCAGCTCCCATGGCTCATCTCACCCTCCCGGCTCAGCCCACGGGGAGCCCATGGGCTCCTGGGTGGACCCCTCCAGAGTGCCTGGCTCCCCGTCCCCACCCAGGCCAGGATGCTCCTGGCTGCAGCTAAAAATCTTGGCAGCCTCAGAGGCAGGACATCAGCCCCACCGTTGTGGCAGTGGGCTGGATTCTGCTCACCCTTTGGCGTCTGCAGGTCTGCCATGGATGGCAGGAAGAGAGGCAGCGATTTCGGCATCCGGACATATTTTGACATGTTCCAGAAGATGGAGGACACCTTCAAGTTTTGTGTCGAGTGCAAGAAGCTCCCCGATGCCCTGCCGGACCCCAAAAGCCTCCGGCGTTGCAAGAGGTATGGTGGGGAGATGGTCTGATGGCACAGGGATGGATCCATCCCTTGCTTCCAGCCTGGTGGCTGGGGTGAAGTGAGGGTTGTCTGACCCCAGTGCCCAGCTCCAGCCTCCAAAACAGGGACACAGCCCTAAGAGGGGGTGGCAAGGAGCCAGGCTCAGTGGGCTGGTTTGTGCCCCCCCTCCATGGCTGGGCATGCTGCCTGTCTGCCCAGGTGCCAAAATGTGTACTACTGCGGTGTGGCATGCCAGCGTGCCAACTGGCCGCTGCACAAGAAGTTCTGCAAGAAGCTGAAGCTGGTGGCTCTGGATCGGCTGGTGGAGTGGCTCGTCTTCACAGGTGGGGCATGTGTCCCCCCAGGCCTGCTTGAGCCCCATCCCAGGCTGCTCAGGTCCCGTGGTGGGATGTAATGTCCCTTCTCCAGCCCCACTCCCACAGCACAGGTGGGACAAGCAGCCTGAGCTGTGGCACCACCACTGCACCCTCCAACCTCCTCCTGACTCCCCAGGAGACATCCCATTTCCCACGGACACCTGGACAAAACCTGCCCGGGACGTGAAGGGCTGGGAGGACTGGTTCTCCATGCAGGAGCAGCTGGAGGAGAAGCTGGGTGCCATCGTGGCAGGGCGGTACATGACCCTGCTCTGGGCCAACGCCGGGAAGCCCCGGCCGGAGGATGCAGAGCTGCGGGAATCCATCCGGCGGCTGGTCACCGACTTCCACTCGCGGCCGCTCACCATCGGCCTGGGACTGCGGCTGTTCGGCATCGACCCTCTCACCAGGCCCCTCACTGTGCACGTGGTGGGGGCTTCCCACGTGGAGACCCTCAACACGCGGCTGACAGACTACGACGAGCTCACACGGATGTTCCCGGGGCACCAGGGTGTGGAGATGGTGATGGTGGGGGTGGACGTGGTGGACGGACCCATCATGAGGCCACCGCTGACCACGTTGGCACCCCGAGGGAGGGTCTATCTCAGCAGCTACAAAGGGCTCTACCACGACTTCTGGGAAAGCCACGTGGAGACCAAGCTGGCTGCCCGTCCTGACCTGGTGGTGGGCTTTCACCCAGGTAAGTGCCTGTGCCATGGAGGGGTTAGACCCTCACACCCCACTGCTGGGATGGGGACATCCCCACAGGGCACATGGAATGCACTCCTGAGGGACTGCCCTGAGCGCCATGGCAGCACCTGGGGCTGAGCCTGCAGGTGGCTTGGGACGTGCCCAGGGCTTTGCACCAAGGCACAACGGGCAGCTGGGGGGACTCCCTGGGACATGCCTGCCTCATCTCCCCACCAGGCGCTCTGTCCTGCCTGTGTCACCCACCTGCAGGTGAAACAGATCCTTCCCCTCAGGTCTCGGTGCTGTGGCTTAGCCCAGGACCCAGAGTTTGGGGTGCCCCACATGCTGGGGGGGAGCCAGACCCCACCTTGCTTAGGGCTGCCAAACTTACCGCATACTCTGGGATGTCCAGCACAGAGTGGGTGCAGTTGGAGCTGGCTTTTCCCGGGGCCAGGGTGGGAAGGGAAAGAGGTGGAACCTTCAGGGCTGTGTCCCCACAGGTTTCCATGCCTGCCCAGACCTGCTAGCGGGCTGGCTGCCCACCCTGCTGCTGCTGCGGGACTATCGCCTGCCCGTGCTCTTCACCGTGTACAGGTGAGCACGGCCCCGCCACCCCGGTGAGCCGGCACAGACACCCAGTGATGGTGCCTGTCCTCTCTTCTGGCAGTGAGCAGGAGCTGAAGGCCTCCCTGCAGATCCTCGTGGAGCTCGAGACGCATGTCGTGGGCTACGCCAGCAACCCTTTTGCCTCACTGCGGCCCGAGCAGGTCTACTCCAGCCCCAACAAGGCGCCTGTCTACTGCAGCTCCCACTACATCGCCCTGCTGGGAGCAGAGGCTGGGCTGGGGGCCGAGGAACTGGAGGATGATGATGGCTGGCAGGGAGGAGAGCCCAGTGGTTCTGCTGTGGCTGGGGGCATTGCCCCAGGGCTGGGCTGATTCCTGCCTGCACTGACCACCTGACCCCCAGAGCCTCACCATCCCATCCAGGACCCCATTTCCCCATCCTGGGATCAGTGATCCAGATGCCCCTCACTGCACACATGCAGGGCTGGGGGATGCAGCACCCCAGCACAGGCATGGCACCCTTCCACAGCACCAAATAAATCACTACCAGCAACCAGCTGCCGTGTCTCGAGCTTTATTTCCAAAAAGGCCTTTGTTTTCCTAAAGAAAACGAGGGGCTCAGCCCACCCCAGCCCCCCTCGAGCAGCCACGGCCTCTGGAGGGACAGCAAAGGGGACCCCGACTGTGGGACCAGCTGTGCACGGGGCTGTGCAGCCCCTGGGGGTCCTGTGGGGAGCCCCAGCCCAGCGCGCAGCTGTCACTGTCACTGTCACCCTCACTGTGCCCCCACGCTGGTGCCTACCCTGCAGGGCACTGCTCCAGCCTGGCCACGACAAGCGGGCACCAGCTGGC
Organism: Aphelocoma coerulescens; assembly: GCF_041296385.1. NCBI lineage: Eukaryota > Metazoa > Chordata > Aves > Passeriformes > Corvidae > Aphelocoma > Aphelocoma coerulescens. The sequence goes on from NC_091028.1 coordinate 2,318,458, forward strand.
ACCTCCCCACTGCTCGCCAGCCTCGGTGGCCCTTGCGGACACCGGGGCAGGTGGAGTCGAGGGAAGCAGCTCCTGCGGTATCACCCGACGCTGCCGGGGACCCGCGCTGGCCTGGCGTCCCCTCCCGGTGCAGCCAGCGGGACTGGCACGGCAGTGGTGGCACCGACCCGTGGGGGCACCCACGGTGGCTCGGGGAGGCCAGCGCACCCCAGGGCTGCCAGCGCCCTGACAGCGGGTGCGGGTCCCTCCCTGGGCTCTGCGCCCGTCGGCGGGGCCGGGGTGGGCGGCGGAGCTGGCACAGTCCAGCACGGAGCGGCACCGCCGGCCTCACTCGGCGCCAGCGCGTTCCCGCAGCGCGGGCAGCGTCAGGGTCTCCGGCGCCGACTTCTTCCGCGGGCGAGTCTTGGGGGGAGCCAGGAACTCGGGGGCCTCGTCGCTGAGGGGGGTGGAGGGGGCGCTGGCAGGGGCCGAGTGCGTGGCCGTGGGCTGCCCCACCTCGCTGACCGAGATGGCCGGTGCCACCAGGCCGATGAGCTCGTTGGTGGCCTCCTGCGTCTCCTGCTCGTAGCGCCGCACCTCCTCCATCGTCATCCCTGCCGAGCACAGCCGGGCTTGGGGCCGCTCGGCACCGCCGCGTCCGGCACCCCCTCATCCCGGGGCAGCCTGCGCCCCGCACCCCGGCTCCCCACCGAGCTGGGGGACAGGAAGGGGACAGGGACTGGGGACAGGGGGACGGGCAGGGAAGGGGATGCTGGGCAGCACAGCCAGCTCCCCAACTCCAGCACCAGCCCAGCCAGCAGAGGGGAAGGGATGGATAGGCAGCGCAGGCAGCGCAGGCAGGGGACACGCGGGGAGGGCAGCTGGGAGGGGGGACCCTCCGCCGCGGGGTGCAGGGGGGGCACAAGCCCCCCTGCCTGCACCCACCCCCAGGCAGCAAGGCGGGGTCCGGGGTGTCCGTCCCCGGCAGGCAGAGGGGCTTAGGGGTGCTGGTTCCCCAGCTTTTGGTTTGTGGCCACTTGCATCTGAGTCTCGAAGGCCCGGACCTCTTCCAGGGACATGTCTGGAAGGCAGAGAGCCGCTCACCGGGGTGGCCTGGCACCCGCCGCCAGCTGTCACCAAACCCGGGGGTCCCGTCCCCGTGCCCGCATGTGGCAGCCGCCTGCAGCGCGTGTCCCTGCCAGAATGGGGGTGCAGGCAGCACAGACAGGGTGCTGGGACCCCTGTCCCCGTCCTCCCCGAGGGCTGCAGGGGAGCGGGCAGCGTGCGGGGGTGCAGGCAGGGGTGAGCAGGCAGCACAGGCAGAGCAGGCAGCAGCGCAGGCGGAGGAAGAGCAGGAGCTGTGGTGGGGTTAGTGGCATCAGCAGTTAGACCTGCAGCCCCCTCCCTCCATGGGCACCGTGTGCCCCCCTCCCCACAGCGCCGGGTGACCCCACGGACTCACCGCACCACTCGTCCACCCAGGCAAAAGCCTGCCGGTGCCCGATCAGCAGGATGTCCCGGATCACCTGCAACACCACGGGGGTCAGCACCCTGTCACTGCCCCCCCAGTGCCCCCCAGACTCCCTTGGGCCCCTCTCACCTTGTGCACAAACTGCTCCACCCGCGTCTGCAGCCCCCACACCTCGAACTTGACGCTCACCAGTTTGTAGGAGCACATGATGGGCTTGGTGTGCTGGCGCCAGCCCTCCCGCAGCGGCCCCCGGCCCGTCTTGGCCGAGCTGAAGAAACGGGGGTCCTGGGGGGATGGGGAGGAGTAAGATCATGAATCCACCCCCCTGGGACAGGAGACAAGGGTGGCCTCAGGGAGCTCCCTCGTCCCCAGCCGTGGTACCTCCAGGCTGCGGTAGTAGCGCTCAGGGATCTCGTCGAAGGCGATGTCCAGGAAAGAGACCTCGTGGTCGCCCAGGATTTTGTCACTGTGGAAGATCTGAGGAGGGGAGGGAGGGTGAGTGACATGGGGCATGAGTGGTGAAGTGATGAGCTTGCCAGGTCTCAGCTACGGTGCACACTCACATTCTCACTGTCCCCACAGTTGTCCTCGTACTTGGTCTCGATGTAGATGGAGAACTTGGGCAGGAAGGAGCACTGCAGGGAGTGGCTGTCAGCTGGTCCCCGAGGGACGCCCATCCCGAGGGACGCCACTCCCAGGGATGCCCACCCCGAGGGACACCCCACCCCCAAGGATGCCCATCCTCAAAAGAAGTGCAGTCCGGGGACACTGATCCTGAGGGACACCCCCCCAAAGGACACCCAGCCCTGAGGGACACCCACCTCCAAGGATGGTCATCCTCAAGGACCACCCACCCAGCCACAATGACACCCTCTCCAGGGAATCCCATCCCCGAGGGAATCTGAGCCCCACAGGACACCCACCCTGAGGGATGCCCAGCCCGAAGGACACCCACCCAAGGGCTACCTGCCACGGTGACACCCACCCTGAGTGATGCCCACCCTGAGGGACACCCACCCCTAAAGGATGCCTGTCCCAAAGGACACCCACCCCCAAAAATGCCCCCCCAGCTCCCCCTCCCCAGCCAGCTGCTGGAGAAGGGGACAGGTCATTCCATGCCACCTCCTTACCGTGTACTCTGCAGGGACACCACGGCACATCACAGGGTGGCATCGCCAGGCGGCATCACGGGGGGGAGAGAGGGAGTGGTGAGACCGGGGACAGCTCCCTGCAGCCCCCCCACCACTGGGCAGGGACAGGGTGCCCGGGGGTGCCCGTCCCACGCCCTGCCCGGGGCTCACCCGTGATGGTGTAGGGGTAGTAGTTCCAGGCCCTCTCGGTGATGTAGAAGATGCGGGGGGTCACCGCCCGTGCCCAACTTGGCAGTTTGCTGTGGGCACCACGGCAGGGCACCCCCTCAGGACAGGACGTGGCTGGTGCCACCCATCCATGCGCCGCCAAACACAGCCTGGCTCTGGGACCCCCATTCCCACCCCAGGAACCCCACCTGCTACCTAGGACCCTCACCTCCACCCCAGGATGCCCCCAGGGATCCTCATCTGCACCTCAGCATCTTCATCCCAGCACCTCTCCCAGTAACCGCTGCCACCTCCCCAGCACCTGCATCTACACTCCAACACTGTCATCTGCACCTCAGGACACCCCCAGGGACCCCTGTCACCTCTGCAGGACCCTCACCTCTGCCCCAGCTCCCAACCATGCACCCTCACCTCCACTCCAGGATGCCTCCAGGGACCCTCCTCACCTGCACCTCAGAACACCCTCAGGGACCCCTGTTGCCTCCCCAGGACCCTCCCCAGTGCCCCAACATTCCCCCACCAGAGGCCCCTTCCACCTCCCCAGCACCTTCATCTGCATGTCAGGACCACCCCAGGATCTGTGCCAGCTCCCCATCTCCACCCCAGTGCCCCCATCCTCTCCTCAGGTTCCCCACCTCCTCTCCAGACACCCTTACCCCCCTCTCCTCCCCAACAAACCCCCACCCTCCTTCCTGGACCACCACCCCTTCCCCAGGACCCCTCCACCTCCCCAGGGCCGAGGCCCCAGGGTGCTCCCATTCCCCCCCAGCACCCCGGCAGGATCAGGCCCCCTGGGGAATCGGGAGGTGGGTTTTGATTAATTTTCAGGCGTTATAAATAAATTTCAGGCGAGAGGGGAATCGTGAGCGCTGCAGCTAAAAATAACCCGTCTCACACCAGCAGCTCCTGGTGGGGAGCAGCCGTGTCCGCAGACAGCTGAGGGGACATGGGGACATGGGGACAGTGGTGCTGGGGGCCAGCGACTTCCCCACAGTGACACCCCCAGGGCCAGGGCATTGCTGAGCCCCCCGATCAGGCACCCACTGGCACCCGGAGGTGTGTGCCCACCAGAGAGAGGTGGGTGCACCCCTGCAAGGTGGATGAGTGTCCCGAGATGGGTGCACCCCATAAGCAGGGGGCAGCCCCCCAGAGAGGGGGTGAACCCCTAAGATGGGTGCACCCTGGGACATAGCTCCCAAAGATGGGTGCAGCCCCTGAAGACAAGTGTGCCCTGGGTGATGGGTGCAGCCCAGAGATGGGTGCAGCCCCCCAAGATCAGTGCAGCCCCCCAAAATCAGAGCACCCCAGAAGATGGGTACACCCTGAGAGATAAGTGCAGCTCCCAAAATTTGATGCAGGCCCCAAAGATGGGTGCACCCCAGCACTTGGGGACCCCAGTGGGAGACACACACAGCCCTTGAAGATGGGTGGGTGCCGGGGAGATGGGTGCAGCCCCCCAAGATCACTGCACCCCAAAGATGGCTACACCCTGACAGGTGCAGCCCCCATAGCTGGGAGCAGCCCCCCAAGATCAGTGCACCCCAGGATTTGGGGGCACCCCTGGGAGATGATGGAGGCAGCCTGGGAAATGACAGGGGTAACCCTGGGAGAGCAGTCACACTGCAGGGTGAGGAGGAGGTTCTCCAGGAATTTTGGAGGAAGAGCTGGGGCCACCCTGATGCCTGCCCATGCCCCCCACCGCAGTGCCCACCCAGCACCCATCACCAGAGCCACAGGCTCACCTGGAGAGGTGGACACGCTTCTCAGTGAACTGGCCGGGGCCGTGGACGGGGTCCTCGTGGGGCTCGTTCTTCACCACCTCCACGCCCTCGCCCTTCTCGCTCTCCTGGTGGCTGTGCTTGCTGATGGTGTAGAGCTGCCCCACGCGGTACTGCAACCACAGCGCCCGCCCTCAGTGCCATCGGCCCCGGTGACCGCCCGGCACAGCCCGGGGGCTGAGCCACGCTGCCGAGAGGGGAAACTGAGGCACGGACCCTGAGCCGTGCAGCGGGCAGGGGGCTCCTGGGGCACCCTGTGTGACCTCCCGTGTCCTTAGGCTGTCCCAACACCCAGGCAAGGGCTGGATCCTGCTCTCCCTGTGCTTTCCCAGCGCCTTGCAGAATGCCTGGAGGTTTTCTGCTCGGCAAACTACCTGGGAGCCAGGGAAAGCTGAGCGTCTGTGATACATATGGATGTGTCTGTGTCATATATGTAACGATAAGGTGTATTTGTGTATTTGGCGATGCAGCTGTGCAATAAGGGTTTGATTGTTCTGCTGAAGATCCCATCCACCACCCCACCCGCCAGCACGATTTTACCACCCCACTCTGCCTAAATTAAAACCTTCCCCAGGTGCCAGCAGGGAGGGATGGCACTGCCCCGGGTGGGCACTGCTGCAGGTCCCCGCTCGCCAAAACGGCCCCGTCGGCACCAGGTGCTCACGAGAGACCTTTGCCCAGGGATGCTGCCAGCTGTCAGCGCTGTTTGCCGATGGCATTCAGGCTCCCTGCCGGAGCAGGGATGGCGCTTGAGCTCCCTGTCATACCACGGGCATCCAAACCCCCGCCGCCCTTCCCCTGCTGGTTCATCCCCTGCTCCTGCTGTGCCCCGGTGCTGCCGGGCTCTGTGCCCCAAGGTCGCCGTGCCCAGGAACGGCATGTCCCCCCACCTGCACCCCAAAGTATGGCTCAGCCCTCGCACGGAACATCCCGAGCCCAGCACGCCCCGGTCCCTGCCGCAAGCCGTGCCACGAGGACACAGCGAAGGGGTCACCGCGTCCCTCTCAGGGCAGGAACCGATCCCCCGGCGCCGCGCTGCTCCGGGTATGAGACCCCCACCCACAGCCCCTCCCTCGCTGCGTCCCCGTCCGTGCCAGCCGCGGCCCCGTGCCCCGCGCTCACCTCCTCGGTGGTGAGCGGCATGCAGATGCGGTACTCCTTGACGAGCATGGTGACACGGGCAGGGTGACACGGGCACGGCGGCCAGCACGGGGGTCAGGCGGAGGCGTCGGCGCTGGCGGGGACACAGCTCATGCTGGGGGGCCGCGGGCAGCGGCAGCGGGGGGGACGCGGCGCTGCCTCCCACGCTCCCATCCCAGCACCCCACGCTCGAGGCAGCCGCCCCGCTCGCGGTGACTTCACGAGCCGTTGCCATGGCAGTGCCGTGAGGTCACCCGTGCGAGGAGCAGCCTGGGTGTACCCAGCTGGGGACACCCCGGCACCCCAAAACCCTCCCGGCGTTAACCCCTTCCCTGCCAGGCGGACGAACGCGTCCTTACGCAGCTGTCTTGGAGCACACGTGCCCCCTCAAAGTAGGGTGCCATCCCTTCGGGGTGCCACATCCCCACCCAACTGTAGTGGCCAGTGAGGCAAGAGGGTTGCAGGGATGTGAGGATGGGGTCAGACCTGCCCGATGCTCCTGGGGACCCACCTCTAGGCACCCACACTCTGTCCTATCCTGAGGAGCTGCTCCCCGGCAGCACAGGATCATGTCTCTGAGGTAGGACACCCTTTCCCTGGGCAGGAGTTGGACCCCCTTCCCCGAGGCTTCCCCCAGCACCTGTCCCAGCCAGCATGCACTCTAGGGCTGCCCCCCAGCACCCACCCCAGCCATGGCACTGCCAGGCTGGCACATTCCCTTCCCTGTCCAGCCAGGGCTGGGGATGCTCAGAGTGAGTAACAGGACAGCTCAGGGGGCTCCTGAACGTGGCCCCCAGCCCCACAGAGAAGGAAGGGGACGTTGGCCCTCCTGAAAGTCACCCTGGATGGGGGATCAGGCCTTGGAAGGGGCAGACGGGGGCTCACATGGGGCTTTGTCTGGAGTCAACTTGTCCAGCTGGGGACACAGGGACATCCTTGGGGGTACAGGGTCATAGCGGGACACAAGGGCATCTTTGGGGGCACCGGGGGACACAGGAATGTCCCTGGGTCCACACAAGCATTTGAGGCTACAGGGGCATCCCTTGGGGGACACAGGGACACCTTGCTGACAGGGCAGAGGGCTGGGTGCTGGTGCCAGGTTGTAGGGACCCCAGTACCGGCGGCGGAGGCAGCCCCGGCGTAGGGGAGGTGACACCCCGGGGACTCACCGGAGCACCGCAGGGCACGGCATTCCCCTCCCCATCCTGGCAGATAAGACCGGCCCTCGCCGGCTGGAAAAGAAGGAGCCCCCCCGGCCGGGCTCAGCCGCCCCTTCCCCACCGCTGTCCGCGGCCACATTCCCTCCGGGCCGAGCCCCGCCGCCCCCCCCGCTGCCCGCACTCACCGGCCCGCGGCGGTGCCCGCTCCCACCGCCGCCGCCGCCGCCGCCGCCGTGCCCCGGCCGTCCCGGGCCGTGCGCAGGAGCGAGCCGCCCCCCGCACCGCCTCCCGCGCCGCGGCACACCGACCCCTAGGGGGAGGAATGCACCGGCACCGCACCGGCACCGCACCGGCACCGCACCGGCACCGTACCTCGCCTGGACCGGCACGACATCGTACCGGCACCGCACCGCACCGCACCTGGACTGGTACCGCACTGCACCGGCACCGCACTTGGACCGGCACAGCACCACACCGGCACCGCACCTGGACTGGTACCGCACCTGGACTGGTACCGCACCGGCACCGCACCGGCACCGCACCGCACCTGGACCGGCATCTCACCGCAAGGACAGTGACACCGGCACCACGGCACCGAGAGACCCTCCAGCGCCAGGGCTCCTCTGGCACGGCACAGACTGGCACTGGGGCACCCCCGGCACGGCACGGCACGGCAGCAGGGCTTCCCGTACCCACCAGGTCCCAGGTCCTCCCAGCGACCCCCAGCACCCGCTGTGTGCCCCAGGTGGGAGATGCCCTGATGGGGCTCCTGGGCTGCGCTCCCCCTGGCAATCCCCAAACCTCCTCCAGCCACTCACCTGCACCCCGCTGCCAGCCCAGCCCCTGTTCCCCCAGCCTCACCACACCCCACGTGCTGGCACTGCCCACGTGCCATCCACAGCCATACATTACCAGCACAGCTCATCACCAGTGACACCTCTGTCACTCCCCGTGCCTCCCGTCCTCCTTCCTCCGCTCATTTCCATCATCCTGGGCACCCGTCAGTACCCAGTGCTCAGGTGCTGCACTGGGCTATGCCTCACCACTGCCATTTTCCTGTTATTTCCTCCCAAAATTCTGCCATTCCCTCCAGCCCCGCTGCCTGGGGTGCAGGGGAGTAGCCCATCGGTGCCACCATGATGGCCACTGTGGGGACAGGGATCGGGCAGAGGGGACTCCCACCAGGCCACCCTGTGGTGTTGCCATCACTGGTGGTGCTGGGACCCAGCACTGCAGTGGTCCTGGCACTGGCCATGGAAGTCCCACCTGCCCAGGCACTGGGGCACCCGTGGGCTCTTTTGTGGTCGCCAGTCTGTGCCATCTCCTACTGGTGGGAACCCCTCTTTGTGTCACCCTGTGAGCCCCAGGGCAGCAGTGATGGGCCCTGACATGGCCCCGGCAGCCCTGAGGCAGCAGGGACAGCCCGAGGTTGTGGCCAGGACAAGCAGTGGCCTAAGGAGCAGCGTGGGGACAGTGGCCCCAAAACCTGCCAGGGTGCCCCACGGGTACCCATCCCACATCCGGGAGCGCAGTGCCAGGAGCTCTGCCCGCAGGCACACCTTCCCCTGCCTTCTTCCCACATACCAGCCTGTGGTGTCACTGTCCCCCGGTGCCGTGTGTCAGCACCCCCAGCTCTGGTGGCTCTGGGTGGCAGCCACCCCCCGTCCCCGTCCCCATTTTCCCCCAGGGAGGGGACAGCACAGCAGCCCCCAAACGGGAATTCTGGCCTATGTGGCTGGGACCAAACCCAGCAGGGCTCCTACTGGGGTGACTGTGATGGTGACAAGGACCCGGCCATGCTGGTGACAAGTACCTGGTGGGCTCTCAGCCCCCCCAACAGCTGCATTCCTCCTGAACCTGTTTGGCAGGGCCCCGTGCAGGTGCCAAGGAAAAGGCATCCGGGTTGGGCTTTTCCTGGTCATGCCCTACTTCACTCCAGTGCCGAGTCAACAAGGAGGAGAAAGGATTTGCTGGAGCCTGGTGCCCCCATAGCGCTGCTGGTGCCCCCCAAAGTCACCCGTGGCTCCCAGTGCCGATGGTGCCCCCCAGTTTCTCACCCCCCAGCAAGGATCCTGCAGAAGATTGAGAAGGGGAAGAAAGAGGAGGCAGAAACAAGTGAAAAATGACCCAATTTAATCCCAAATCCTCTCAAGCTCTGGGGTTTCAGGAGCCCCTCGTGGCCTCTGCAGCCCCTCTGTCAGTGCAGCCCCTGGGGCCCCGGGCTGAGCCCACCCCTGGGAGCACCCCCTGGCTCTCTGCTCCGGCACGGGAACGAGGAGCTTTCCAAGGCATCTGGCCTCTTCCTCAGCTCCGCCAGCAGCCCTGCACTGACACCGGCACCCAGCCGTGTCCCACCACCCCGAGCCCCGCCCCGAGCCCTTAGGGAGGTGCCCTGACAAAGACCATCCTGGTGGAGTAGATCAGGTCCACCAAGTAGGCGATGAGGTTGAAGATGGTGAGGAAGGTGACCCCCAGGTGCTTGTTCCACCAGCATTTGCTGTTGCAGGGGTCGGGGCGGCTGTGTCCCCTGAAGTTGTAGAGGGGCCAGAGGATGGTGGTGGTGAGGTACATCAGCAGGGCCAGGAAGTTGTACCCCACCAGCATCTTCTCCAGCGGGCAGGGAATGTAGGTGAGGCAGCGGCCAATGGTGAAGATGATGATGAGGAGGGTGATGATGAAGCAGATGGAGTAGACAGCCACGCACCACACCAGGCCAGGTTCCCCACTGTATTTATCCAGTAAGGAGAAGATCAGGCAAGCCACGTAGGCTTCAAAGACCTTGAGGAGCCCAGGCACGGTGGAGAGGAAGCTGCTGATGTCCCCTGGCTTGGCACGGGTCAGTGCCACCTCGACGGCGTAGGCGAGGAAGCAGAGGCAGGAGGCGGTGGTGGCCACGGCCTGCCGGGCACACTGGTTGCTGCTGCAGGGGCCGGTGATGAAGGTGACAGGGAAGATCACCGAGGAGGTGAAGACCATCAGAGCCGCCAGCATGGAGAAAGCTGAGGTGAAGTCGTCCCAGGAGAGCGGCAGCAGGGGGTAGAGCTCCAGCAGCTCCAGCAGCAGCACCAGCAGCGTCACAGTGAAGCAGAAGCACCACGTGAACATGCACCACGTCCCGTAGGGACTCTCAAACTGCCCGGTGGAGGCCACCAAGCTGAAGGTGAGGCAGGACAGCACGACGGCAAAGAGCCGGGCGATGCCCACCCAGGAGGTCACGGCGCGGAGGTTCACCGTGGCCACGGCCATGCTCCGGCCGCTCTGTGCCCGCGCCGTGCTGGGCAGTGGGTGCTGCCCGCAGCCGCTCTTATCTGGGTGCTGGGGAAGAGGAGTGGGGCGCAGGGCAAGGAGCCGCCAGCCCCCCCGAGCCGCCCGTGCTGAGGACCCTCGGCTCTGCTGCCGCTGCCACCACGCCGGGTGGCTGCTGGGGCTGGCGGCCACGGAGCGGGTGGATCATTAACGAGGGGCTGGGCAAAGGGCGGTGACGCCGAGCGCTGCGGTGGGGCCGGGGCGGGCAGGAAGCCACCATGTGCCACCGTCCTGGCGGCGAGCCGCAGCCCTGCCCACGGCAGGAGGCACAAAGGAGCCTTTCAAGCACCCCTGGAGTACCAGAGAGGCCAACCTGACACCTTGGCAGGTGCCAGGGCTTGGCAGCCAGCAGGGCAGCACCCACTGGGTGCCCCTGAGGGGTTTAGGGGCTGCACCCAGTGATGGGTGCTCCTGACAGAAGGGTGCCACATCTGGGTGTAGCCCCTTCACACCCTTGCAAGTGACATTCCACACCCCTCCGGCACCTCTGCTCCCCTCCCAGCACCTCCACCACCTGATAAGCGGCTCAAAGTCCAGCTGTGCCAGCTGCCATCACCGGGCAGGGTGGGTGAGGTGACCATGGGAAGGGCATCTGCACCCTGGTCACACCCCACAGGCAGCACCTCCACTTCCCCAGGGTTCCTGGGGGGGCCCCCAGCAGCCAGAGCAGCACAGGAGGGTGGTGGCACATCAAAAGTGGGGAGTCCAGCAGGAGGGTGAAGGTTGAAGGCTCTGGATTAACCTTTAATGTCACACAGGGTCCAGGGGTCTGTGCCTATGGCAGAGCTTGGGGATGAGGGACCCATGTCAGGGCAGCTGGGCACTCTTGGGGGGAGCTCCTCACCCCAGGTAGGTTCCTGGCACAGCCATGGTGGGCAGGGGTGGGCACTGCCACGGGGTCCAGTGGTGGCTCTGGGGGGCTCAAGGTGGCTCAGAGGTGGCTACTGGCCTCGCCCTTGGCGGGCAGCCCATTGAGGGGGCTCGGCCCCGGCCGGTTGCTCTCGTTCAGCCGCCGCACGCGGTAACTCTCGTAGTGGACGTTGTGGGTGATGTCCTTCAGGTCCTGCAGGTGTGACCTGCCCGGGGTGGCAGGGGGAGGAAGGGCATCATGTCACTGTCCCACTCACGCTGCTGTCACCCCGTGGGGTTCCAGCACTCCCTACCCTGTCCCCCGCTCACCGGATCAGCAGGTCCCGCAGGAGGGGGAACTCGCAGTGTGCCGGGTTCTCCACTGCAAAGCAAGGCAGAGGGGCAGGGTGGGCAGGAGGGCTCAGTGGTGCTGGGATGCTCGGGCAGCGCATCCTGGCACGCTCCGGGTACCACCGGCGCACTGGCACAGCTCCGTGCCACACGCTGTGGCTCGGCACCCACCCAGGCAGGGACACCCGTGGGTGCTGCTCCCCGTGCCTGCCGAGGGCCGGGGGTGTGAGGGGCTCTGCTCACCTTCAATGATGCCCCACTTGGTCTTGCGGCCCAGCACCCGTTTGCCGTTCACCTGGTGCTCCTGGTCTGCCCCCACCACGGCGAAGGGGATCTTCTCCTGCCAGCACAGAGGCTCTGCTCGCCCCAGGTGCTGCTCCCCCAGGGTCCCCAGGGTCCCTGTCCCCCACCCTGCTCCCCAGGGGCCGGCCCCCTCCATCCCAGCATCCTGGCACTCACACGAATCCTGTCGTTCAGTGCCCTGTCTTCGGGGTCCTGGTCGAAGTCCTCCTGCGGGTACACGCTGATGGCGTGGGTCTTCAGGTCCTCCTGGATCTGCGGGATACAGGGCTTGAGCCGGGGCCGGGGGGGAACATGGGGCACCCCGGGGACCCCCCTGGGAGCTGTCCTCACCCGCTGCTTGAACTCTGCCCGTTCCTCCAGGGTGAGCGTGTCAGCTTTGGCGATCACCGGCACCACGTTGACGATCTTGCTGAGCCGCTGCATGAACTCCAGGTCCAGCGGGCGCAGCCTGACAAGGACCAACATCACCCCAGGGTGTCCCCACCTCTGTCACTGTGGGGTAACCCCACCACTCTGAGGTGACCCCAGCACTATCACCCTGAGGTGACCTTCCCCACTACCACCCCAGGGTGACGCCCTATCACTGTCACCCTGGGGTGACCCCACCGTCATCATCCCAGGGTGACACAACCACCCCATAGTGACCACCCCATACTGTCATCATGGGATGACCACACCACTACCACCACTCCAGAGTCACCCCACGGTGACCCCACCACCACCATCATGACAAAACCACCCCATAATGAGCCCACCACCTATGGGTGCTGTGAGTGGGGACTCACCAGTGACCTGTGGGGGGGACAAAGTAGACACATCCATGGACCCGAGTGTCTGGGATCTTCCTCTTGCGGGTGATGAGGATCTCCTCCCGCAGGTACCTCTCGTACTGCTCGTTGATGTATTTCATGATGGGGTCCCAGCTGAGGATGAGGAGTTGAGGGACAGCACCTGAGCTCAACCCCTACCCCAAACTGCCACCCACCGAGCCGGGCTCCTGCACCCCCTTGTGTCCTACCAGTTCTCATTGTTGATCTGGTCCCCGAACCCTGGTGTGTCAGTCACCGTCAGCTTCATCTTCACCCCCTTCTCTTCGATGACTGTGGGGCAGAGAGGTGGCTCAGGGGGGATGAAGCATTGGGGAGAAGCAGGGACCAGGCATGGGGGATGTTTTGAGGCTGTGAACGTGGCTTCAGACCCCCACCCCAGCCCCCTGCTTCTCCCAAGGGCTGGTGGGACACGACCCCATAGTGGTGACCTTACCGTGGGTGATGGACTGGAGCTGCACTGTTTTGGGAATACGTTCCTCCTGGCCAGGCTGTGACGATTTGCGGCTCACCTTGGACTTGAAGAGGGTGTTCACCATCGTGGACTTCCCCAGCCCGCTCTGCCCTGAGGGAACACCAGCAGCTCTGGTTTGTCCCCCAGGGCAGTAACATCTTGATATCCACTTGGGAGCAACCCAGAGGTTGGGATAACTCTGGTTTATACCCAAATATATGTCTTCCCCCAAGCAACAACCCCTTGGTATCCACTTGGGAGCATCTCAGAGGTTGGGATAATCCATTTTATCCCAGGAATAAATTTGTTTCCCAAGGCCATAACTCCTGGTACACATCTGGGAGCATCCCAGAGATTGGGCTAGTCCTGTTTATTTCCCAAATTTATTCCCCAAGGTGACAGCCCCTCAATATCCATTTGGGAGCCTCCCAGAGGTTGGGATGACCTCACCCATCAGCATCACCATGTTATGGGGTACGGGATATTGTTCCTTTTCAATTGTTTGCTACTTAAATCAGTTAAAATCACTTAAATTTCCTTAAAATCCCTTAAAAGCATGATTTCCCCAGGCATGGCGGAATCAGAGCCAGTATTCCCACCACAACCAGGAGCAACCCCCATGCCCGGCGCTCACCCACAACCATGATGTTGAACTCAAAGCCTGTCTTCATGGTTTTGATTTTCATCTGGTCGAGCACAGCTTCGATTCCCACGTATCCAAAGAGCTGGCAACCCACGGGGCCGGGCGCCACGGAGAGGGGCACCGCCTCCTCCTCCTCCTCCTCCGGCACGGCCGGCGGCTCCATGCTGCGCTCCTCGGGCTCCAGGCTGCTCCCTGCACCGCGGGGTGGGCAAAGGCGGTGAGCCTGGACCCCTCGGTGCCCACCCCTCGGTGCCCACCCCTCGGTGCCCACCCCTCGGTGCCCACCCCTGCGCCGGCAGCGTTGCCCCAGCAGCGGCCGTGCCGGCGGGCACGCAGCCCCGGCACATTCCTGGGAGCCGGTGAGGCTCGGCATGGCAACACGGGCACGCCACCCCCCCGCCACGCCGAAGGGTCCGGGGAGGTGCCAGAGGCATCTTTGGGGTGGTCGTGCCAGCGGATCCCACGGTGCCGCCGGTTGCTGGGCGATCGTCGGGCACCGCGGCCACGGCCAGCGCCCTTTGCCCAGCCCACGCGGTCACCCACGCCAGGCCACCTCCTGCAGCACCGCTCCGGCCCCCGCACACGCGGGGGGCTCCGGCCCCAGGGCAGGACGTGCCACCCCACACTGTACCCACATTGTACCCGGGCATTGGGCACTGCCGAGCGAGGGGCTCCGGGGGTGTCGGGGGTGCAGCGCAATCACCGGCACAACCCCGAGCCCCAAGGGACACGCGGGGTTTGCGCGGGGGACCGTGCCTGGAGCGTGTCCCAGCCCGGGGGCCACCGGAGCCCTGTGCCCGCCCCCCCTTTGTGCGGCAGCCCCAAATCCCTTTCCTCCTCCTCCTGCTGCTGCTTCCCAGCACGGCCATTGTTCAGCTCCTACCTCGGCGCCGCGGTGCCCTCGCTCAGCACCCGCTACGGGCGGGGGGGTGCCCTGGGCGCCATCCGCACCCCCATCCCCGGCGGCGCCGCGGCCCGGCCCCTTCCCTCCGCCGGCTCCCGGCTGGCACCAACCCGGCTCCGCCGAGGCTGCCGCTCCCACGCATGACCAGCATGGCAATATCCCGCCCCCCGCAGCCCCCTCCCCACCACAGCCAAGCCCCCGCTCCCGGTTTGCCGGTTGATTGGTGGGCGGGGAAGGCTGTGCCCACCCGGCTGTGCCCACCCAGCACATGGCGCTGCTCGGCCTCCCAGCCAGGACAGCACGGATGGGGACCCCTCCCATGGCACAGGGACACCCTCACTTCGGCCCCCATCACCCCCGTGGGTGGCTGAGGTGGCACTGAATGGGAGTGGGAGTGCTTGGCTGTGGGTACAATCCCCACTGGCACCCACGGGCTTCCTGGCACCGGGGACCACCCTTCACTGTGCCCCCCCCCCTCCCCGCGCCCCCCAGCAGCACCTGTGCCCAGCCCCGGCACGGCGGGGTGGGACAAGGGGTGGTGGCCCTGCCACTCGCCCCACTGCCGCAGTGCCCCACGGCGCTTGCGTCCCCCCACGCCGCAGCCTCCCCCGTATGTGCCAGCCGGCGCTTGGCACCGGCGAGGCTGGAGCGGCAGCTTGCGATGGCCCAGGCTGTCAGGGACCTGCTGAGACCATGTCCGTGTGCCACGCAGCCGGGGGACAAGGGGCATGTGGGCAGGGGCCAGCGTGAGCCAGCACGGGGTACCAGGAGGCGATGGAGATGAACACCCCCCATTGCCATGGCAACGGCATCCCGGCGTGGGAGCCACCCAGCACCCTGTGCCCAGTGGGTGCCAGAGTGGTGGCAGGGCTGGGGACAGCAGTGTCGCGTGTCCCAGCTCCCCCTGCGCCCCCGTGGGTCGGGATGTTCCTCGGAAGTGGTGAAACAGCCGCGGATTTCCTGGTGACAGTGGTGACACCCGGCTGGGAGGGCTGGGGGAAGGCAGGATGCCCACTCCGGCCGGGATCCACCCACCCAGCACCGCCCGTGCCCACAGGGTGTTCCACAGGCTGGCAGGGACGTGGGATGGGAGGTCCCCATCAGGAAGGGGACCCCAAAAGCTATTGCAACCCTGCCCCCCGGGGGACATCAGCCCCCTGTACCCCCACCCTGGCCCCCCTTCCCAGTCCCTGCCATCCTTGGCTGTTGCCAGGACAGCTCCAGAACCAAGTGATGCAGCCACTGGAGCCATCCAGAGTGGCTGGACACTGCAGGGTGGCTGGACACTGCAGGGTGGCTGGACACTGCAGGCAGGGAGCAGGCAGGGTTTGCTCCTTGCCACCCCCCAGCTCCCCGGGGTGGTCCCCAGGGTGCAGCCCCCGAGCAGGGGCTCAGCCACTGCCCTGCGCCGTGCCAGTGGCAGCACCAAGGAGACACCCACAGCCAGAGGGCATGGCCGGGGTGACACCGGGTGCTGCGCCCACGGCTGCCTCCCCCACGGGTCCAGAGCCCCCCGTGTCCCTGCCCTCGCTGCCAAAAAGCCCCAGTGGCAATGGCCAGCAGCCGGGTGGCCACGTGGAAGCTCTTTGGCATCCCCACGGAGCTCCGGGGCAAATGGCTCCTGCAGCCAGACCTGTTCCAGGACTCATCACGGATGCTCTTATTTTCCAGACAGGGACAAGTAATCCCGGGTCCGTGGTCTCCTCCATGGATTTAATTACTGATGTAGGGTTAATTGGCCAGTTCCCCGGGAAGCCTGTAATAAAGCTTCAAGGGTGGAAGGTGCTGGGAGAGGACGAGCTGGGACGGGAGCTCCCTGTCCAGCTGCTCACCATGGCTCTGGACCGAGCGACCGGGCTTGGGATGGGGAGAGCGTGGCTCCGGATCCAGCACAAGGGAGCTGACCCCTCTGGCAAAGGGATGGAGGATTTTGGGGATGCACCCACCAGCCCGGCCACACCATAGCTCTACCGGCCCAGCTGGGCTGACCCAGAAATACCAGTGCCTCTCCCAGTGCCAAACACGACCCAAGGGGACAGTGGTGACAATCCCCGTCTGCAGCCGGACTCGGAGCCAGCCCGTCCGTCTGGCCGTGGCACGGGCGGGAGCCACGGGACGGGGCTGGGGGTGGCTGGGGACCGTCGGTGAGCAGAAGCAGAAGTGAACCATGGAGCAAAACCCTGCACCTGCTGCACTGCTGGGGACAGGGGACAGTCACCCAGCCCCGGTGGCAGCACCCCCTGCCCGCACACCGCCCTGCCCGCTGCCACCTCTCCATCCCTACCTGGGCGAGCCGGCCGGAGCCGGGGCTGCTGCCGCCGAGAGCTGGTCACCGGGGCCAAATGGCTCCTGGGGTGCAAGGCAGAGGGCGGCTGCTGCCCACGGCTCCTCCTCCGCTCCTCCTCCTCGCCCCGGGCCCTGCGTGGGCGATCCGGCGTGGAAGTGAAATGCGGTGGCCGGCGGCTCACTTGGAGCTTCCTCCTATGGGGTGTGGGACCCACCGTGCCTCGGCGCCCTGGGGCCACCCACGGGTGTCAGAGGCTGGGGGCCGGGGTGGCCTCCCGGGAGAGGAAACAGCACGTTCCCACCTCTTCCTGGCAGAGAAACCGCTGTGCCCGAGCAGTGTCTGCCAGCCCCCTGCCAGGCCCGGGCCATCTGCAGGGCAGCCGGTGCCACCCGCTGCCCGCTGGCTCATGTGTCCCCCCAGCCTGGGCACGCTGCGCTTGGCTGCCGGCCACCAACACGGCTCTGTCCTGAGCACCGTCCCCTCATCACCCTGGCTCCATCCCGAGCGCCGTGTCCCCATTTCCCCATCTCCCCGGCTTGCTCTTGAGCACCGTGTCCCTGCCACAGCCCTGAGCACTGTCCCTTGTCTCCCTGTGACCCTGGCTTGGCCCCAAGCACCGTGTCCCCATGACCCCAGCTCAGCCCTGAGCACAAGTGCATCACCGCAGCTCGGTCCTGAGCACCGTGTCCCTGTCATCTCACCTCAGCCCTGAGTACTTTCCCTTTGTGTCCCCATCACCCGGCTTGGCCCCAAGTACCGTGTCCTCATGTCCCTGTCACCCTGTCGCAGCCCCAACTGCTGTCCCTTTGTGTCCCCATCACCCCTGACTCAGCCCTGAACACCATATCCCTGTCCCCATCACCTGTCTCAGCCCTGAGCACTGTCCCCCAGTGTCCCCATCACTCTGGCTCAGCCTCAGGCTCTGTTCCCCCGTGTCCTCATGACCCCGGCTCGTCCCCAGCCTCATCCCTCGCCCGGGGAGCCGTGGGCAGCGGGGCAGCCGGGCTGGCTGGACAGCAGGGCCACGAGCATTGCTGGGGGATGATTCACCGCGGCCTGGAGCAGATGTATGGATGCCTTCGCCGCGTCAGTACTTAGGGCCCGGCGACGGCGGCTCCGCGACAGCCCAGCGAGACAGCGAGACGGGCAAAGAGCCCCAAGCATCCAACCAGGGAGCACCGGCGGTGGCAGCCGTCTCCCGGCCACCCCGGCGCCCTCCGGCCCTCCTGGAGCAGCCGCTGGGAAGGGGAACACCGGGGTACCCCCTCCCCGTGCTTGGGGACGGGCATGGGCTTGGCAGTGCCCACCCCGGCACGGTGGGAGCCGAGGGCACGGCCGTGCCGGGGAGCCGGGCATCGCTCCCCGCGGCACTCGGCGCACGCCGAGCACGCCCCGGCGCACCTTGGCCCCCCGCCACCTCCCGCGCCCCACGGGGAGGGAGGAACAGGATCCGTGCCCGTGCCAAGCAAGGAGGGATGAGAGGGGAAGAAAGCGCTGGACGCGGGACAAGATCGCGGCGATAGGCGGCACGCGCGGGGCCCGGCGCGATGGGGCACATGTGTCCCGACCTGTCTGCCCGCGCCGCGAAAAACAATTAGCGCCGGGGCGGTGCGGGCAGCTCGCCAGGCACCCCGGGGACGGGCGGGCCAGGAGCGCTGCCAGCTCCGCGCTCGGCTCCGCGCCTTCGGCCCCCCCACAGCCAACGCGCCCCTGGGCCCCGGCACGGAGGAGCAGCGAGCTGGCGGGGCTCCTTCTGTCCCCAGCGTCACTGTCACTCCACGCTCTCCCCGGCATCAGCTCATGCGGGGTTTTGGCAGCGCTGCGCCCACCAAGGGGGGCCCGATGGAGAGAGGGGACGGGGACAAGAGCGAGTCCTACCGTGCTCTGGCGTCAGCGCTGCGCCGCTGCCGTCCGCGGCCTCGCCGGGAGCCGCTGCCACCACGCAGGGTCCCCGTGGTCCCATCAGCCCCGGCATCCCCAGGGCCGGCACCAGCACCAGGCCCCCGAGGAAGGCGGGCTGGGAGCTCACTTGCACCGTCTGCGGCTGCGACACCAGCCTGAAGGTGGCGGCTTGGGGGGCTGGCAGTGGTGGCAGCCCCTCGGCCCTCCCCGCGGAGGCGGCGGCCGGGGCTGCCTCCCCCTGTCCCCAGGGCTGAGGAGGGGGCCGGTGGGAAGGGATGGGGCTGGCACTGAGGGTGATCCTCCGCTGCGGCCGGGGCACCATGCGGGGGGCTGTGTCCCACCCCCCCGGCCCCTCGGGGAGCGGGGGCAGCCCCGGGGCTGTCTCTGTGCCATCGTACGGGGGCAGGGAGGAGGAGGATGAGGAGGAAGGCTGGTGGGTGCGAGGCTGGGGTGCAGAGCTCTGGGTGCCCCACGGCGTCCCCAAGCCCGGTTCCTCGGCGATGTGCAGGTCCAGCGCTGGCAGAGAGCCGTGGCTGGCGGCGGCCCCGCGGAGGGGATGATCCAGCTCCACCGGGAAGACGCTGCCATGGGACGGGACCTTCTTCAAGCCAGGGCTGGCGGCCGGGGGGCTGCCCGGTGGCTGGGGGGGCCCGGTGGGCGCGGGGCTCTCCAGGCTGGAGGATGAGCTGCGCTGGCTCTCCCCGTCACTGCCCGGCCCCGTGGCGAAGGCCTGGCGGCCCTGGAAGGAGGCGGCGCGGGCGATGCCGGTGCCGGCGGTGCCGTTGGCTCGGCCGGTGGCCAGGCCGGTGGCCAGGCCGGTGGCCAGGCCGGTGGCCAGGCGGGTCCGCAGCACGGGGCTGGGAGCCGGGCTGGGGCCGGGGACGCTGCCCAGGCGGGGCGGGTGGCCGGGCTGCAGTGGCTGGTGGCTCTCGCCGGTGCCTGAGGACAGCGGGGACAGGGGGGAGCCGGGTGCCTCGTCCCCATCTTCTGCCTCAAATGACTTCTTGAGCGCTGGGGACACAGAGAGACACGGTGGCATGAGAGCGGTACCCGATGGCACCCGTCCCCTCCCCAGCCCCATGTGCGTGCCCCCACCACCCAGAGGTGCCCCCTGCTTACTAGCCCGTCCCACCGAGGACCCCAGCCCGGCGCCAGCTCCTCCCCAGCCCCGCGGTGCTGTCCCCGCGGGTTTTATCATTGTTCCCCGGTTTATCTGGCCGGTGCCGCCGGCTCCCCTCGCAGCACACTGCCCGCTTTATTCCCCCTGAAAGGGATCCGGCCGAGTAACCGGATCCCCGCCTGACCCTCTCCCCCTGCATCCATCCAGGCAGCCGCCGGGAAGGATTCCTGCCCTTTCCCGGGCGTTAACCCTGGAGCCCACTGACGGCCGGCGGGACTGTCACAGCCCGTTCTGGTGGCTGCTGCTGAGCCTCCCACGCGGCTTCACGGCAGCCACGAGCCCACGGCACAGCCTCGGGTGCCAACGAGTCTCCCCCGGACCCCCTCGGCTCCCCAGGGGTATCGCAGCACCGGGCTCCGGCGCAAAGCTCCTGCTGGCACCGCCTCCGGGCGCTTGGCAGAGGATGTGGGGACCGTGTCCCCATGGGGGTGACCCCCGTGAAGCCCCCACGGTGCAGCCGCCCCCTCCTTCCTCCCAGCCCCGCACGAGGCTCCCCAGGAGCTCCTGCCGGCTCTGCCCGACGGGCCCCGCGTGGTGCCGGCAGCGGCTCCGCGGCCGCGGGGAGAGCGCGGGGGGCCCAGGTTCCCCCCGGAGCCTTCCTCGCCCCCTCTGCCAAGCGCCGGGCGGCTGCTTTCCCCCGGGGGGCTCCGGGAGGCGGCCCACGCCGCGCCCCTGCATCCCCCCGGGCCGGCACGTGTGCCAGCCGGTCCCGCACCCCACCCGCTGGCACCAGCCCGCCGTCGCCCTCCTCTTCCTCAGCCGCTGAGCCGGGGGCAGCGGGGTGGTGGTGAAGGTCCCTCCCTGTCCCCTCCCCAGATGCCCCCGTGCCCGGGGCAGGGCAGGGGTCAGAGGCCGGGCTGTGGGCGCTGCCAATCACAGCTCTCCCCAGGGCAGGTATTTCTGTGGCCGGTCCAGCCCTGCCCCACCGGGCGGGCTGCCGGGGGCCACGGGGTCACGGGGCCGCCGGCCCCCTCCCCACATCCATGTCTCTGCTTTGGTACCGCCCAAAATGCCTTCTTTTACCCCAAACCTGCCTCTGGACCCTGACCCAGCCTCATCCACACCCCAGATGGTGTCCGGAGTGACGGGCAGGGGGGAGCGGTGAGGGGGGATGCGGGGCAAGATGGGGGTGGCAGGCGGCTGGAGGGTGGCAGAGGGCGAAGGGGGGGTGGCAGGGGGAGAAGGGGGGGTGGCAGGGGGAGAAGGGGGACGTTTGGAGGTGAAGGGGGATTGGCGGGAGGTGAAGGGCGGGGATGTTGAGATGGGGTGGCAGGAGGTTTAGAGGGGTGGCAGAGTGCTTGGGGGGCGGGGGGAGGTAAAGCAGGGGTGACAGGAGGTTTAGGGGTTCAGCGAGGAGTTTAGGGGGATGGCGGGAGGATGTGGGGGTTTGGCGGGGGTTGAGGGGTGTCAGCCGGCAGCGGCGGGGTTAAGATGCCCGGGGTAGGTGCACACATTCCTCCCCGGCGAGGGCAGCAGCAGCCCCGGGGTCGGGTTTCGCCGCCCGCCCCCGGCCCGGCCCCGGCCCCCCCGCAGCCCCCGGTCCGCGGTGGGAGCGCGCACACGCGGGAGCGCGCACAGGAACACCGCGAACACGGGAAAGGGGGGGTCCCACACCTTCCCCCGCTCCCCGCAGCCTTGGTAGCCCCCCTTGCCCACCCCATCCCCGCACCCCCCGAGAACACCCCCGCACTCTCCCGGGCTGAGGGGGAGAGCAGCCCCCCACCATGCCCAGTCCGGGGGAAATCCCCTCTCCCCACACGCTCAGCCCCCCAGAGACGCTCAGCCCAGCAACCCCCCCTCCACGATACTCAGCCCCCGGGGGGCAGCGCAGCCCCCCACGATGCCCGGTCCTGAGGGGTCACCCCGTGTCCCCACCATGCGCACCCCCCCACGATGTGCAGCCCCCGGGGACATTAACACCTCCCCCCCTCGTACCCAGCCGCCCGGGGGGAGCGCAGCCCCTACGACGCTGAGACCTCGGGGAGCCCCCCAGACCCCCCAGGATGCCCAGCTCAGCATCCCCCCCCCCCAGTCCCAGCCCCCCACGATGCTCAGCCCGCCCCAAGGCCCCCAGCCCAGCAGCAGCAAAAGCCCCGGACCGAAACCCAGTGCCCGATGCTCCCCGCTTGGGGGGCAGCCCAGCCCGCCCCCAAAAAGCCCAGCCAGCAGCATCGCCCCCAAAATCAGCCTCCGGGCGGGGGGAGCGCAGCCCCCCACGATGCTCAGCCCCTGGGGGGCCCCCCCGTCCCCCAAGATGCCCAGCCAGCAGCATTCCCCCCCCGGGGGACACCCCCCGTTCCTCCCACGACACCCAGCCCCGAGTGGGGGGGTCCCCGCGGGGGGGTCCCCGGCCCCGGCTGCACCTTCGAAGTCGGAGAGGATCCCGTCCAGGTGCTCCTTGACAGAGAGCCGGGCCATGGCGGGGCGGGGGGGGGCCGGGGCTGCCGCCCACCCGGGACCCCCGCATGGGGAGGGGGCAGCGCCGGGGAAGCGCAGCGGAGCCCACCGAGCCCCGGGACGGGACGGGCCGGCGCCGGCTGCCCTCGGCGGGAGGGGAAGGAGGAGGGGACCGGCCGGGGGAGGGGAGGGGAAGGGGAGGGGAGGGGGAGGTCCTGCCTGCGCCCCCGCCCCGACCCGAGACCCCCCCGCCTCCCCCGGGCCGGCCCCCGCAGCTCCGCCGGCCCCGCCGCGCCCGCCCCATCCCGGGGCCCTGGGATGCTGCAGCCCCCGGCTGGGGGTCCCGGGCAGGCTGGGGGTCCCAGAGAGAGTGGGGGGGAGTTCCTGGCCAGGCTGGGAGGTCCCAGGCAGGCTGGGGGGCCCTGCCAGGCTCTGGTGGCGGGGAGTTTCAAGCACACTCTCCTCCGCAAGTTCTATATCACCCAGGAATTTCCAGCTTGGAGCAAGAGGAGGACAATGGCCTGAACAGGCAGAGCTGCTGTCGCTGTCTCTCGGCTGGGTGTGGGGTCTTTGCTGGGGTGTCACCACCCTCCGGTGTGTCCTTGCCAGGGTTTGTGTCCCACGCCGGAGCTCCGGGAGCCTCCCTGAGGATCGCGCTCCCCGGGAGCATCCCAGGTGCTCCTGCCCACGGCAAGTGCCACAGGCAGCATCCCGGGGTGAGGGGCTGCACTGGGGCTGCCCCCTTAGCCCAGGGTTGGGGCCATCCTCCCTCCCAGCCCGGCTGCCAAGGGTTAACCCCATCCCAGCCCCGTCCCGGGATCGGCAGCAGATGAGGAAGGGGAAGGAGCTGGAAATGCCTTCTCTACACAGGGTCCTCCTGCAGCAGAGCTCGGAGCACATTCCTGCCGTGGATGGGGCAGCCGGGACACGGCCATGGAGTCCTGCTGGATCCAGCCCTGCTGTGGGCACACAGGACGTGGCCAGGGCACGTGAGACATGATCGTGGTGGCCTTGGTTGTGGCCAGGCTTTGGGGGCATTCAGAAGTGCCCTCTGGCTCATAGAACCACAGGATTCTCGTGGTTGGAAAAGGCCTCTAAGATCATCAAATCCAACCATTCCCCAGCACTGCCCTGGGCAGCTGTGCCAGTGCCTGACCACCCTTCCCATGAAGGAATTTCCCCAATATCCAACCTAAACCTCCCCTGGCCCAGCCTGAGGCCGTTCCCTCTCCTCCTGTCCCTGTTCCCTGCGAGCAGAGCCCGACCCCCCCCGGCTGCCCCCTCCTGTCAGGGACTTGTGCAGAGCCACAAGGTCCCCCCTGAGCCTCCTTTGCTCCAGGCTGAGCCCCTTTCCCAGCTCCCTCAGCTGCTCCTGGGGCTCCAGACCCTTCGCCAGCTCCGTTCCTTTCCCTGCACCCGCTCCAGCCCCTCAGTGTCTGTCTTGTCATGAGTGGCCCAGACCTGACCCCAGGACTTGGGGTTTGTCAGGGTGCTGAGCCCCCCAAGCTGAGTGGAAGACCTGGAGCTGTGCTGGGACCAGCTCTGGAGCTGTTCCAGAGGATGCAGAGACCTTCAGAGCTTTAGGACTTTTCTGGAGCTTTCTGGACTTTTCTTTGAAAAGGCTGGAGAGGTTTTAGGCCATTCAGAGCCCGTTTCAGAGGAGGTGCAGAAGAGCTGGAGTGCTTTGGAGCAGCTCTGATCATTTTTTTTATCAGTTTTTGAGCAGCTTTGGAGCCGTTTTAGGGTTGCTTGTGCCCCTCTGATGTCATTCCGAGGGGGTTTAAAGTGGTTTCAAACTGTTTGAGCTTAGAGATGGTACTAAAAAGTTTTAACCCTGTTGAGAGGTACATGAGGAAGGTGCAGAGGGGTTTCAAGGGCCTTTTGGAGGCTGTTGGGGCACTCGAGGAGTTTCACAGCTGCACAGAGAAGGCTTGGAGAGCTTCAGAGCTGCCACGAGACCCTTTCTGTGATCCGTTTTGAGCTATTTCGAGGAGTTTTAGAAGAGTTTGCAGGGCTTCAAGTGCTACTCCGAGGCAGTTTGAGCATCTTGGTGCCTTTCAGGGCTGGTTGGAGGAGCACGAGAGCTGTTTGAGCAGTTCAAGTGGCTCAGTAATGGCCAGAGCACCATCCTTCCAGAGCCTGAACTGCTCAAAGGTGATTTACAGCTCCTTGAAGCCACCCAGCACCACAGAAACACCCCCAGAGCTATTTACTTCCCCCATTTCTAGAGCACCTTCGAGATGCTGGAGGTTGAAATTCCAGAGGAATTTTTTAAAGGATGTTTTAGAGGCATTTAGGGAAATCTTTGGTGCACTCTGGAGCTGCTTGGAGGGTGTAGGGCAGTTGGGAGTGCTACAGAGGTGATTTACAGATGCTCAGGGATGCTTTGGAGGTGCTCAGGGATGTTTTAGGGCAGCTCAGGGATGGTTTAGAGCGTATTGGGGGCAGTTTAGGGCAGCTCAGAGGTGATTTGGAGCAGATCATGGATGGTTTAGAGGTGCTCAGGGACTTTCAGGGCAGCTCAGGGATGGTTTAGAGCAGCTCAGGGACAGTTTAGGGCAGCTCAGGGATGGTTTTAGAGGAGTTCAGTGACATTTTAGAGCAGTTCAGAGATGTTTTGGAGGAGCTCTGGGATGTTTTACACAGCGCAGGGACATTTTAGAGCAGCTCAGGGACATTTTAGAGCAAGTCAGGGACATTTTGGATCATGTCAGGAATGTTTTGGGGCAGCTCTGGGATGTTTTGGAGCAGCTCAGGGACATTTTAGAGCATGTCAGGAACGTTTTAGGGCAGCTCTGGGGCTGTTTTGGAGCCTCGGTGCTGCCCTGAGCAGTGTGGAGCAGTTTGAAGCCATCTGGGAGGTTTCAGAGCACTCAGGGTGTGTCAGAGCCTTTCCCCAGCTCTGCTGCAGCTCCAGGGCTGCTCGGAGCAGTTCAGAGGAACAGTCTGGAGCCATCCGGAGGCACGGCAGGAGTTGGGAGGGAATTTTGCACGTTCAGGCCCTTTGGGGAGGCTTAAAGGGGTGGGGAGGGGTGGAGGAGGCTTAGAGGGGTGGGGAGCAGCTTAGCAGGGAGGTGAGGGCGTTTAAGGGATTTTTGGAGCAGTTCAGAACAGCCGAGTGCTCCGAGGGGGCTCTCCCGGTGTGAGGGAAGGGAAAGCTCCGTGTTCCTGCCTGGAGCAGACCCAGAGTCCCTGTCCCAGCCTGCCCAGTCCTTGGGCAGCAGGATCTGCTCCGACGGCCCCTCACCCCACCGGGACCCTCCAGGAAGGTGAAGGGGGAATTCCCACATTCCCACCCACACAGCTTGGCCGGCTGGGGAGATTTTGGCTCCCTCCGACCTTGATTCCTCTGGAATCAGCAGGGTCCAGCCTCCCTCATCCTCATCCTCATCCTCATCCTCATCCTCATCCTCATCCTCATCCTCATCCTCATCCTCCCAAAATCAGGGCATTCCAGGCAGGTCCAGCCTCCCTCATCCTCATCCTCATCCTCATCCTCATCCTCATCCTCATCCTCATCCTCATCCTCATCCTCCCAAAATCAGGGCATTCCAGGCAGGTCCAGCCTCCCTCATCCTCATCCTCATCCTCATCCTCATCCTCATCCTCATCCTCATCCTCATCCTCATCCTCCCCAAATCAGGGCACTCCTTGTTGCAGGAGCATTCCCACTCGATCCAGCCCCACTGGAGATCCAGCACTCGGATCCTTGGGATGATCCAATCCACCTCTGTGGAAAAAAAGTCCCTGGGCAGGAATAGTAACAGCTTTTAATCCGACAAGAATTGATACATCAGTTAAGACAATACCATTTTTGCCTCTTTTTGGGGGATTTCCTTCACATACCGGTCGGGAAAGAGGAACATTTTCGGGATGTACAGTTTTTGTTTTGTTTCTGTTCTTCTCTCTCCGTAGGGACTTTAAAGCATGGTGAATGTGCAAGTCAGTGCTTTTTGTTTGCTTAAAACTTTTTTTTTTTTTCCCCGGTGCTTATTTACAGTTACAGTACCTCTGTGAGAGCGACAGGAAAAAACAAACGATTGTTTGAGACCTGGGGATCCGGGATCCCAAGTCGAGAAAGGCAGATCTCCAATATTTATATATTTATACATATATATATATATATATGCTTTTGTGTATACACAGATACATTTCTCTCTTCTTTTGAAGTATTAAAAAAATGGATCAACCTTCATTCTATAAAAATACCTACTCTACAAGATAGAAAAATTTTCCCTCTCCAAGTATACACTGATTTACACCCAAAGCTTCTCTGGAAATGTACATTACGTGGCTTCTTCCCGCGGCCTCGGGGCAGGGAGGGAGGCAGGGAGGGAGGCAGGGAGGGCTGGGATGCAGGAGCTGCCCCGGGGTTTGGGGCTCACCCTGGCCCCTCTGCCCCAGAGCAGGGGCTCTGGGGGATGAGCACCCAGAGCTGACGTGGCCGTGGCTCGGCCGGGTCCCCCGGGATAAGGCGGTGACAGCGGCCACGTCTCCCCGGGCAGGGTCACCCCGAGGGCTGGAAGGGGTTTGGGGAAGAGCAGGCACCCCCCGGGATCGCTGCAGCTTCTGCTCCCAGGCCGCTCCGGCATTCCGAAAACCTGACAAGCAGGAAGAGGAGGCGCTGGCTGAAGCCGATCCCGGGGATTCCGCTGGCTGCCTCCTCCCGGGAGCCCAGGGGCGCAGGGGCTGAGCGGCCGCTCCCGGGGTCACGCTGTGCCACGGCCGCTTGTGCCAGCGAGCCCAGCGCTGTCCGATGTAAACATGGCTTTTGTTTCCCAGGGAGCTGCCGCGGCGCTCTCCGGCTCCTCTCCCCCTCGGCACAGAGATCCCAGCCCGGCCGATGCCAGGGATGAGGAACGAGCAGGGACCGCGGGCACGGCGGCCGGAGCAGGCTCTCCCTCCCGGGCTGCAGCGATCACCAGCAGAGCCCTGCTCCGGCTGGCAATGGCACGGGCCGCTGTCCCTGGGCCAGGGGCAGCTGAGCTGGGGAGCTCGGGTCTCTCCGCGGCAGCTCCCACAGCGCTGCGGGTCCCGCGCCGGGACAAGGAGAGGCGGCCAGGACGGGGTGAGGAGCCGCAGCCTTGCCCCGGTGCCACACAGAGCCCGTGTGTCTGTCCCCAGCTCCCCCCGGAGCCACCTCAGCCCGGCAGGAGGAGGAGGGAGGAGGAGGGAGCGGAGCCGGGATGCCGAGATGTGCCGACAGTGCCGAGCCACGGCCAGCAGAAATAAATAAGGAGGCAGGTGACCAACTGCGCTCACGCCCTGTCCCCAACGCCCCAGGGCTGCCCCTGCAGCCCCTTGAGGGCTCTGCACGAAGCCGGCCCCAGCAGGAGCACGGGGCCAGGATGGGCTGAGCCAGCGGATGAGGACATTTGCATTAAGTTAATTAAAAAAAAAAAAAAACCAAAACCCCAAACCAAAACCAAACCCCAACCCTGTGCGAGTCCAGGACGCACTCCCCCCGTCCCCAGCTCTGCCCAGCGAGTGTGTCAGGGACACTTTGGCACAGCAGACGCTCGGGCTGGGCAGGGCAGCAGGGCAAAGGCAGCGCCGCCGCTTCCATCTCCATCCCATCCTCCCGCGGTTCGGAGCAGCCCTGGGATGGGCCTCGCCTGTCGGGACAGTCCCCAGCGTCACAGGCACTTCCTCCAGCGTCCGCTGCCTGAGCTCCTTCTCCACGTTCCCTTTCACCCTCCACAGCCAGAAGGGCTTCAACGTAACGGAGTCAGACAGCAAAGCCTGGCTTGCTGGTTTTCCTTTTCCCTGGTCCGTGGCTCAGTCACCCCCGAGCTGAGGCTTCCTTGTGCCTTCATCAAGAGCAAAGACGTTTGGAGTCCCTCTTCATCCTCTCAGAGCACCAAATCCACCTGACGAGCGCAGCCGGCGGCTCCCGGCCGCCCTTACTTGACTTCCAGGATGGAGGGATTGGTCTCCATGATGGCCACGATGATCCTGTCGATGTAATCCTGCAGGCGGAAGTTGATCTCCTCCTGCTTCTGGATTGCTTCCATGAGCTGCAGCAGAGGGAGGAAAGGGAGGGAGAGGTCACTGCCTGACCCTGCCGAGGGCTTCCCGTGGCTCTGTGTCTCCATGGGTGTCTCCCTGGACTGAGATATTCCTGACCCTGTTTAAGTGGCCAGGGAAAACTGGTTCTGCTCACTCCTGTCCTTCCTCAAGCTCTCAGCCTGATGGAGAGAGCAGAGAGCATCTCATCTCCACTGGATCCCCAAAATATGTGGGTGTGTTTTCCCACTTGCTGGGGTGTTAAAGATTTAATTCCAGTTCTTGTGCACAGGCTCAGCCACCCGTGGTTGGCGTTCAGGGAAGTGGAGATCTCCAGGGGGAATGTCCTGGCTCCCAGGGGTTTTAAGACAGCTCTGGCCAGATGGACACAGCCCGTGGTGGCTGCAGTGTCCTGGGAAGGGGAAGGCTGTCCCAGGGCAGGCAAAGCAGAGCTGCCAGAATCAGCAGACGGGCAGGGAGCAGCTGCCCTGTTCCCAGGAAGAAGGGCTGAGAGGCAGGGTAAGCCCTGCGAGCTCTACAGATAATTGTGTGGGGATTTCTTTGCTCTTGCCAGCTTTCAGGGGAATTTTGGGAATGGGCTGGGCCACAGACAGGGCACATCAGCTCCTCCCAGGCCATCCCAGGTGGAGGCACCCAGGAAGGTGCAGCCTGAGCCAGCAGCTCCTCACGGCACATACCTCATCTCTGGAGACAGAGCTGATCTCTGCTGCCAGGGACTCAGAGAAGGAGGCTGAGAACAGGTTCTTGGCTCCCTGGATGCTCAGGTTGATGATCTGCCCGTTCAGTTCATCGTTCTGCTCCTTCAGGTTCCTGTTATCCTGTTCACACACACAAACCACACGCTGCTGGAGCCCCTGGTGCTCTCAGAGCTGATCCAGCTGGGGAAAGGCAGGGGCTTTCACCCTAACACAGCTCCCACAGTGCTGGGAACAGCACATGGGTTGCTGACTCCATCTCAGCAGAGCCTGGAGAACCTCTGGAAGCATGAGATACCCTGGGGAGATCCAGGGGACACAGCAGAGAGAAAGGCTCCTGCCGTCCCTGAGAAAGCACCAACCTTCCTCTCCCAGGACAAGGCTCCCTTGGGACAGAGCCCCTGCACCTTGCTGGTCCTCCCTTGGTGTCGGGGAATCACTTCCCTGCCAGCCCAGCTCTCCCTACCTGCTTGAGCTGCTTGATCTCCTGCTCCAGCTCCGTCTCCCGTGTCCTGCTGTTGTATTCCTGCAGCCCCATGCTGCTGCTCCGGCCCCTGCGCTGCTCCGCCTCCAGCTTGAACAGCTGCAGGTGCTCCAGCTGCTTCCTGAGGTCCTCGATGAGCTGCAGAGCAAGGCAAGGGGACAACTCAGTGCCACAGACCCCGGAGATCCGGCAGCACCCTCTGGATGTGGCTGGTGTGGGAGCAGCTCCAAGGATTGCTGCAGCAGGATTGCTGTCCAGAGAAGCTGTGGCTGCCCCTGGATCCCTTGGACGTGTCCAAGGCCAGGCTGGATGGGACTTGGAGCAACCTGGGACAGCAGAAGGTGTCTCTGCCCAGGGCAGGGGGTGGAAGGAGATGGGCTTTGAGGTCCCTTCCAACCCAACCCATTCTGTGATTAAATTCCTTTCTGGGGACACTTGGTTTCCCCTTCATCCCTCACACCTCCAGCAAGCAGGAGATGAGGAGCTCTAAAATCCATGAGCACAGTCCTGGAAGGACCTTGCTGGAGGGCCAAAGATGCTGGCTTTGGGTCTGCAGCAGCACAGACCCCTCAGCAATGTGGGTCCCTCCTCAGGCAGCTCCCTGGGTCCCCACCTTGCCCAGAGCCCTCAGTGACACCACAGTGACACCAAATTCCCCTTTGGGCTCAGAGCTCCTTTCTGCCACCCCAGCCAGCCCTGCTTGGGCCTCCAGCTGGAATCAGCAAGCACAGGTGATGGGAGGCCTGGGAGATCCTGCTCCCAAGCACTCAGCTCTCACCCCCTCTCCTCCTGCCCGCTGGCTCCAGGTGCCTCTGGCACTGCTCCTTCCAGACAGGAAGGGCAGGGGCCAGGGTGGCACAGAGCCCTTGCAGGAACAATGCTGGATGAAATTTTAGAGCAGCAGAAGTGACTGAGGTGCTGCAGCTCAGCTGCTGAACCCCCTTCCTCTGCCCAGAAGGCACCAACTGCTCCAGTCACACCCATTCCTGAGGTCACTCCCATTTCTGGAGAGGCTGCCAAGGCCAGGCTCCCACATTTTGGGGACAGGGCTGTGGCAGGCCCAGACTCTGCTCACCTCCTGCGTTGACTCCTTCTCCTTCTGGAACTGGTGCCTCTCCTGACTCAGCTTGTCCCCCATCTTCCTCTTTTTCTCCTGCTCCTCAGTGAGCTGCACAGTGAGGTCCTCGATCTCATCCAGCAGCTTCTGCTTCTCCTGTAAGGACATGGGAAGCCCCAGTGAGGGGGCCTGGCCCAGCTCGGCGCTGCCGGGGCCATTCCCGCTCGCTCTGCAGGGAATGCTCCTCTCCTGAGGCACAGGAATGCTCTGCCTGCTGGGATTTCATCTGCTCAGGGCACCAGGGCCCGAGGCTTTGGCAGCCATGCACCAAAGCAGTGCTGAGGGATGGCTCCAGAGTAAATCCACGTGGATATCCACGCTTGTGCCGTTTTCTGGGAAGCACAATGCCGGCGTGGGATGGGCTGGGAGGGACTGGGGCTGGCACGGGGGCTCTGGGCCAAGAAGAGACATTAAATCATAAGGCTCCTTGTGTGTGGATTTCAGCAAAGTCCTGAATCCGAGATCTTTACCTCCCTCGTGGTTTCACATGTGAAAGGTTTGAATTGAGGGCTGATCCGAGAAGGAACAGACCAGTTCAAGCAAGGATGTCAAACACACAGCCCAGCTCTATTCCCCTCTCATCCCCAAAGCCTCAGCTGAACGTTTGGGATGCAGGTGAAGAGCCAACAGGCCCTAGAGCAGCACCTTCTGCCTGTGACCAGCTCAGCCCCTCCCTGGGCTCACAGCTTCCAGTCCCATGGGAAAGGTTTTGGCTTTCAGAACGCCCCAAATGCCACAGGACCCCCTCCAGTGCTGGTGATGGATGGCCCATGGCATGCAGGGCTGAGGGGCAGCTCCGGGGGGAGCTCCAGCTGCTGGCTCGGGGGTGTCCTGCTCCATGGAGCAGCACCAAAGGCACCACACCAGCAGGAAAGGCAACACTGACAACAAAATCCTGATTTTTGGGCACTGGACGAGAGAGCAGCTCACCAGCCAGGCTTCTCCTGGGCAGGGAGGGGCAGTGACTGCCCCTCCTGCTCCTCCTTCACCCCATTAACTGTGGGGAAGAGGAGAAGGGCTCTGCACTGATCAAACCCAGCCTCTCATGGCTGAACACACCACGGCAGGGAATTTATCCTCAGAGCCACCGGGGCTTTCCTGCCCCAGCCTCAGCTGTGCTCACAAGGTCCTGGCAGATGAAGACATCAGGAGGGATGGAGCTGCAGCGCTCTCCCGTGGAATTAAACATGGATAAAATACCTCAGGCCCTTCAGCTGGCTGAGGAGGTTTGATTTCACTTCAGTTTTAACCTTAATTCTGCCCCAAGCTTGGCAGAGACAAAATGCAGCCCCTGTTCCAGGTGCCCCACCTGTAACCCACACCATCTCTAAAGATGAGGCTCTTGCCCATGCCAAGGAGCCTTGGGAAGCCTCCAGCCCTGCACGGCCTTGGATCCTGAGCAGGGTGACAGGGACAGGGGCTGGGAGGTGACACGGATCTTTGAAAACTCAACTTGCAAACTTCAGGACACAGGGATGGAGCATCCCTGCTCCTTCTCCTCCTCCCTTGCACTGGACTGGCCACAGGGATGGGGACAGGGATGGGGACGAGCTTCCACAAGAGGGCACGAGTCCCCTCCCGAGCAGCCACTGCCACAGGGAGATTTATCAGGGTTTTATTCCCAACTTCCGGGCTGAACAGTGGAGAACTGCAAGGATAACTGTGGGGTAGTGCTGTCCAAAGTGGGGTCTGCAGCGCCTGGCAAGTGGAAGCAACTGGTTTGTCACATTAAATGGATCTCATGGTCATGGAAATTCATCCCAAAGCCAGAATTTCATCCCAAAACCAGGCAGCCCCTGGCCTCACCTCCTCAAGCCTCTCGATGTTGGCTCTCAGACAGGGGACACAGGACCTCAGCTCGCTGTTCTCGTCATCCAGCTGCTGCAGCCTGCAAAGGGAACGGGTGTGAGACTCATCCCAGCATCCCACGTGGTGGAGAAAAGATCCCCAAGAATATTCAGCCAACTGGAAGCCAGCAGGGATTCATCTGTTCAGGGCAAAGCCTGAGATTCCCACTACCTCTGCTGCCAGGGGATAGAGAGGGGCATCCACACGATCCTGCCATGCCCTTCTCCATCAGGTCCAATGCTCTTCCTTATTCCCAGGGTTTTATCAGTCCCTGGACAAGCCTCAGCAGCAGAGACATCAGAACAGGGGGTCAGACAGGGCTTTGGCTTTGCATTCCCAGCTAAAACCCCACTGTCTTCATCTTTCATGGACTGCAAGGGACAGCAAAACAGCAAAACATTCTGGGAAGGCTGGAAAAGCCCTGTGAAATAACTGAAACCTCTCCCAGCCCCTTTTTCCTTTGGGATCCAACAGGGAGCCTGAAGCACCCTGGCTGGGACGCTCTGCCCTTTGGGAAGGTTCTTCTTTCCCAGGTATTTGCCTGTTTCCATCAAGGTGGAAAACATCTGGGCATTAGAAGTACTCCAAGGGGTCATTTATGGCAAGAAGCATCAATAAATCCCCTCTTCATTCCCATGCTGCAGGGCAGGCACACGGATGAAGGATGGGAGCTAAACTTCAAATGCATCAGAGCAACTCAAATGAAGAATCCAAGATTATGTGCATGGGCCAAAGGTGGAAACAGCCCAAACAGAGGGTTTGTGGTGACTTTAGTCACGCCCTGAACCAATCCACGCTCCCTGCCCCCTCCCCCTGTGCCCCCAGGGCTGCTTGGGCACACATTCCAGGCTGGCTCCAGGAGAGCTTCCCCCAGCCCCACCTGGCCTGCAGGTTCTCGATCTCTATGCTCTTCTCCCTCTCCATTTTGCTGAGCAGCTCCCTCTGCTTCTTGATCTCCTCCAGCAGGGTCTGATCTGCCCTCAGCTCCTGCTCCTTCAGCTGCTCCTCGAGTGCGTTTGCTCTGCAGAGAGGAGGAAGAGGGGATTAAATCTGCCTTAGGCCCACTGCCAGCAGGCTGCCATCCCAAGGGAGGGACCAGACTCTCTTCCAAGTCTTTTTCCCAGCCCTCAGGTGAGCTGGGAGAGGCAGATGATAAAACAGAACAAGCTTCCAGGGCAAATACACCAATCACATCTCAAATAGCTTCGCTGCATCCCAGGGGGAGAAGCAGCACCTTTTCCATCAAAGGTTTCCCAAGTCAGATGCCTTAGGGAACCCAAGCATTTTATTCAACTTCCAGCCTGGGAAAAAAGTTCATTTTTAATTGTTTTTAAATGTCTTCTCTGCATTAGAATTATTTCCAAGTGCAGCCACACACATACACACCTCTTAATGGGAATCTCAAGAGTCACTCAGGTTGGAAAAGACCTTTAAGATCAACTAATCCAAACATAATTCCCTGGGCTGTGGTTCCACCTGCAGTGGCCATGGCAGAGAAATCCTCCTTCAGCTGTTTCCAGCATGAAGTGGTCTCATTGCTCCGAGAAAAAGCAACAGCCCCAATCCTTCTTTTCACTCTCTAGTGATCCCAACAAAAAATAAGGGATCTGCAGGTCACCCCTTTCTGTGTCAGCAGAACTGCAGATCACAGAATCTCACAGTGGTTTGGGCTGGGAAGGACCTTAAAGACCATCCCATCCCATCCCATCCCATCCCATCCCATCCCATCCCATCCCATCCCATCCCATCCCATCCCATCCCACCCCCTGCCATGGGCAGGGACATCTTCCCCTATCCCAGGCTGCTCCAAGCCCCAGTGTCCAGCCTGGCCTTGGACACTGCCAGGGATCCAGGGGCAGCCACAGCTGCTCTGGGCACCCTGTGCCAGGGCCTCCCACCCTCCCAGGGAACAATTCCTTCCCAATATCCCATCCATCCCTGCCCTCTGGCACTGGGAAGCCATTCCCTGTGTCCTGTCCCTCCATCCCTTGTCCCCAGTCCCTCTGCAGCTCTCCTGGAGCCCCTTTAGGCCCTGCAAGGGGCTCTGAGCTCTCCCTGGAGCCTTCTCCTCTCCAGGTGAACACCCCCAGCTCTCCCAGCCTGGCTCCACTATCCCAGGTTGCTCCAAGCCCTGTCCAACCTGGCCACAAACACTTCCAGGGATGGGGCTGGGAGCTGGAATTCCTGCAATGGCTTTGCCCAGGTGAAGGCTTTTCCCAGCTGCTCCCACCCCTCCCCAGCTCAGAGCTCACCCAGGGCTTTGCTCCACTCCGAGCCCGCTGACACTTCTGGGCCAAGCTGCTGAAGTGAAAACATTTCCCTTGCTGCTCCGTTTATCAGGGCTTAGGGAAACCTTTGTTTGAGTGGCTCAGTTCCCTGACACGGCTGTTACTTAACAGAATTACAGCCCTAAAGATAAACCCTGCCGGGTTTATCTGCCCAGGGTACGGATATGCTGCGAGACAGGAGCCTGCCACATTAGCACACACAGCTGGGATCCAGCAGGAGGCAAGCCTTGGAGCTCCAGAGATCATTTGGAAAGGGCAAAAGGGGCAGGAAAATATCATAAATATAAATATAAATACATAAATATAAATATAAATATAAATATAAATATAAATATAAATATAAATATAAATATAAATATAAATATGCATGTACATACACTTATAAATATACATATACATATACATATACATATACATATACATATACATATATATGTAAAAGCCAAGACCCAGAGTTCCAGAAATCATTTGGGAGGGACACATGGAGCAGGGTAGCACATAAAAAACCCCAACAACAACAAAAACAAACAAACAACAACAAAAAAAACCACCAAAAACCCGCAAAACCCAACAAATAAACAAAAAAGCCTCCAAAAAGCCCATCCTGAGTGGGAAGGGAGCCACAAGGATCACTGACTCCAACCCAGCACTGCACAGACACCCCAACAACCCCACCCTGGGCATCCCTGGCAGCGCTGTCCAAACGCTCCTGGAGCTCTGGCAGCCTCGGGGCCGTGCCCATTCCTGGGGAGCCTGGGCAGTGCCCAGCACCCTCTGGGGGAAGAACCTTTCCCTGGTATCCAACCTAAACCTCCCTAACACAACTCCAGCAATTAAAAACCATGTCTAAAAACCACCAAAAGCCAAGCGTGGAGCTCCAGAGAACTCAAACACATAAAATATAAAATCTACACGTCACTGTGTCCTGCTCTCAGCTGGGACAGAGCCAATATTCCTGCTGAGGGCTGTGCTTTGGATTTGGGAAGGGAGCTGGGCCACGTGGAGGGGGAAAGGCTCCCCAGGTGAGGCTCCTACCTGTGCACCAGCTGCAGGTTCTCCTGCCGGAGGCGGCTGTGCTGCTCCCCGTTGGCAGCCGTGTCCTTCTCCAGCTCCGTCACCCGCTTCTCCAGGAACACCACCTGCCAGCAGGGACATGGATCAGCCTCTGGGCATCCTCAAACCCAGAGCAGCCCCCACACCATCCCTGAACACAGAGGGTTCCCACTGGAATCGGGCAGCTGTGCCTGGATTGAAAGCATCCCTCTAAAACATCCTTTTGCACCTTGCTTTCCCAGGTTTTGATGGCTCCTGTGCACCAGTGTGGGGTCAAACACTCCACTCTTTCCTTTCTTCAACCCTTTCCTGATGACATCCTAAAAGGAGTCTGGAGGGAAAGATCCTGGTGGACCTCCAGAGCTCCATGTGCAGCCCTGGGGTTGGATAATTCCCCACTGTCTGGAACAGGATGGAAACTCTGGATTTACAGATGGAGGGATCAATGCCAGCTGGTGGGGAAGGACCAGAGGTAAGGCTTTTCTCCCCATACCTGTAGAGGGTTTATTCCAGCTGTATTTGCATTTTATTCATTCAAATCCCAAATAAAGCAATCCTGGGGGAGCAGAAATGAGGAGCATGTCTGGAAAAGCCAAACCCTGGCTCTGGGAGAAGGGCAAGAGACACAGGAGCATTAAAGAGGCCACGCAGACTCACAAGGCCTTTCCCAGCAGTGCCTTTTCCATCAAAGGTTTCCCAAGGCAAATGCCTTAAGGAACCCAACTATTTGATTCAACTTCTAGCCTCAGAAAAATGTGGATTTTTATTTATTTTTTAAAGGTCTTCTCTGCATGATAATTATTTCCAAGTGCAGCCACACACACACACACACACACACACACGTTTCTCTTTCACATGCAGTTCCTCAGGACATTCATATTCCACAGCTACAAAGCCATTTCCAAGGAGTTTCAGGACTGCAGAAGACATTTACACAATCTTAGCTGCTTCTCCCTGTTTTTTTTAACTGGGGACACTCACACAAAATCTTTCCTGTGCTCCCATCTTATCCTACAACTCTTTTCTTGTAACACCCCAGGAAACCCCATCAGCACCAGCACAAAATCAGCACGAGCAGAGTGTGCCAAGGAGAGGAAGCTCCTGTTTCACACTGGGTGGGTTGACTCAGAAAAGCAGAACTCGAGAACATCCTCTTGTGTGCAGGAGAAGTGAAAATGCTGCCTGTGAACAGCCCATTCCTGCTCCCAGCACTCTGGGGGAAGCCACTGCCCCTGGAGAAGGATCCAGCGTCACCTCGTGACCCAGCCCAGCACCTGCAGTGGTCTCCTCCTCCATTCCCTCCATGGGAAGGGGCTTCCTCTGTCCCATCTGTGAGGAGCTTCAGCCTGATCCTGCCTGGGAACATGGGAGCACTGCAAGGCACTGAATCCTGCAGGGTAACACGGACAGCGCTGCTCTCACCTTCTCCTAAAATCCTGTCCTCTCAGGAACCTCAGGAAACCCCAGCAGCACCAGCACAAAAGCAGCTTTATCCTGACCACACGGGCCGAGGGAAGAAGGCAAGGAGACCCTCACCTTGTCTGTGATGTCCTCGTCCGTGCAGTCCAGGTTCTCCCGGTAGGATTCCTCCATCACCCCCACGGCCAAGGAGCTCGTCTGGTGCAGCTGCCTGAAACAGACACAAACCACCCCGACCCACAGCAGCAGCGGCATCAGCGCCAGCAGGACCATGGGGACATCAGGGGACAGCGCTGGCCACCTCCCGCCCTCCTCAGCCTCTGCCAAAGGGATTTATCCACGCTGCTCCTGGGAATGCTGGATGTCCCCAGCACAGCAACCCTTCCCTGTCCCGGGAAATCCAACCCCTTGGAACGCCCGGACAACAGACGTGGACATGCTCCTGGGACTTCACACTGGGATCGTTGCTCTTGCTCTTTGGAATGGGATGAGATAAGAGCTCCCTCTTGCCACTTTCCTTCTCTAGCACGGTCCCAAGGCCGTGGGTTATCCAGTAAAGGCCAGAGTACTCCCAGTGCTGATAAGGCTGGGAAGAAGTGGGGGTGTAAGGAAAAGGAGGGGGGGCAACCCCCCCCCCCCCCGAGGCTGTTGTGACTCCCCCAGCCCAGGGTGAGCTAATCATTAACGAGGCCTTGTGACACCGGTGTCCCCGGCTTTGTGAGGAGCTAAAGGACACCCTGGGAGGGGCTGGTTTGGGCTTCACCCCCGGCAGGGCTGCGGATCCGCTCTGGAGAGCGACTGCCACGGGAAGGGGGGTGTGTTCCAGCCCTGGGACCCCAGGCAGAAGGAGAACACTCTGCTCTCCTGTTCTGAGCAGGAGATGGACGACAAAACCACGGAGGTCTCTTTAAACCTCAGTTTTTCCTAGGAATTTGTACCACTGGTTCTCGAATCTCTCCCACTACGCAGTGTGCTCATGCCAGGACTCACTAAGCACAGCTGACATTTACCAAGAGACCACAGCCTGATTTTGCATCCTCACCCTCAGTTTATATTTAGATTTTAAAGTCTCAGGCACATTTGTCATTTAAATTGTGCCAAGCACAACAGGGCTTAAACAGCTGAGATTTCTTGGCACGAGCAGAACCCGCATAACAAAAATGAGGAAAGAGCCCTTACCGAAATAAAATCAATTTTCTAAAAGCAAATGTTTTGGGATTATTCACTAATTACAGTATCTGTAACAAAGGGCTTGCTTTGGGCTGAGCTTAAGGATCTGGCTCGGCAAAACCCCGTTATCTCCCTCCTTATCACAAACCAAACCTGACTGCTCTTGAATTAACTAATATTTACCCAAGCCCACACGTCCCTGCCTCAGAAAAGCAAAGGGCCAGGAGGGCTCAATCTCCCATAAGACAGGGTATCTCCATTCCCAAAAATTTAATGCAAATCCTCCCAAAATTATCTGTGCCAGGCATGGGACAAAAACTAAAACAGGAAACCTGGGGACAGGCTGCTCCCCTCAGCCCTCTTTCCTGCCAGTGTTTTTAACAAAGCTCTAGAAAGTAAGATGAGTGGAAGTAGGAAATGTAATATCAAGGATCTGCTTCCTTTCCAGGAGGGGGAATCGTGCCAGGGGAGATCGCTGAGTGCAGGAAAAATGGAGAAGGGAAAGGTGTGAGAGCACAGTGGGAGGAAGAGGCGCAGGGAAGCTGCTTGGGTCAGCACAGGGAGCAGAGTGCCAGCAACAGGAACATTCCCAAGCTGAGCTCCCTGCTCCTCCATAGCGTCCCTGTCCTGCTGGGAAACCAGCACAGAGAAATCCAACAAGTGCAGAGGGAAATCTCCCTCCTGAGCGTGGCAAAGGCAGAACACAGGAGGTAAGACTTGGCTTATCCTTAAAA
Source organism: Aphelocoma coerulescens (assembly GCF_041296385.1). Taxonomy (NCBI): domain Eukaryota; kingdom Metazoa; phylum Chordata; class Aves; order Passeriformes; family Corvidae; genus Aphelocoma; species Aphelocoma coerulescens. Next base: position 2,357,543 of record NC_091028.1, read on the forward strand.
TCATGATGGCATGGGAACAGGAGGGATGGGGGAGCTGGGAGAGGACAGGTGAGCACCAGGGGACATGGAGAGGGGAGGGAAGGACCCCCTGCTCCAGAGATCCACAGCAAACTGCCTGGATATATCCAATATATCCAAAATCCCTGCGCAGTCAGGGATCACAGTGCCCACACGGAAAAGGTGACTGACATCACACCAAGTGGTAGTACAGGACAGAAACAGCACAGCATTAAACCTGGGCTTAAACCAGGGCTAAACCAGGGTTAAACCATTAAACCAGAGTTACCTGCAGTCCACCCAGATGCCCCAGAGCCCCTGACTGAGCAGGGAGAGCTGCTCCCACAAAGGCAAGTGCTGAGGGTGACACTGAGTGAAGTAAAACAGGACCAAGAGCTCTCTAAGGCAGCTGGAAGTTTTGAAGTGCCAGAGAATCCCTCCAGGTGAGGGCACTGACTGGTCTGGTCTCTTGGAACTCTTCAGACGTGGTGATACTGGGAAGGGGACACCCCAGAGGGATATGTCCTTCTAGAGGCTCCTTCCCTCCTCCATGTACCCCCTGCTATGGCGCTGGCAGGTCAGAGCAGGAGGAAAGGCACCCCAACTTTTTCCTGGAAGGAATCAGGTTGCCAGCAGCCTTCACGAGAGAGAAACCCCCATTCCAAGAAAAAGATACCAGAATTAAACCCACTTCTCCCCAGCACTATGGAACATATCCAGAAATACAACTCTCCAAGCTTATTTTGGGTTTTCCTTCGGCAGAGCCGGCAGCTCGCACGGATCAAGCAAACAACAACAGGAGGATGAGCTTACCTTGCCACCTTCTTGCTGGAGAGTCTTTTATTTGGGCTGCAAAATGAAGGAAAAACAGGAAAGAGTTACAAAAGCTGACAGTGGAGAGCCAGGGAAACAGGAAACTGCAGGGACTCCGGGGCACATCCTTTGCTCTGGCAGGGAGCGCCCTTGGCATGCACCCCCAAACCCCTGGGAAGGGCAGGAGAGGGGCCACTCCCGTGTGGAACAACAAGGAATAACAAAGCACATGGAACAACGCCGGAGAAGAGCTCGCTGTCCCCCGCCACGCTCTGCTCTCCCGCTGATCCTGCCTGAAAACCGATCCCCAAGGAAAGAGCTAAGAATAGCAGGGAGGCTGGGGGGGCTTCAGCCCGGTGCTGATGGCAGACTGAGCCACATGTCCTGCACCCCACGGCACCCCGGGCCTCCCCTGCCAGCCCCAGAGCTCCCACGGACTGGGGACACGGAGCAGCTCCTGCCTGCCAGCGGCACATCCGTCCTTCTGCCCTTCTCACAACCATCATCCTGCTGGATCAATCCATCCTCCTGCCCTTCTCACAACCATCATCCTGCTGGATCAATCCATCCTCCTGCCCTTCCACAGCCCCCATCCCGCTGGATCAATCCATCCTTCTGCCCTTCCACAGCCCCCATCCCACTGTTTGGCTGCGGATCACCAGGGAAGTGCTGCCTGCTCGTAGCTCAGAGGTTTAGGAGCTGTTGGTGGTGTCCCTGTCTGGATTTTGAGCATGGCACTGTTGCAGTGGCTGGGGAGGGGGATGAGCTCTCTCTCCTTTTCCCAGATAACCGATGGAGATCACTGCCTGCATCCATGTCTGAGCCAGCTGCCACCATACCACAGCGGTCAGGGCTCAGTGTCACCACAGGATGAGCAGCCAAGGGCTGTGTCACCGTGTCCCAGCCCCTGGGGACAGGCTGCAGGCTCTCCCTGCTGAGAAAAACCAGCCTTTTCCAGAACCAGCTCCTCGCTAAGATGCTCCTTCCAGTCTTCTGGTGGTGCCTGGTGCTGGGGAAGTGGGCAGGGCTTGGGTCTCACTCCTCATCTTCCACCCATGCCGGTGTCACACAGATGCCACCAAATCCTCTCTGAGCAGGGACAGCTCCAACCCAAGAAGCAGCAACTGCATTCTCTGAGGCTTAGCTCAGTTTTAGGAAAAAATAACAAATAAAATCATCTGGGAGTCAACTCCTGCCTGGAGCTGCAACATGAGTTCTTCGAAGGAGGGATTAAAAATAGCTCAGGACAATTTGCTTTGTAAAGTGACCCCCAAACCTGCCTGGGGGTGTTGTCAGGGTGACTAGCTCTCGGGTCAAAGTGCATCCTCAAATCCCACATTTCCAGGGAGCACAAGAGCTGCTGCTGGCTGGGCTTCAAGGCTGCTCGGCGCCCAAGGCGGGGAGGTCAAGCCCCAGTGTTTGCCAGGAATTGTAAGGAACGGCCCCCAGCACTGGGGGAAAAATGTTTTCCTCTGGAAAAAGCTCCTGGGGAAGCGACGGCACCTGCAGAGTCCAAAGGCTGAGACACCAGCAAGGGCACTGGAACAAAACAGAGGCACAAACCACTTCATCCCAAGCTCCTGGAGGATTCTTCCCTGCTTTCCCGTGCTGTGGGCTCAGGAAGCAGCTCCCCAACGCTGGGAGCAAGCTCCCCAGTTTATTCCAAGGATAAAACACTGTGTGCCCGCAGTTTTTAAGGGTGAGGCTGTTCTGGGGTGCTTTGGGCTTCATCCCATGTGCCAGGATCCTCTGGAGGAGGTGTCTTCAGGCTTGTCCCAGATTTTGGTCCAGTTCCTGCTGCTCTGGGACTTGTCCCCTGCTCCGAGGGCCTCACGTCAGTGGTGATGCAGGGAGGAACAGCAGGTCCTGCGTGTCCCACGCTGCACAGGACATCCCCCATCCACAGCACACAGAAAGAGGGCACTGCCCCTTCCATAAAGGCCCTTGGAACATATTCCCAGTAAATTTGTCCTTGGGAAACCCTCAACACAGATGGAGGAATTGTACCTACTCAGGGGACAAATCAAAGCCTAGGAATTCCCACAGGACAGAGAAGCTCCACAGGAAATCTCACCCATCGCAGGAGGCTCTGAGGTGTTAGTTCAGCTTTGCAGGTAAATTTGGTGGAGAAAACCTGAAATGCAGTGGGGCTTCCAGGGAAAACCAGTGTTCTCCTTAATGACCTGAGATATTAATGACCTTAATAACTCTTGTAACCTGAGACCCATCACTGACCCTCAAGGCCTCCAACAGCAAAGACAACTATTTACCCAAGGGAAAAAAAAAAGGGAGGGACATATTTTTTTCATTTAGAAGGATTAAATTCGAGCTCCTATTTGTTTTCCAGTTCTCTTCCCATAGCCCAGGAGAGCACCCAGATCACACTGTCCCTGCAAAGGACAGTCAGAGACCAAAAACCAGGTCTGAAGAGGCACCTCAGCCATGAGAAGAAAGATTATCACCAATGCCACCATCCTTCCACCCAGCAGGCTGCAACCAGCTCTGAATGAACAAATCAAGAGGCAGAAATCCCTCTGCACTTGTCAGACAGCCCATCCAGCTGCTGGCTGGGAGATTTCCAAAGTGCCACTCCAACTCTCCTGATGTTCCTGGTGTCTGTCCCATCTCCCCGGCCCGCAGTGACACCAGGGCGGGCAGGCAGTGGGTGAAGCTGGGTGAGACAAGATTTTACTGCTGCCAAGCCACGTGGAGCAGGCTGATGCCCTCAGGTTGCTCCTCAGCAGGAGGATGGGCTGTCCCTGCCCTTCCAGGCTGCCCTTCCACAGCATTCCCAGCCTTTCCCTGGCCACAGAAATACTGTACACGGCCAGCTCGCGGCTCCCAGGGGAACCCACCACGCACAGCATGCAAAGGGCAGGAACGCTCTCCTTGTCTGCCAGCCCCCAGGGCCTGCATTAAAGGCACCTCCTGCTCACCCTCCACGAGGTCACCACCACCTGGAGCAGCCACAGAGGCTCCTGTGGCCGGGTGAAACTCATCCCCTTTCCCCTCCTGCAATCCCCCAGCGCCGAGTGAGGGAAAAGCTGCGCCGGACAAGGAGAGCGTTCCCAGCCAGGACATCATTCCCCAGGCTGAGATGGCCACACACACACATGAGCCCCGTTACCTATTCATTTCAAGATCATTCAGGCGAGCAGAAAGATCCTCGAGGCGGTTGATTTGTTTGTGGCACTGGCTACAGTAAAACTCAAAAGCTTCATCTGCGAGAATGCTGTGCAGTTTCGCAGCGAGCGGATTGGTGCTAGAGAGATCACAAGGGTCATGTCAACAGCACAGAACGCACAGGGAGCGGCTGCAGCCGTGGCTTCCACAAGCTCAGGGTCCCTCAAGGTGGGGGAATTGTTGGTGGGAGAGATGGAATTTGAATTTTAAAAAAGTCAGGGCAGGTTGGGTCGCTTCCCACCATGATTTAATTAAAGCCAATATGGGGTTGCTTATAATAAGATACGGGTAATTTATAATTTGGAATAGTTTAGAAGGATGTGTGTAGCTAATTGATAATTTATAATTGCTCAATATAATTTATTATAGCTGATAATTAGCAACACTTCCATCACCATCCTCCCAGAGACTCCCAGCAGCTGAGCTTGGCCCACATTTCCAAACCCCTGAGCCAATCTCAATCCCCAAGAGCCCAGGGCAGGTGAGGTAAGTGCTTCCCACAAACCTACATCACTGCAAAGTTTATTTTCCAACAGGATTTTCCAGGCAGTCTGTCTCAGGAGGCTCCTGGTTTGCTTCAGCAAGTGCAGGATGAACTTGCACGCTGCAGGACTGGGTGCTGTGAGCTAGGACTGAATCTAAGGGGGGTTTAAGCTGAATTTTAGGAAAAGGTTCTTCCCCCAGAGGGTGCTGGGCACTGCCCAGGCTCCCCAGGGAATGGGCACGGCCCCGAGGCTGCCAGAGCTCCAGGAGCGTTTGGACAGCGCTGCCAGGGATGCCCAGGGTGGGGTTTTTGGGGGTGTCTGTGCAGGATGGACTGGATGATCCCTGTGGGTCTATTCCCACTCAGGACATTGTGTGATTCCATGATCCTTTGGTCAGTGTCCCGTTTTCCAGTGGGATGCTTTAAAAGCAGAGCAGCTGTGCTGCTGCAGACCCACCATTAGTAATGCACAGAGCCAGATTTTCACTGCAAACAGCTTTTAAGCTCAGATGAAATGGGCAGGTGCAGTTTAAGCCCTCTCTCCTCCCAAGTAAAGCCCAGAGGAGCCAAGCAGCAGTGCTGCGTTCCTGCAGGGAATGCCATTTGGGAAGGAGCATGGGGGTCTACAGGACTTCCACAGCTTGGGAAGCTGGGAGACACTTCCTCATGATTGGGGCAGGACAGAGGGGATCCTGAACAGCAACTGGTTTGTGTTAATTTGGGGCCAAACAGACTCCACAGATCCTTCCTGTAGGAAAATGTGCTTCTGGAAGCCACGGGCGTGAATCAAAGGAAGGTTAAATAGTGAAAAACCAAAGCAGTTCCATAGGAGAGACAGGTAAAGGTGTGAGTGAACACAAGCAAGATAAACCCAACAGGCATCCAGAAGGGGCAGTGAATCCCAGGATACAGGAACACACCAGCAAGTCCTGGCCCGGGGATGTGCAGAGCTTGGGACATCCTGAGGGTCCCCTGGCTCAGCCCCCACCCCAGGGTCAGGCCCAGGGTCTGTGCTGTCTGTACAGTATTTCCCAGCCCCCTCAGACAGGCTGGACACCAGCAAATGCCAAATTATCATCTCTTCCCATTCCTGGGAAAAAAAAAATTCAATTGCAAACCATTCCCCCTACCCCTGAGGGCGGGTCTGGCCCCGGGATAACCCTTTCCCTGCAGCAGACAGGTGGGTGGCTCAGGGTTTGTGCAGGGAAGAGGTGACAGCAGCTGTGTGGCACCTGGAGGAAGGGATGTCCCTTTTCGGGGTGCTCTTGGGTGCATTCCCTCCCCAGGCGGGGCAGCCTGGGCTCGGTGGGAACCCAAATTTCACCAGCATTAATCAAAATGAGAAGAGAAGTGGGGAGGAGAAGCCCCAGGCCAGCCTGGCAGCTCCTGGGGTGTGTGCAGATCCTCCTGGCCTCCGGCTGTGCTGGTTCCCTGCCCGTGCAGTGGGTGAGAGCTCAGCCCTGCGGTGTCCCCACCCACTCCAGGATCCTGATGGGTCCCTTCCAGCTCAGCACATACTGTGGTTCTACAATTCAGAGCCTTCCTGTGCCTCCCTCCATCTCCTGGAGCCACATTTGTCTTCCACAGGTCCTCGGTGCTTCCTGGTGGCTGGGATGGGCACAAGGAGCTTTTCCCTTTATTTCCCACCCAGAGCTGCAAAGAGGCTTTTCCTGCTGCATGGATACGCAAGGGAAGACCCAAGAGGAGGGACCACAAGCAAACATGGGCAGGGAAGCAGTGCATCCCACAGTGTTCCCTGGAGGCTCCTGGGGTTTGTGTCAGTCTTCTGGAGCTGTGGCAGGAGAATTTCTGGACATTATTCCCATTTAAAGACTCTTGTGGCGTGCAAAGAGTCTGTGGGGATGTGGCCCTTTACAAGTGATGCTGTTTGTATTCAAAGTACAGCCAAAAACCCCACTCAGCCTGAGGCAGGGGCAGCCTGTGGTTCCTTCAGGTGTGTTTAAACACCCTGGGGCTGCTCAGGCATGGAATGGTTTGGGTGGGAAGGGACATTAGAGCTCATTTCATCCCACCCCATCCCAGGGCAGGGACACCTTCCACTAGCCCAGGCTGCTCCAAGCCCTGCCCAACCTTGCCTTGGGCACTGCCAGGGATCCAGGGGCAGCCACAGCTGCTCTGGGCACCCTGTGCCAGGGCCTGCCCACCCTCCCAGGGAACAATTCCTTCCCAATATCCCATTCCACTGTGGCAGTGGGAAGCCATTCCCTGTGTCCTGTCTCTCCCTAACCAAAGTCAAGAAGAGCTGCACAGACTCCAGGAATGTTTAGGGAAGGACTTCACACACAGCAATAATCCGAGGGGAGGCTAGACCTGAGAGGCATGAGGAAATCCTCCAGCTCAAACAGCCCCACATTCCTGACTCCAGAGGTTTTGCAGGGTTTATCTCCAGCCTGCCTCCCCAGCAAGCCCCAGCAGAGAGTCTCCAGCACAAACCACCACAATCTGCATGGCCACGTGCCCAGCGAGCCCCTCCCAGCACAGGGGAGATGGGATCAGGTGTGGATCAGATCCAAAGACAGAGCAGAGCAGAGATGGTGCCCTGGCAGAGCAAGATTGGAACACTGGGAGCGTGGGCAAACTGGGAGCTCTGGCCTGATGTTAAAGAAAAAGTTGAAGTGATTGCAAAGCTCCTTTAGCTGGGTATTTTCTTGCCTGGAGCCTCCTGGGTGAGGCTGGCAGCTCCTCTTCAAGGGAAAATTAACACCAAGGCCGGGTTTTAATCCGAGAGTTCTTCCTATGCCCCAGCACCAGCACAGCCAGCCCTACATTCCTGCATGGATCAGGACTGTGCCCTTCCCAGTGCAGGGTATCCCAGTGCTGGAGCACCGGTTTCCTAAAGAAAAAGGTTGGGAATTCTTTACAGCAACTCTCCTATTTGCAATTAACACCTCCAACATTGCTGTTACACCAGCCAAACAGAAATGAGCCCTGACGTGCTCTTCCCTGCCAGCCCTGAGCAACCAGAACTGTCCAAACACCATGAAGGGGTTTGGGAAGCTGGGAGAAAACAGGAAGACAGGAAAAACAAAAGAAGTTTTGAGAAGTTTACACGGCTGCAGAAAGGCACAAATGTGTCATTCCAAAGAGAAAAAAGTGTATTTTTGTGTTTAGCACAGGTGTATGGCTGGCAGGGAACACTCCTGCCCTGTGCAGAGACGTGCTCCCAAGGGAAGAACACATTCCCTGTCATCCCAGACACTTTGTGGGCTGCAGCACGGGATGATATTCCAGCTTGTACTTATTTTCCTTAGAAAGTGAGCATTGATGGGGTTTGTACCACCACACCAGCTCCTCAGCCCACCCTGCTCGGGCTGGAAAATGGACTTTTCCTGGTTTCAGACCTAAAGCAAGGAGGAAATGCCACAGCCTGCTTCCTGCTCTACATATCCTTAGAGAAGGAATGCTGCTGCAGCTCGTGCAAATCCAACCAGACACTGCAGCAAAGCCCAAAATAATGAAAGAGGAAAGAAAAATAAGAGCCATCTCAGAGGATCAGGGGTAAAGCTGCAGGTGGTTTTCTCTGCTGGAAGGTTCTGTGAGGAGCCACATCCCTGACAGGAGTGGGAATGTGACTCTGGAAAAGCAGACAGCTCTTCCACCTCCTGCTGGGCGTCAGCAGGACGGGCACTGACCAGGGAAAGGAAACACTGAGGGAGGGAATTCCTCCTCCACTTCCAAGCCGATTATCCCGTTGTATCCAAAGCTTGCCAGGCCCTCTGCCTGGCAAATCCCAAGGAAACCCCGGTCCCACAGAGCAGAGTGGAGGCACCGAGCGACTGCCCCTGCTGGAGCAGCACCAGGGCTGGGCATTACCTGGGAGAGAGGAAGGAGGAGCTGCCAAAGCTGCTTTCCCCATTACACAAAGGGTCCGGGAACAGATCGGCCTCGTTCCCTTCCCCGTAATCCTCGAAATGCTCCTCCCCGCTGATGACGGTGACGATGGAGTGGCTGAGCTCAGAGCCCAGGGCCAGCTCGTGGGGATGGGATCTGTGGGAACAGACAGGCAGATGTTAGAGGGGGAGCTGCCACAGCAGCCTTTCCATTGCATCCAGGACATCCCCTTTCCCAGAGTGCTGGGTTTGTGTGGATAGGATTTGGTAGTGGAGTGGTGCATTCTGTGAGAAGCTGCTGGAAGCTGCCCCCATGTCCAGCAGAACCCTTCCCTGGTGGCTCCAAGATGGACCCGCTGCTGGAGGAGGCTGGGCCCGTCAGGAATGGAGGTGGTGGCACCTCTGGGCTAACAGATTTGAGAGGGAAAACACAAAAAAGTGATGGGGCAGCTGGAACTGAGTGCAGAGAGGAGTGGGGTGAGAACATGGGAGAGGAACAGCTCTGCAGGGGCAGGGCAGGAGGGGCAGGAGCTGCTCTGGGCACCAGAGCTGAGATTGCCCTGAGATTCCTGGGATTGCCCTGAGATCCCTGGGATTGCCCTGAGATTCCATGGGGAAGCCCATGGGGAGGCAGCAGTGTCCCTGCAGCCTACAGAGGGCGGGGGGGGGGCAGAGATGCACCTGCAGCCCCTGCAGGAGCCCAGGCCTGGAGCAGGAGATGCCTGAGAGGGGCTGTGAGTCCATGGGAAGCTGTGCTGGAGCAGGGTCCTGGCAGGGACCTGTGGATCCATGGAGAGAGGAGCCCATGCTGGAGCAGGGTCCTGGCAGGGACCCGTGGATCCATGGAGAGGAGCCCATGCTGGAGCAGGGTCCTGGCAGGGACCTGTGGATCCATGGAGAGAGGAGCCCATGCTGCAGCAGGGTCCTGGCAGGGACCCATGGATCCATGGAGAGGAGCCCATGCTGGAGCAGGGTCCTGGTCGGATCTGTGACCCCGTGGGGGACCTGGGCTGGAGCAGGCTGTGCCTGAAGGACTGACCTCGTGGAAGAGTGACCCACAGTGAAGCAGTTCCTGGAGAACTGTTGCCTGTGGGATGGACTCAGGTTGGAGAGGTTCATGGAGAGCTGTCTCCTGTGGAAGGGACCCCACACTGGGGCAGGGGAAGGACTCTGACTCCTCTCCCTGAGCAGTGGCTGGAACAATGTGTGATGAACTGACCATAACCCCCATTCCCATCTCCCTGTGCCACTGGGGGGACGGAGGGAGAACTGGGAAGGAGGGATGATGGGGGGTGAAGGCGTTTCTAAGGTCTTATTTTACCTCTCATTATCCTGCTCTGATTTTATTAGTAATAAATTCAACTAATATCCCCAATTCGAGCCTGTTTTGCCCATGATGGTATTTGATGAGTGATTTCTCCCTGTCCCTATCTCAGCTCATGAACCCTTTGTTATATTTTCTTTCCCTCTCCATCTGTGGAGGGCAGGGATAGAGCAGCCTTGGTGGGTTCCTGGTGTCCCCAGGACCCACCAAGTGAGTGATGTGTCCCATTTTGACAGAGCAGAACAGGACAGGAACAGCTCAGGCACCACTGGGAAGTTCATGATGATTTTTTTCCCCCCTATAAACCAAGTGTTTCCATTGGCAGCTGCACCACAGGATCTGGGGACACTCAGACTTGCAGGGCAGTGCCCAGGGTTGGTGCCAAACCCTTGCTCGACTAAAAGCATGGCAGAGAAAGAGCTGGGCACGTCCCAGACACATCCTAAATGCTGTGAGCTCCACAGCAGCCCGTGCCAGGCTCACACTTGCTTGTTGCTGCCTAATCCTCTCAAGGGCCTGGGGTTTAACCCCATAACCCCGGTGGGATTGGTGTCGGGGAAGGGTGGGCTCAGGCAGCTGGGACAGACCCCCAGTAAGACAAAGGAGTCCTTTGCCTGCTTTTCCTGCTGGGAAAAGGCTGTGTGTGACAATCCAGGAGGGGGGAATGCTGCTCTGTGTGGTTTTAGCAGCAGATCCAGAAGGCTGGAGCGTGTGAAGCCTCAGTGCAAACCCGGAACACGCCCAGCACAGGTCCTGGGATGTCCCTTGCTCCTGAGGGGACACAGCCCAGCACAGAGGCACTGCTCCTGGAAGAGTCTTTCCATTGCATGGAGCCACCAGAATCCTGGAATGGTTTGGGTTGCAAGGACCTTAAAGCTCATCCCATCCCACCAGGGACACCTTCCACTAGCCCAGGTTGCTCCAAGCCCTGTCCAGCCTGGCCTTGTTCACTGCCAGGGATCCAGGGGCAGCCACAGCTTTTCTGGGCACTCTGTGCCAGGGCCTCCCCACCAAGCCAAGCCACCTTTCCTGCCCAGGACTACGGAAGTTTTCAAATTAAGCTGGAGAAAAGGCAGGGGGGATTTGCAACAGCCAGGCTGTGAAAGCAGCCACGGGGCTGCAAGCCACAGGTCTGTGTTTTGGGGGGTTTAACAACTCCCTCCTCTCCAAAATTCTATGCTAAAAATCATAATAATGCATTATTACAGAAATTGGTATTTCAGGCTATGCCCTCATCTCCTTGCACTTGAAGAGAGGGAAACGGGGTATGAGCAGATTGCTGGACTAAACCAGAGAGAAAAAAAGATTACAGATAAGCCATTTATGCCAAAAACCTGCTCCATCTGAAGGATTTGCCCTTATCCTGCTAATAAAAACATGTCAACCCTCCAGATCTCTATTTAACCACAAATAAATCCAGCCCAGCTTGTGGGCATCTGCACATCCTCCTCGAGCCCTTGAGAAGCACCAATATTCCACAGTGGGATCCAGCAGAAGCCATCCATTCCCATGGTGAGTCAGACCCTCACCAAAAACAGCAGAAATCTCTCCAGGAATAGAAGCCAGGGGGTGGAATTGTTAATTCAGAAGCAAAACCCAAGCCCAGAGCTCTAAATTTGGGGCTGTGGTTTGATAAGCACTGCACAGAAGCAGATCTGATCAGGCACCTGGAAACCCTCAGCCTGGATGCTTCAGGCAGTAAATTTTATTTCCTATTCCCTTCTTGGGGCTCAGGCAGTTTCAGGATTCAGAGTTCAACTAATCTTTACTACACAGACCCTAAACAACCCTTAAGCTCAAACCATTTCAGGTATGTTGAGCTTTGAGAGCTCCTGAGAAGTGATGCTGAAGCTCTGCTGGGATTGTACTCACTGGCTGTCCCTGGGCACCAGAGGTGTCCTCCTGTGTGGGGTCTGATGGCACCAAAAACCAGCCCTCAGCACTCACAGACGTTCTCATTTCAAACCTTTCAAATCTATAAATTGAATTAAGTTTTTGGTTCCCTGGAATTTGCACACATTTAACAATCTGGGAACAGGCTTGGACAGCACCCAAAGGACGTCCCACCTTCCCAAGCAAACACCTGGGGCAGCAGGGAATCCCACAATGGTTTGGGCTGGAGGGACCTTAAAGCCCATCCCATTCCACCCCCTGCCATGGGCAGGGACACCTTCCACTGTCCCAGGCTGCTCCAAGCTCCATCCAGCCTGGCCTTGGGCACTGCCAGGGATCCAGGGGCAGCCACAGCTGCTCTGGGCACCCTGTGCCAGGGCCTGCCCACCCTCCCAGGGAACAATTCCTTCCCAATATCCCATCCATCCCTGCCCTCTGGCACTGGGAAGCCATTCCCTGTGTCCTGTCCCTCCATCCCTTGTCCCCAGTCCCTCTGCAGCTCTCCTGGAGCCCCTTTAGGCCCTGCAAGGGGCTCTGAGGTGTCCCTGGAGCCTTCTCTTGTCCAGGTGAGCACCCCCAGCTCTCCCAGCCTGGCTCCAGAGCAGAGTGGCTCCAGCCCTGGAGCATCTCTGTGGCCTCCTCTGGACTCTCCCCAACAAGCCTGTCCCTCCTGTGCTGGTGACCCCACACAAGTGAGCACAGAGAAGGAGCTCATCCCCCACAGCCCGTTCCCAAGTGCAGCTTTCTGTACCTACAGGCAGGCGAGTCGGAAGCAGGCGGTTTTCCCCAGAGGCCGGGAGCGCACGCAGGCTGCCATGACCCCTGCAGGGACCCTGTGCTGGTGACAGGGAGCTCACAGCTGATTATATCCCAATTTAACTGTCACTGAGCCGGGCACGCTGCGGTGACAAGAGTTGAGCTGGATAATCCCATTTCTGCTCTAATCCACAGCACCCTTTCAGCCCCAGGGCCCAGCGCCGCTCACTGCCTCTGTGACATCCCCAGATGGGATTTTGGGGTGGGAGGGAAGCCTGGTGCTCCTAAAAAGCAACAGGAGCTGTAAGCACCCCCTGGAGCACCAACCCTGGGCCTTGGGTTTGGGGATAAAACTGCGTCCTGTGTGTTACAGACCTTAAGCAAAGATGATTCCAGAGGTTTTGGTGCAATTGGTGTTCTTGGGGCACTAACCTGGCACTGGCACAGATTTTCCAGGGAAAATCCAGACTGCCCCAACCCTGGACGTGTCCAGGATGGGGCTTGGAGCAGACTGGGATAGTGGAAGGTGTCCCTGCCCATGGCAGAAGGTGGAATGAGATGATCTTTAAGGTCCCTTTCAACCCAAACCATTCCGTGTTCTGTGATCCTAAAGGAGTTCTTCCCTGCCCTCCTGCCTGCCAGCATCCCAGTTTCACCCCAAACCCCACTATTCCTCCAAAAATGGGGTGGGCCCAGGAGCAGTTTCGCCAGCAGCAGTTCAGACCCGGGGAAGGAGATCTTGGCTCACATTTCTGTGCTCCAGGCAGAGGTTTCAAACCAGTTATTACAGGAGGTGCTTGCACATCAAAGGGCACACACATGTTTTTAGGGAAAACAAAAATAGAACAAGTTCCCCTCCTGACTGGAAAATTATATGTTGTGTTTCTGGCTTAAGTGATAGATTAAAAACTGCAAGTCTTTCAGGTGTTTGCATCACCTGAGAAGTTATTTTAGAGGTTAAAAGATGCTAATGAGGGTACAGGAGATTTCCCAAGGCAAGCAACGATTAACTCAAAGAGATTGCCAGGCCGGGCTCCAAACCAGCCTACACAAACCAGCCTAATTATTCTCATTATTCCTCCAGAAGAGCTATTTTGGTCTCGCACAGAGTTACAAACACAAAGAAGAAACCAAGTTCCAGCAAGACAGACTCGGCCCACTCGATGTGGAACCCTCAGGCTGTGTCTCCCTCAGCCCTCACTCCCTGCCCCACGCAGGGTTCTGCTCCTGGCTGTTCCCACTCACCCATGCTCCGGCTCCTCGATGGGATCCGTGAATTCCGAGTGCACGGTGGAGTCGATGGCGCTGTCGGTCTCCACCTCGTCGTGCATCTCGTGCTGGACCAGGGTGCTGGTGTCCTCATCTGTGAAGGTCTCACACTCGCTGTAGGTGCTCTCCGAGCCCATGTAGGCACTGTCAGTCACCTCATTTGCCTGGTTAAGAAAAAAAACACACGAGAAGGAAAAAAAAAATAAGATCCTACAGCTGCGTGGATCCATGGCAGAGCAGGACAAAACACGGATGAGGCAGTGGATTTGGGCTGTGCTGCATTTCTGAGCACAGAAATCCAACCTCTGGAATCACCACAGGTCCAGGTGCTGCTCTGTGGGCAGCCTGGCCTTTGCAGGGTTTGGGAAGCAGATCACAAAAATAGAGACTAAATAAAGAGTTGGAGGGAGGTTTTGTTGTGAGCCAGGATGGATTTGGCCAGGGCAGGAGGGATTACCCACTGCTGACTCAGCAGTTCCCATCACCGCTGCTTTCTCCCACCCCATTCCAAGAGGACACGTTACTAATCTGAATTCCCTGCAAAAAACCACCATTCAAAACTCCCAGTTAGCCCTGAGAGCACCTTTTTTTTGCCCTGTCTGCTAAAACCTTCCATCCCTCAACAGCAAATAAACTGTTTCTAAATCTTCATGACAGCTTCTGATTTGCAGGGACTCAAATCTCAGCACTCCAGCTGGAGCAGCATCTCAAATCCAGCACTGAGCAGGCTCTGGAAAAGCAGTGGGATTTGGGTTTTAAGAGACTGTGATATGAGCATGGAGAACTGGGTTTCCCTCCCAGTTCTGCACCCCAGGCAGGTGTTGAGCTGCAGTCCTGCCTGTTTGCTCCTACACATGGGCAGGGACGATCCCTTCTGATCCTGACGCCTGGAGAACCGTGGGAGCAGCACAGAAACCCCCTGGAAGCCAAAGCTCTTGTTACCCCTCACAGTGCCAGCCCCTTTCCCAAGATTTGGGGATTTCTCCAGCACACCTCAGAGCAAATCAGGGAATTTTTGGATCTGCCAGTGCAGGTGCTGAGCTCCAGCTGATTCCTGTCCCCAGAGGGGTCAGGCAGAGGGGTGGGAGCCCTCCTGCCCAGCCTCCAGCTGAAGAGCTGCTCATGGAAAGCCATCTGCTCCATCTGAAGTTCACCTGATGGGATCCCACATGCTCTGCTGCCCCTCCAGAACAGCAGCAGGGCAAAACAGCAGCAGTTTGAATGCAGGCACAACTGAAGCAAACCCCTTTCCCTCTGCACAGAGCAGCTTTCAGGGCTTTTTCCAAGGATTTTGGAGAAAATGACATTTCTCAAAGCCCTGTATTCATAGAATCAGAGAGTGGTTTGGGTTGGAAGGGACTTTAAAGCTCATCTCATTTCACTCCCTGCCATGGGCAGGGACACCTTCCACTATCCCAGGTTGCTCCAAGCCCTGTCCAGCCAGGCCTTGGACACTGCCAGGGGCAAAAAGGGATAGAAAACCTCGAAGGGATGGAGAGAGAGCTGCTTAAGAGCAATTCCCATTCCATATGGACACTGGGAGCAGCCAAGTGACCCAGTCCAGCCCTGCTTTGCTGTCCCAGCCCCTGTGCCCACCACACTCAGTGGGATGGAGACAGCCAGGAGCTCCTCTTGGAAGCCTGACTTGTGGACACCAGCACCTCTAGGACACCACCCCAAAGTTAAACACGACACAAACCTGCACAGAGCTGGAGTCTAAAGGCAGTGTGAGGAGAAGGGGCTGTTCCTGTCAACTCCACCAGGGCAGAGCCTGTGCCAGCCTTGCAGGGAGAAACAAAAGCCTCTAAAGCCCCCACCCACTTATAAAAGCATAAACCCACCAAAACCACTTACACACCTAAAACTGGGCCTTGCTGAAGTGCTTTACTGGGTTTATGCTGCACTTTCTAAAAACACCATTAATGCTCCAGCAGGAGGGACATGGGGAAGCAGAGGCTTGACCTGCCTTGGCTTGGTC
Organism: Aphelocoma coerulescens; assembly: GCF_041296385.1. Lineage (NCBI taxonomy): Eukaryota > Metazoa > Chordata > Aves > Passeriformes > Corvidae > Aphelocoma > Aphelocoma coerulescens. The sequence goes on from NC_091028.1 coordinate 2,373,091, forward strand.
ATGGACAGAGAGAGCCCAAGAGGTGACAGCAGCCACCCCCAAGTGCACATTCCCCTCCCTTTTGCCTGTTTGAAAAAGATTTCATGCCAAACTGGAAAGAATTTTGCTTGCACACTACAAAATAAAGGCTGCTTTTTAAATACCACCCCCCCCTTCTCACTGGAAAAGCTGAAATTTAAGGATATATTGAAGTATTATAATGAGCACAACTATTGAAAGAAGCCAAAAAACCTCCAAACACTCCAATTTACAAGTAATTTGCCTAAAAATCCTGCTGTGGTTAGTGCTGACCCTCTCAACATGAAGCCAACCAGGAGCTAAACAGTGCCCTTAGTCAGATGTTGGAACAAGAGGACCTTTAAGGTCCCTTCCAACCCAAACCATTCCATGATTCTATGATTTCTCTATCAAACTGTTCCAAACCACCTTATTGATGGGAAATACATGCATAGAGAGGCTGGATTTGGGAACAACCCTGTTGGAGTAGGAGAGCCCACCAGCACAGCACATCAACCATTGTCCTTCAGCCACACCAAAGATGTGCATCAATTTATTATTTACAAACTGTATTTTTTCCTTTGTGATGCCAGCCAGGATGAGGTTTCCAAAAGCAAGAGAGGCCTATTAAAATTAAACCTGTGTGGGCAACGAGTTAAGAAGCAGCTGAAACTGTAAACAAAGTCCTTCTCCTGAGCATGAGCGTGGAGAACTTTGCTGCACATTTCATCCAAGAATCAGTAACCAAACCTCAAGAAGAGATGCCAGGAGGAGATAGGCAAGTTGAGGGGGTTCAGCTACTGCCAAATGCCTGCCAGAGCCAGCCAAGCCAAATCTCTGTCCCTGGGCAAGTGTGTGGGTACAGAAAGTTCTTACTTATGGCCTCATGAGCAGCTGGTTTGTGCACTGAGCCTTCAAACCCCTCCTGCCACAGCTCTCCTTCAGCCAGCTTTGCCTTCCTGTGAGCAGAAAGTAAACATTTTTTCCAGCTTAAAAAAAAGCAAAATACACTTAAAAACATCCACGGGCTTCAGGACAGCCAGGCTGGGCTACAAGCACACCAGGAACATCCCCACCACGTTCAGAACGGGGTTGGTGTCACCAATATCAGTGTATTTTCAGCTTTTATCAAATAAAACACACCCTGAGGTGCTTCAGGCAAACCTCAGACATTAAACCTGGGACTCAGGCACACACAGAGTTCTGAGCTGGAACAGGATCAGGGTCTGACTGAGGTTCCCAATCCCAAATCCAGCTCCTGCAGCAGTATTTCCCCAGAGCCACACCTGCCTGACAGGAACATGGGCCACCCCGAAGCATCTCTGCCTGCTCAGGGAAACTCCAGGGATCTGAGAGCCCAGGTGAGCATTCCTGCTTCTAAAAGGAAGTAAATGATGGAATCAGCACCGGGATGATGTAACGTGCCCTGATGAAACAGGGGAGGTGGTGAGGTGCCTTTAGGAGCCTTCTCCAGCAGCAGCTCCTCCATTCCATACATCTGATGGCATATGGGAGTAAAGATTATTTGATTAGATGTTGTGAAGTGCTATAAAACCACATGGATTTATAAAAAAGCTGCTGCAGTACGAGGAGAGGCACTCTTGGGAATCACCTGCAAGGTCCAGGCAGGAACAGGCTCAGCTTTGATCTGCCATGGACAGAAGGTTCAGCACAAGCTCTGCCAAGGCGTTGCCTTGGAAAGGAGGGCAAAGTCTGGCTCCAGGGAGGTTCCTTCCAGACAGAGCTGTCCCTGGAGCTGTCAGCATCCCCAAGCTCTGCTGTCCTTGGCCACAAACACTCGGAAGGTTGGGCGGGGAAGTGAGTGACAAGGAAAAGGAAAAACAAACTCTGTTTTCCCAGCAGGGTGAGCCTGAAGAATCCAGCCCTGACTGCACACGGGATGGGGAAGAGACAGATCAGCTACAAAAATCCCCCTCCAAGGACACCCTGTGGCCCAGACAGCAGTGCCAGTGCCAGGCTGGGAGCCAGGGAGAAGGGAGACAGTTGTGTTTATAGCCCCACATTAATGCAGCTGACCCCAAAGCCCTGAGCACCCCACGGCAGCTCAGCCTCTGCAATGCCACTTTGGGGACTGCCACCTCTGGATCCCAATCCTGCCCTCTTCCCACAGACCCGGGCAATGCCAGCTTTCCAGGGAAGCCAGAGAGCCTGTGCTCAGCCCTGGGGGAAGGCAACTTTCACAACTCAGCCCCTGGAGGAGCTGGGGTTGTTACACCCCATCACCCCCCTCAAGGCTGGGCAACAGAAACGTGCTGCACCTGTTGGGACAAATTGAAATCACTCACCCAGCCCAAAAAACAACCCCCAAACCAACTCACAGAACACCACATCTGGCACACTGTCCCCAGCACCCCAAAAACCAGCAGGAACCGTCCCTCCTGGTCCAACTCCCCCAGGGAGACTCGGGCAGAGGGGAGTGTGAAGGTACACCACAGCCCATGGAATCACAGAATCCCAGAATGGTTTGGGTTGGAAGGGACATTAAAGTTCTACTCAGTTCCACCCCCTGCCATGGACAGGGACACCTTCCACTGTCCCAGGCTGCTCCAAGCCCCAATGTCCAGCCTGGCCTTGGACACTGCCAGGGATCCAGGGGCAGCCACAGCTGCTCTGGGCACCCTGTGCCAGGGCCTGCCCACCCTCCCAGGGAACAATTCCTTCCCAACATCCCATCTAAATCTCTCCTCTTTTAGTCTAAACCATTCCCATGTAAAAAAACAGGTAGATCTGCCCATGTAAAAAGTCAGGTGGATTCCCAATCCGCCCCTTCCCGGCACCTCCGGGGCTGAGCACAGAAACCCAATCCCTCCTCATTTCGTGTCAGCTCCCAAAAACCCACCTGTGGAGACATCGCCTGCTGTCCAGAGCCAGCTCCAGCTCCGGGAGCTGCTTCTGGGAGGCAGGAGGGAAGCAAAGTCCAGGAGAGCCGGGAGGTTTATGGAGAGAGCTGGAGTCCCAACAGAGCGCCTTTTGTTCCCGAGCTCCCGATAAGGAGCGGGAGCCCAGGCACACTTCCCTGCCGTGTGACCGCCGCCTCCTCCCGCTTCCCTGAATTCCAAAATAAAAGCACGTCCTGGAAGCCCCGATCCCCGGCCAGCCCCGCTCCAGGTGCTCACTCTTCCCAGGAATCCATCCCCGAATAAAAAGGTTGAATGTGAAGTCGACCTGTCGAGGTTTATCTCGGCCTTCCTGGTGTTTCTGGTGAATAATTAAGCGTTAAATGACAAATTCCTTCCTTATAGCCGCAAATAGAGGGGTGAATAAAGCTCGGATTGCTCACCAGGGGCAGGCCAGGAGCGCTTTTGGTGACTCAGAGGGTGATCTGGGCAGGCAGTGACAATATTGACCCCAAAGAAGGGCTGCTCACGGGTGCCAGCTGAGTTTCCAAACATCCCAGTGCCACCCTGGCCGAGCTCTCAGCCAAGCAGCTCCCTGCAAACAGGAGTCCAGCAGAGCCAGCACTGTGGGAGAGCTGATCCATGGGATTTTCCCTTCCCCATGGCAGCCCTCAGCATACGGAGGCCTCAGCACTGCTCACACTCACAAGTTTTGAGGGTTTTGTCCGGTTTTCTGTTTCCTTTCTGCAGAAACCTCACATATTTCAAGCTCCCTCAGTCCTGCCTATCCAGCACAAACACACCAATTTCCTTCCCCTACCTTCCCAAAGCATGTTTTCTCCTTTTCTGGGGGTTATCCTTGCTGTCCTCTGGGCCACATCCTTCCTGGCATGCAGAGCTCTGAGCAGAACCCCCGACTCAGCAGCACTGACTGGAAGTGTCCTGCACCTTGAGAAGCAGTTGACCTCCTGAGCTGAGTCCAGGCCAGCCCAGATTCCTGCTCAGGAAGGAGTTATGCTTTAACCCAAGCTCTGCCTGGATCTGCTCTTCCACAGAGCAGGTCCCAGACCTTTTGCTCTTCTGCTCATGCTTCAAGACCTCAGAGAATACTGGGAACCCCCATGAGAGCACAAAGTCAAACACTAAAACTAATTAGGAAACCCCAATTCCCTGCCTGTTTTACTTCTCCAGCTCTTACTGAGACACCTTTGCTCCCACTGCTTCCCCCCCCTCACTTCCCGCTCCTTCCCAGTGCCCCACAGCCCAGTTCCCACATTGCCAGTCCCACACAATCTGCTTGTGGTTCAAGATAAGGCTCCAAGGACTTTGTTTTCCAAACTCCTTCCAGCCTGTTTCCTACAGGTCAAACACTTCAACTCACATCTTTTCTGCCCAGCAAAGAAATTTCTCACTGTAGCCCTGCACTCGGGTCCTGCCTTCAGGGAAATTCCCTGCCCAGTTTACACTCCCATCCTTCCCTCTACACAGTACTGAGTCTACACAATAAATTAATGTCCTGTGTATTTTCAAGCTTTAAGGTATCAAATTGTCACCATGGGCTGATTTGGGAGAGCTGGAGCCCCTCTGCTCCGGAGCCAGGCTGGGAGAGCTGGGGGTGCTCACCTGGACAAGAGAAGGCTCCAGGGAGAGCTCAGAGCCCCTTGCAGGGCCTAAAGGGGCTCCAGGAGAGCTGCAGAGGGACTGGGGACAAGGCATGGAGGGACAGGACACAGGGAATGGCTTCCCAGTGCCAGAGGGCAGGGCTGGATGGGATATTGGGAAGGAATTGTTCCCTGGGAGGGTGGGCAGGCCCTGGCACAGGGTGCCCAGAGCAGCTGTGGCTGCCCCTGGATCCCTGGCAGTGTCCAAGGCCAGGCTGGACACTGGAGCTTGGAGCAGCCTGGGCTAGTGGAAGGTGTCCCTGCCCATGGCAGGGGGTGGAATGGGATGAGCTTTAAGGTTGTTTCCAACCCAGGCCATTCTGGGATTCTCTGAATGCAAGGATAATACAGACTGTTCACTCGCTGCCACAGAGGGCTCATGGCCCTTCGTCTCTTGGTGCAGGGGAGCAGAAAGGCTTTGGGGACAGTGGGGACATTGCTCAGGGCTCCACATGCTCCCCCAAGGACAGATGAACAGACACTGAACTGCACCCGTCACATTCCACAGCCCTGCAGTTCCAGCCACCTGCACGATTTCAAGTCCACCAGCTGTTCAGGACAGAATGATCACCAGTTCCAGCAGGAAACCCCTGGAGAGGGGCTTGTGACCATTTCATTCATGGTGCTTTTGGGTCAGCCCTGTGACCAGAGGCCTACTGAGGCCATTCCAGAAAGTGGGAATGGCACTGGGACAGAAAAGCTGAGCTCTCAGCTCCATGTCCGCATCCCCACCACCAGACCTTCACACCTGGGTTAGGACAGCCAGAGAACTGCTGAAGCCAGCTCTGTCCTGGTGCTTTGAGGAGTTTACAAAGCTCAATCCCATCTTTTCAGCCTGGCTAGCCCCTGCCAGACACGCATCCCGTGGTAGCATTGGTGTGGAGAGGCAGAGGAGGAAAAAAATCTCACCCAAAATGCCAAAGATTGCAAAGCAGGGCCCTCCCAAACGCTGTGTGCTCAGCAGGCCCAGCTCTGCCTTCGGGAATGCAAGTATCTCCCTGGGAATTCTGTACTAGGAAAAGGAGGGCTCAGAAGGTCCACAGGGCTACTGGGAGAAGACAAAAGGAGCCTGCAGCAGACTCCTACAACCACCCCAGGCAGGCTCCTTCAAAACATGAGGCACGAGGAATGACAGTGATGCCTCTGGGAAGGGCTCCAGGCCCCACGTGCTCCCACAACAGCTTCTGTGTTACACCAGTCCTTGGTCCCCTCTGCAGAAGCTCTGAGCAGCTGGAGAAACCCAGCAATGTGGATTTCAATGGCCTTGCCCTGATTTTTGCCCTCAAAAAGAAGGATTAAATTCAATTGATCAACATGGAAAGAAATCCCAGCTTTAACAGAGTTAAAGTTTCACAGAGTTGACGTGTCGGCCTTAAAGCTGCTGCTTACTGCTGCACAGAATGTCACAGAATATTCTGAGCTGGAGTTCTTCCAGCTGCACCTGTGTGCAGGCAGCCTGGGAGAGCCAGGAGTAGCTCCTGATCCCAAAATACACAAAACTTGGGACCTCCTCAACTCCCATTTTCCTCCCCAGATCCACTCCTCCCGCGCTGTACCAACTCCCTGCTGGACAAACAGCCAGAGGGGACATGCTTGGGCGGGTGAAGGCTTCCAGGGAAAGCCGAATTCCCCTCTCCTGCCTGTGCAGAACAGTTTTTTCCTGGTTGCTTCCAGCTGGAGCCACGGCAGCCGCCCAGCAGATGGCAACAGCCCTGCACAAGGCACTGCATCCGCAGGATTTACGGCTGCCTGTCCTGCAGAGCTCAGCCAGAGCCTTCCTCTGACCTTGCTGGCCCAAAACACGAGTCCCCAGAGCTAAAAATCCCTATTTGGGGTATTTATGGTGCTCCCAGGCAGCCTTTACAGAGCACTGGCTCCACCTCTCCTCCAGCCCACCTGAAGTTAAACATCTTCATGCCCATCCCAGCCTAATCCTAGCATTTTCATGGCGTGTTTTCCATTTTGGAGAGTCATCCTTCCCACTCTGCATTGCCCAGAGGGGCTCACCTGCCCCAGGAGCAGAGCAGAGGGGCAGAGCCCTCACCCTAGGGCAAGGCACAGCAGGTATCCCTGTGGTGCTGGGCTGATGGTTGAGCTTGGAGGTCTTTTCCAGCCTTAATGATTCCATGATCCCAAGAAAGCTAACTCCAAATTCACCTCCATGTCCCCCAGAGCATTGCAAACAAGTCCTGTGCCTCAGCACTGAGTCATGAGCTCCACAGGAGCTCGCAAGGGAGGAGAACTCCCACCTTCCAGGCAGTCAGCAGCCAAGCTGTGCCAGCCCAGCCTCGGGGAAAACAGGGCTCAGGTGTCCGCATGGAAAAGCTCCAAGCTCCCTTCACGTGGCTTTGACAAAGCAGGAAGGCTGTCATTAGTTTTTGGTGGTTTCTCACCCAGCAACCGCCACGCTTCCACCTTGAGCAGGAGAACACACTGGTGGGGCTGCAGGGAGGTGATCCCAGCCAGGTGATGCTCTCCCTGCTCCCAGTGGGTGCACAGGGATGAGGATCCTCTTGGATGCGTGACAGCAGAGCTGGAGGGATTGGGATGAGCCCCCTGCAAGCCCAGCTGGAGGCACAAAAGCCACGTGGCTGCAGGAGCTGCTGTCTCAGTGGAGCCACGGGAGCAGAAATCCTCTTTGAAAGCACCTGAACAGCCAGGCCTGTCTGCTGGACACACCTGGAATGGTGCACCAGGAGCCAGGAGCTCCATGTCACACCCAGAGCCACACCAGTGGCTGAACTGGGGGAGTATCCAACATCAGGAATTCCTGAGTTCACACCTCATCCCCTTCCTCCTTTTACTGGAGGAAGCAGGCATTGGTGGCTCTCTCTGCAGAGCAAACACTGGGTGGAAGTCCCCAGCTCGGGGCTCTCAGGGTTTTCCATGGATGCTCAGCTCTCCTGATGGCAGTCAGCAGAAGAGGACGTGAGTCAGCACGCAGAGCAGCCTTATTAACCAGGAGAAGACATTTTCCTGGAGACTGCTTGAAGCACTTGTTTACACTTGTTTGAACAAACACTGAGGAGAAAAGCTCCCTGTCAGACCCCAGCACCTGGAAGCGCTGAGCACTCCAGCCACTGGGATTTTGGGCTGTTTAAGAGGAACCACAGCCAGTGCTCCACTCCAATAACCACAACTGCTCCCAGCACTTCTGCAAATGCAGCAACTCCTTCAGCTCTGATGTGACAGGGGACGAGAAAACCCAGCTGTGCCCCTTCACCCCATGGCCCTGCCACAGCCAGAGGGGCTCACCCAGTGCCTGAGGTGTCCCAGCTGTGTTTTGGGGTGTGTTTATCCCTGTGCAGCATCTTCCCAGGGCTGACACGGCGACATCCCAGAGCCCAAACTGCTGCTTGATGCAGTGAGAAGTTTACTCTGAGGAAAGGTGATGTCTTCACTTTGAAAGGCGATTTTTTCCCCTCTCATCTATTCTGGAGAATCCAAGCAAGATGGAACATAGATATTGGGAAAGGCTGGTTATTCTGTTCTCTGCTTTGATGATGTCCTGCTGCCCCTCAGGAAGAAGGGCCTGTTGGAGCCCTCTCCAGCTCTTTTCCCAGTGCTCCCGTGAGGAACATGCTTTTGCTGCTCCCAGCAGGATGCTTTGTACCATGGCTTCTCCCTCCCTGAGCCAGCTCCAGCTTTCCAAGGCACAGCACTCCAGGACGTGTGGGATAAAAGGCACGTTGGGAGCTCACGGCTCAGCCAGGAGAGAACAAAAACCCCCTCGCCCCAAGACTCTGGTTTATTTTTACACTCCCAAGGCTGAGTGGTATTTCTCCAGCATGTTCTCATTTGCTGAGCCTCTACGAAATCCTGGCAGGCTGGAAATTATTTCGAATCATGTATCCAAGACAACACGGATAATTCTTGCCCGGCATGTTAAACGTAGAGCTGTCCTTTAGACGACTACACTGAATTCAGTATAAAAATCCATTTAGATCTTTTGGAAAAGGAGATTTCAGGACTCATCACCTTTTTCCTTTGGGTCACCTTGTCTCTTCAAGGAAAGGCTGGCCCAGCAGCAGAAGTATTTCATCCCAGTGGGGCACACACCTGCCTTGTTGGTATTGCTGCCCAGAATAGCTCCCAGCGCTGACAGAGCTCATCTATGTTAAATTAGCCCTTGGAAAACATCCTTGCTCAGAATCTCAGGCAAGATGGTCCCTTGACACAGGTCTGAGGAGCAAAAAGTAAAAGCCTTTGCCTGTCACAGCCTCTACACTGCTCAGTCCAGCGTTAAAATGCCCATTTGTGACCTTGCACCACATAAAAAATATGGAAATCCATCTCCCTGCCTGCCTTCCTGCCCCTTTTCTCCCCAGCTGTTCCTGGGGCTTGTAGCTACCTTTCAAAAAGGAAAAATAAACCAATATTCAACATTACCCACAGAAGCTGTGGCTGCCCCTGGATCCCTGGCAGTGTCCAAGGCCAGGCTGGGCAGGGCTTGGAGCAGCCTGGGACAGTGAAAGGTGTCCCTGCCCTCGGCAGGGGGTGGCACTGGATGAGCTTTAAGGTCTCTTCAACCCAAACCATTCCCTGATTTTTGACCAGCTGCCCAACACCCAGTCTATCATTAACCTTTTATCAAGAAATCATGAGGCCAAAATGATGTACTACAGACTAAACCATAAATAGATACGTTTGCATGCAAATACAAAGCAGGTTGGGAGTCTCATTGCCAGCAACAAGTTGTGTGATCAAAATCACACAAAATCCTAAATATCCAGAGTGGGAAAGCGATCCACAAGGATCAGAGCACAACTCCTGGTCCTGCACAGGACAACCCCAAAACCATCCAGGCTACCAAGACACAAGCATCACAACACTGAAGAGGGAAGTTTGGAAAAGGAAAAGCAGAGGGAAGTGATTCAGTCCCCATGAGGGATAGGGACCCAGCCACCCCTTTTCTCCCAAGGCACCTGCAGCACCTCCTGCTCCAGGCTGGAAGGCCCAGAGCAGGAATGAGTGAAGCCTTCCAAGCCAAGCCCCAAACCCCTGACACAGACAGCAGCTGGGAACAGCAGGGTCACTGCTGCAACATGCTCCTGTGGTCAGGGATGCAGGGGGAAACCAAGGCATGGAGGCTTTAACTAGAAGAAAACAACCTATATCAGAGAAATATCCCTGATGAAGGCCAAGAATAGAGAGAAAATATAGATTTTTGTCCTCTGCTCTGCCTTTTACTGGCCAAACAGCAGCAAATGTCAACATCCCACTGCTCTGCTGTGCCTCTCAGGTAGGCTCCTGGCTGGTACACCTCAAAACCAAGCTCAGGTTCTCCAGGCTCAGAAACTCCAGCAGGAAGACAAACCCAAGGGCAGCAGGTCCCCTTCCTGTGTCCCCAGAAAGGGGCTCCCTCTCCACCCAGGGCACTGTGCTCTGCTCTTTCAGTTTTATCAACACCCATTTTAACTTCAGCAGCACCAAATGCTCGGTGCAGCTTCTCTGGGCCCATCACCCAGAGACTGCATTTGCCTTTACGTGTTAAACACCCCTGAGCCCTGTCACAGCAAACTCCTCTCCACGCCCAAATCCCACTCCACGTGCAGCCAACCTCGATGGGAATGAACAGAGCTCGTACTTGCCTCAAACGTGACGAAGTCATCAAACTCATCAGGACAGGCCGGGGCTTCCTCCTCGGGGGTATATCCCATATCATACAGCTGGCTGTCAGGGTCTGCAGGGGGAAACAAACACACACTTGGAATCACCAAGAGGAAAATCTGCACCCTCGAGCCAAGGGTGGCTTTGGGAGACGTGATGGCGGCAGGACAGGACCTTCCATGAGCACGCACCGGTGCCTCCAGCCTTCAGGAAGGGCCTCTGCTCCCAGGCATCCCACCTCCACCCGCAGTGCAAGGCAACAGCTTTGGCTTCTCCCTGCCACAAATCCTACAAGGCCCCTCGCTGCTCCGATGGGGCCGGCTCCTGGATTCATCCCTACCCCTCCATGCCCTCCATTCCTTTTCCCAGCTTCTTCCCTATCTCCGTTTCCTGCATCCTCTTATTCTTCTCCCAGAAGGCTTTAATCCTGCTGTGGGCAGGGAATGCATGGGACGTGTGTGTGACAGCCAAGTGCCATGGGAACGGCGGGGAAGGCAGGCTGCAGCTCCTCGGCGCCTGCTCCTCCCGCGGCCACACACATCAGGAGCATCCACGCAGGCCGCCGCAAAAACAGGAGATTTGCAGCGAGAAATCTTTAAAATAAATTCCTCCTCCTGCCCCAAACCCCCGTCTGCAGCATCGCTCCCGGCCCTTCCAGCGAGGAAGGCAGCGAGAATTCCCCGTGCTCCCTCAAGCAACAGCTAATGCCCGATCCGGCACACGGCCTAGATCCCGGGCTGGAAGCACCAAATCGGGAGCAGTGCTGCAGTCCCAAAATAAACAGCAGGCTCAAGCCCACACGCCTGGAGCTGCCATCGCTGCGGCACCGGGCCTGGCTGCTGCCGAGGAACCAGGCTGGGAGGAGGAGGAGGAAGCGCCTGTCCCTGCTCCCAGGGAAGGCACAAGGATTTGGGGAGGGAGAGGAGTCACCTTTCTGTGCCCTTCAGAGCCATCCCAAGCCCCCAAAGGGGAGTATAAGGCACATTTGTCCTGCTGCAGCCGCCCAGATGGGACAGTGCCAGCTTCCTCCAGAGGGGAAATTCCCTGCAAAGGTACAGGCACAGAGCTCCTGCTTTGGGCCCCTCTGCAGGTGTCAAGAAAGGCCATTTTTCATTAAGGAAGCACATCGTGGTCATTTCATACATCTGGTGAAAGGTCATGGGATTAGGGGCTGGTCAGGGCACTGGGGGTGTTCAGCCCAGAGAAGATAAGGGTCCAGGGAGAGCTCAGAGTCCCTTGCAGGGCCTAAAGGGGCTCCAGGAGAGCTGCAGAGGGACTGGGGACAAGGCATGGAGGGACAGGACACAGGGAATGGCTTCCCAGTGCCAGAGGGCAGGGCTGGATGGGATATTGGGAAGGAATTGTTCCCTGGGAGGGTGGGCAGGCCCTGGCACAGGGTGCCCAGAGCAGCTGTGGCTGCCCCTGGATCCCTGGCAGCGCCCAAGGCCAGGTTGGACGGGGCTTGGAGCAGCCTGGGACAGTGGAAGGTGTCCCTGCCCATGGAATGAGATGAGCTTTAAGGTCCCTTCCCACCCAAACCATTCTGAGAATCTCTGATTAGGGCACAGGATGGAGCAAGGACTCGGGCCTGCAGCAACACCTCCCACCCAAACACCATCCCCAGGGCCTCTCAGGTGAGCATTAAATGCAGACACAGGAGATTCTGCAGCCACCAACCCAAGGGGTTCCCTGGGGTGGGAGAAGTTGAACATGAGGGACCAAGACATGATCCCTCCCCTCTGCTGGGCCTGTGACTCCTGGGGGTGAGGCTGTGAATCCACCCCAGGAATGACCCAAATTGCTTTTCCAGCGCCAGATTCAACGTTGTGCTCCACAGGGTCAGGGCTGCAGCAGGGGGAAGGCGCTCTAGGGCACAGTTTAGCACTTCAATATCCCACTGCTCTCCCACTCTGGCACCAGCAGTGGGGCTGCTCCGAGCTCTCTTCCAGCTGCTGAGCCAGAGCAGGGCCCTGGGATCCACCTGGAATGCTGCTGCCTGGGCACCCTGCTCAGGGCAAGGTCACCTCCTGCTCTGACTGTTGGGGTTGGCACTGAGAGATCTTGGACTTGATGACTCTGGAGGTCTTTTCCAGCCTTAACAGTTCTATAATCTGAAGATGGCAGTGTCCCTCTCCTCAAATGTCCCTCTGTCCCTACCTGCACAGCTCCACCTGTGAGCCTGAGCCTACAACCAGGAATTTTCCCATTAGTTATCCCTGGTGCTGTTCTGGGATTGGAGCCTCCTGGCTGCCAGCAGGGAGGGGATGGGGACAGGCACCTGCTCACCACACAGCCACGGGAGCACCTCAGGGGGTGCCACCGACAGGAGCCTTTGCCCACGTCTGGGGGCAAAACCAAACCCAAACAGTGCTCCTGGAAGGTGATTTGTGTCACACCACCCAGAGGGGACAGGCAGCCACTTCTCCTGCCAGCCAAGCACCCACAGCAGTGGCGAGCTCCAGGCCATCTCCAGTGATCCTGCTGGCACCCCACAGCAGCCCCCGGAACTGCAGAGCATCCCAAAGGCACAGGCTGCTCCCTTCCCCTTATTCCCACATCATTTCTTTTCCTCCCCCTCCAAGCAGACACACAAACACTTCCTACTCTTCCACAGACACAGATAAAGATATTTATTCTCCTCATTCCTTCCAAAGAAGCTTGAAAAGGGAGGATTTGCAGGCAAGTGAAAGCTTCCCGTTGGAATGAGGGGTATAAGGCGTGGGCAGAGCACAGGCACAGGCAGCTCCTGCCATCCATCACCTGCCTCCTGCCCAGCTCCTGCCCAGCTCCTGCCCAAACCAAGGGCTCTGGAGCCTTCCCAGCCCTTTGGGGAATGAACATGATGGGGATGAACAGGATCCTTGTTGCTCCATCTGTGTGCAGAGAGCCCAGCCCAAAGAGGGGGTCTCTGGCTAGGATGGGTTTCTTTTCACAGCAAATTCCAGTGTAAAAATCAAGGAAAGGCCATCTGAGAGGTCACCTGCAGCCTCGTGGTGGCATGGCCAGCAGAAGCCATGCCCAGGAGCCAGCGATCCGTGCTCCCACCTCCCCGAGCTCCACAGAGAGCAAAGACAAACAGCACCACAAACAAAGGTTGACTTTTCTGCTGAATTCATTCCCTCCCCCTCCAAAAAAAGCCATATGGTGCTTTGTGTATAGGGAGAGTTGCCATGGAGAGCCTGCCTGCACGTCTGCCAGCACAATAGCCTGCGTTAAGCTTGCAAATTCCTGGCCAAAAGAGCCAAAAAACCCTGGGAGCCAAAAAATCGGAGACCTTTGGTGTGGAGTGGCACTCCTCACGTGGAGAGCACTGTGCCCAGGTGCAGAGGGAGTCATGTGGTGACAGCTGGAGGGGTTTGCTCTCCCCACACCAGGAACAGAGCCAGGGATGGCTGTGGGCCACCAGCAGCAGCACTGAACAGTCCCAATCCCACGGCACAGGCTGAGCTCAGACCCTCACGTTACCTTTGCTCTCCTCCCTGGACACCAAAGTCAAATGCCAGCTGAGCCCTGCTCTGCTTCATGCCCTTCTCTCTGCCCCTCACACCACAAAGCAGCCTTTCCTTGCTCACACCCAGCCCTGATTTCTCTTTCCTTCCTCCTCACTGAGTCAATGTGGTCACAACACTCGGAGTCACCTCTTCCCAACTCTGCTCAAACCCAAGCTTTAGGCCAGGGCTGGGGGTGGCCTCAGGGACTGCCTTTTGTCTTCCAAGTGTCCATGACCAGCTTCTCCTGCACGTCCAGCTCTATCCATCACTCCTGATGCCCGTCCAGTCACATCCAGAAACATCCAAAAACCTTACAGCTGAAAATCAGGCTCTGAGAGACCCTCCAGGCAGCTTTACTGCCAAAAAAATCACAGAATCATGGAATCATTCAGGTTGGAAAAACCCTCTGAGGTCATCGAGTCCAACCATTCCCTCAGCACTGCCAAGGCCACCACTGACCCGTGTCCCCAGGTGCCACACCCACACAGCTTTTAAATCCCCCCAGGGATGGTGACCCCAGCACTGCCCTGGGCAGCTGTGCCAGTGCCTGACCACCCTTCCAATGGAGGAATATTCCCAATATCCAACCTAAACCTCTTGAGGCCGTTTCCTCTTGTCCTGTCACTGGAAGCCACCATTTAAAAGCCGTGTGGATGTGGCACTTGGGGACATGTGTCATTGATGGCCTTGGCAGTGCAGAGGGAATGCTTGGACTCAGTGATCTCAGAGGGCTTTCCCAACCTAAATAATTCCATGGGCTCTCCATGGGGGTGGATGAGACCTCTTCCCATGTCTTGTTGTGCTTCAGAGCTCTCAGGTGTGCTGGCATCACCTGGGCTCTCCCAGGAACCCTCAGGAACAGCAGTTCTGGGATAAAGCTCCTGAAATAGATTCTAAAAACTGCTCCCAGAAGGCAGGATGGCAGTGAAAAGGCACCTTGAGCGAAGGGCTGTGGGTACAGCAGTGACACACAGGTCACACAGAGCCAGTTTTATCGGCTGCATATGGGAGTGACCCAGAAAAACAGCCTTTCAGGAGAATTTAAGTCATCTGCCAACACCCTGCACACGCTGCTGCAAGCCACAGCGCCTCAAACTCCGAGGGATTCCAACAAGATGCATTATGTGAGCTCACAGACCTGCATTATTCAGTGTAGGAACAAGGCTGGGAACCTGCCTGGATGGCACAGAGTAAAACAGACCCCAAACACGAGCAGGACGAAGTTATGGTTGGCTAAAAGGAGAATGAGTGATATAAACCCAGCTCTCTTTCTGGGAATGCTGCTGGAAAACAGAGGGGGAAGAGACACACAGCCAAGTGTTTAAAAGTTGCAGGAATTTAGGAGGATCCTGCACAGGGGAAGCCACTGTCCAGTATTTCCAGAGGCAGCTCAGGGTCTTGTGCTTCCATCAAAGCATAAGCACCCATGTGGTGCTATCCCTGTGGGATAAAGCCAGCACCAATCCCACTCACCCACCTTCTCCTTCCCCAGAGTGGCCCAGGAGTACATTTATAACCTGATGCTCCTAGAAAAGAGCAGCTTTCTGCTTTCTGCTTCTCCTGTAGCTCAGCTTTCCCCAGAGATGGGCCAGCAGAGCAGGAGCACTTACTGGAAACTATCATTTCCCAACCCAAAATGCCCCAGGGGACAGAGCAAATGGCAACTCCCAGGGAGGCAGTGGCAGAATTAAGGCTGCTTCCACAACCCTGGCTAATGCCCTTCAGCATTCCCTGAGTATCACTGCTCATGGACTGGGACTCATCCCACATTCTTTTTGATCCCCTTCCTTTGGCACAGGCCCTCCAGCCTGCTTTAGACACACCATCATGACAGGAATTAACACCATGTCATCCAAGCACCTTGGAAGCACAAATCCAGCTGCCTTCCCTTCATCTCAGAGGCCAGGTGAGCATCGCTGCCTCTGCCCCGGAGATGGAGCAGGAGGCCACCACTGACACCCAAAATTTGTGCTGAGTTTGAAACATGGGATCTCATTTTTAACTCCCAGCAATCTGAGGGGTCTTTTCAGTGTGTGCCAGTCACCAAGACCAGCCCAGATTCCTGTAAGCTTGTGCCAGCCAACAACAAACTGCTGGAGGTGTGGAAAATGAGGAGCTGGCTGTGGCAACCAGAAAGTGGCTCAGAGTCACTCTGTGATGGAGAGACTGAGCCTCCAAAATAGCACTTGCTGCTGGTGAGGAGACCTCCTGATGTCCTCCAGCTCCTTCACTCCTACTTCCAAATCTCTACACTTCTGGAAACTAAGCTGGATTTTTCAGACAGAGACCATAGAATCATTTAGGCTGGAAAAGTCCTCCAAGATCATTGAGTCCAACCATTAACCCAGCACTGCCAAGGCCACCACTACCCCATGTCCCTGAACTCCCTGTTCTGTGAAGAGACTGAGGCAGCACCTCTGGAAGGAGCTCGTGGAACTGTGAACCAGCAGAACATCCCAAGTCAGCTTCCAGGAGCACACTCAGTGCTGACACAGCCTTGGGGACACCCAGTGGCCACTCTCCTGTCATGGGTTGGAGAACCCTGAGGCAGAAGCTCCTTGAGATGCTCCACACCCGGCCTGCTCCAGGCAGGAGCTCACAGAGGATGAATGGCACCTTTTAGACAAGACTGTCCCACAAGCAAAATAAAATTAAAGAGAACCCTGGCTCAGGAGCTCAAATGGAGCAGAGGCTGTGACACCCCAAATAACCCAGGCAGAAACCAGACTGGGACTGACTGGATGCCACCATCCCATCCTGAAGGCTTCAGCCTTTCAGCTCAAAGCTCCTACATGGAGAAACCAGAATAAGAGTTAAATCCAGTTCAATCCTCCCCAGCTCAGAGCTTCCAACCCCAGGCCTGAGAAATGTTCACAATGTTCTTACCTCCAGGCATGGCTGAATTTCATTATCAGAGCAGTGCCTGTGTGGTCCAGGCACAGCTTCCAGACCCACGAGGATTAAAGGAAACACTTTCAACACCTACAGCACTTGCACCAACATGCAGGCATTAGTATTTGGCAGTCAGGTCTCAATTGCCATTTCTGCCCTCCACTAGCCACACCAAAAACTGACCACAATGAATGCCAAGCCTCTCTAAAGCTGTCACTGAGCCCTGGGCAGTGGTTTGGATCACAACCACCCACCTGCCTCTGGAAAAGACGTGATGGGCAGGAGGGCTGTGAGCCAGGGCAGGGACTACAGACACCCCCTGCTCCAGCCTGGGCTCCAACCTCAACAACAGAGATGCAAAATCAGCAATGAAAACTATTTGGAAAGTTATTTATAAAGCCTCTGATAGCAGACTTGCCCTCGAGGTCCTGACCAGAACCCAGCCTGGGTTTAGGGGAAATTGGGGACAGAAAATACATAAGAGAAGAGGCACTAAACTACACCTTCAGGAAGAATTCTCCCCAAGGTGGTGCTCCACAGTTCTGAGCCATCTCTTGGAAATGATGACTGTGCTGCTCAAACACGTCCTGTGTGACACAGGCAGGGTCAAGCAGCCCTTGTGCCCTCCTGCTGCTGGGCTGCAGTAGAGCAGTTTGGAGTCCCAGTCCTCCAAAATCCCTTAAAAGCTATACAGAGTAACAGGAAAATGCTCCTGAAGGCTCATGTTAGAATCCCCTTCCCTGTTTCTCCCCCTAACTCCAACATTGCCAGAAAATCCCTTGGAAACAGAGTCAAACCATGTCCCACTTGTCACTGAAGGAGAGGGGAGATGCATTCTTTAAAGTGCTTTTGCTCCAACTGGCTTCTGTATAGGAAACATCACCCAAAATAAAACAAAATCATCAAGGGGGGCTCCTGTAAAATTGAGTTTTAATCCTTTTTCCAGCTGTTGTTTGTGTCTGACCACTCCCCTGCAGGGGAGGAGTTGGACCTTTTCAGTCCAGAGTATGAGGGCTCCGGGAAGGCACCGAGGGGCTGAGAGGTGACAAAATTGCTCAGGTTGGGAAAGACCTCCAAGATCATCAATTCCAAACATGGGAACATGGTCCAAACAAGCCTTTGCCCAGCTCCTACAGCCTCGGCAGGGATGTTTTTATTAGAAGTTGCCACATCACCTCTGCTGAGCTCTCTATAATTATGAAACATTAATAAAAATTCCTGCTTCATTAATAAAAATCATTAATAAATCATTAATAAAATCATTAATAAAAATTCCTGCTTCATTAGCAGGAGACCTTCCTATCCTAAGGAGGAATAAACTGCCCAGTGATGTACAGGAGCAGTGTGGACTGTAAGAGCTTGGAAAAGAGGATCAACAAGGAGAAAGACATTGAGGGGCACATGGACCAGCCCAGGAGGGGACACAGCCTGGGATGGGCAGAATGGGAGGGAGATGAAGTGAGCTGTGCTCAGCCAGAATGCCAGAGAATTGGGAAAATTGTTTCTTCCCAATGTGGGGATGCCCACTGGCACCATCCCACCTGCTGCTCACCCACCCAGCTGCTTCACCACCAGCACCGATTTCCCAGGAAATCCACCACACATGCAGCCTCTCCTGTCCCAGGAAACGCCCTGAAGAAAAAAGCTTTTGCCACATCAACCTGACACAGTGGTGCCAGGTCGCTCAGCGCAGTCACCAGCCCCCGGGCTGTGGCAGAGCCGGGCAGGGAGGAGCAGAAGTCCCGGGTGAGTCATTATCCCTTTGTTAATAACTCCAGATTGACTGGATTCCTCAGCAGAAAGGAGCTGACAGCTCTGCAGGATGCTGGGCTCCACTTTCCTTCACCCAAGCTGAGGCAGGGATCTCCTGAGCCCTGTCCAGGTGCTCCTGCTGAGGAGGAAGGATACATTCCCCCCCTTCCCGGGCTGATCCAAGCGTTGACAATCCCTCACTCTGGACTAACATCCAAACCTGAGACAGGACAACAGGCAGGACCGAAACCACCCTCCACACCCACGTGGAGCCACCAGCCCAGCCCAGCCCAGCCTCCTCCCACGCACTCCCCAAACCGCAGACCAGCCCAGCTCCCAAAAGCATTCCCAGCACCAGATGTGGAGGAAAACAGCACGGCCCAGAAAGGGAATCCTGCAATGGAGAAACAGAGGCAGCAGATGGATGAGGAGAAATGCTATTTAACAGAACCTGCCTCTGTTTTCTCTTTAGTCATCATCTCCATAGAAGAGCGTGTTAAGAACTGCTCCAAAGCTCCAACAAAAACACTGCTCCCTATTTTCATCTTCCAGGGAAAACAGATAGTCCCTGCAGTGGGTTTTATCCTTCTCCCACTGAAAGATTTGCTTTCTTTTGGGCATCAGATTTGTTTTTATCAGGTTGGGTTATGGTCTGTGGGTCAAAAAGCCACCACGGGTTTCCTTCAGTTCAAGACACACGGAAGTCTCTCCGCTCTGTAATTAGCTTTGATTTCCAGCAATGCTTTTCCCTCCCAAGGAATGGTGACCCAACAGCAGTTCTTTGGGGATTTGATCCCAGGTTTAATCCCAGCTTTGAACCAGAATTCCCTCGGACGGAGGGTGTGCTTTGGACCTGTTATGCTCCACGATGGCGACTGCACACAGCCAGATTTCTCAGGCATATGCTCCAAAGAAGGAATTCACAAAGGGGGAAGAGACTCCTAAAGAAGGAATTCTCAGAGGGGCAGACATTCCCATGCCAATCTCCCATTCCCTGGCCCCCAGGGCTGCAGAGCCATCACAGCAGTTTTCCAGCAGCACATTTGAGCGATTCCTTGCTGTTCTCATCCCGGAGCTGCCTACGGACACAGCTTTCCCAACACTTCTGCGCCTCTCCCGAAAGTAGGTCAATGCAGTGTGTCATCTGCCAGGCTGCTTTTGGGAAGCACAGCTCCCTCTCAGCCATGGAGCACCCGGAGCAGAGCAGCCTCTCCCCCCCGTGTCACCCTTCACCCAGCTGCCACATTGATAAATTCAACACAAACAAGTGTTTAAGTGAATCAAAAGAGAAATGCAAGCTAAAAAAAACTGCTCTGCTGAGCCAGAAGTGCCCATCAGCATCCAAGTCCTTGCCCTGGTGTGTTATTATTAAATCGAGTCCATTAGTGGTTGGATCCAATGATTCTAAAGGATTTTTCCAACCTGAATGATTCTATGTCTGTATGACAGCAGAAATAGTGACTTCAAAGAGCTCGAGAACAATGTGATCTGTGGTTCTGCTCCCAGCTGCTCCACAGCTCCTCTCTCCCAGCTTCCAAGGGGAACACAAACCCCTGCTCATTGAAGCCTCCCTGCTCACACTGCCATGGGGAAGAGGTCTGCAGCCAGGATTTGCTGGAGAGAAAGTTCTCCACACACCCAGGAGCATTTTGGGACTAAAAGAGGGACTTTTCTTCGCCAAGGACACCGGGGCTGGAGGAAAGGAGCATCCACCTCAATACCCCTGCCCTGGGGCTGTATCCTGTGTCCTGCTCTTCCCTGGAGCAGCCTCCAGCTGGGCTGGATTCACACCTGCTTCGTTCTCCTGCTGTCTGCACCTCCATGCAGAGGATCAGCCCCTCACAGAAGGGTCTCTGTGCCCTGGACACACCCAACCCTCCTGGCAGGAGAGGGATGGACAGAGACCCCCCGGTCCTTGTGACCACAGAGCACCCCCAAAGCAGCTCAGCTCCATCCCACACGCTCCTAATTCCCCATTCCCTGCGAGCACAGAATTACACAGACTCAACAGAATCCAGAATCATTGAGTGTGGAAAGAGCTCTGAGACCATCGAGTCCAACCTGTGCCCCATCCCCACCTTGTCACCCAGCCCAGAGCACTGAGTGCCATATCCAGGCTTTCCTTGGACACCTGTAGGGATGGGGACTCCAACACCCATGTGGGCAGCCCCTTCCAATGCCTGACCACCCTTCCCATGGAGAAATTCTTCCTGATATCCAACCTGAACCTCCCCTGGCCCAGCCTGAGGCCGTTCCCTCTCCTCCTGTCCCTGTTCCCTGGGAGCAGAGCCCGACCCCCCCCGGCTGCCCCCTCCTGTCAGGGACTTGTGCAGAGCCACAAGGTTCCCCCTGAGCCTCCTTTGCTCCAGGCTGAACAACCCCACCAAAGCCCTCACACATATTTATGGGCAGGCCCTATTTCAAGGGAAAAAATCCAAATTCATTCCAAGAAAGTCTTGGCTGCTCCTGTCCCTGGCTGAAGGGGGCACAGACAAGCACGTGGACCCCAAACTTGCCAAGCACAATCCCGGTGCTGCAAACATCCTCCTGCAGCACAGGGATGAGCAGAACTCTGAGCTCCAAACAACAGCACAGGGATTATATTTTTTTTCAAGTAACCATATAAATTTTACAGAGATATTTAAATCTCCACTCCTTTCAAGGGCAGAATTAACACTCATCCTCCTAAAGTCCTTATCCCCACCAGCAGTATGGATAGCACATCCATATGGATCTGCCAGAGCAGAGCAAGATGCGAAGGCAAAAAAAAAATGCAGAAGACATAATGAGAGCAATTTGGGTTTTATTCTTGCTCATGAATCAATCTTGATTTCCCATTCACGGCAGCCCCCGTTCCCTGCACGCCAGCTGTACACAAAGAGGCATCTGTCCTACCTTCAGCCATCAAAGGAGCTGTGTCCCTGGGGATGCTGGTTTAGCCAGGGCTAGGAACAGGCAGCAGCAGCAGTAAGGTCTCTGCTGCAGCAGTGCTGCACGAATCCAGGGATCAGCAGATCCGAGGGGAACGTAGGAAGTGCTCAAACCGGTGCCAGATACTCACCGAGTTTAGTCAAACGTGCGCACGAGCTCTGCTTCCATCTGCTGAGCCTTGGGCAAGGCTTTCCTTTTAAAAAGCAAACGCCTGGAATATTCACTTGGGCCTGGACACCCCCAGTGAGAGCGTGTGCTCAGGTGTCAGCAGTGCCCCGTTGCAAACACACCACACTCCCAGCACCCAGGTGGGGAGAGAGCACTGAGGATGCACACAGACAGCCCCAGAAAGAACTACGGATTGGGAGTGGAAGGGAATGCAAGCTTTGGCTTCTGGAATTATCCCTGGGCAAGGGAAGCTTGTCTCTTGCGTAGCAAAAGCCATCTGCAATGCAGATCCTACAGAAGGGGGGAAAAGCCTCCACACAAAGCAAACAGGGGGTTTCATTACCGGATATCCAACACCTGGGAATGCCCCACGGAGCCAGCGGGATCCGGGCCACCAGGGCAGCCAGCCTGGCTCTCCTGGGCTACCACGCGCTGTCCAGGAGTGGCTCCGAGTGGCACCGAGTGGCTCCCGGGCATGGTGGGCTCAGAGGTGGCATCTGAGCACTGTCAGATCCAGAGGCACCTCCGAGAGCCGGATCAGTGGGAGCAGGGAATGTGGAGCACAGCCTGCACATGGGATAACTCCTCAGATCTGTTTTTGGGAGCTGATGTGCAGTTCCCTCTTGGCTCTAAGCCCTTAAGGTACAACACTCACATCCTTCATTTGGAGAAGGGCTGGATGTGTGCTTTCCTCTCAGGAAATTCCCAGCTGGCACTCAGCTGCCAGGAGCTCACCAACCTTTCCAGACACGGCTGCAGAAACCGTGGATCCTCCCAGGGATGCTCCCACAATCCAAGAGCTGCAGCCCCACAAAGGCTCATCCCGATGGCAATTCCTGCTGCTGCCAGTTCCAGCCAGGAACGGCGGGGTGCTCCCACAGAGGCTCCAGGCAGAGCCAAAGCCTGACTCCCCAGCCCTGTATTTGCTACTCAGCTCCCTGCCCTGCCTGCTCTGGCTTCCCAGCTCCAAGCTTTTCCCTCCAGCTGCACTTTGGAAGTGCCTCTGAGGAGCTGAAAGTGCTCCTCTTGCTCCAAGCCTCTCATTCAGCCCCTGGAGTATCTTTCCTTTGGCACAGTGGGTTCCTGATCCAGCTGCTCCAAAGCTTTGCTCCAGTCATCCCTGCAAACAGGAACTCTCTTAGAGCTTCCAGGTCTGGGTGTTGGCTCTCGAGCTGGATTTTCCATCTTCCCAAATCCAAAGGGCTTTTAGTTGAAGCATTTAAAAAAATAAATAATAATAAAAAAAGAGATGTGATTATTTCCATCCTCCCCTGAGCTCCTGGACACATCCAGCCCTCAGTGGATGCGCTGTCTGTTCTCAGTGCACAGTGGCCCCTTTGTTCAGGGATCAGAAGCCAAGGCAGAAGGGGTGGACAAAGCTGGGAGCTCCAGGAATTCACCTTTCCCTGCCTGGCACAGAGATCCCTCAAGCTGCCTGACAGCACCAGCAATGCCCCTCTGTGCAGGGACCCCTCCCAGAGCCCCTTCCCAGTGGGCTGCTCTCTGGAGGACAGATGTTACAGATGTTTTAGCTCCAAGGATACGTGTGAATGACACAACCTGCTCCTTATCCTTGTGAGCTGCAGTGTGAGCAGAGAGATGCTTGGTTTGTCCTGCTGAGTGCTGAGAGACCCTTGCAGAAAAACCAGGTGCCTGAAAAGCTTCAAAGGTTTTCAATACCTCGACAGGGAAAGGAATCTGCTCGTGAGCACAGGCCTGGTTGTGTGCCTGCATCCAGCTGTGGCTGATCCAGCCCATCCCTCGTGTTTGCCATCAAACTCCCTCTCCAGCTGTTCCTGCATCCAGGACAAAGAGGAGCAGAGGTGCTCCTTGGTCCAGGCACCTCAGCTTGTGATGACAGACCTCATCTCACTGCCCCACCCCAGGTCAGCTCCTTGCCACACAAACAGGCTCCTTACTCCCAGGCTGAGTTTTCCAAGGGGCTGGCATTCCATCCCTGCTGCCTGTTTCTCCCTGAGGAGATCCTCCCTGAGCTGGAGCTCCTCAATATGATGACTGCAGCAGCCACACTGGCTCCCTCCCTGTTTCTTTTCCCTTGGATCTCACTGATGGTAGCCAGATGCACCAGGTTTTCCTCTGGCTGAGAATTCTCCAGGCCCCAAAAACCACCTTATCTGCCTTTTTAAAGCATCATACTCTCCTTCATTCCTGCCTTCCCTCCATTATCCGTTTCTCAAGTTTTACAATCCAAGGCCATAAAATTCCACTTTTCAGAGTTATTTATCCCCCCTGACACGCTGCCAGTGTTGGATCCACATTTCCCCTCTGCTTTGCAGACTGGCCAGGCACTCAGGCACTGTTCACACAGATTTTAAAAGCAGGCAAGTCACACCTCATGGGGTAGGGAAGGACAAGGGGATCCCAGAGCCACGAGCAGGAAGGGCTGGGACACAGCAGGGAGCTGTACCTGTCCCAGCAGCATCTCTGTCCCCAGGCCTGAGAACAGAGCACAGCCACAGGCTCACCACTCCCACAGCGGGGAAACCCTCAGGAAGCACTCCTTGGCCATCCACACTGCAGGCACAAATACATCCATGAGAACCTCACTGTCCCATCCAGCCCTCACTTTGGGGAGGCCAGAAGGCAGCCACAAGTGGCTAAAACCTCTCCTTAAAGCCTCAAATCCAAATGCCTTTGCTCTGCCCCCTCCCAGTCAGCATTACGTGGCCAGACAGAGACCACAGCAGCAGAGACCAGAGCTGGCCCATTGCAGTGGAGAGGTGGCAACTGGGGCTTTGTGTGAGTGCTTCAGTGGTCCTTGCTCCACACTGGAGAGAGAGCAAGCAGCAGGAGCCCCAGATCAGCCTCTCCTCAGGCACTGGGACATGCCTCAGGCTGCTGGCACAGGGATGGGACAGGGAGCTGAGCATCCTCCCAGGATACAAAGGCCAAGTGGACACGAAAGCAGTTGTGAGAAACGCAGCTGACAGAGCAAATTTGGCTGGGCTTGTAACTGCACCTTCAGCTTGCCAGGCTCGGGTCAAATCCCAGCTGCTCTCCTGAGGGAACTCTCCAGAGAGGGGAGAGCGAGAGGAGAGTGGAACATCCTCAGAAATAAACCCTGCATTAACACGGACACCAAAAGGTCCAAGCTGACATCAGCTCTCACCTCCATGACTGACCCAAGAATTACAGAGCTCCAAGAAATCCAGCAGAGCATTCCCTGGGTAAAAATAGGCCCAGCTAATTAACAAACCTCGTTAAAAGGGACACCCAGCAGCAGTGTGACCTCTGCTTTGCTCACAAGGATGATCAATATTGACTGTCTCAGAGCAGCAGCAGATCCTTAAGATCACTTCAACGTGAGCAATGCTCAGCTGGGAGACTCAAAGAACCTCCTCTGTTCCCTGCCCTGGGCTTCTTTTAGAACCATTGAGTGCCATGTGTTGTCAGAGAGCTCAGCCCTTCCTAACCACTGCAATAAACACATATCAATCTCCTTCAAATTTAATAAAGAGAGACCCTAAAAGCTTTGCCTGGATCTGCTTTTCCCCTTCAATTAATAGAACACAACACCAAAGTGATGAATTATTGAGGAGAAACACGAGCCTGGGCTTTCACAAACACTCGGCTCCGATGGCAATTTATTACAAATTAATAGTGTGCTGCAGCTCCTCCTGCTTCCTGGGAGCTGGGAATTGCTCAAGCTACACCAGGAAACTTGGGAGCTGCCATGGAACACAACAGTCCTGAGCACAAATAATCCTGGAGTGGTTTGGGTGGGAAGGGACCTTAAAGCTCATCCCGTTCCAACCCCAACACTTTCCACTGTCCCAGGGTGCTCCAAGCCCATCCAGCCTGGCCTTGGACGCTGCCACAGCTTCTCTGGGCACCCTGTGCCAGGGCCTCCCCACCCTCCCTGTAAATAAATATATAAACTGGGGGTGGAATTGAGGAGAAGGAGGAGGGATAGACAACGGACAGAAAAACAGGAGAAAATCATGCTTTGAGGGGTTTGTACTCCTGGAACAGCACAGTTTGTATGGGAATGATGGCTCCTTCCCATCCTTGCAGCACACCCCACGTGCAGGGCTGGCAGCAGGGGCACACTGAGCAGGGCTGAAATCCCAGATAAGCACCTCTGAGCAGAGCTGACTATTGTGCAAGGATGATAATTCACATTTGCACATCCAGAACTCCAGCTGCTCAGCAGGGAGCTTCTCAGGTTTCTCACACCCTGCCCAGAACAACATGCCTGGCCCAAAATGACCCTCAGACACTCTGAGAGAAATCCCAAACTGAAAAAACACCTTCTCTGCATCAAAGGGCTTCAATGCCAACCAGCCAGAAAGATACTTCACATTTCACCAAGCTATTGCTCTGGAAGCACTTGCAAGAAGCCTTCAGGAGGATTGGCATTGGCCTGTTTGAAGATCACCCTGACTCCAGTCAGCGAGTTCAAAGCTCTGGTTTAATGTGCTTCTTGCTAAAAACCATCTGAGCACATTGATCCACCAAAGAGTTGGAGTGAAGGTATAAATGCATTGGTAAATTCATCAATAAATTAGTAAATGCATGGTAATTCCCATTCCAGGGGAAGGTCTCCCTTCCCATGGCAGGGGGTGGAATGAGATGAGTGTTAAGGCCCCTTCCAACCCAACCCATTCCATGATTCCATGCTCAGTGCCAGTGTTTGGAAGATGTCACAGCCAGCAGCACACAGACACCTGCAGCAGCACGGCAGCTACTCCATTAGAGCAACAGCCCCCCAAAACCCCAGGTGAGGGCAGACACCGAACCAGAAGGGATTTCCCAGCCATGTTTCCATGTAGGAACCTTCCTGATAAACACCAAAACATGGAACCACCACCATGACTGTTGTACCACCTTTGTCAACCCTCATTCCATGCCCCCAACCCCTCCCCCTCCACCCAACACAGAACTCGCACAGAACCAAACCCGGCTGCTTTTCCCCAAGCAGCTTCTCAGCTCAGCTGTGCTGCTCAGTTTGCCCTGTCCCCACCCTCACTCACAGCACAGCAGGAAACTCACCTCCATTTTTGATGGCTCTGATCCCCCGATGGAAATCTTCGAAGCTGATAACTCCCAACCCACTGGGATCCAGGTATTTTGTTAGGTCCTTTACCTGCAACCAAGAAAAGCAGTGTTACCTATGGAATCCTTGCAGGAAACAGCATCTTCCAGCACAGAAACACCTTGTAACCAACTTTTTCCCTCTTTCTCAGAAAGATTTGAGCAAATAACAGTGAATTTCTTGAGCTGACCCCAAACTGTGGCTGTTCTCCTTGAAGGGAACATAAGTAACCAGTACAAAGGGGTTAATTAGGACTTGGTTGGTGTTGAAACTACTGCTCAGCTTTGAAGCAGCATTCCAGGCAGTGCCTCCTGTAACATGGGCCTGCTCTGCCAGGGATTTGTTTGTTTTTATGGGTTTTAAAGAGGTCCTGTCTTAATTGGGAAACTCAGTAATAGGCTGCCTTGTAGGAGGGCCCAATTAAGGGGATTCAGTGATAATGAACTGCTCCCTGTTACAAATTTAGGCCGTATAATTGAAACGTTTTCCCAATTAGACAATGTCTGAGGGGGAGGGAATCACATCAGTTGGCCAGGGTTGGGATGGGGGTGCTGGAGCAGCACACATGGAGCAAGGGGCACTCTGAGACCTGCTGAGAATGGTCTGGGATCTTCAAAGAGAACAGGCAAAGGGCAAAACCACAGGGCCCAAAGTGTCTCAAAAAGGTGCATTTGGTCCCTTCCTCCCAGGCTGCCATGAGCAGAAAATCCTTTACAGCAGATGCTTCTCAACCTCAGACAACCAGACATTTATCCCTCGTTTGAAGAGCTTTTGAGGCACCTTTGCCTATTTTTGAACCACATCCTTCAGCTGAGGAACAATTCCAGGAGGAAGCGGGTGAGGTGAGAGAGGAATTGCACGGAGAGCTCCATACTCCAAAGCTGCCCACAGTGCTGCCCTCACCCTGCCACACACATCCCCCTCCTCCTTCTCCTCCTCCTCCTGATGCACAGGAGGGAGTCTCCAGGGCTGCATTTGTGCAGCTCTCATGAGCACAACCTTTTGACTCGCTGGGGTTTTGGTTTGTTCTTGGAGAAGGAGCTGGTGAATCACCAAACCGTTCCTTCCAGAGAAGGAAACCTCAGGTATCAAAGGAGACTCAGTCCCCAGCCCAGCAGCTCAGAGCTGCCCTGCTCACCCTGAGGCAGAGAACAGAGGCAAAAAGAACTTTTGAGTTCTTTTTGGTTTTCTCAAAGCCAGGTGTGTGTTTCTATAGGGAAATCACACCTACAGCACACTCAGAGCTGTTCACTCATGTGTCCATGTGCTTTGGTCATCCCACATCCCCACAGGAGCAGCAAGAATTCCACTGGCGTGGAGGAACCCACAGGGCTGAGACCATAAAACCATGGAATCACAGAATATCCTGAGCTGGAAGGGACCCATCAGGATCATGAGTCCAGCTCCTGGCCCTGCACAGACACCCCAACAATCCCACCCTGTGCCTCAGAGTGGTGTCCTGCAGCTCTGGCAGCCTCGGGGCCGTGCCCATTCCCTGGGGAGCCTGGGCAGTGCCCAGCACCCTCTGGGGGAAGAACCTTTCCCTGATATCCAGCCTGACCCTGCCCTGGCCCAGCTCCAGCCATTCCCTGGGTCCTGTCACTGAATTCCAGGCTGTGCCTCTGTGGGACTGCCACGAGAGGAAACCCAAGCCCCCATGGCACAGCCTTGCCCACCTGCCAGCTGCCTCCCACTCAAGCTGGACATCAGGAAGAATTTCTCCATGGAAAGGGTGGTCAGGCTTTGGAAGGGGCTGCCCAGGGAGGTTTGGAGTCCCCATCCCTGGAGGTGTCCAAGGAAAGCCTGGATGTGGCACTCAGTGCCCTGGGCTGGTGACAAGGTGGGGATGGGGTTGGACTCGATGATCTCAGAGCTCTTTTCCAAGCTGAGATTCTGTGAATGGGAGAAGACAACACAAGCACCTTCTCCAGTTTTCTGGAGCACTTTTTTGGCAGCCAGACCTCCTAAACTCACATGGCACTCATCATCTTGGGTGAGTCAGGTTTCTTGTACATTAAACAAAGGTATTTTAGACTAATAAAAACAACTCGTAGGAATGTGTCGGTTCCAGTTAATGCATCTGGCAGCTGCCTGGAGTTCAAAAGCTGTCACTTAATTTGTTATCTGTGTACAGAGATAACAGGAAGGCAAGTGACATTTAATCAGACTTGATAAGCCTATAAGGGATTAGCATGACATACTCTAAATTACAGTTTCCATAGTTTTCAGCTTCTCAGGACCAAGAGGGCTTCAGCCCCTCGTGCCAATGCCACAGCAGGGCACCTCACCCACACCAGTGCTCGGGCAGGACAGACAGTGCAGCCAGGGAAGTGTCTGCTTTATGCAAAACAGCCACTATGTATTTAAATTGGGCTGGGGGCAGGGGGAAATGGTTCTGAAAACTTCCCAACCTGGACATTATGGAGGCAAACAACAAAAGCTACACGCTGAAGAAGCTTGAGCCCGTGGCAGTGTCTGTGCTGATCCAAACCTGCCTGGATTTGCTGTCCAGGCTTAAAAGCACCATTAACAGTTGAGACACCCCCATAAGGCTGAGGGTGAGTGGCTGCTGAAGAATCCCCAACACAGAAAACAAGAATATTTGCTGTGCCTTCCTGGTCCCCACAGCCCCTGGACTCCTCCTCTCACCAGCATCACCCAGCAATGGAGCTGGAGCCCCTCTGCTCTGGAGGCAGGCTGGGAGAGCTGGGGGTGTTCACCTGGAGAGGAGAAGGCTCCAGGGACACCTCAGAGCCCCTTGCAGGGCCTAAAGGGGCTCCAGGAGAGCTGCAGAGGGACTGAGGACAAGGCATGGAGGGACAGGACACAGGGAATGGCTTCCCAGTGCCAGAGGGCAGGGCTGGATGGGATATTGGGAAGGAATTGTTCCCTGGGAGAGGGGGAGGCCCTGGCACAGGGTGCCCAGAGCAGCTGTGGCTGCCCCTGGATCCCTGGAAGTGTCCAAGGTCAGGCTGGATGGGGCTTGGAGCAAGCTGGGATGGTTTTCTTCATTTTGATGACTGAGCTAGACCCAGTACCTCATCAGGGCCATTGGGAAAAACACCAGCACTGTGGCTCAAACTGCTTTGGATTCATCCAGCAAATCTGAGCAGTTCTGAAGTCCCAGATTTGAGGGTTTTAGCTGGAGCCTGAGGCTCCCACCACGCTCCTGCTGGCACAACACCAAAGAGCAACGCTCCTTCAAAGTGCAACACCAAGCTTAGCCCACGAGATAGGAGCCACAGTC
Organism: Aphelocoma coerulescens; assembly: GCF_041296385.1. NCBI lineage: Eukaryota > Metazoa > Chordata > Aves > Passeriformes > Corvidae > Aphelocoma > Aphelocoma coerulescens. The sequence continues at coordinate 2,402,754 of NC_091028.1, forward strand.
CTGCTTTTGGCCAGCAAGAAAGACTTAAAAGAAAGGTTTTGCTTCCTGTGTGTGTTTGTGGCTGGTTACAAACCCTCTTTGGAGCCCGAGCAGCTGAAACACAGAGCATTAAAGAGTGAAAGAGGATGACGTGCTTTAAGTAGCTGACTTAAATCCTGGTGGAAAGTGAGAGGTTTAAACTGCTTGAAGCCAGCCAGGCTGCCTGGAGCTGAGCACAGCCACAGGCCTGCAGGAGCACAGCTGGGGGTGACATGTGCCAAGGGGTCATCCCTGTGCCAGGGACACTGCCCAGACTGAAGGATTTCTCCTGGAAAAGGACATGGAGCAGAGGGGAGGAAGAGGGGAGGGTACCTGGCACCCCAACAACACAACAAGAACTCCTTGCAGCATCCCTGCTCCCACATCTCCTGTATCCCAGAACTCTGCACATTCCAGGGTGTTTTGCCTTCCAAAACCCAACAATTCTGCTGCCAACAGCACCCCTGCTCCAGCAGCCTTCAGAGCCCCACACTGTGATGCCACAGGGGCTCCTCACAGCACAGGAAGAGTTTCCTTGCTTTGATGCACTGAAGTCAGCTCAGCAAAGGACCCCGAGCCTCCAACAGTGGCAAATCCAAATTCAAATTCCCACACAAAGGCTTGACAGCCCTGCAGTGAAAATTTCTCAAGGAGGTAAAGGATTCCCCAGCTGTGAATTCCCTGGTTAGCAGGTTGGAAGAAAAGGAAAAGGAAGCCTCTCCTCTTTATCCTCATGGATGCTCCATGTCTCCACCACACAGGAGATGGATTCAGCAGGACAAAATATCCACTGTGCTTGTTTTAGGCGTGATCCCTGAAGGAATTCAGGGCTGTGCTGGGCAGCCAACACCCCCCTGTAACCCCTGAGCCTGCCAGCAGTTTCCCCTCATATTCTGGCAGAGATCAGGGCTGAACCAGCTTCCAAAAAGACATTCTTTGGAGGGGTGAAGGAGGGTGGGAGATTTCTAGTGGCCACAGCACCCCCCAAGAAGAGCTGGTAGAGCTCAGATCATCAAATCATGTGGTATCTCCCAGGGCTGGTGCTTCCATGTCTTGCCCTGGGAATAAAATCCACTCTCAGTGCTGCTTTAATCTACACAGACTTGGGAAGCAAATCCAAAGGAGGCAAAGAGGAGGAATGAATTTTGATATATTCCTGATAAACACCTCCAAATACCTGAGCACATGGGCTGCAGTTCCCACCAGGAACTCCTGCAGCCTCACACGTGACGGAGGGAGGGAGGGAGGAAGGAGGGAAGGAAGGAAGGAAGGAAGGAAGGAAGGAAGGAAGGAAGGAAGGAAGGAAGGAAGGAAGGAAGGAAGGAAGGAAGGAAGGAAGGAAGGAAGGAAGGAAGGAAGGAAGGAAGGAAGGAAGGAAGGAAGGAAGGAAGGAAGGAAGGAAGGAAGGAAGGAAGGAAGGAAGGAAGGAAGGAAGGAAGGAAGGAAGGAAGGAAGGAAGGAAGGTTGGTTTAAACATGGGGAACTCATTGAGTACCCAGGTACAGACCAATCCTGGGTGTCCTGCTTGGCTGAGACAGGACATCAAAATCCAAGTACCCCTCATGTAACTTTAACTACTCTCCCCTGACTGCCAGAAGCCCAGATCTGCTCTGAACATCCTGAATCTTTGGATGTAAGTATTTTAAGTGTAAGTGAGACAGTCCCTGAAGTCAAGCAGAGAGAAAGCCAAGCACCATGTTGCCAGAAGTGCCAAACTGAGGGATTTTTAGCAATAAAAAGTGCAGGGAGGACTCACACCAGCTGCTCTCCTCTCTCTTTAGCCAGGTGTGTGGCCTGGAGTGGCCCCCAGGAATTCACATGAGTGAGAACACGCAGTATAAAACCTCTCATGGTTACACAGAGGTGGATGCAGCACCTCCAGGTTAAACAGAAGGGAATGAACCTAAGCACTCGTTTGTCCCTAAAAACCCACCTTGCCTCTCGAGGCTAAACCAATCCTCTCAAAGAAAAATGTAGAGTATTTTGAAATGCTGATGACAGAAGGCAGAGTATCCCTTTTTCACCTTTGGGAAATGTGCTGGAACTGCTGAAGCTCCTGCAGCCAAACCAAAGGGGCCGTGCCAAAGACACAGCTGGCCCCATAGAGCTCTCTTCAGATCCCACGCTCCCTAAATCCACGGGCTGCAGTGGGATCAGCTGAAATGAGCTGATCCCTGCTAATGCAGCATTTGTCTGGGGTAAGACCACATCCATCCCCCTGTGCTGGGTGCTGAGAGAGCATTACCAGCTCCACAATGTGAGCACAGCTTCACGCTGCCTTCCCACACTGCTGCTGGGATGAGATCCACAGCTGCGCCATTCCCAGAGCCAGGAACACCCTTCCCAGCACTTCTCTTCTGTGGCTTCATCACCATAAACAGCCAGGCCGAGGGGGAGGCTGATAACTCTGCATTACTCTGGCTCCAGCCGTGTTTATAGGATCTGACTCCCTAATTTGCTGAAGGAGCTGGCACTCCACAGAGCACTCAGAACCTCAAAGCAGGTTTCTATTCTGCTGCAATTACACCTAATTAAGTAACCTTTAAAACACCCCCGAGGGGCAGATCTCATTACAGGGAGCAGCCGTGGTCAATTGTGAGTAAGCAGTGCAAGAACTGCATTATTTATTGCACAAGTGGCAGCGCTGACCCAGGGCTGGCTGCCCTGGGTTTTGCTCTCCCAGCCTTTCCCAAAGCTCCAGGAGGAGCTCAGCAGGCAGATTGTGCCTGCTCAGGTCTCTATTTAAAGGTCCACCATAAGCAGCCCTGGTGAAGATGTTTCCTTCCCTAATCTTGCCCAGACATCAGCTCATCCTTCCCATCCCTTCATCCCGAGGCTCCAGCACTGCAGGGCCTCTGTTCCCAGCGTGGTACTTGAAACCAAGGATGCAGGCACCTTCCTGAGGAGACCAAGGAAACCTCAGCCTGGGTTGTTTTCATCTTTTCCTGCCACAGAAGAAATAATCAAAGCTACTATTTAAGGTAGAAGGGGAATAAGCTTCCTGTATTTAAAAGGAGGAATAAAGAGGAATAATTATAAGGATAAGCCTGCAAGTATTCAAAGAAGAGGAATGGGAGAGAGATCACCCACAAACCAAGACAGAGCAGGAACAAGGTGAGCAAGTGCCCAAGACAGATCCTCTTCCCAGGAAGATCAGATCCTTGCCATTTAATACCCACTTGCCTAACAAATCCTCCTTTTCCTATTAATCCAAGAGAAAAGCTTCTCAGCCTGCCCCCAGCTTTTCCTGTACTTCACCTCCTTGGGGCAGTTTCTCCCCCAGTCTTGCCTCCCCTGACTCTGGCCCCAAAGGCTCTCCCAGGGTCACTGGGCTCCTTCTGCAGGAAATGCCAGAGGGGAGAGATGCGGATACAGAAAGGACAGGAGAGAATTCCCTCCCCACCAAACCCCATCTTCCCCTTTAGGAAGAGGAAGGGAAGAGATCTCCAAGCCAACTGTGAGCCAAAAACCAGCCCAAAACTGATACTGAGAACCAGATCCCCTCCACACATCGGGAGCCTGCACAGGAAAAGACTTTCCCTCAAACACTCAAAATTCACCAGGAAGCAGAAAAAGAAGCCAGAATATGTTTTAAAGAGCTGGCAGCCAAAAAAGCCTGAGGACCCACATCCTTCCTGCCCACACCCACAAGAAACCAGGACAAATGGATCCAGCCAGGCCCTCGGTGCAGAGTGTGGAGCTGAACTGCAGGAGATCTCCACCACCTGGATCAATCACATCCAGAATTTTGGGGTATTTTACCTGCTGGCAGAAATTCCTCTGGTCTGTACAGGACCCTTTAGGACTAACCCCACCAGCTCCAAGGATATCTGGAGGCAGGAACACCTCTGTGCTCCCCAGGGCTTCAGAAGCCTCAATTTGTGGTATTTAAGTGTGTTCTCAAATGCCAAGTGTGACATTTCCAAATTATCCCTCAATTGTTGCCACTGAAGCATAAAAACGTATTTAAACAAACAACTTCAAGGATGGTTTGGAAACATTAACAAGAATATAAGTTACGCTGAGATGGTTTTAATCCAAATTTAATTGTTTGTCTCAAGTGTTCCAGGTTTCCTGTCGCTCCCTAAGTGCTCAAAGGCTTCAGCAGCCACGATGCTCTACTCTAAATATTTACTTGTTGAATGAACTTGAAGAGGGTTCCTCCTCCACCCTCCAAGCCACTGAAGCCTTTGTTTCTAGTTTTTGTTCCTCTGATGACAAGGGAAACCTGTTCTCACCTTTCCAAACACGGCTCAGGGGCAGGAGGCTGGGTTAAATCATGAAAAAAAAAAGGTTTAGTGCCTGGTTACTCCTTAGATAAAACCCACGCCCCTACCCTGGGGGAAGAGCCAAGTGCCACCACGGAGCCACCCTGGGTTGTGTCGTGCCAGGGACACGGAGCCTCTGCAGGGCTTGGAGCTGATCTGAACAGACAAAAAGCACAATAAAACACACCAGGAGGTCGCACACCGAGGATGAGGCGTTTTAAGATGCTGAATGTTTTGCCTGGTCTGGCTCCACGCAAAGTGCCCAGCACCAAACCGCGGTGTTTGTGTGATGGGGCTGTTTGGGTACACCCTGTCCAAGCCCAGGATGGTGGCCTTTGCTCCCAGGTGCTCCCCTCCAGGTTGGAAAGCAGCACAAAACCTCCGTGGCACATCCCAGGACAAATGCTCCCACTGCCTTGGCACACTCACCCTCCCCAAAACACAAAGTATAGGCTGTAACTCACACAAGGATTGTAATCACAGCATCACAGGATGATTGGGGTTGGAAAGAACCTTAAATCTCATCCAAGTTCCACCCCCTGCCATGGGCAGGGACACCTTCCACTCTCCCAGGCTGCTCCAAGCCCCATCCAACCTGGCCTTGGACACTTCCAGGGATCCAGGGGCAGCCACAGCTGCTCTGGGCACCCTGTGCCAGGGCCTGCCCACCCTCCCAGGGAACAATTCCTTCCCAATACCTCATCCATCCCTGCCCTCTGGCACTGGGAAGCCATTCCCTGTGTCCTGTCCCTCCATGCCTTGTCCCCATTCCCTCTGCAGCTCTCCTGGAGCCCCTTTAGGCCCTGCAAGGGGCTCTGAGCTCTCCCTGGAGCCTTCTCTTGTCCAGGTGAGCACCCCCAGCTCTGCCAGCCTGGCTGCAGAGCAGAGGGGCTCCAGCCCTTGGAGAACCTCTGTGGCCTCCTCTGGACTCACTCCAGCAGCTCCACGTCATCCTGACATTGGGGGCAGAGAGCTGCACCTCTCAGCTTGTAAATGCTGGGAATGTGTTGGGCACAAGGAGCCTCTGGGGCCGCAGAGGTGAAGCCCAGGGGAGTGGCAAACACGAGCAGCTGAACAGGAGAGAAGGAACCCGCCTGGCACAGCCCCACTGCGCCTGCCACCCTGGCAAAACTGGAACACAAACAAGCCTGAGCGAGAGACCAGCAAGCATAAAGACTTATTTCTTTTTTAGAGCTGCTTCAAATTATTCCCCTCCTTTTGGCACCTCTTCAGGCTGCTTCAGAAAGGGCTGTTTGTGTGAAGGACACGGAGCAGATGTGCCAGAGGGGTGAAAAAGAGCCCAGAGAACGGATCAAAGGCTCAGAGGTAGATTCCTGGAGCAAGGGAGAAGAGGCTGAGATGCCATGCATAGTTTGGGAAGCCCAGGAGCTCCGGGATTGTACGCCCTGGGCATGAAGGCATCACCACACCAACCAAACATCCCCATGGCAACGCTAATGCTCCTCCAGCACCTCCCCTGAGCAGGGGAGCAGCAGGAGCCCTGGAATCTGCTCCATGGCTTTGCAGGTGTCTGCCAGGCTGGCAGCCAAGTCCCTGCCTCGCACAGGGGACCTGCCTCTGTGCTCTGGGCTGTCAGTCCTGCCTGTGCCACCAGCATCCCTCCGTCACCCACCACACCTCAGCTGCTCTGTGATGCCAGAACGGGCTGGATGCTCCACACAGCCTGAGGTGAAGCTCCAAGTCCAAGAGAGAATTCCCTGTTGCACACCAAGGTCTCCAGAACGCTCCTATTCCACACCAAGACCTCCAGCACTCTCTTGTTCCAAACCAAAGCTTCCAAAATTCCCCGTGGATGTTTCAGAGAAGGTCCCACAAACCTTCCCTCTGCTCTCTGCATCCTCCCTGCTGTGCTCCTGCCAGGACAGTAGTCCCAGAGTTCCAAGTAGCCAGGAGAGGATTAGCTGGTTGCTGCATCCATTTAGCAAGCACAGGGAAAAAGTTCCACAAGGATATCCACATTTTATTTCTCCCTCCACCTGTAAAATCCTCACACACACACACAGTGAGCAGGGTGAAGAACAGCCACTCCCCTGGAAAAAAACAAGGAATGTGGCCAGGCAAAAGGAGGCAACAGCTGCCTCTTCATCCCTGCCTGGCCAGAGGCGGCGGGAAAGCCTCCATGGCCTGATCAGCTTCTAAAGCCAAGGTGGGACTGAGTGTTATTTTCCCACTAGGAGACTTTCACTTTCAGCATGGATACACCTTCTCCAAGCAGAGCCCCTCCAGCAGCCCCTCATTCCATGCTGTATTTGTTTGGGAATGTGGGGCTGCGGAGCAGCCACGTGGATGGATCCCGGCCCAGCTCCGTGCCCGGTGCCCACAGGAGCCCTCACCCCTCACCTCCTGCCCACAACAGCTTCTTCTCTCTAAACACTGTTGGTTTGGGCTCCTTTGACTTCCTGCACGTTTTGCTGGAGCCCAGCTTCCTACTGGACTCTGGCAAATGGATTTTCCACAGTCGGCTCTGCTGGGTCTTGCCAGATGACGCAGCTCCCAGCACCAGGTCCTCTCCCTCCAGCTTTCCTCCTCCTCCTCCTCAGGGGAGAGGAGAAGCAGGAGCAGTGTGCAGGCTGAACAGCCCTTCCAGCAGCAGCAGTGACTCAAACACAACGTAACACCACTGGCATTTCACCACGGGACGTTGCACAGAGGGAACAGGAGCTCTTTCTTCTGGAAAACTACAATGTGTTATTAAAAATAAATCAATCAGGGCACTCCAAGGCTGCTCACCACACTGCCAAACACAGGGACAGCCTGCAAACAAAGCTGTAAGCACCCTTGGGACACTGACAGCTCCACAGGACATCCCCAGAGCTGTCGCCAGCCCAGGCCATGCGGTGCTGGGACACACCAGGACACACACAGGAACTCAGGAATTCACGTCATTTAATCCAGCACATCAAATACTGCTGTCCCTGAGTGCTTCAGCCTCAATAGGATCACAGAAGGTGGTAACAGGGAGCAAAGGCAGTTTAGTCACTGGCATTCCTAGGAAAAGGAGATTTGCTGTCACACTGGAAGGAGCTGGGCAGGGCGAAGCCAAGCTCCCAGCAGCCTGGAACCTCTCTCCACAGCAGCCTCCAGGATTCCCTGCTTTAAGAGCAGTTTCCTCCCTAGAGAGGGGAGAAACCCTGACCAAAATCAGGAATAAAGTGCCTGCACCAACCCCATGGCCATAAGGAACCCTCGTGCCAGCAGTGGTGGAGCCCCATCCCTGACCCACCGAGGCTCTCACATCCTCACCTGCATTGGGGAAACCCCGGTCCGGCCCCAAAAGCAGGACAGTCATGTGCCAGGGAAGGATCCACCACCACACACAGGGACTTGGGCTCTTCCAGCTGCTCTCCCCCATGGAGCCAACACCAAGCACTCCAGCTTGGCAGTAGTGGCACTTCGGGAGGAATTGTCCCCATGGCTCTCCTCAGTATTGTTCCCTCCGTCCCCAAACCCACAGGACCATTAATGACTTACTCTGCCCCACACCAACTCCAGCAAAAGCTCGCCAGGGAGGGGGAAGCCTCATCACAACCCAGAATTTGGGGAGAAGAGACAATTTCTGCAGAGCTCTCAGCTGTGCAGAAAGCCCAGGCTGGCATTTCCACTGCTCCATGGCATCTTCAGGGCTATTCCTTGGGCTTGGAAGTTTTAGGATCCCAAAACAAGGTTCATGTCAGGTACCACTGATAGGAACCATGACTCCCCTATTAACACAGAGCTCTCTTTCAGCCTGGAGGTACCTTCCTGCTGCCAAGCACATCAAGGGCCTCCAACATAAGGACGTGGAGCTGAAGTCATTCCAGAGGAGGCCACAGAGATGCTCCAGGACTGGAGCCCCTCTGCTCTGGAGCCAGGCTGGGAGAGCTGGGGATGTTCATCTGGAGAGGAGAAGGCTCCAGGGACACCTCAGAGCCCCTTGCAGGGCCTAAAGGGGCTCCAGGAGAGCTGCAGAGGGACTGGGGACAAGGCATGGAGGGACAGGACACAGGGAATGGCTTCCCAGTGCCAGAGGGCAGGGCTGGATGGGATATTGGGAAGGAATTGTTCCCTGGGAGGGTGGGCAGGCCTTGGCACAGGGTGCCCAGAGCAGCTGTGGCTGCCCCTGGATCCCTGGCAGTGTCCAAGGCCAGGCTGGACGGGGCTTGGAGCAGCCTGGGACAGTGGAAGGTGTCCCTGCCCATGGATTGGGGTGGAATTAGATGAGCTTTAAGGTTCTTTCCAACCCAAATATTGGATGATCCAAAGCACAGACACACCAAGACCTGAACAGCCAGTGATTCTGAGAGCAGCCTGATGAAATCCCTGATGTTTCTCCCACGGTGGTTGGTTGCAGTCCTGTCTCTGCTGGGAGGCCTCAGGCCTGAACCAAAAGCACCAGCCCATAGCACCATCCCATGTGTGGGAAGGGGACTGAAAGATGGAAAGATTTTAAAGTGGAAACTGAAGGCTGAGAGGAGCTTTGGGGGCTCTGCCTGACGTGGGACAATCAGGGAAGCACAACTGTCCTGCAGACCGGGCTGCTTCAGCCAACAGCTGCACTGCAGATGTCCCAAAAACCCCATCAGGAGAGCGGCTCCAGGCAGCTCAGTGCACACCGAGAGCAGGGACTGCACTCTGAGAGGAGCTGGGAAAGTTTTTGGCATGTGGGAGAGTCACTGCAAGGACAAAATGCACAACTCCCCAAGGCCACATTCACTCCCTGCGTCGCCAGGCCCTGCCACAATGGGAGCAAGGCCTGCAATCAGCACTGCTGAGACACCTCCTGTGCCAGGCTCGGCTCTGGGCCCCCTCAGGACAAAACAGACCCTGAGGGGCTGGAGCGGGTCCAGAGAAGGGAACAGAGCTGGGGAAGGGGCTGGAGCCCCAGGAGCAGCTGAGGGAGCTGGGAAAGGGGCTCAGCCTGGAGCAAAGGAGGCTCAGGGGGGACCTTGTGGCTCTGCACAAGTCCCTGACAGGAGGGGGCAGCCGGGGGGGGTTGGGTTCTGCTCCCAGGGAACAGGGACAGGAGGAGAGGGAACGGCCTCAAGTTGCACCAAGGGAGGTTTAGGTTGGATATTGGGAAAATTTCTTCATGGAAAGGGTGGTCAGGCACGGGCAGAACTACCCAGGGCAGTGCTGGGGTCACCATCCCTGAAGTGTTCAAAGAACATGTGGATGTGGCACTTGGGGACATGTTTTAGTGGTGGCCTTGGCAGTGTTGGAACAGTTGGACTCAATGATCCCAGAGGTCCTTTCCAACCTCAAAGCTCCCCTGATTCCCAGCCCAGCAGAACCAGTCTGGCAGCTTTGTACCTCCATTTTCCACAGGTGCCTGAATTTACACAACCACACTGAGGGAACAGTTCAGCAGGGACCAGCCTGGGGTGCCAGGTCAGAAACTCATGCAGGAATTACGAAAAGATGGAGCCAGGAATGAGGAAGGAGAAGCAAGCCATGGTTCACTGCCAGCAGCTTCCCAGAGCTGGAAAAATGTTGGTCCCATGGCAGAGGGGATGCTGAGGGTGGCCCAGCAGAAGCAGCTCTCCCTGCCCAAGCAGGCTGAGGCTAAAGGGAAGTCATTTGTTTTGCAAAATTCCAAACCCAGGAATTAAAAAAAAAAAAAAAAGCCCCTGGGTTCCAAGCGGATCATTCCTCTGACAACGAGCAGAAAATGGAAGTCAAACAGGAATAAAGTGGAGAGGAATTCTGTGGGCAATTGTAATGATTATCAATTACTGTCTGGGCTGGGTTACATAATGGTATCAGCAGCTGGGGAATGCTTTGGGAGAGGGCACCGTGGGCAAGAGCCATCGAAATGAGCCCTGTGCTGTGGTGCACTGTCATATTCCAATCAGTTAATTATGATGAGCCCAATCCAATTTTAATCAATCACAGCCCTGCTCCTGAGAGGAAGCCTCTCATGAATCCACCTCTCTTCTCTCAGTATTTAAAGGTATAAAGTATAGAAGTATAAAAAGAGAGGGAGAACAAGTTTTACACAGGCAGACAGTGACAGGACAAGGGGGAATGGGTGCAAACTGAAAGAGGAGAGATTTACACTGGATCTTATGGAGAAATTCTCCCCTGGGAGGGTGGGCAGGCCCTGGCACAGGGTGCCCAGAGCAGCTGTGGCTGCCCCTGGATCCCTGGCAGTGCCCAAGGCCAGGTTAGACGGGGTTTGGAGCAGCCTGGGATAGGGGAAGATGTCCCTGCCATGGCAGGGGTGGAATGGGATGAGCTTTAAGGTTCTTTCCACCCAACACTGAAAACCCTCAGATGGGCCCTTTTCGGCCACTGGGGCTCCTGTCCCAGCCCGGGGCAATGCCCACCCAGTACAAACTGGGCTTTTCACTGGTGCTGCACCCACACCCCATTCCCCAGACACCCTGGCTTTGTTCCCTTACCCACAGCCTGTGCCAACTCTGCAAAGGTGGGGCAGGTGATGCTTTTTCCTTCTTCTGGGTAAAGAATGTTTCTTTATTTGCAGAAATGAACTCAAATTCCAGAGGAACACAACTAACCTTGATCAAAATAAATCACAGCATCACAGACTGCTTTGGGTTGGAAGAGACCTTAAAGCCCATCCAGTGCCACCCCTGCCATGGCAGGGACACCTTCCACTGTCCCAAGCTGCTCCAAGCCCTGTCCAACCTGGCCTTGGACACTGCCAGGGATCCAGGGGCAGCCACAGCTGCTCTGGGCACCCTGTGCCAGGGCCTGCCCACCCTCCCAGGGAACAATTCCTTCCCAATACCTCATCCAGCCCTGCCCTCTGGCAGTGGGAAGCCATTCCCTGTGTCCTGTTGCTCCAGACCCTTGTCCAAAGTCACTCTCCCAAAAACCCACTCCTCACTCACTGCACTCTCAACCTGAGGGAGCAGGGAAGAATAAAAACATTGATTTAATAAACTGGTAGCTGGGATAAAATTACCAGCAGCACCCTCCTCCCAGCCCACACAGACAAACCCAGCCTTTGAGCATTCACAGGCCAGGATAAGCCATCCATCCATCTGATTCCAGCCACAAAAACAGCACCAGAGAGCTCTGCCCGGGCTCTGATCTGCTCCCAGCCCTTCCCACCATTCCCAGGAGGCCTCCCAGGAGCTTAATGCCAAACCCGAGCAGGAGCAGCAAAAAAAACCCGGGAGCACGGGAATTGTCTCTTCCTCGGAGGCTTTTGGGATATTTATAAGTGAATCAAGTGAGCTGAAAATGGAATTTGCAAACCAGCCACCACCTCACCCAAAATTACACAAAATATGTTGGCTTGGAAGCGTTTTCCTCTCTGAGGGAGAAAGAAAAACTCCTGTCTTGGAGCTCCTGGAGCACACAGACCTGTTATTTATTGATGGTGGTAAAAGCCCTTTGAAGAGGGAGGAGGAGAGGGAGGAGGAGAGGGAGGAGGAGAGGGAGGAGGCGAGGAAAGGGCTCCCACCCGATCCTCCAAAACCCACAAATTCCCTGCCATGATTTTCTTTGGGGGGAAAAAATTGGGCCCTTGGTCAAAGCAAGCAGAATATTTCAGATTTGTTGCTGTTCCAAAGCACACAGGGGTGTCCACAGGCACCTACTGCACACCCAGAGCATCCCCCACTGCCATCCCACCCCCCTTCCACAGCAGGAACCAAATTCCAGGAGCTGGACCTGATGATCCTTCCAAACCTGGATATTCTATGAAGTTAAACAGCAGTTAAAGCCTCTGGAGGGTGCAGCAGCAGCAACACAGTTGGAGGCAATTTAAGCCTCACTCGCCTGTGAAACCCTGATAGGTAAATTTAGAAATCTCTTCATAAAACCAGCATTTCCTCTGCTCAAACTGGTTAAGAACCATGAGAAAATGAAAAATAATACTAGTAATTGAGGTTTCCTCATGACAGAGATTCAGACTATCAGATTTCACAAAAATCTGGGGGAAGTGGGAGAAAACCAAGGGGAAGAGGGAGGACATCCAAAATCAGATGCAGTGTCAGCACCGCCAGGGGAGATGGAAGGAGGAAGCACTGGATCCAGATACACAATTCCCAAGGGATCCATCCGAGGGGAGCAGGAAAAGCCAGCCTGGCATCACCATGGGGGGGAACCACTAAAAAGCTGCAGTTTGACACTATCCAGACTTCATTACAGAAACGAATTGCCAGATTTTCACATTGTTTTATTCAAAAATAAAAACCAACTGCAGGATTTTTGCAGCTGCTGTCTGGAGTGATCCCTGCCAGCCCCAAAATGGGATTTGTTCTGCAGCTCTCAGCTCAGGCTGGGCACCCCATTCCAAGAGGCTGAGAAAAGTACAACAAACCTGATAAAACCTTTCATAAACCATCCCCTGAGGGAAAGTTAAAAGCTGAATATGGAGAGCTCAGCTGAGGATGAGCTGATGTGGTGGCAGGACAGGTATTGAGGGATGGAAATGTTAAAGAAAGCAAAAGAAATCACACTGAAATGAAGCTCAAACTGATCATCAAGAGGAAGAAAAAAAGGGCTGAAGATCCCTTTGAGCCTTTGGAAGTGGGTTAGACAAACTCTGGGATTTCTCTTAATTGAGCCAAGGCAGTGAGATCATGTGGTGCAAGAGGCTTTTCCTTCTCCAATTGTCTGTTAGATCAAAACAAAAAAGGAAAAACAACCCAAGGTGCCAGCAGGATGCTTGTCCTCAGCCTTACAAACAATCCATTCTCCTCTGAGCCTGCTGGAAATCAATCCAGAGAGAAAAGGCTTGGGCTCTGTCACCTCAGCCACACAGACACAGTGCAAGGGTTCAGCAGGCAAGACACAAAACATTAAATTTTAAAGCTAAATTTAAACCAAAAGTGGTTGCACAACAGCCTTAGGTTCTGTGCAACCCCCAGAAGTGCAAGACACAACCCCTCCTGCTTTGCTAGGTGACATAAAAGTGACATCGAGTGTGTCCCCACCTCCCTGCTCACTATTTAAGCCAATCTTACTCCATCCTTCTGTCCCAGCCGGTGGCTCCAGGGAGCATCAGATGCCAGAGAAATGCAGGGAGAAAGGGGAGGGAAAGGAGACAATAAAAACACACCACCACTGGCAGCTGCCTCACAGGTGGTTTGTGAGCGGTCCAGGGGTGAAAAAATCAAGTTGTCCTCAAGTCAAGTTGTCCTCAAGACTTTTCTGTCCCAAATCCTGTTTGCAAGTCCATGGAGCACATCAGGGGTCCATGTGAGCTTTTCAAGTGGCAGAACAATCCACGTTGGACAAACATCCTCCTGGGACAGGCTGTGGGAGGACCATCCCAAGGCTGTCCCTTCCCTGCTCAAGGCCACCTCTGGCTCAGTTGTCACCCCCAGCACCATCCTCTCCTCACCCCTTTGAAGATGAAGCTCCTGGCCAGAGCCTCAATCCCTATAAACTGTTATTGCTGCAGAGCAAAACAAACTGCCTTTATCTTTGCCTTGATCTCTTCCCCATCCCAGCACCACAACCCCGGAGCTCTCCCAGTCAGCCTTCCAACTTTAAGCAAAACGCCATCCCAATCCCATTTTTTTATCCCCACAGAGAGAAAAAGAGCCAATTCTTCCGACCAGAAATCCACAATCCCATCGTGTTTATGGAGTAAATGCCAGCTGGTGCCTTCCCTTTGACATTTAGCTAATAATTGTTGCAGCCAAACGAGCTGACAGCGCTCAGCTCAGCAGCCCATGAATGCCTCTGGTGTTTGAGTGAGCGCTAAAGACAACACTTGCTGCTCTCCAGCTCCTCATCCATGTGGATACACACACACACACACACACACAGAGGCTCTCCTTAACCCTTCAGCCCTCTCCAGCCTCGGGAATCAGCTGCTTGTGGTGCTTCAACTTAGCCATTTGTTCCACCACTATGAACCCAGCCCTGTGGGCAGCAGGCAGGAGGAAGGAGGGGAGGAAAAAGGGAAGCAGGTACCTCCAGCAAGAGGGCTGGAATTTGTTCCTCGTTAACTGCCTGCTGATTGCCTCGATACCTTTGTGATTATCCAGCCAGCCATCAAACCCAGGCCCCTCTCTCACAGCATCCCAGTTCTGGTTGTGGCACAACCTTTATTTACACCTCGAGGCTCCCATGTAGTTACCTTAACACTGTTTTACCCACTGGGGATGTTCCTCCCCTTTAAATTCCACCTGAGCTGGATCTCCGTTTTCCAAAAGACCCCCTTTGGGCCCAAGTTCTGGCTGCTTCACGCAAAATAGGTCAGGAAACTTCCCCAGAAGTCCTCTCTTTATTACTCCACACATCGGGGGAGTTTAGGTCGGATATCAGGGAAAGGTTCTTCCCCCAGAGGCTCCCCAGGGAATGGGCACGGCCCCGAGGCTGCCAGAGCTCCAGGAGCGTTTGGACAGTGCTGCCAGGGATGCCCAGGGTGGGGTTATTGGGGTGTCTGTGCAGGGCCAGGGGCTGGACTGGATGATCCTGGTGGGACCCTTCCTGCCCAGGATATTCTGTGATTCCATGATCTGCTGGGAGCTTACGAACCCCACCACCAACCCCTTCTCCTCCTCCCTCAGTGTGCCCTGGTCTTTTCTAAGCTGCAGACTCACACCAAGTCCTCTTGCACCACAGGCATCACTCCTCCTCCTTTGCCAGTCCCCTGGAGTGCCCAGGACCTGTTGGCTCAGGCATTGCCACACCAACCTCCCCGAGGTGCTCAGCACTCACTGTACCAGCACCCAGCTGTTCTGCATGCCAAGAGCTGCCTGTACCAGCCTCTTGCAGATGAGAAATGGGTTTTAAAAGCATCATTTAAGGCAGCACAGGCAGCATTAGCTGTGCTCAGCAGCAAGGAACAGGGAGCCTGCAGAGAGCCCCTTCCCAGATGGATCCACATGGACAGACACCGGCCAGCGGCACAAAACCTCTGGGGACACCCTGCTGAGCTTTGGGGTGACCTTAACAGCCCACAGCCACTCCCCAGGCCACGTTTTGAAAGTGTTTTCCAGGCTCAGCGAGGCCCCTCTGGAGCTCTGGCACCATCCCCGTGCCGGCGCTGCCGGGCCAAGCTGCGCACCCCAGAGCCGCCTGCCTGTCCCCATTCCCCACGTCCTTGGGCTGCTCCACGCCAAGGGACACGAAGACAAACAGTCCCCCGGGGAAGTGGCACCGTGTGCAGGGCTCGGGAGCCTCTGTGGGCTGTCTGCTCCTGCTTCCTCTGCTGGGGCCAGCAGTGGGACACGGCGGTGGCACAGAGAGCCCGGCCCACGGCAGGACAGTGCAGAACAGAGGATTTATGAATAAAGCCTCTCTCCTGGCACAGGTACCCGTGCTCACACCTTGACACCCTCTGCACACACAGTGCCCTCACCAGCAACACAAAGAAGTTCCCTATCTCCACTCTGCACGGCTATTTTTCTAAAATAAAGACCTTTGTTTTATCTTTGAGAGGTGTTTCTAGCACGAGGACAGGGATGAAAAGCCCTCCTCCACCAAAAGCCTCCTTCACACATGATTTGCTTTGTCATGGCACTTAAATACCCGCGCAGCAGCCACGGAGGGAGAACGAGAGCAGATCTGGGCAGGCAAAGGGAAACTTCACAGCAATACCTGCACACCTTAAAAAAAGAAAAATCCTTTCTTCCTGCTA
This sequence comes from Aphelocoma coerulescens, assembly GCF_041296385.1. Classification (NCBI taxonomy): domain Eukaryota; kingdom Metazoa; phylum Chordata; class Aves; order Passeriformes; family Corvidae; genus Aphelocoma; species Aphelocoma coerulescens. Next base: position 2,418,609 of record NC_091028.1, read on the forward strand.
GCGATGCCAGCCCAGTCCAGTGCATGAAACACCAACAAATCCATCTCCATCCCCCGGTGAGCGCTGCCGGAGCTTGCTCCATTTTGGGTCAGCCCAGGCAGCTTCAAATTACATCGCCTCTGATCTGCTGCCGGGGAACACCGGCTCGCCAGGGCACAAAGCAGCGGAAAGGGGGAAAAAAAATACACATTCAGGTTGTCAAACCCGGGATAAGCGTGGTAGCAGGGAACCACGGAATGGCTGGGGTTGGAAAGGCCCTCAAGGATCACCTCGTTCCAACCCCGTGCCATGGGCAGGGATGCTCCCCGTTACGGAGGTGGTCCACGGCCAGTGAGGTGCCAGCAAGGGGGGCAGAAGCAGCCCCACCTCCCGGGCTGTCCCCGCTGCCCAGCCAGACCCCGAGGCGTCAGTGACGGAGAACAAAGAGCGGGGCTGCCGGCTCCCGGCGGCGCTGCCGCGGTGCTGCTCTGCTGTTCCCAGCGGATCGGGCCCTGGACACGGCAGCTCCGGTTCCTCCGGGCGCAGGGGGCGGGAGAGCCGCTCGGGCCCGCGCGTGCCCTTCACCCGGGGCGACGGCGATGCCAGCGCTGCCCTTGGGGACACTGACGGCTCTCCAAGGAGCCCCAACAGGAGCCACCATCACCCTCGGGCAGCGGGGCCACCGGCCACCCAGGGGCGCCACCAGCCGCGGTGCCCCGGCCCGGAGGGAGCGCCGGGGGCCCCGGTGGGCAGGTGCGGCGGCGGTGCCGGTGTGCCCGGCCCGGCGCTCACCTGCTCGGCGCCGTAGGCCGTGGCGAACTGCACGAACTCCTCCACGCGCACGAAGCCATCGCCGTCGCGGTCCAGGGCGTCGAAGACCGGGCGGAGGCGCGGCTCCTCATCCGGCGGGGGCTCGGCGGGGCCGCCCGGGCCCGGGCTGCCCCTGGCCTCCCCCGGGCACCAGGGCGGCGGCCCCGCGCCGGGAGCGGCGGGCTCAAGTGCCCAGAGGTCCAGCTCCGGGCCCAGGTCCGCGTGCTGTTCCAGCTCTGGTTCCAGGTCCAGCTCCGGTTCTAGGTCCAGCTCTGGCTCCGGTTCGAGGTCCAGCTCCGGTTCTAGGTCCAGCTCCGGCTCCGGTTCCAGCTCTGGCTCCGGTTCCAGCTCTGGCTCCGGCTCCGGTTCCGCTTCCAAGTCCAGATCGGGCTCCGGTTCCAGCTCCGGCTCCGGTTCCAGCTCCCGCTCGGGCCCCGGTCCCGGCCCCCGGGGCAGCGGGGGCTCGGTCCCAGGCGGACGCGGCTCCATCTTCACCGCCGGCGCTGCGCGCCCGCCGCCGCCCGCCCCGGGCCATGCCCCGCGGCCATGCCCCGCTCACATCGAGGCGGTGCCGGTGCCGGTGCGCTCCCCGCGGCACTCACGGCTTTGTGCGAGGAACGCCGGCCCCGCCCGCCGACACCGGGGGCGGCCCCGCCGGTCCCGCCCCGCCCGGGGAGCGGCGGCTCCGAGCGCCGGGGCCGCGAGTCCTGCCCGGGACCGGGGGTTGGGGGAGGCGGCGGCGGCGCTGAGACACAACCCCGCCGCCCGCCCGCCCGCGCCGCCGCTCCGGGGCCGCCCGCGGAGAACCGGCAGATCCAGCCCGGCCGCCGCCGCAGTAGCCGGGGCGGTGACGTCACTCGCCTGCCGGTGCGCCCCGCCCCTCCGCGGCGCGAGCCCGTGCCGAGGCCACGCCCCCTCCCCGGCTCGCGCGCGGCGGGGGCGGGGCCGGAGGGGAGGGGCGGGGCCGGGCGGCGCGCGAGCACGTGGGACCGGAGGGGCGCCGTGAGTGGGGACCCCAAACCCAAACCATGCTCCGGGACCCCAAACCCAAACCATGCTCCTGAATCCCAAACCCAAACCATGCTCCAGAATCCCAAACCCAAACCATGCTCCAGAATCCCCAAACCCAAACCATGCTCCTGAATCCCAAACCCAACCCATGCTCCAGAATCCCAAACCCAAACCATGCTCCAGAATCCCCAAACCCAAACCATGCTCCTGAATCCCAAACCCAAACCATGCTCCGGGACCCCAAACCCAAACCATGCTCCATGATCCCAAATCCAAACCATGCTCCAGAATCCCCAAACCCAAACCATGCTCCAGAATCCCAAACCCAAACCATGCTCCAGGATCCCAAACCCAAACCATGCTCCTGAATCCCAAATCCAAACCATGCTCCAGGATCCCAAACCCAAACCATGCTCCGGGACCCCAAACCCAAACCATGCTCCATGATCCCAAACCCAAACCATGCTCCAGGATCCCAAACCCAAACCATGCTCCAGGATCCCAAATCCAAACCATGCTTCAGAATCCCAAACCCAAACCATGCTCCTGAATCCCAAACCCAAACCATGCTCCAGAATCCCAAACCCAAACCATGCTCCTGAATCCCAAATCCAAACCATGCTCCAGGATCCCAAACCCAAACCATGCTCCGGGACCCCAAACCATGCTCCAGGATCCCAAACCCAAACCATGCTCCTGAATCCCAAACCCAAACCATGCTCCAGGATCCCAAACCCAAACCATGCTCCTGAATCCCAAACCCAAACCATGCTCCTGAATCCCAAATCCAAACCATGCTCCAGGATCCCAAACCCAAACCATGCTCTGGGACCCCAAACCCAAACCATGCTCCTGAATCGCAAATCCAGACCATGCTCCAGGACCCCAAACCCAAACCACGCTCCAGAATCCCAAACCCAAACCATGCTCCTGAATCCCAAATCCAAACCATGCTCCAGGATCCCAAACCCAAACCATGCTCCGGGACCCCAAACCCAAACCACGCTCCAGAATCCCAAACCCAAACCATGCTCCTGAATCCCAAATCCAAACCATGCTCCAGGATCCCAAACCCAAACCATGCTCCTGAATCCCAAACCCAAACCATGCTCCAGAATCCCAAACCCAAACCATGCTCCAGAATCCCAAACCCAAACCATGCTCCGGGACCCCAAACCCAAACCACGCTCCAGAATCCCAAACCCAAACCATGCTCCGGGACCCCAAACCCAAACCATGCTCCTGAATCCCAAACCCAAACCATGCTCCAGAATCCCAAACCCAAACCATGCTCCAGAATCCCCAAACCCAAACCATGCTCCTGAATCCCAAACCCAACCCATGCTCCAGAATCCCAAACCCAAACCATGCTCCAGAATCCCCAAACCCAAACCATGCTCCTGAATCCCAAACCCAAACCATGCTCCGGGACCCCAAACCCAAACCATGCTCCATGATCCCAAATCCAAACCATGCTCCAGAATCCCCAAACCCAAACCATGCTCCAGAATCCCAAACCCAAACCATGCTCCAGGATCCCAAACCCAAACCATGCTCCTGAATCCCAAATCCAAACCATGCTCCAGGATCCCAAACCCAAACCATGCTCCGGGACCCCAAACCCAAACCATGCTCCATGATCCCAAACCCAAACCATGCTCCAGGATCCCAAACCCAAACCATGCTCCAGAATCCCAAATCCAAACCATGCTTCAGAATCCCAAACCCAAACCATGCTCCTGAATCCCAAACCCAAACCATGCTCCAGAATCCCAAACCCAAACCATGCTCCTGAATCCCAAATCCAAACCATGCTCCAGGATCCCAAACCCAAACCATGCTCCGGGACCCCAAACCATGCTCCAGGATCCCAAACCCAAACCATGCTCCTGAATCCCAAACCCAAACCATGCTCCAGGATCCCAAACCCAAACCATGCTCCTGAATCCCAAACCCAAACCATGCTCCTGAATCGCAAATCCAGACCATGCTCCAGGACCCCAAACCCAAACCACGCTCCAGAATCCCAAACCCAAACCATGCTCCTGAATCCCAAATCCAAACCATGCTCCAGGATCCCAAACCCAAACCATGCTCCGGGACCCCAAACCCAAACCACGCTCCAGAATCCCAAACCCAAACCATGCTCCTGAATCCCAAATCCAAACCATGCTCCAGGATCCCAAACCCAAACCATGCTCCTGAATCCCAAACCCAAACCATGCTCCAGAATCCCAAACCCAAACCACGCTCCAGAATCCCAAACCCAAACCATGCTCCGGGACCCCAAACCCAAACCATGCTCCTGAATCCCAAACCCAAACCATGCTCCAGAATCCCAAACCCAAACCATGCTCCAGAATCCCCAAACCCAAACCATGCTCCTGAATCCCAAACCCAACCCATGCTCCAGAATCCCAAACCCAAACCATGCTCCAGAATCCCCAAACCCAAACCATGCTCCTGAATCCCAAACCCAAACCATGCTCCGGGACCCCAAACCCAAACCATGCTCCATGATCCCAAATCCAAACCATGCTCCAGAATCCCCAAACCCAAACCATGCTCCAGAATCCCAAACCCAAACCATGCTCCAGGATCCCAAACCCAAACCATGCTCCTGAATCCCAAATCCAAACCATGCTCCAGGATCCCAAACCCAAACCATGCTCCGGGACCCCAAACCCAAACCATGCTCCATGATCCCAAACCCAAACCATGCTCCAGGATCCCAAACCCAAACCATGCTCCAGAATCCCAAATCCAAACCATGCTTCAGAATCCCAAACCCAAACCATGCTCCTGAATCCCAAACCCAAACCATGCTCCAGAATCCCAAACCCAAACCATGCTCCTGAATCCCAAATCCAAACCATGCTCCAGGATCCCAAACCCAAACCATGCTCCGGGACCCCAAACCATGCTCCAGGATCCCAAACCCAAACCATGCTCCTGAATCCCAAACCCAAACCATGCTCCAGGATCCCAAACCCAAACCATGCTCCTGAATCCCAAACCCAAACCATGCTCCTGAATCCCAAATCCAAACCATGCTCCAGGATCCCAAACCCAAACCATGCTCTGGGACCCCAAACCCAAACCATGCTCCTGAATCGCAAATCCAGACCATGCTCCAGGACCCCAAACCCAAACCACGCTCCAGAATCCCAAACCCAAACCATGCTCCTGAATCCCAAATCCAAACCATGCTCCAGGATCCCAAACCCAAACCATGCTCCGGGACCCCAAACCCAAACCACGCTCCAGAATCCCAAACCCAAACCATGCTCCTGAATCCCAAATCCAAACCATGCTCCAGGATCCCAAACCCAAACCATGCTCCTGAATCCCAAACCCAAACCATGCTCCAGAATCCCAAACCCAAACCATGCTCCAGAATCCCAAACCCAAACCATGCTCCGGGACCCCAAACCCAAACCACGCTCCAGAATCCCAAACCCAAACCATGCTCCACGACCCCAAACCCAAACCATGCTCCACGACCCCAAACCCAAACCATGCTCCACGACCCCAAACCCAAACCATGCTCCTGAATCCCAAACCCAAACCATGCTCCTGAATCCCAAACCCAAACCATGCTCCGGGACCCCAAACCCAAACCATGCTCCAGGATCCCAAACCCAAACCATGCTCCGGGACCCCAAACCCAAACCATGCTCCGGGACCCCAAACCCAAACCTTGCTCTGCGACCCCAAACCCAAACCATTCTCCGGGACCCCAAACCCAAACCATGCTCCTGAATCCCAAATCCAAACCATGCTCCGGGACCCCAAACCCAAACCACGCTCCAGAATCCCAAACCCAAACCATGCTCCTGAATCCCAAATCCAAACCATGCTCCAGGATCCCAAACCCAAACCATGCTCCTGAATCCCAAACCCAAACCATGCTCCAGAATCCCAAACCCAAACCATGCTCCAGAATCCCAAACCCAAACCATGCTCCGGGACCCCAAACCCAAACCACGCTCCAGAATCCCAAACCCAAACCATGCTCCACGACCCCAAACCCAAACCATGCTCCACGACCCCAAACCCAAACCATGCTCCGGGACCCCAAACCCAAACCATGCTCCTGAATCCCAAACCCAAACCATGCTCCTGAATCCCAAACCCAAACCATGCTCCGGGACCCCAAACCCAAACCATGCTCCAGGATCCCAAACCCAAACCATGCTCCGGGACCCCAAACCCAAACCATGCTCCGGGACCCCAAACCCAAACCTTGCTCTGCGACCCCAAACCCAAACCATTCTCCGAGACCCCAAACCCAAACCATGCTCCAGAATCCCAAACCCAAACCATGCTCCAGAATCCCAAACCCCTCTGGGGGGAACCACCCACCAGCCCCAGGTATGATCGGTGCTCCGGGCCCCCCAAGCCCCGTGGGACAGCACTGTGCACCGGGATCCCTGAAGTGCTCCAGGGGAGAACTGTGCACACCTGGGACCACGTCCGTGCACCAATTGGTGCCCGTGTTTAGGGCTCACAGCCCCCAGGCTTGGTGCACTGGCACTTTCAGCTGGAGCACAGGGATGACCCCGCTAACACAGCCATGAGCTGGCCAAGCAGCTGGAATTACAGCCCCTGGGTATAATTAGCAGCAAACTTGATGAGCAAGAGCATCCCTGGCCCCAGTGACCCTGCCCTGGCCATGGGTGTGTGTGACATCTCAGGATCAGCCAGGCTGGGCCACCATGTGTCCCCCAGCACACTGAGCCCTGGAGAGGTTGCCACCCCTGCCCAGTCAGTCCAGCGCTGGGAAGGCTGGAAACTTCCACTCCAAATCCTTTTCCTCATCACAGCCATTCCTAAAGGTGAGCAGGGCAGGACGGGCTCCTCTGTCAGTGCCGCAGGGGGAAGCACAGCTGCACCAGCTGCTCTCCCTGCGTGACACCTGCCTAAACCATTCCCTGCAAAATCCCCTGGAATACAATTCCCAGTTTCCAGACAGCTCCAGCAGCCAGGCCTCCTGTGTGGATGGGGCTGGCAGGGGAACAAGGTGCCTGCAGGGCTGGAGGTGCCAGCCTGATGCTGTGATAGGCAGCTCTGCACCCCTCGATGGGTTCCTGCAGCTCCAGGCCATGCCAAGGCTGAGCCCAGAGCTCTGTCCTTCCCCTGGTGCTGGAGGGACATGGCCAAGCTCAGCTCCCTCTTGCTGTGGTGGCCACAGAGCCAGGACAGCCCTGATGGTGCCCAGGTCACCTGGTCATGGTTAAACAGGACAGTGAAATATATGGAACCTCCCAGAACAGGGATGCAGGTCAGAGACAAGGCTGCAGCTGGGCAGTGAGGACCAACACACATCACACAAGTGCCTTCTCCAGGAGAAGATAGATCCTGTTATTCAGGAATACTGCAGCTGAAGCCAAATTCCAGGAGCCTGGGCAAAGGATCCCAGCCCAAGCACTGCATCCCCATCCCTCTTGAAGGGCTGAGTCTCTCACCAAAGCCCCCAGCACCTCCCCATCACCTCTGCTGCTGGCACCCAGAGCCACTGGGGCTGAGGAGGTGGTAGGTCCCCAAGACCCCCTGGCCTGGAGCACTGGGGCACCACAGAGCTGAGGACTGGGGCCACACACGGCTCTGCCACTGGGAACACTGGTTCTTTCCCCTCCCTCAGGGCCCAGTTTGGTCCACCAGGACCAGTCAGCCGGGCAGGGCACTGGTGCTCATGCAGCAGAGAGAAGCATCACTGCTCAGGGTGCAAGTTCTTTATTTGTGGCCTGGAGGAAGGAACAAAACCTGGCAAGTCTACAATCAAGTAGGAAATACAATTAAGTGGGAGAACAAGCCTCATGGAAGTCAGGGTGAGCCTAAAAACTGCCAGCAGCAGCAGCAGCAGGGTGCACATGAGCAGCGTGTGTCCCCTGGGGCACTGGCACCAGGGACAGGGCTGGCTCTGGCAGTGCCATCCTTGCAGCCCCACTGTGGCTCCTGCAGCCCAGCAGGAGGGAAGGACTGGATTCCAGTTCTAGCCCTTCATTTACCCTCAGCTTGAGTGTCTGGAAGGAGACAGTGTGACACTGGTGGGACAGACAGGTGGGTGTGGACAGACCACTGGACACCTACAGTGCTGTAGTGCAGAGCTGGGCCTGGGGGGATCTGCCCTCACACCACCTCTGCTCCTGGGACAGGGGCATCCCAGCTGCATCCACAGCAGCCTGCCGGGACCACTGTCCCACCCAGAACCTCTTAGGGGACAAGGCCACTTCCCCCTGCCAGGGTTTCCCCTCCAAGAGCTGCCGAGGCAGAGCTGGGCCCACCACACTGGGTGACCCCAACCCCAGGCGGGCTGAGCTGCTCCCCCTCCCAAAAAGGAGCTGCTGCTGGGGGTCTTGGGCACTTCTCAGGCTAAGATAGAGGAGAGGGGAGGAAGAGGATGGATATCCATGAGTGGCACTGCTTGGGGCTTGGGAAAGGCCAGGAGAGTGGCTTGGAGAGAGCCACAAAGGGACAGTGACCATCCCAGCCATGCACACTGTCCCTGCACCCACAGCCACACCAGCTCAGAAGGCAGCAATGGCGCAGCATGGGGTGGGCTCGCTCCCCACCCAGCACCCCCAGAGCTCTGTCCCCCAGGGACTGGCAGTGTCCCCACCACCACCAGTGGCCCAGGAGAGACTGTGGCTGCGGGTGGTGGCTCTGGGAGATGTCCACCCATGGTGTCCCAGGTCACATCTGTCCATCGGTCAGTCCCACGCCGTCCATCAGTGGGGTTGGTTTGCTCCTGCAGCCCAGACATCTGCAAGAGAGGGTGGAGGTGGGGACAGAGCCCTGCTGGGGCCTGCCAGGTGGGACATAAGCAGGGAAGAGAGGAAGGAAGGAGACCCCTTCCCCTGCCAGGCTGAAGGAATTCAGGCAAGGAAGAGGCTCTCGGGATTCTTTGTGCTTAGTCCTGCTGCTGGGGCACAGAAAATGGGCATCATATTGCTTTGGGGGAATCCCAGGGGTGTCTGGACAGGCATCCAAAAGACACCGTGTCACAAGCCAGGCTCAAAGGGAAAATCCAGCAAGTTCTGCTGCTCTTCCCAAGGCATCCCTAGAACTGTCCATGAGGACACAGTACCCACTGCTACGCAGCCATGCCCCGAGCCCAGCACTGCCAAGGCCATCACTGACCCATGTCCCCAGTAGCCACACATGCAAAGCTTTTAATTCCCCTCAGGGATGGTGACCCCAGCACTGCCCTGGGTAGTTCTGCCAGTGCCTGACCACTCTTCCCATGAAGGAATTTCCCCAATATCCAACCTAAACCTCCCCTGGTGTGACTTGAGGCCGTTCCCTCTCCTCCTTGTCTCTGTTCCCTGGGAGCAGAGCCCGACCCCCCTGGCTGCCCCCTCCTGTCAGGGAGTTGTGCAGAGCCACAAGGTCCCCCCTGAGCCTCCTTTGCTCCAGGCTGAGCCCCTTTCCCAGCTCCCTCAGCCTCTCCTGGGGCTCCAGCCCCTTCCCCAGCTTCCTCAGCTGCTCCTCACAGGACCTGTGCCCTGTGCCCCAGGCAAAAGCCGGGTTTCCCTGAGAAGCCCTGCTCCAATCCCACGAGGGGGAAATGCAGTCACCTAGAGTTTAGCAGAGGAGGAGGAAATACCCAGCAAGGCAGAGAAGCTGTTGGGGGAGGTGAGCCAGCTGCCACCATCCACAACCAGGGTGGTGCCAGTGACGTAGGACGAGAGGGGGCTGGCCAGGTACAGGGTGCTGTGCGCGATCTCCGTCTTGTTCCCCGCGCGCTGCAGCGGGATCACCGAGAACAGGTTGGATTTTTCGGCAGATTTCCCACCTAAAAGGGACAGGCAAGAGTCAGTTTGGACTCCGGGAGGACTGTCCAGCAGCACAGCCAGCCAGGCACTGCAGCACTGCCCATGGGGCTGGCTGAGTGCTCCAGGGAACTGGGATGAGATCCTGGCACAGCCCTGGGATACAAACCTGAGAAGATTTCAAGGAGCAGAGCTCAAGCCCAGCAGGGATTTTGTGCTGACACAGCGAGCTCAAGACAGAACCTCAGAGAGCTTCAGAACCATGGAATCATGGAATGGTTGGGGTTGGGAGGGATTTCTCCTTCTCTCCGCCCTGCCATGGGCAGGGACACCTTCCACTAGCCCAGCCTGGCCTTGGACACTGCCAGGGATCCAGGGGTAGCCACAGCTTCTCTGGGCACCTTGTGCCAGGGCCTCTCCACCCTCCCAGGGAACAATTCCTTCCCAATATCCCATCTATCCCTGCCCTCTAGCAGTGGGAAGCCATTCCCTGTGTCCTGTCCCTCCATCCCTTGTCCCCAGTCCGTCTCCAGCTCTCCTGGAGCCCCTTTAGGCCCTGGAAGGGGCTCTGAGGTGTCCCTGGCTCCAGAGCAGAGGGTCTCCAGCCCTCGGAGCATCTCCGTGGCCTCTGGACCCACTCTAAGGGCTCCAGGTCTTTCCCATCCTCTGGGGCCGCACCAGCACTCTGCTGATGGACTACAAGAGCCAACCCCTCAGGCAGGGCTGAGTTTTGGGGGAGCATGCTCCATCATGGCATCAGAGACCCCAAACAGCTGCCAAACCAGTGCCCTGGGAAGTACCAGGGATGCGGGAAGGGCTGTGCCAGCCAAGCCACAGCACAGCCGTGCCCGGCAGCAACACCCCACAGGCTGTGTGGCACGGGGGGTCCCTCCTGTCCCCTCCCAGGGGATGCCAGTGGGGCACTGCCACGGCAGGGCCGGGAGCCCAGGGTGCCTCACCCAGGCGTCGGAAGCCCTCGGTGCCTGTGATGGGGCCGGGAGCCAGGCTGTTCACACGGATGTTGTTGGGTCCCCACTCCACAGCAAGGTGACGGGTCATGGCATCTGGGGAGGGATTGCAACAGCACTGAGAAACAGGGAGCAGAGCCATTCCAGCAACTTCTTTTGAGGGGGGGAAAAAAAGCCACAGAAGAGTCTGGCTGAGAGCAAAGGGCCCTGGGAGGGGAGAAGAGCCTCATCCCAAACCCCAGCATGCAGTAACCACAGCGATTCATGCTCGCCCCTCCCCAAGGCATCTTCCCATCCCAGTATTTGGGAAGAACTGGCTTCTTTCCTGGCCCCACACGGCTCCAAGCCCCAGCAGGGTGTGTTGAGGTACCTATGGCAGCCTTGGCAGCCCCAGCGTGCACCTGCAGGGCCTGCCCTCGGTAGCTCAGGGTCGCCGTGATGTTGACGATGACCCCGCCATGGTCCTGGGGAAGGAAAGGAGATGAGGATTTAGGCAGGGAGCAGCAGGGTTACAGAGGGCTGTGAGGCACAGGAGAGCTGGGCTAGGAGGGACAGTCGCCCATGGGCACTGCCAGGCCAACACTGGGGCAGCTCTACCCACCCAGTCTCAGAGGTGGGGCAGCCAGTGGGGCCCTGCCAGAGAGGTGGGACATGCAGGGTAGAAGGAAAGGCCAAGGGAAAGCAGCAGAGCTGGAAAAGGAGCAGGAGACCACAGCTTCTACAGGTGGCAAGAGCATGGAAAGGTGCTACAGCAGCCCAAAGCCCCAGGGCAAGGGACAGGAGGATCCCCAGTTCAGGGCTGGGATCCCTGGAAGGGAACAGAGTGGATCTGTGCAGGGAAGCCCTGAGTGCTGCACTCCCTTGTGCCTTCTGCACTGCCCTGAATGCCCCAGGAGCACAGTGTGGTTTGACACTACCCCCTGCCTACCAGAGGCTCTCCTCTCCTCCTGGTTCTGTGCCACTCACCCGGAAATACTTCTCAAAGAGGACTTTGGAGGTGTTGAAGGTGCCCATGGTGTCGATGTCTATCACAGTCTTGAAGGCGTTGAAGGACAGGGCACTGGCTGGGCACAGGAAGTTCCCCGCAGCACCTGAACCACAGGGACAGTCAGGACAGGGCTGGCAGAGATGTCAGGGCCCTTCTGTGACAGGGAGGGTGAGGGGTAATATCTGCACACTGGAGAGCACGTGGGGACAGCGCTGACAAAGGGATAAACTGGTAGCTCTGGGTGCCCAGCAGCACAGCCAGCACGAGGGCAGCAGGGATGATCCACACCCCGGCAAACAGGGATGGATGTACCACACACAGAGCTCTGCTTCCTCTGTGCTCCCAGGGATGCCTGTGCAGGAGAACACCCTTCCCAGCAGTGAGCCCAAATCCTCCCCCTGCTCACACCACCCTCACCATTAATGAGGATGTCAATCCTCTGGAACTCCTTCAGGGCCTCATCCACGGCTGCCGCGATGGTCTGGGGCTGCCGGACATCGATGGACAGAGGCAGGCACTGCTGCCCTGTGGCTGCCACCAGCTTTTTCGAGGCCTGTAAGGACAAAGAGAGACTTGAGATTCTTCCTGGGACTCTCTCCTTCAGCAGGAGTTGGAGCCAGGCTTGTATCAGGTGAGCACAAAGTCAGGCAGGAGTGATATCCCTGTCAGCACACAGCAAACAGTGTGGGCAGGGGAGGGATGTGCCTGAACACGGCCAGCTCCAGCCTGGCAGCACCCTGCTAGCCCTGGGGTAGCCAGGGAAAGCTCTTGCATGTTGTATCCCAGCCACACTAGGTGCTGGGCAGGCCCTGAGGCCACAGCTGGCTAAGCCCAGTTACCTGTGTGGGTTGCCATGGGCACAGCACATCCCAGGCAACATCTCTGCAGGGCAAGTACAAAGGCTGAACCCCAGCACGGCATTTTTGGCATGAGCCCAGGCATAATTACCCTTTAGATCCAAAAAGTCAGTGGGCAAAAGGGCAAAGACAGAGCAGGCAGGCTGTGAGATGGACCAGCTCTGCAGCTCAGGCTTTATCACAGGCCACCCCTGTGGCTCATTAAGAGTAAGATTTTCCCCAGCAAATAAAGCACAGGGGACACACAAACTCAGCAGCAACTCCACACAACAACCAGAGCTGCTCCAGCTTCTGTTTGGGACTCTGAGAGAGGTTTTGAGCCCCAACAACACACGGGTACACGAGCAGCTGGAACCCTGGACTGCAGATTCTGTGGCCTCAGAAGACTCTGGCCCCTGTGGACTAAAACCTGCTGAGCTTTGCAGCTTCTCCTGGCACGTGAGCATGGGGGAGTGTGAAATGACAGCCAACCACACCTGCACCCTCCCCTCTGCCCCAAAACACAGGACAGCTGAGGCAACCCACCTCAACCCACACAACCCCTGGCGTCTGGTCCTACTCCAAGCTGAGGTCTAAGCCCAACCTCAGGCTCTGCCCTGCTGACAAACCTCCCCCACAGCTCATTTCTGTCTCTCTCCCCCACAAAAATCCATCGTGATTGTGGAACAACCCCGCAAAGCAGGTTCCAGGTTAACTGAGCTGTGCTGGTGTAGATGCTAAGAGAGGTGGCAGAGAAATTTTCCTATTTTTACAGCCACCTGTCTTAGCATCTGCATGCTGAAGGTGCACCCCTCAAACCAGCACCGCCGGAGTGCCCAGAGCTGGGAGACTGGGACGCACTGGGAAGCCATTCCTCCTATTGCACTATTCCCACAGGACAGAGATTCCCACTGGAGGGAGCAGAAGGATTCCCAGGGCTCGCAGCTCTCCCGCTGGAGCCCGGACTCACCTCCGACACTCGCTGCAGGTTCCTGCTGGCAATGACGGTCCGGCAGCCGTGCCTGCAGGGAAGGGGCAGGTGAGAAGGGCCGGGCTCCTCAGCAGCACCTCGGGATCAGCAGGAGTTCGGGTGTTCCTTGCAGGAATCGCTGCTGCTCCAAGCCCGCAGGACGCGGAGCCAGAGCCCTGCCCGGGCTGGATGGAGCAGGGCCGGCCCTGCTCCCACACCGGCGGCCCCCGGAGCCTCCCTGAGGGCTCTGCCGCCCTCGGCTTCGCATCCCGGCGCTTCCAGGGCCTGGTGCCGCAGTGGGGAGAGGGATGGGAAGGTGGGAAAGAGAAGAGAAGGGAGTGAAGAGGAGGAAAGCGCGGGAGAAGAAGGGAAGAGGGAGGAAGAGAAGAAGGGAAGAGGGGAAAGAGGGAGGGAAGGAGGAGGCCGTCCCACCGCAGGGGCTCCCGCACCTCATGAAGATCTCGGCGATGCGGAAGCCGATGCCGGAGCCGCCGCCGGTGATGAAGGCTACCTGGCCCCTGCGGGGACAGAAGCACGGTAAGAGCCGGGTCCCGGGGAGGCGTCCCCGGCGGGCCCCCCGGAGCGCCGGGACTCACGCGAGCAGGTCGGGGCTGAGCAGGTGCCGGTACTGGGGCAGACACTCGTCCCCGTCCTCGTCCGGGGGCACCCGCGCGGCCATGGCGGCCTCGGCCATGGCGGGGGCGGGAACCGCGCACTGCGCATGCGCGGGCGCCGCCGCCGTCGCCTGGCAACGGGGGCGCTCCGGGACACGGCGACACCTAGCGGCCAGAAAGGGAACTGTAGCGTGGGGCGAGCGGAGCGCGGCCGGGGCGACCAATGCTCCCAGTGCTCCCAGGGCTATCCCAGTGCTATCCCAGTGCTATCCCAGTGCTATCCCAGTGCTCCCAGTGCTCCCAGTGCTCCCAGTGCTATCCCAGTGCTCCCAGTGCTATCCCAGTACTCCCAGGGCTATCCCAGTGCTCCCAGTGCTCCCAGTGCTATCCCAGTGCTCCCAGTGCTCCCAGTGCTATCCCAGTGCTATCCCAGTGCTATCCCAGTGCTATCCCAGTGCTCCCAGTGATATCCCAGTGCTCCCAGTGCTCCCAGTGCTATCCCAGTGCTATCCCAGTGCTCCCAGGGCTATCCCAGTGCTCCCAGTGCTATCCCAGTGCTATCCCAGTGCTATCCCAGTGCTCCCAGTGATATCCCAGTGCTCCCAGGGCTATCCCAGGGCTATCCCAGTGCTATCCCAGTGCTATCCCAGTGATATCCCAGTGCTATCCCAGTACTCCCAGTGCTATCCCAGTGCTCCCAGTGCTATCCCCGTGCTATCCCAGTGCTCCCAGTACTCCCAGTGCTATCCCAGTGCTCCCAGTGCTATCCCAGTGATATGCCAGTGCTCCCAGTGCTATCCCAGTGCTCTCCCAGTGCTCCCAGTGCTCTCCCAGTGCTCTCCCAGTGCTATCCCAGTGCTCCCAATTGCTCCCAGTGCTATCCCAGTGCTATCCCAATGATATCCCAGTGCTGTCCCAGTGCTCCCAGTGCTCCCAGTGCTATCCCAGTGCTCCCAGTGCTCCCAGTGCTATCCCAGTGCTATCCCAGTGCTATCCCAGTGATATCCCAATGATATCCCCGTGCTATCCCAGTGCTGTCCCAGTGCTCCCAGTGGTATCCCAGTGGTATCCCAGGGCTATCCCAGGGCTATCCCCGTGCTATCCCAGTGCTATCCTTGTGATATCCCAGTGATATCCAGGGTCAGTGCTCCCAGTGCTCCCGGTGCCCTCCCAGAGCCGTCCCACCGCTGTCCCAGTTCTCCCAGCGCTCTCAGTGCTATCCCAGTAATATCCACTGTCCCAGTGGTGTCCCAGTGCTCCCAGTGCTGTCCCAGTCCTCTTAGTGATGTCCCAGTACCTCAGTGCCGTCCCAGCGCTTTCCGTAGTGTCCCAGTGCCTCCCAGTGCCACCCAGTGGTGTCTCAGTGCTTCACGGTGGCATCCCAGTACCTCTCTGTGGTGTCCCAGTGCCACCCAGTGGTGTCCCAGTGTCCCACGGAGCCCCCAGTTTTACAGCTCAGCCGCCCACCCTGCTCTCTTCCAGTCACCTGCAGAGCCCCTGCAGCCCCCCAGGCACAGCCCAGTGCTTCACAGAGCCTCCCAGTCCTGTTCCAGTGCTCCCAGGGACGTCCCATGGCATCCCAGAATGAGCCCAGTGCCACCCATGGGCGTCCCAGTGCCTCACAAAGCTTCCCAGTACTTTCCACGGATGGACCAGTGACATCCCAGAGCTTCCCAACACCGCTCAGTGTCTTCTAGGGTTTCCCAGTATCACCCCAGTGGCCTCTAGAAACATTCCAGTGCCTTCCATGGCTCACCCAGTGCCTCCCAGAGCCTTCCTGTAACACCCCAGTGCCCTCTGGTGTTGCCTCAATACGTCCCAGAGCTTTCCAGTATCACCCCAGCGCTCTCTGGGGACATCCCAGTGCCTCCCAGAGGTTCCCAGTATCACCCCAGTGCCCTCTGGGGACATCCCAGTGCCTCCCACAGCTCCCCGGTACCACCCCAGTGCCTCCCAGAGCTTTCCAGTATCACCCCAGTGCCCTCTGGGGACATCCCAGTGCTTCCCAGAGCTTCCCAGTATCACCCCAGTGCCCTCTGGGGACATCCCAGTGCCTCCCAGAGCTTCCCAGTATCACCCCAGTGCCCTCTGGAGACATCCCAGTGCCTCCCACAGCTCCCCAGTACCACCCCAGTGCCTCCCAGAGCTTCCCAGTATCACCCCAGTGCCCTCTGGGGACATCCCAGTGCCTCCCACAGCTCCCCAGTACCACCCCAGTGCCTCCCAGAGCTCCCCGGTATCACCCCAGTGCCTCACAGAGCTTCCCAGTATCACCCCAGTGCCCTCTGGGGACATCCCAGTGCTTCCCAGAGCTTCCCAGTACCACCCAAGTGCCCTCTGGGGACATCCCAGTGCCTCACAGAGCTTCCCAGTATCACCCAAGTGCCCTCTGGGGACATCCCAGTGCTTCCCAGAGCTTCCCAGTATCACCCCAGTGCCCTCTGGGGACATCCCAGTGCCTCCCAGAGCTTCCCAGTATCACCCCAGTGCCCTCTGGGGACATCCCAGTGCCTCCCACAGCTCCCCAGTACCACCCCAGTGCCTCACAGAGCTTCCCAGTATCACCCCAGTGCCCTCTGGGGACATCCCAGTGCCTCCCAGAGCTCCCCGGTACCACCCCAGTGCTTCCCAGAGCTTCCCAGTATCACCCAAGTGCCCTCTGGGGACATCCCAGTGCCTCCCAGAGCTTCCCAGTATCACCCCAGTGCCCTCTGGGGACATCCCAGTGCCTCCCACAGCTCCCCAGTACCACCCCAGTGCCTCCCAGAGCTTCCCAGTACCACCCCAGTGCCCTCTGGGGACACCCCAGTGCTTCCCAGAGCTCTCCAGTATCACCCCAGTGCCCTCTGGGGACATCCCAGTGCCTCCCAGAGCTCTCCAGTATCACCCCAGTGCCCTCTGGGGACCACCCCAGTGACTCCCAGAGCTCTCCAGTATCACCTCAGTGCCCTCTGGGGACATCCCAGTGCCTCCCAGAGCTTCCCAGTATCACCCCAGTGCCCTCTGGGGACATCCCAGTGCTTCCCAAAGCTCTCCAGTATCACCTCAGTGCCCTCTGGGGACATCCCAGTGCCTCCCAGAGCCCCCCAGCACTTGCTGGTGCCACCCGAAGGAGGAGACAGGAGTCAGAGCTGGAGGCACCGGGGTTTATTAGGGGGCGAGGGCCCCCCCAGGCCGGGGGCTGGCCCTAGAGCCCGTAGATGTTGTCCCTGTCCCTGCTGTCCCAGGCCACCAGCTCGTCCCGCTGGAACCAGAAGCCGATCTCCCGCTGGGCCATCTCCACGGAGTCACTGGCATGGACCAGGTTCCTGTGAGGGGACAGGGATGGGGACAGTGCCACGGCCGAGGGGTCCCGCTCCCCGCGGCCCTACCTGGTGATGTGCACGCTGAGATCCCCCCGGATGGTCCCCACGGCGCCGCTGTCCCCAACCATGGCCCGCGCACACCGCACCGCGTTGTAGCCCTCCCACACCTGCGGGACAGGGACAGCTGAGCCCCCGCCACCCCCGCCACCCCCGCCACCCCCGCGCTGTCCCCTCACCATGGCCACCACCGGCCCCGAGGTCATGTAGGCGACGAGCGCGGGGTAGAAGGGCTTCAGCCGCAGCTGCTCGTAGTGCTGCTCCACGAGCCTCCGGTCCGCCTGAGGCAGCGGCGGTGACAGTGACACCCGGCCGCTGCCCCCCGGCCACCCCCACTCCCCTCCCCGCCTGGAGCAGCGTTCCCCGCCGGGCCCGGCTACCTGGAGCAGCTTCATGGCCACCAGCTTGAAGCCGCGGCGCTCGAAGCGCTGGATGATGTCCCCCAGCAGCCGCCGCTGCACCGCGTCCGGCTTGGCCACCACCAGCGTCTTCTCCTGCAGCGCCGGGGGGGCTGCGAGGGGACCGCGGGTCACTGTCACCACCGCGGGACTCGGGACCCCACCAGACACGGCCCCGGTGGCAGCAGGAGCCCAAGCTGTCCCCGCGGCACCACGGCTTGTACTCGGCCCCCGGGGCTGCCGATGGGAGCCTGTCCCCATCCCATCCCGTCCCTGTCCCCATCCCATCCCGTCCCTGTCCCCATCCCATCCCGGGGCCGTGTCCCCTGGACAAGCTGTGCCTCCCAGGCTGACGGGATGCCAGGGTTCGTGCCACAGAGCCCTGGTGGGTGTTGGGGACATGTCCATGGCCGGGAAAGAGCCTTTAAGCCAGGGATGTCTCTGCCGTGTCCCGGTGCTGGGGACTCCGTCTTCTTCCCGGCCCCGGGTCCTTCCCCCTGCCCGGAGGGTCCCTGGTCACCGCCCTCCGCTGGTGGAGAGGAAAATCGAGCGCCGTGGGACAGCAGCGGCTCGCCCCGCCGCTGGCTCTGCCACAGCTGCGCCGCAGGAGGGGACAGAAGTCCCCCCAGGGACAGCGCATCCCGTCCGCTGGAGGGACAGAGGGGACAGGAAGGAGGGGAAGGGAGAGAGGACACTTCACTCCAATCCCAGGCTTCGGGGACGCGTCCCGGGCTGCGAGGCCGGGTGGCCCCAATGCTGGCGGGGACAGAGCCGGAGGAACCGACCCCATGAGCTCACCCGCTGCCCTGGGCACTGCGGAACGTGGCTCGGCTGTGCCCGGCTCCTGCCCTGTCCTCCCAGGACAGCACAGGAGTCCCCCCATCCCAGTCCTGGGGACACCAAACCGCTTGGGACCTTCAGGGAGCGCCAGCTCCGGCCTCTGCCCCATCCCGACTCACGGGGCTGGGCACTGCAGAGCCTGGCACCGACTCGCGAGGGAGCCGCCACCCGCCCGGGATGGAGGGACGGGCGCTGGGGGACCGCGGGCACGGGGAGGGGATGGGGCACCATGGGGACAGGATGGGAGCAGGAGCCCTGAGGGGCAGCACAGGCAGGGGACTGGGGACAGGATGGGGATGGGGACAGGGTCCCCAGGGGTAGGGCAGGGATGAGGGAAGGGTCCCCAGGACAGGACAGGGGCGGGGCCGGGTCTCACCGGAGCCGTAGCAGCGGGACCCGGGGGGGCTCAGGCCCGGCCGCCCCCGCGGGAGGCTCCGGACCAGGCAGCGCCCCAGGGAGCCCATGGCGGCCCCGGCGGGTCGGACCCGGGCTCGGGCGGTCTGCGGAGGCTTCAAAGGCCCGGCCGAGCTCGGGGACGGGTCAGGCTTCCGTCCCTCCCCTTAAAGCAGCCGCCGGGGCCGGGATATCCCGGGACGGAGCATCCTCCCCATCCAGAGCATCCCAGCACGGAGCATCCTGATACGGAACAGCCCGGTCTGGAATGCCAAGCCCTGCCAGGGTGGGAGCACAGCCCACAGCACCCATCCCGAGGGGAGCCAGACCCTGCCAGGAACCAAACCTGCCTCGTGCTTTGCCCTCGATTCACCAGATAAGGAGAGGCCGAGGTAGCCTATGCCAGGCTGAGCTGGGGCACAGGGGAGTCCCCAGCCCCGGGAGCAGCCAGGGCAGTGTCCCCACTGTGGGGCACAGACCTGCCCTGGACACAGCAGGTGCTGGGGAAGGGGTGCAAGACCCTGGGGGCAGAGGAACTGCCCAGGTAGGAGCCCCCTCTGGTCACTTCTCCCAGTGCCATTCCAGCCCCCAGGCTGGGAAATCACTCGTTACTGAGCTTCCTCATGAAGAGCAGCTTGGAAAAGCCTGCTTGCTTTGAGCCCGTTTCCTGAATCTGTGCTGATTTGAAGGACTGAGGAGCATCCTGAAGGCACACATGGATACAAACAGGATGAGGGCTGGGTTTGACCCCACTCTCCTTGTTTCCTCCCTGCCTGCCCAAGGCACAGGGAGCGGGGGGACGGCTGTGGGCCCAGCTGTGCTCAGCACCATGGCAAAAACCACCTCAGTGGCTTCCCATGGGCAAATGGATTCAACAGGTTGTGGAAAAGAGACTTTCTGCCCCCAAACAGGGGCTGGGGAAAGGCCCCTCTCCAGGGTTTGCCAGGCCAGCAGGGATGGGACAGATGGGTGGCAAAGTGCAAAGAGGTTTTAGGACAAGGGGTGGCAGACTGGAACCTGGGCTTTGGCCACCTGGCAGCTGCTTGGCATTGGCCAAGGTAAAAACTTCTACTTTCACCCTCTGTCAAGCCAAGAAGGAAAAGCAGCATGAGCCTGCAGAGCTGTGCTGGGATGAAATCCCTTCAGCCCGGCTCCAAAGGGAGCCACAGCCAGAGAACCGGTGAGGAGGTGGCTGCCAGCTTCCAGTGCCCCCCACTGCAGCTCAGGGCACGGCAGAGCTGCTGCGAGTGCCCAGGAGCAGGGCCAGGCTCCAGGGCCAGGCCTGGACTCTGCACCAGCTGTTCCCACACCCAAGTCCCAGCAGGAACAACGAGGACTCCAAGCTTTATGTGGAGACAGTGGCACAGAGTTATTCCAGGTATGGCTAGCGGGGAGCTGGGCACAGCTCATCACCCACTTTCCTCCCCTCTTCCCTCACCCCTCTGGAGGCAGCTCAGCCCTCACCTGCAGGGGCTGGAGCAGGTGAGGCACATCCTGGGCATTTGGACTCTGCTTCAGGGAATGAGCCCAAACATCCATCTGGTGCCAGCTCAGAGCCCGGATGCAGGGCCCTTGCACAGATAATCCAAACAGCCTCTGTCTCATCCCAGTGACAAACGTGCACAGGGAAGGGGTTTGTCCACAAAACTGAACTGGAGGCACCATGGACTCAGTGCTGCCACGCTCCAGCTCCCCCTGACACCTCCCAGCTGTGCAGGTGCAGCCACAGCACATCCACATCTCCAGACGCCCCTAGGAGAACATCTCCAGCTGTGCTCCCCTGCCAGGGACTGGTGCTGTTCCCACCACTGCAGCTGCCCACTGAACCACAGGGAACTGAGACTGATTCCATGGGATCATGGAATGGTTTGGGTTGGAAAGGACCTTAAAGCTCATCCCATTTCACCCCCTGCCATGGGCAGGGACACCTTCCACTGTCCCAGGCTGCTCCAAGCCCCAATGTCCAACCTGGCCTTGGACACTGCCAGGGATCCAGGGGCAGCCACAGCTGCTCTGGGCACCCTGTGCCAGGGCCTGCCCATCCTCCCAGGGAACAATTCCTTCCCAGTATCCCATCCATCCCTGCCCTCATTCAGCCTAAGGCCATTCCCCTCCATGTCCCTCCACGCCCTTGTGAGAAGTTCCTCTCAAATTGAATCTATTAAATATAAAAATGAAGACTGATTTAATGCTGCTTCCTGACCAGAGACCTTGGGGGAAAGAAACCCTTCCCAGCTGCACGATCAGAGATTCACAAGCCCCACACAGTCTGGTCCTGCCTGACCGCTGTCTGGGATTTTACCACACAGATGCCACTACTGGGTCACTGGCCAGTGGGTGAACATCAGCTCCAGGCCCACTGGGAATGTGGGATTTCTTCCTGCAGGCACTTCATGATTGATTCAGACCAGAGTCCTGGAGGGAATGAAGGGATCACCACAACATGTGACACAAAACACAGCAGGAAAACAACGAGGAGAAAGTAGAGGAAGAAGCCATGAAGCCACCACCGATCTGCACCTTCCAGGAGCTGCTGAAATAGTTGGGATTCTTGCTGGCTGCTCCTCATTCCTGATCCTGGGAAAAGCTGTGGATCACTGCTTGTTCATTTACAGAACGACTTAGAGGGAAAGTAACCCAGCCCCAAGGTATTTAAAACAACAAAGTAAGCACTTTATTCCCATTAAGCATGTTGTTTTAGTATCACAATGGAATGATGAGAAAACGTTTAAAAAAAACCCCAAAAAAAGTCTCTAAATCCCCGCCAACATCGGGGAGGTTTTCAAGGCAATTTAAAAACAAAGGGAGTGACAGAAGTGCCAAACCAGTCCCAACGTCGGGAGACTCCTCCCCCGAGAGCTGGGCAGGGCAGGAAGGTGGAATGACACGAAGGTACGAATGTCTGAAGTGGTCTTTGGCGCTTCTGC
The DNA here is from genome assembly GCF_041296385.1 of Aphelocoma coerulescens. NCBI lineage: Eukaryota > Metazoa > Chordata > Aves > Passeriformes > Corvidae > Aphelocoma > Aphelocoma coerulescens. The sequence continues at coordinate 2,440,480 of NC_091028.1, forward strand.
CTCGCGTCTGATACGGACATGATCTCTCCAGACACCTCCAGATGCAACAAAGTGCTACAGGAGCAGAGGGAAAGCCCCGGGAGAGGGATTTCCCAACAGTCGGGATGCCCCGGGGGTGGGCATTAAGACACATCCTGCCGGCTCCAGCTGCGGCCTCGGGCTGGGGAGGGAGAACTCAAAGGAAGCGGTGGTGGAGCGTGGTGAATCCAGGCCGTGGGCACGGGCAGGACCCCGGCGTGCAGCGCTGGCACGGCCCGGGAGGAGGGCGGCGGTGGCGAACACGGATCCGTTCCCTGGGGAATGGCAGAGTCCAGTGCAGTCACTATAACTTCACAGTGCCGGGGGGCAGGCTGTCATTGCACAGTCTGTAATAGCGCAGGTCGTTCACCAGCCTGTGCACGTTCTGCGTGAACGAGGGCAGGTCCTGCAAGGGAGAGAACCGCTGTGAACCAGGGCAGGTCCTGCAAGGCACGAAACAACTGCTGGGAACGGGCTGACAGCAGGGAACAGAGAGGGACCGAGAGGGGCAAACACACAGTGGGTGCTCCCACAGGAACTGATCCATCCTCACCCAGTCTGAGCCCAGGGAACTCCAGCTGCTGGAGCAGAGATGGTTTCAGAGCTGCCTGCAGGGATCCAGGCTCTGACCCCACCTCCGGCTCCTCATCGTGCAGCGAGGCCCGAGAGGAATGGTCATGGAATCCCAGCCTGGGCTGGGCTGGGAAGGACCTCAAAGCCCATTCAGTGCCACCCCTGCCATGGCAGGGACACCTTCCACTGTCCCAGGCTGCTCCAAGCCCCAATGTCCAGCCTGGCCTTGGACACTGCCAGGGATCCAGGGGCAGCCACAGATGCTCTGGGCACCCTGTGCCAGGGCCTGCCCACCCTCCCAGGGAACAATTCCTTCCCAATATCCCATCCATCCCTGCCCTCTGGCACTGGGAAGCCATTCCCTGTGTCCTGTCCCTCCATGCCTTGTTCCCAGTCCCTCTGCAGCTCTCCTGGAGCCCCTTTAGGCCCTGCAAGGGGCTCTGAGCTCTCCCTGGATCCTTCTCTTCTCCACACTGGACACTCCCAGCTCTCCCAGCCTGGCTCCATGGCCCAATGCAGCAGGAATTCCTTGCTGCCCTCCTGCCAAGGCTCCTGGGTGTCACACACTCCCTGACAAGGGCTGATATTCCTGAAGAGTAGTTGCCTTCTAGGGCCAAACAATTCTCCCAGGGTTCCACTCCCACCCTCACCCTTGGTCTCAAATCCCCATCCCCTCCCTCAGGACAGGGACCACTCAATGCCAAATTACCCTCAGCAAATGGAAGCCACAACCTGCTGCTCTGCCATGATATTCCACACATTTCCTTCCCACACACACAGGGTTTGCAGGAGTTGTGAGCCTTTGCAGGGACTCTGCTGTCATCCTTAACCCTCAAACCTGGCCAGCAGCTGGAGAGAGACTTAGGCAAGGACCTGAGTGTCCCACTCTGGAACATGTCAGCCTACCCTAATGAAAACTTCCTCCAGGAAATATTCCCTAACTCCCAGAGCATCCTGCACCTGAGGGATGAGATGGCAGCTCTGCTACCTGCAGTGAGAAATCCTTGGCTGGGGATTGCTGAGTGTGGAAGCCTTGGGAACAAAAGGTTCTGCCTGGAGACATTCCCAGCTGCCCTCCAGTGCGTTCTGTGCATCCTGGGAATGCTGCTCTGCTGCAGCCCCCCTCCTTACCCTGTCCATTTTGAAATTCCTCCCCAGCACGTTCTTCTGGTTGGAGTCCACGCCGTCGCAGCTGGCCAGGAACTCGGGCAGGAAGGCGGAGTAGAAGCCGTCGAAGTCCACCGAGGCCATGTTGTAGGTGGCGATGCCGATCTCCTCCTGCAGCAGGTCGTGGGACTTGTGCACCAGCACCTGCAGCAGCACGTTCACAAACTGGAACAGCATCGTGGTCCTGAAGATCTTCTGCACAGGGAGAGGGGCATGGGGTTAGGGGACTCCACTCCTCTCACAGGAGGACAAATCCAGCAAGGACGGAGCAGCCACGGCTTCGGCGGCGTCGCCAACTCTGGTGAGCACTGAGATATTTTCTAAGCCAAGCCACATCAAAAATGGCTAAAATAAGCTCAGTTAGTATCAGCTTGAAAGTTAACACTGAGTTTGGCCACGCTTACCTCATGGTTTGGGGCTCCAGGGAGGGCTCAGAGCCCCTTGCAGGGCCTAAAGGGGCTCCAGGAGAGCTGCAGAGGGACTGGGGACAAGGGATAGAGGGACAGGACACAGGGAATGGCTTCCCACTGCCAGAGGCAGGGTTAGATGGGATATTGGGAAGGAATTGTTCCCTGGGAGGGTGGGCAGGCCCTGGCACAGGGTGCCCAGAGCAGCTGTGGCTGCCCCTGGATCTCTGGAAGTGTCCAAGGCCAGGCTGGGCAGGGCTTGGAGCAGCCTGGGACAGTGGAAGGTGTCCCTGCCATGGCAGGGGGGTAAAAGTAAATTAGCTTTACAGTCCCTTCCAGCCCAAACCATTCCATGATTCCATGCTCTGACCCAAGTTTTAAGCATTGGCAAAGCCACCAGCATCAAGTCCCACTCCAATTCCAGTCAGGTTCTGGAATTCCCTGCACAGGGCTCCTGGGAGCCAGGGAATGTGGCAGATGCCTGGAAGTCTGCCCCAGGCACCTGGAACACAAAGTGCTGCCCTTCAGGTGTGAATACAGATGAGAAACTGAAAGCTCTGCCTTCCCAGGCTGAGCAGATTCCCTGGATTCCAGATTTAACCCTTCCTGGCAGCAGCTAACGTGGGTAGGTTACAGGGCCTGGAGGACAGGTCCAAAGAGAGGTGGAGACTCCCACGTGGCAGTGCCCTGGGAATACCAGATACCTGCTGCTGCCCAGGTGGGAATGCTGGAGGCACTCACTGTCCCACTGATGATCCCAGTTCCCACTTCCCCAGACAAACCTCACTGCCACTGCATGTTCTCACTGTCACAGGAGGGAACACATCCAGGCTTTGCTGGGAGCTGGGATCCCCCCCATTCCCAGTTCCCAGTATCAAGGGCTGGCAGCCCCATTCCAACCTCCCTGAGCACGGCAACCACCCAAAGGCTGTGGCACAAAACCCCCAAATCCTGACCTGGGTTTCTGAGTAGCTTAAAAGCAGTCCCAGGACAGCTCCCACCTCTTCCCATGCACAGAGAGCTCAGGCAGGACCCACCTTGTGGTACAGCTTCTGCTTCGTGTTCAGGGTCTCCAGGTAGAAGAGGTTCTGCTTGAACAGGTGAATGTCAGGCTGCAGGAAGGACTGGCCAAACGCCTGGGGACAAAGCACAGATGGAGGAAGGGGATGGAGACCACCACAAACATCAGACCTGCCAGGCAAAACAGCAGCATTTTCACCCTGGCACCAGGACAAACCCCTGGGAGCCTCAGTGCAGCAAGTTATCAAGAGACAGGCAGCTGTTCAAATCAACTGTGCTGCCACCAGATCCATGGGAATGGGGTTTTGGTGGGAACATGGGCATATCCCTGCTGAGCTGGGCCCACTGGGAACAGGCAGGCCAAGCTGGCACTGGAGAGGGCCAGGGATGCTGAGCCCAGCTCCCTGGGCAGGCAGTCTGCTCAGGAAGGGCAGGGCTGTTCCTCAGAGATGTCACCTGAGGCACCAAGGCATGGGGGAACAGACCAGGACACACCCCAGGGTGGGCCCTCAGTCCCAGTCAGGAGCCCAAGCAGACATCACTGCCCTGGATTAGGATTTGGAGATGGGCCCTGGCAGCCTGTGAAGAGCCCAGAAAAGAATCTGCTGGACCCTGACCTGACCTGGCAGGGCTGCACAGTGTGTGGTCAGGCACCTTTTCCACCCTGAACACCTCCAAAACACTGTACAGGACATGCAGGCAGGTGAGGTCAGCTGTGCACAGAGACAGGCAGCAGGATTTTAACAGCTCCTCTTCAAGGCATTGTGAACAGAAGAGTTTATTCACCCACATGACCCATTTATTGTCAAATGGACAAGAACAACCCAGATCCCAGCAAGACTGAGCCAGTTCTGACCTTAGATCTCAGGTGGAAACCAGCACACAAGCTATTCATGTCCCCCACACAAAGCACTGGCAGTGGGAACACTTAGAGAACATTAAATAAGAGTTTTCTATCAGGAGCCAAGGAGTAAAACAAGCAGTGCAGGATTGCCACGCAGCCTGAACTGGGATTATGATAGAAATATCTCCCAGAAGGAGGCATTCCTGGTGAGTTTGGAAGTGTTCCACAGCTACAGGTGAAAGAGATGCTTGGACAGCCCTGCACAGGGACCAGCCTGAGCTTCATTCACACCAAAAGGTGGCAGGAGAAGGGCAGGCCAGAGAGAAACATGACACAGTTCATGTCAGTGCAAGAGCTCCCTCTCCACATGTGCACCAGAGGGGACCCAGTTTCTCCGGGCTCTCCACGATGGGGCAACTCTCCCAAAGGTCTCCTGCAGTCTAAGGTGATCTAGGAATTGCAAGGGAGCTCATCTGGTCACCTCTGACCAAAGCAACACATGGGACACAGTCTGTTAGCCTTAAAAATTCCAATTTCCCCACCTGAGGAGGTTGGTGCTGGCTCTGTGCACACTCTGTCCCTGCCTGCCAGTGCCTAAAGGGGCTCCAGGAGAGCTGCAGAGGGACTGGGGACAAGGGTGGAGGGACAGGACACAGGGAATGGCTTCCCAGTGCCAGAGGGCAGGGATGGATGGGAGATTGGGAAGGAATTGTTCCCTGGGAGGGTGGGCAGGCCCTGGCACAGGGTGCCCAGAGCAGCTGTGGCTGCCCCTGGATCCCTGGCAGTGTCCAAGGCCAGGCTGGATGGGACTCGGAGCAGCCTGGGACAGTGGAAGGTGTCCCTGCCCATGGCAGGGGGTGTAACTGGATGGGCTTTCATCCTGAACCCAAACCACTCCATGATTCTGTATTTCCCAGGCCAAAGCCTGTCAGGTGTTACCCCACTGACCCTTCCCTACCAGGTCCTGTGGAACGGCAAACAAGAAGTCCATGGAAGCCAAAAGACACTTTAGGAACACTTTCCTGCACTGACAGCTTTCCCCAGTGCCAACCACAACACTCAGAGTTAACTGGGTCAGTGGCAGTGATGTATTTTTATTGCAGGATGAGGCTTGCAAAGGAATTAACATTCCTTCCTCATGCCTGCATGGCTCTGTGCCTTGTGAGCTCAGCAGCTGGGTCACTCCTCAGCAACTTTCATCTGCAGCAGTTCCTGGAAGCAAAACCTCACTCAAGACACATCTAAACTCATCACCCACATGTGCCCATGTGGGACCCTCACAAGAACAGAGACACTGAGGGGCTGGAGCGGGCCCAGGGAAGGGAACAGAGCTGGGGAAGGGGCTGGAGCCCCAGGAGCGGCTGAGGGAGCTGGGAAAGGGGCTCAGCCTGGAGCAAAGGAGGCTCAGGGGGGACCTTGTGGCTCTGCACAACTCCCTGACAGGAGGGGGCAGCTGGGGGGGTCGGGCTCTGCTCCCAGGGAACAGGGACAGGAGGAGAGGGAACGGCCTCAGGCTGGGCCAGGGGAGGTTTAGGTTGGATATTGGGGAAATTCCTTCATGGGAAGAGTGGTCAGGCACTGGCACAGCTGCCCAGAGCACTGGTGGAGTCACCACCCCTGGGGGGATTTAACAGTGGATGTGGCACTTGGGGACATGGGTCAGTGGTGGCCTTGGCAGTGCTGGGGAATGGCTGGACTGGATCTCAGAGAGCTTTTCCAACACTGGTGCTTCTGTGATTCCATGTTTACTGCAGTGCCCCAAGCAGTGTGTGCTCCCCTGCAGGAAAGGTTCTGGGGAATGGGTGAGTTACCTGCATGATGGCACTGAACTGGGCTTCGTTCTCCATCTGCTCCTCTGCCACTCCCCTCTGGACACTGGCCAGCACGCTGGATTTGAAGAAGTACCTCCAGTTGTGGTGCAGGACCCGGAAGAGCAGCTCAAACAGCTCTGCTTTCACATCAGGGGATGAGCGCTGGCAGCACAGGAGGACAGAGCTCAGAGCAGGCTCCTCTGCTGGATCCCACCCCAATCCTGGATCCCACCAACCCAGGGCTTTGCACCAAAGCGTTTCTCCTAAGGGAGCACCAAACCCAGCAGCTGTAGGATCATGCTGAAAACACATCAATCCTCCACCCACACTGCTTCCAATCCCACTGACCACTCCTCCACAGGGTGCTTTCCCTCCACAGCGATTGACACATGCAGCTCTTGAAAGCCAAAGCTTCACTGCTGCCACCCCCCCAGCAATGCCTTCCCTTCCCATTCCCATTCCCATTCCCATTCCCATTCCCATTCCCATTCCCATTCCCAGCCTTACCTCTGCAATGATGGGATACACCTGCTCCATGCACAGCGAGATCACACTGGGCAGGAAGGGTTTGAACACCTGGCCTGGTTCCTGCACCACCACCTGCAGGATCTTCAGGAACTTTTCCACCACCCGGCAGCCGGTGCTGCCCTCGTGGAGGATGCTCTCTGCCAGCTGCTCCCTGGGACACAAACAGGCATTAGGAAGATTCCCAGAGATCTGTAGGCTTCCCTGGTTTACTGGAAAACAGGTGATGCCTCTAAAATGCTCAGTTAATATAGGGTCAAGCACATGAAGCCACAGAAAGGAGGGAGGTTGCCACTGAGGGTTGGCAAATCCCCCTCTGCAACAAAAGATGAGTGAAGGGACACCCTCAGACCTTAGGCAGGAGCTAAGAGGGAATATGAGAGCCCAGTTCAACACCCCACACTGCCAGAAAGTCCATGGGAGAGCTGGAATTGCACAGTGGCAGGTATGACTGATGAGCACCCACTGGGGCTCTCCAGACTTGGAAGGGTTTTCCTCAGATTCAGCTCTGGGACTTGACAAGTCTGGCCACAAAGGCTGGAAACAGCTCACTTTAGGGGACAGGGACCCACAGGCTGAGCAGCTCCTGAGATAAACCATCCTGAGGGGTGAGAAACAAGTGAGTGACCCGTGTTGGGCAGTACCTGGTGAACATGTTCAGGAAGGTCTGTATGATCTGCTCAGTGAAAGGCACTCCCATCTGCACCCTCAGGCCTTGGAACAGGGTGAGGAAAAAGCTCAGCATCTCATCTGTCACATCTAAGAGAAGAGAAAAGCAAAAAGAATGTGTTAAGGAAACATCCAAGTGCATCAATCAGTGTTTTATGTTTCAGTCTTTTATGTAAGTCTCAAGTTTGCTCCTCCTGTTCAGGGAACCCCATTTGCTCTTGGAATTTACCAGCAGGGTTGTCTGAGAAACTGAAACCATCAGCTGGTTACTACAGGGCTTCAGGATTGTTCATACCCTTCCAAAAGCTGCCAGGGATGACAAGCACAGGCAGCACCAACCCCTCAGAACAACCACAACCCTGCCAGCAAGGCCTCAGTGAGCTCTGCCTGCACACAGTGCTGGGACAAAGCTCATGGGCAGCTCCAGGCCCATCTCCAGCTCTCACTGCTTGTACAGGGTTAACAGGAAACACCAGGAAATCCAAAACATCCACACAGCTCGGGGTGGAGGAGACAGAATCCAGCTTGGTTTTTTGGCAGAAACTGAGAAGACCCTTCTGTCTTCAGAAGGGAGCACGTGGTGATTGCAGTGATCAGCACCCAGCTAATCCTTCATGTGTCCCAATAAACACTGGATAACCAAGCTGGAGCTGCTCAACTCCTCCCTCATCACACAGCCTTTGGTAGCCAATAAATTGCAATTGATGAGGCTGCCAGCCTGTTCTGGAGACAGCAGCTCCCTGGAGTCACAGCACCCTTTGCCTCTGCCTTGGATCCTCTCTGCATTTCACCCCTTTTGTCTCCCCTCAGCCCCTCCACAGAGAAAATCCCACCCAGCTCCAAATGGGACATGAGGAAGCACCCTGATGTGACACAAAATACAAGCTGCTGGCCAGAAGGCTGCCAAGTGAGAGTCCTGCTTCCATCTCAGGGAAAAAAAATCCCCAAATCCCACACCATCTGACCTAATCTGATGACATCTATCCCTTTTTGTCTTCAAGCTTCTGCAGAGAATGTAAATGGCAAATACAACCAGAGAGGGTATTTGAAAGCATTTTTTTTGTGCTCAGGACCAGCTCCTCTTTGAAACTGTGACAGTCCTGCCTGGATCCTGGCTGGCAGGGATGTCCCTTCCCTGCTGTGGCTCAGCCCAGCTCTCCCAGCACACCCAGGCACAGACAACCCACACACTCCACACCCACACCACGACTCTGTGCTGCTGTTCTGGGTGTTATCAGGAGCTCAGAAAGCTACTCACAGCATGGCCCCTGGCCTGAGGTTATACCTGACTGATGAATGAAAGCTGGGAAGAGGGCTAGTGAGACCTGCACGGATTCTTGCAGCGACTGATAACAGATCTGCCGGGACTTGGTGGATTCTCCAGAGATACTTTCTACAATGTCTTCCAGAACGCTCAGTGTCTGGTGGATGATCACCTTGGCTGCAAAACAAGAGAGGTGATGCTTCTGGCACGTGCCAAAACTGCTTGGAGGTAAGAGGAAGAGAAATGAAGCTCACACACACAGTAATTAAAACAACTGACATGTGACACTGCAGATTTCTGAACAACTTCTGAAGTGATCCTCAATGAAAAAAACCCCAGACACACCCAAAACCAGGCCCAAAGCATATACACAAGTTTCCCTGCACCCCTGCCAGGAGTTTCCTTGCATTCCTCCTATATAAACAAACCCTCTCCAGTAATTCCCAAGTCTGGAAGAAATTCTTATTTCCCCCCTTCACTTTTTACACCCATGTTCTTCATTAACACAGCTTCCAGCCAGTATTTCTAATAACACCATGAGGCTGTTCAGTATTCCCAAAGCAATCTTTACCACCCAAACTTTTATCCCAACCCTGATCCCACCTTCCTCAGGAAGACAGCACTTCAATGGAAGAGTTTACAGGCGACCTGGGGCGATAGTGCCCTGTACAGAGCAGAGAAGCCTCTAAAAATAGAAAGAAAACACAACCCGCTCCCTTTCCTGTACGTGAAACAGTTTCTCAGCCAAAATAATTACTGGCAAATCAGCTTAACGACACTCCCCAGTGCAGCAGGAGGGAGCAGGACACTGGTACTTACTGTCCTCCAGCTGCACCTTCCTCTGGGGCAGGCTGGCCGTGGCCTTGAGCTGGCGGTAGTCCCTGGTGAGGGCGGACACGAGGCTGGCGTGGTTGGTGGAGCGCACGGCCCACTGCTGCTCGCTCTCGGGCAGGTTGGGCCAGGGCAGCAGCAGCACGTTGGACAGAGCCCTGCACACCAGCACCTGGGCCTGGGAGGGACAGGAATCAAAGCCAATGGGTTGGGTGGGAAGGGAGGATAAAGCTCATCGTGTTCCAACCCCTGCATTGTGCAGCTCTGATGTGTGTGAGGCTCTGGATGAGCTCTGCAGAGCTCCTTGGGCACTGAGGATGGACTGCAGCTCCCAAAACACCCCCACAGTTGGATATAAACCTCGAGTTCCTAGTACTCTTAAGGAGATGTGGGAGCAGAAAGACATCTACAAGAGCCCAGACAGCACCAGGGTTGGACTGACAGCAAAACCACTGAATCATGGAATGGTTTGGGTTGAAGGGACCAACCCAACTGCCATAGGCAGGGACACCTTCCACCAGACCAGGCTGCTCCAAGTCCAACCTGGCCTTGGACACTTCTAGGGATGGGACAGCCACAGCTTCTCTGGGCAACATGAAGCAAAGAGACAAAGTTTTAACTTTTTTCCCAGGTTAATTTTTGCCAGAGCACAGGCTGGAGTGAAATGACATTTTATGGCTGTGCAAGACCCCAGCAGTGCTCGCTGTTCAACAGCACAACATGAGCCCAAGTACCAGCTCTGCAAGAGAGAGAGAAGCAAAGCTCCAGGATTTAAGGCCTGGAACCAGCTCCCAGCTCTGTCAGCCCTTCCCTGCAGCAGTAAATCTCTGGTGTTTATAAAAACAAAGATGATTTTCCTTCCATTGCTCCTTGTCTGGTTTACAGGCTGAGCTCCTGCACTTGTGCAGCACTCTGTGCTTCCTTGCCAGCAGACAACATAACCATATCCCAGCCTCCACTGTGGCTTTTCAGAACTATAAATGGAATATATTTATAGTATTTACATTGCTTCTGCAATGTAAATACTTGAGTTTCGCAAAAAACTCTTTGTGTAGGTCAGAATCAACGTGCCTGTACTGTAAAGATGATGCAGAATCAGGGATGGTGTCAACAAAGGAGAAAAGAATCAGATCTAAGAGGTGCAATTGTATTTTTTCCTTGTGCTGTTGCTTGAAATAGATCATTAATTACAAATGATATCACTGTAATTCCCGGATATCCACAATATAGAGATAATTGCTGCCCCTCCAGTTGTTTTTTGAGGTTATCCCTCACCACCTGAGGCACATCTTCCCAAGGACACCTGATTTCAGTGTGAGATAGCTCTGGGCCAACTGACCTTGTCGGGGAGGCGCTGGGCAGAGGTGTCAGTGATCCTGTTGAACACCTTCTGCACAGCTGGGATGCTGATCAGGAACACCGGGCGCACCGTGGTGGCCAAGGACACCAGCAGGTGGCACGCAGAGAGCAGCAGCTTCTCCTGCACCTGAGAGACAGAGGGGTGGTCAGGCTGCCCAGTCACACTGGCACACACAACCAGAGTCAGCACACTGAGCTGCCAGGACCTGGGGGGTGCAGCCAGGGTGGGGCTCAGGCTCTGCTCCCAGGGAACAAGGACAGGATGAGAGGAACAGCCTCAAGCTGTGCCACGGGAAGGTGTGATTGGATATTGGGGAAGTTCCTTCATGGAAAGGGTGCTCAAGGCAGTGCTGGGGTCACCATCCCTGGAGGGATTTAAGAGCCAGGTGGATGTGGCATTTGGGGACATGGGTCAGTGGTGGCCTTGGCAGTGCTGGGGGAATGGTTGGACTCGATCTTAGAGAGTTCTTCCTAAACAATTCTACAATTTATTTGTCAACCAGAGCATAGCTCAGTTCCCTTAATACCATGAGAGAGAGATTTCTCTGCTTTCAAGCCATAAAATCATTAGACTGAGTTTCGAAGCCTTTAAGTTGCTTATTCTTGTATCAGCCTGACCCCCAGTGCTGTTGAGAGCTGCTCTGGACTGCAGCCCCCAGCAGAGCCCAGGGCCAGCAGTACCTTGGAGCTGATGAGGGGGGTGATGGCCTCCAGCGCCGTGGACACCAGGGAGATGAACTGCTCAGGGTTCTGCCTGTGCACCTCGCTGTAGAACTGGGCCAGCCAGTGAGCGTAGGCCTGCAGGGCTGCCAGGGACTGCGCGTGCCTGGGGACAGCAAGGGACACAGTGAGCACCAGAACGGGACAGGAGAGAGGTGTTTCAGGCAAACCTGGCAGCTTGGTTTGTAAAAAATCCTTCCTGCTGTTTTGGTTCTGGTTCTGGACCCACCAGGCCAAAGGTGCAAACTGATAAAGTCACGTTATCATCCTTCATAATCACACTTTTATCATGTTCACATTGAGTCAGGGCGTTTCTGAGAGATGTCCCCACATGTGTGACAGGGCTGCTTTCTCAGGCAAGCGTTAGAAAATGGATCACAGGTTTCTTCAGGGACAGGGAAAAGGGTGAACCCTTGCTGACAGATCATGGAAAACGCCTCCCAGATTATCATAAACCAGAACAGAAACCATTAAAACAACATCACCTGCACAAAATTCAGTGCCATTAACTTGGGACTAATAGGAGAAATCCCATTAGTTATAGAGCTATATGGTGAAATCTAGTGGGGGTCTTCAAGGAGCTGCTGAAGGTGCAATTACAAATCAGAACAAGTGTTCAAACCTTCAGTTCTGCTCACAGCACAGCAGCTGGCAGGGAACAGGTTTGTGCTGCACAGCCTCAGCAAGGGAAGGTCCCTAAAAGGCTGTCAGAGGTGATCTATGGCCAGCAGCACCAAGATTTCCCACTGAATGTCAGTGCCTGGATGGCAGGCAGTTGTTTGTCCCAGAAATGGCTTGCACAGCTGCAAGGCATATGTTTGTCTTGGAAGACAAAGATTTGAAACCCTCAGCTGGGAAAAACCTCTTTTACCTGAGCCACAGACCTGACTTTGGTAGCCAAAAAATCCATCAACTGGATTTCTATATAAACTCCACGCTACACAGTGGATCCACTTCTTTAAAATATCACTGTTGTAACACTTATTTCCTCATTAATTACCCTACTTTTACAGCCCCCAGCACAGGGCACAACCCCAGTTTGCTTTCAGAGCTGATTTAAGGAGCATTTTTCCTTCTCAGCACAAACATGTTTTCCTTTAAATGACCTGGGTACTTCCATTAGAGGAAAGACTGGTCCAAACCACTGGCAGCAGCCTTGACTTTCATCAGCTGAGAAAGGTGCTTTCCTGGGGAGCTGCCAGCAGCTGGAGAGGCTGTTTCCCAGGATATCTGCCAGGGTGGGGTCTGAGCAGCAGATCCAGAAGATCCAAGCCTTCCCCACCCCCTGAGTGCCCAGGCTGGGTACAGCCCATACTCACACATCGATGAGGTCAGGTTTCAGCACCGAGGGAACGGCGGTTTCGATGTTGTACAGTTTGATTTGAGATCCATACAGCGTCACCTTTACCAGCCTGGAGGTGCAAACACACATGGCAGAGCAAAGGGATTGTACAAACCAGCTCCAGCACCTGATCTAGTGCAGCTCTTCCCCAGTCTTTGTCAATGTTTAGCTAATACACAAATGAGATTCTGGCTATTTAGTTTAAACTAATTCAGAGCCTACTGTGCTGTTTGGGATCAGATGGAACAGGTCAGATGTTCCTCCACAGAAATGAAAACACAAAACCTGTGTGAGGCCTTGCCTGAGATCCTGCCATTTGTAACTATGTGCTAATTAAGTATCCTGGAGGGGAAGAATAAAATGTCTGCTCCTTCAGCTTTCACAGGTCTTTTCATTTCAGAAAACAATCACAGAATCATCAAGGTTGGAAAAGACCTTGAAGATCACAAAGTCCAACCATCAAAGGAAGTTTTGGTGATTTAGTTTTGAAAGGTACAACTCTAGTCAAACTCTACATGTTACTTCATTGCCTCACAAGTGCAGATGCTGGAGCACAAGCCCCTCAATGTTTTCAAGGGACTGAGTTTATCTCATCCCACCCCTGCCATGGGCAGGGACACCTTCCACTGTCCCAGGCTGCTCCAAGCCCCATCCAACCTGGCCTTGGACACTGCCAGGGATCCAGGGGCAGCCACAGCTGCTCTGGGCACCCTGTGCCAGGGCCTGCCCACCCTCCCAGGGAACAATTCCTTCCCAATATCCCATCCAGCCCTGCCCTCTGGCACAGGGAAGCCATTCCCTTTGTGCTGTCACTCCAGGCCCCTGTAAATGGTCTCTCTCCATCTTTCCTGATGACTCCTTCAGTTCCTGGAAGGGGTAATTAGGTCACCCCTGAGCTGTTTCTTCTCCAGGCTGAAACAATCCCAATTCCCCCAGCCTGGCTCCAGAGCAGAGGGGTACCAGCCCTTGGAGCAGCACTGTGGCCTCCTCTGGACTTGCTCCAGCAGCTCCACATCCTTCCTGTGCTGGAGGCAGCTCTGCAGGTGGGGTCTCACCTGAGCAGAGGAGCAGATTTCCCCCCAATCCTCGCTGCCCACACTGGGGGCTCAGCCCAGCACACACCATTGGCTTTACAATCCACATTCTGGCCATCGAATTCCTTCCACCTCAATCTACTCCACGCCAAGGGGAGGCAGCAAGAAGCCCAATTTGTCAGAGTGCCTGCAGAGGTGACAGAGAGCCTGTACCCACCTCTCCACCACGGTGAGGGCGTCGTTGAACCTGGCGGCGAACACGTCCCCGGTGAAGTACTCGGCCAGGCGGCCCACGGCCTGCAGCAGCGAGCTCAGGTCCCTCAGCGAGCAGTGCAGCCTCCTGCAGTCGTTCTCTGCTGTGATGTTCAGCCTGTGACCTGCAGCGACACCACAGCCCCTCAGAGACACAAGCACAAAGCAGCCTTTCTCTAAGAGCTGCCCCAAGAGCTGGAAATTGATGCTCGTGCAAGGGGAAAAACCCTACGGCTTTGTGATCAACCCCTGCAGCTCTTGGGGATGGGAAACCTGATGACAAAGTGACAGGAAATGCAAAGTTTATTCTAATGACATGACAAGCATTCTTCTGCCTCTAGCTCGGCGCTGGGTCACAGGTCAGATGGCAGCACTGGCCCAGACACTGCAACACTCGAGCTTGGAAAGGAAATCAACTGTTCTGACAACACTTCGAAGGCTGATAAAGACGTTAATGACTGTTTTAGCCTTTTACACCTTTATTCCCTTCTGTATGGTGTTAGTTCCTACACAAACAGGAGCCTTTCTGGTTTCCTGCTGCCACCAGAAGCAATCCCAGCTCTGGAGAAGGTGGATTTCCACACTCCCTCTGCCGGCTACACTTGCAGTGATGCAGCAGCAGATTTGGGACAGTGAATTTGTGACTTCACTTCTGATGTGAAGTGTGTTGTGCACTTCCATATTTCTCAGGTGCAAGAAACAATCCACTACTGAGACTTGCCAGCCCCACACAACCCTCCTGCTGCTCAGGTGTGGACACCTGGGCTCAAACATTCCAGAGCTTCCACTAAAAAAGCAAATATGTTCTGCAACACCACCCTTCAAAGAAAATCAGATTTTCTTTCCACAGACTGTATTTAATCACAGATTCAACTTTCACCAGCAACCTCTCTATTTTGTGCCATCAACACAAACACACAGGAAACTCCTGTGCCATGTGCTCTGGGATGAGCAGGGAAGTTAGATCAGATGATTCAGTCCAGTCCCTTCCAACCTGACCCATTCTGGGATTCTGTGCCACCACCCAGTGCTGAATCCAGAGCTGCATCTGAGCTGCTGCTGCTGATCCAGCCCACAGGACAGCTCCTAACACAGAACCACAGCATTAAACCCCGATGCACGGCTTATCCTAGGGCTGAAATGATCCTAAAAATGGGAATATTTTTTCCAGAACTGCCTATACAACAGTTCTGCCATGTACAGCAGTATTGGGACAGACTCCTTTCCTGGTCACACCAGGAAATTTCAGTATTACCTTGAGCTACAACCTCCTCTCAGGCAGATCTCACTGCTGCTGCTTCCCTTGTTTCTCAGGAAGGAGCTGCAGTATTTGGTGCTGCACACCTGTTTTAACACCTCTGGCATCTTCATTTCAAGTGCCAGAACAAGGGAAGAACCATGCCAGTAAGAATAAATCATATTATGAGATTTCTGTCTGCTGTTGGAGTTTAACTGCTGAGCCGTGAGACACAAGTTCTGATCAAGTGAATATACAAAAAGCAACACCACAGCAGGTCTGGAGTGGTTTTGCAGTCATGGGGAGGGAGGAGCAGTGTTAGAGGGTGGTTATTACCTGTTCCTGAAGTGACCACGAACTGCTGGAGCCCCAGATACACTTCCAGGTTATCCTGCAGAACGGGAAACTGGAAGAGAGAAGAATTGACTGTGATCCTGAGGCTTGGCAGACAGTAACACCCAACCATTGACTGCTCTACCAGACCAAAGTCCTCTCATTTCTCCCCAGTACCTTCACACGGACATTTGGAGGAAGGGCAGGTTGGGCTCTAGGCTGATCCTGCATCCCACAGCTTCCCAGGTCAGGAAAACAAAGATCACCCCCCTGAAGGCACTTCCCTGTGGCAGCTCTCCTTTCCCTCCAACGCAGCCTGACACATAATGGTCTGACAGTGGAAGTGAGAGCACAGCATGGCAGCACCAGGAATGGACAGCTGGAGGTAGAGCCCAGGCCAAGGAGCAGAGGAGTGGCAGAGTCTGTAGTGTGGGAGGTCTCTGCTCACCCAGCTCACCTGGAAGTATCACCTTCTCCAAAGGAAACTCCCAAAATACTATGCCACCAGAAAGTTGAGTTCAATGCCTCTCCCAGTGTACAGAAGGGAAGCAGTGCAGCACTCTGCCAGCAAGCTGCAGGCTGCAGCAGCTGAAATTCCATGGGGAAAACAGCCAAAGGAATAAACACCACAGTCCTTGATGCCATGAAGATTTTTGCCCTTTCCTTTATACCCCTGTTATACCTTTTTGCAACTTCTGTATTCCTAGTGCTTTTTGCCTACATTCTTGGACTTGTTTGTTAAGCTAAGAGACAAAACATTTTAGAAGCTTCATAGCTAGGGATCAGTGTGCCCCAGAGCCCAAGGTCCTCTCCAGAACACATTCTGTAAACCAAGATAGAACCATCCAGGGGAGAGTTCCTTGGGGAAGGGGGCTCACTTGAGCCTCTTATTGGGGAATCTTTGATAGATCTGCTAATTAGTAAAACCTATAATGCTATATCCAATGTTGGGGGGAGAGAGAGAGGTGTGGAGACAGAAGACGAAGACAGAGATAGACTCGGTGGGGTACATCTCGATGTATATGACCTGGACGTGTACACCTAAGGATCCTTAAAATAAATACCAAGGTAAAATCCCTTTTCCCCTTCTAACCGTGTGTGACTCCTGATTTTAAGACCAGGAAAAGGCATCACCTCATGCACCCCAGTGTGGGAACAGAGTGTCAGCCCAGCTCCATCACCCAGCAGTGACAGCAAATGTGCCAGCTCCTGCTCATACTTCAGCTGAAGGGTATTTTTCAACCCTTTCAGCCTGGCTTAGCTCTATTTAATTTCTGGTGGTGAAAGTGCTTGAAACTGGAGGTTGGTTTTATGGAGGTTCTCTCGCCCATCAGCAGAAGGAGCTGCAGCCTGTCCTTGCCCAGCATGGGATGGAGTCACTGCAGCTGCTGTCCACTGCTTGAATTATTTGCCACTGCTAAAACTGCTACACTGACCACTGCACCCACCAGCCCTGCAGCCACTGGGAAAAGCACTGGGAACTGCTTGAGAGCTTCCCACATTCCCCAGCCCACAAGAAGAAACAATGCAGGGCTCAGGAAAACACTCCCTAGCCCGTTTCCAACATGCTGTGCCTAATTAACAGTGGAGTGTCTTTGCATAACTGCCTGAGGGGAGTTTAAAAACCACAGAGCTTTGCTCGTGTGCATGTGTTACTCCAAGGAAGCCACATGCTCTCCTCCATCTGATCCATCTGCTCCCTGAAACACCCGCTCCTTGGTGCCTCCCGCTGACTCACAGAGCTGCACAGCAGCCTCTGCTTTTGTTCACTCCTCGGAGTAACAGGCTCCTCCTGCTTCACTGCTTCACGAAAAATATCAATTGCAAAGGCACTTCAGGTCAGGCATCTTCTGCTTCTGCAGCAGCCCAGTTTTCTCTGCTTCTTGGGAATACAGTTCTGAGGTTGAGGTGTGCAGTGTTCCCAGCAGGATTAATGCACTTGCTGAGATCCCACTGCATTTGTTTCCCTTTCTCCTCACCCAGCAAAACCACATGGACTGCCCTGAATTCTGGACACACTTCCAGCCTCAAGATCTCCTCCTCAGAATTGTTATGATGCTACAAACCCAGACAACTTTTACACCCCCAAAGGTAGTGACAGCAGCTGAAGAGAAGCACTTATCCAGATCAGATAATCCCAACTGTCCAAGGCCTCTCTCCAGCATTTCCATCTAGCCTTTAACAAAGATTCCACTCTCCTTAAAGCCCTAATAATGACATTTATCTGCCCAATTCACAGCCTTGCCTCCAAGGCAAAGGCCAAGATAAGCAGCACCGAGGGGTTGCTGCCAAATGTTTACACTTTGAGAGGTGGGAATTTCTAAAAAGTGTCCACCAAGCTGGACTTAGACACCGAAGTACTCTCCTCAAAACACACCAAGAAATGCAACAAAGCCAAAGAAACAATTTTTTCTCTTCAATTTCTTATCTCCCCTTGCCAAGTTTTGCATCCAACCCCAAATTTCCCTATTTCTTTTTGGCACTGAGGCATCTATCAAAAAAATCGACAGCAGTTGGTGCTCACTCCATGTGGCACTTTGGGCCTGGGGAAGGACTTACGAGTGTGGAGAAGGCGTGAGTTGGCAGGAGCTCCATGACTTTGGCCACCACTTCCAAGCTCTGGCGCAAGTACCGCTGCCACTCCGTTTGCTGCTGCAGACAAAAGAGACACTGGCATGAGCACAGCCCTGCCCTGGGGAACACAGAGCTTTTGGGACACTGGCAAGGGAGGGACAGGAGGGAGAACCCACCCTCTCCAAGCAGCACCTTAGAGAAATTAACTTGCACACTCCACTCAAACTGATTTTCATATAGAATTCATCCTGTTTTCATTGAGAATTGATAAAACCAGGGGGGCAGTGCAGGAGGAGGGAGGGGAAAGAGTGGCAATAACTTGACAAGTGAATGAAACAATTATATGAACCCTAAAAGACTCTTTCCATGCTCAGCTACACAGGTGACTGAGAAAGAAGCTGCCTGTTCCTATCATATCCCAAACCTGCCATTAATATGAGAGGGTAAAAATCGAACCAGAAACACACACAGCAAATAAGCAACAGAATCAAAAGCAGTATGTCCTGACTTAGTTTTCTCCTTAAATAATGAACTAAAACCCTTTTCAAGTTTTATACCAAAAGCTTAAAGTCTTGCCAGTATCATCATTTGCCAGCCCGTTTCTGAAGCATAAGGACAACTTCATCAGGACTGCTCTAGATAATTTATGCCCCTATTTGTGACATTATTATCACCATGGAAAGGCATCCAAACACCAACATGGTCTTTACAAGGGTATGATAGCTAATTATCCAGATGAGACAAGTGACAAATGAATCAAGAAAATAATTTATTTCACTTATGAAATGGTGCTGCTATCAAGCTCAGAAGCTGTGATGTGACCAGCCCTCGACATTCCGGAGTTTAAAAATCTGTCTGATCCCATTTGTGATGAAATTCCCTCTGCTCCTTCACCTACTGTCTTGTGACAGCTGACCTGCCCTTCCAGGGCTCTGGCCTCACCCATTTTGGCCACCTGCTCCACTTTGACATTTATCAGCTTCAACATGACCTTTATCAACACCAGCTTAGGAGAAATAAGCTTAAACACGAGCACCAACAATACAAACACAGGTTCAAGCTTTTGCCTCAGAAATACTTCAGCATTCAAATTCCCAAGCAACCAGCAAATTAATTCTAAACTAATTAAACACTTTAAATTCCAAATTCCAATACTTCTGACAATCAGAACATAAAGATCTAAATTTTTCCCCCACTAAGAACCAAGTTAAAGGTTTTATCTTCAGTGTGACTTCTTGTGAAAAGCATCTGAAGCTGTTTGACACCTCAAACCCCACACAGAAGGGAGGGGACAAGCAGTTGTTTAGCCCCTACTCCAAAGCACAAGCTCTGGAAAAGCCATTCCAGGTGTTGGCAGTGCAAGGGTTAAACTGTCCTGCTCCAGCTCTGCTCCTTACATCATCATCCAGCGTCTCGTCATCCAGCTCCTCCAGCTGTGCCTGGTTATACCTGAACTGGATCCGATTCAACACCTCTGTCAGCAGCAGAACCAAGGCATCTTCGTACCTGCAGCCAGGAGGGAGACACAAAGAGTTGGATAAAACCCTTGCAGCAAAGGAAATCTGTAAAACAGAACAGTTCCACCAAGCAGCTCCTGGGATTAAAGGTATCAGCTCATTTCAGGTGACAAGGTACCTGTAAGGAACCAGCCTTGGCAATACTCAGTGTCCCTCTGCCTCTGGAAGGGAAAGGGAGGATTGTTAGCAATGGGAACAGCCCCAAAGCTCAAAACAGGAAAGGCAGGAGCAGCTTGCCAGGAATAACACCAGGTGTCCATGAACAGGAGGCACCAAGAGCCTCCTGTAGCCCGAGCTGCTCCTCAGCAGCCTCAGCTTTGGGCACTGAATGAGGAACAGAGGAACCAGGGCAGTTGTTGCTGCCTCAGGTGGGACCTTGAGTCTGTCTGTGCTGCTGTCCTCCTTCCCCACACTGGAATTCAGGCCCTTCTCCCCTGAAATAAAGCCAGCACCCTCCTTGCTTGCACTCTAACACTAAAGGCATGTCACTGAAATATCCCTTCACCTCTGGGAGCCAGGAGCTGGCACAGAGCACACCAGAGATCCAACAGAAATAATGCCAAGCTGCAAAATCAGCAGAGCATGCAATCATTCCTGGTGCCACAACACCAAACTTCAGGGATTTCAAGCAGCGTTACTCTGATTTTTTTCCTTTAAAAACCTCCTTCTCAAAACAGCCCGGGTCTCATAAAAAACCCTGCTGTTTTCTAGGGAAAATCAGGCTGCAAAAATAGGCATTAAAAAAGAGTAAGAGATGCAGAGCATGATGCTAGCCAAGTGTCAGCCCGTGACAGTCAGCTGTGCCACCAGCCAGGCAGCTGCAAGCTCTGGCCAAGGTGGCGTAACCTTGGATTTGGCAACTTCTCCAGTGGTAAAAGTGGCAGTGTGTACAAAATGCAAAGCTTCTAAACCACAGAACAGGAAACTTCCTCTGTGCCCCTGTGGTGTAACCACTTCCAGACTGCCCAGCTCAGAGTTCACACGGCTCAGGGTGTGCAGGGACACGCAGACGTCAGAGCTGTCACCGAGGACAGGCAGCTCTGACAACCACTCACTCAAGCTTCATTGATTATTTTGTAACCTGACAGATCTAGAGACAGCTTTTTGGCACAACTGTCTCCATCACAAGCTGGGTGACACCAAGACAACATGCATGACACACATGTTGGGCAGGTAGAGGAGCAAATCATGAAGTTCAAACCCAAAAATCTGCTTCTTGAGAAATTCAAGCCCCACAGTTCCCATGCTGAAAGGAGGAGCTGTCTGCTCTATGGTAGTTCCACATTTCTTTGTGGTTATGATGCCAGGCTGGCTTTCAAAAACCAACTGCTTCTACTCAGGGTGCTCAAGGGAAAGGATCTTCCTTCTGCATTCAGCAGAACTTCACACGGCACAAACCATGGTGCTTTTAAACCTCAAAAACCCAAACAACTCACTGGGATATTCACCAGATTTTTAGAGTGGTAGCAAAGAGACTCTTCTCAAACAAAACCCACCCACTTCAGGGTCAGCACCTGCCAAGGAAGAGCTGCCAGCCACTGCTGTAATTAATACACACAGTAGTAAGCAAGGGCAACTTTTGACTTCCAGTCTCGTCTGTATTTCTTAGAAACCCATCCTCTATTTAAAGAGGAAATTTAAAATCCTAATTAAATCAAATTTATTTCCTAATTCATTAATTAGTTGTATGAGCTGTGTGAACATTAAGTAAGCAACTTGTGTTGTAGTTTCCTCCTCTAATTTGTGTTAAAATGTGCTCCAGTTCTATTTTAGACTACAAAGCTTCCTTCCTCTGCCTGCAAGGTTCACACACAACATATGTAAGTGACAGTTTGTCTACCCAAACCTGCTCAGCCTCAATTCTTGTGAATGAGTGTGAAACACTGAGGTTTATGCTTTTTATACTTCATGATTTTAGAAAAAGAAAGGACTCAACCACACATGAAGCTGCTGTAAGCAGTAGCTGATTTCTCACAGCTCTTCCATGGTGACCACAAAGCCTCTTTGCTGCTGTAGGAAAAAATTCTTCCCTCTGAGGGTGGGGAGGCCCTGGCACAGGGTGCCCAGAGCAGCTGTGGCTGCCCCTGGATCCCTGGCAGTGTCCAAGGCCAGGCTGGATGGGGTTTGGAGCAGCCTGGGACAGTGGAAGGTGTCTCTGCCCATGGCAGGGGGTGGGATGGGCTGAGCTTTAAGGTCCCTCCAACCCAAACCATTCCATGATTCCACGCTGGGTCACCCTGGCAGCTCCCCAGCCCTCACCTGTTGAGCACTGCTTCTTTGTCTGCCAGGCGACTTTTGATTTTGCTGGTCAGATAGTCCAAGAAGAGTGTCCAGATGTCCAAGCAAGAAAAGTAACCTTCATGTGTAGGCTGGAAGACACCAATATTCCCAATGAGTATTGCAAGCTATGGCAAGATGGATTTCACACAATGAAAACAGAAGTTAACATCCACTTCAATCCATGGGTAGAGGTTCTTGCTTTACTGAAACAATTCTAGGATGCCCTGGAGAGATTTAGAGCTGTCAAAAGATGAGCAAGAGCTTTTGTACAAGGGCAGGAACCCAGGCATTACAAGGCTGGTCTCAGCTTGAACCCAGCTTGCTAACCCAGCTTCCAGCATTCCAGTGCTCCAGGAGAGCTGGAGAGGGACTGGGGACAAGGGATGGAGGGACAGGACACAGGGAATGGCTTCCCAGTGCCAGAGGGCAGGGATAGATGGGATATTGGGAAGGAACTGTTCCCTGGGAAGGTGGGGAGGCCCTGGCACAGGGTGCCCAGAGCAGCTGTGGCTGCCCCTGGATCCCTGGCAGTGTCCAAGGCCAGGTTGGATGGGGCTTGGAGCAGCCTGGGACAGTGGAAGGTGTCCCTGCCCATGGCAGGGGTGGAAAAAGACAGGTTTTAAGGTCCCTTCCATCCCAAACCATTCCAAGATTCTGTGATATTATACAGCTGGTTCCTTGCCATTGTTCCATGTACATGGGGCTGAGCTGCACTGACAGCTTCTACAGTGAGGTAAAACCGACCTAAGCCACAGGGCTTGGGGGTTTTTATACAAAAACTGAAAGCTACAAGAAAGCCACAGATTGAGGACAAAAAACAGCATCCCCAAACACAAACCAAGCAAGTCAGGGAGACTTTTCCAGACATTGCCCATTCCAAGGACTAGGAAAATATTAAAGCAGAAGCAAAGTTAAACATCAGACAAGTTGTTGTTGCAGGGCAACCACCTGTGACCTTTGTTTCCAGCTAAATCCAAGAGCACATGAAGCCATTTCCCAGTCCCCAGCACCACTGGGGAAGTGCCAGTAAGACCAGTTAAATGATCTTGTTTTTGGGGTTTTCAGCTGGTCCTGCTGAAGAGGACAACAGAACAGATTGGGGAAAATGAGGGTGTGGGGCTGTACCTGATGGAAAGTGTATTTGAACAACAGGGCCAGGAATTCAACCACGGGGAACTGGGAGTAGGATTCAATCCTTCTGAGGTGGACGCTCACAAAGAGACGGAGGAAATCTGTGAACTTCTCAATGTAGCTGCAAGGGAAAGGAGAAAGCACTGAGAAAAAACAGGAAAGGTGCCCCAAGGGAAAGCAATTTCATTGACATAGTGATAAAAGCCACTCAAAATCTTCTCATTCGAAAGAAAGTTACAATTAACCATCAGTAGGACAATTAAAATATAAAGCCCTGCAACAATTACCTACAGGATGGGCAACCCTTCACTCCATTTACACCTGAAACAGCAGAAAAGACAATCTAGTCAAAAGCAACTTTAATATTCAGATAAATATCGAGTTCAACCAGGCCTGCAAATAAACACAACCCCCTCCACCCTGCAGAAATAATAATAATAGCAAAGGTCATTGTACTGATGCAGACAGGATTAGTGAAATGAACTGTACCCCTGAGGAACTCAGCTGGAAGCAAGAAGTTAATGCAGGAATCAGCAACAGAGGGGTTACATTTACAGGAGGGAGTGGGAGAGCCAGGGAGCTGAGAGCTGGAAAGGAAAATTCCTCCCGCAGTGGACATCAGCCACCCAAGAGCTGCTGAGCTGAGGGTTGGGACTGAATTGGGAAATAAAAGAGAAATCTTCCTCCAAAGCATGGGGCTCCTCAGGGAATGTACAAAGTGTGGTTCCCAAAAGGAGTCTGCCACCAAATCTTGAGGGATTGCAGCAAGAGCAGGACCTCGGTGCAGCATGGAGAGTTCTTGAGGGGAAAAATGGCAAAGCCCACAGTGGGGTGAGCTTTTATTGGGGAACACAAACACACCCTGCACACCATGAGCTTCAGCAGGGTTAAAAATCATCTCCAGATCCCTCTGTGCAGCAAGAGTGAAACGTTCCATCAGCCACAGGAGGGATGGCAGCATCACACACACATCACACACAGAGGCAATTCCAGCCTTCCCACATGCCCAGAGCTCTGAAATGCAGGACTGCTTAAAGTTTGTCTTTAAAATAAAAAGTTGGGCTCAGCACAGTTTCAGACACGCATGAGCAGCCTGGTTTTACTCCTTCCTGCTCTGCACTGCTGCAAACTCTGGGGATTTCGGGGTTTTTTTGGGAATCCCCACTCCTTCTAACAAGAACTCCCTCAAGACCAGCAGCTCTGGCAGCTGACAGAGCTGCAGTGCTGGGGGTTGTTGTGAGCCTACAACACCACACACTGCTTTGAATATGCAGAAAAGATGAAGTTCCTTCTTTATTTGGCACTGCCTGCTTGACAGGAGATCACTGAGCACACCTGAGCACAGATCAAACACTTCAAAATCAAAGCCAGGGGAAAATAAAAAAAGAAATAAGTCCAGACTCAAACATCTCCTTCATCCTTTTAGTTTCTATTTTCTAAACAGGCTCTGACCTGAGACCAGTGAAACTCTTCCTTGGCCCCCAACCACCGAGCCACTGCTTGGATCCTTCCCAGCCACTTCCCATATTTTGGGATCTTCAAAGCCAAACACAAATGAAGCAAAAGGCAATTTGAACTTACTCTGTCCTGGACTAGTCTGGCAGTTCAGACTGATTTTTAACAGAAAAAAAAGTAACCAGCAGCACAAGAAGAAGCACAGGAAGAATCCAGGGCCTGCAGGCTCTGAGGACACCCATCTACTGAAGGGGGTTTCTTCAGTGCCCCTGTTTTTCAGGATTTTGTTAGTCCAAGCCAGGATGAGACACTCATGCACTAAACCCATTAGTTTTGGACACAAAAATTACAGCTGTGCCCTTAAGTGACAAAGGAAACTCCTCATGGACATCTCAAGGGAGAAGACAAGGAGAAAAGAAAGCTCTACTCCCCCAGAAGGCAGCTGGATTTTTCCAGTCTCCTGAACATCTTGGTTCCATCCCTATTTCAGACCTTAGCAATGAATAAAGGGGGTCTCACAACTCCAGGCACCAATAATCCCTGTGGATAACATGTCTAAAGAATGTCATGGAATGGCAACACCACCTCTGCCCAGGCCAGCACAGCTCCAGACCCTGCACTGAAGCCTGGTGGCTTGATACTGTCCATAAAAGAAAGAACAGTTAAATATGGGATTATGGGTTTCCAGGAGAGCTTTTCTGAAACCCAGAGGGGAACTCCTGGCTCTCTGTGCCTTGTAGGCAAAGGTGGCACATTCCCATGTCTCATTTCTAGGGAGAGAGAGACACAAGTCAGAGCTAGCAAAAAAATGAGCAGTAGAACTCCCTGTGAGTCTGGATTTGCCATCTGTCATAGGTAATGAGTATTTTAGACCAAACCACTACACCATCCCAAAGTTATACCTTTATCTAAAGGTATGGAAAAGGAGAATTCTGCAGCAGAACGTGCCCATCCTCCCTACAAACGGACCCACAGATTTTTTCATAAATGCTTTTTTTTTCCTGAGTGGAAATTTATTTCCACCTTTGTGTACCCGTAGTAAGATACTCAGCACTTTCACACAGTTGCAACCTCTCTGCCACTGTCAGCAGCCCTGTGACAAGAGGCAGCACCAAGTCACCACCCTGCCAACACCCAGGCTCAGGCACTCAACACAACAGCAAGATGAGTCTCACTTTCTCCCCTACAAGTAGGAATATCTGACATGAGGCAGTGGAGGTGCCCTAGGGAACAAAAGGTGGCAGTAACAGCCTGGAAAATGAGAATACACAGCTTCCCAAGGTGCTGCTGCTTCCCTGCTGCCTCCCTGCTGCCTCCAGCCAAGCTTGTGGAGAGCCTTGGAGGTGGAGCCATTCAGCACTGAACAGAGCTCCCCAAGCTGTGTTTGGTGCTGTTTAAAAATAAATTCAAGAAGTGAAAATAAAAAAGAATCAGAAATGGCCATGGGTCAAGGAAGGGCAGGAAGCTACTGCTGTTTGCTTCCAAGTCAGGGCTCGCAGGATGTGTCCCCGCTCTGTGTGGTTTGGGCAGGGTGGCAGATGCTGGGCAGAGGGGACAGAGGGGACACTGCAGTGCCTTTACCTCACGGAGCCTCTTCTGTGTTCTGTGACAACAGGGTCAGCTCTGGTGCCACCTCAGACCTGCAGTCAAACAGCAACGAACAGGACAGGCAGGGGAGAGGACAGCGAGGAGCACAAACCTGGGCCAGCAGGTCCCTCAGCAGCGAGCCCTCAGAGGCCCTTACCTGGGCACACCTACCTGCCTGCCCAGCCGCCCCAGGTCAGTAGTCTGAAAAAAAGGCCATCAGACACACCATGCACGACCCCAAAATAAACCCCCCCAGTCCTTCAGAGAAAGCACGAGGCCCTGGCACGGCAGCTCAGCTGCTCCTACCTCTCATCCAGCTCCTCGAGCCGGCTCTTCACCGTGTGCGCGTTGTTCTCCTTGGTGATCTTCTGCAGGAGGTAGAAAGTCTGCTGGAACATGCGGAGCAGGTACTCCTCGAACTCCATAGGCACACAGTTCTTGGACATCAGTTCGTTGATGCAGGCCATGGCCAGCACGCCCAGGCGGCCCCGCTCCTGCCCCAGCACCGAGTTGTGGCTGCTGCCGTTGACCGAGGACATTTTGCGGGCGCGGGTGTCGCAGCCGAAGCGCGCGAAGTGGAAGATGGTGGTGAGCAGGGACGGGGTGATGCTCGTGGACAAAGGGATCCAGCTGAAGAGGTGTGCCAGGCACTCCAGTGCCAGGGAGCAGATGTATTCGCTGTCTGTGTCCAGGATGGGGATGGGCTGGTTCAGCAGTTTGGCTGCGCTGGGGCTCTGCAAGAGGCTACTCAAGAGGTCACCTGGGGGAGACAGCGGTGTCAGGCGGGGCATGAACCCCCACCTGCCCAGCCCAGTCCTGTGCAGGGCCAGGAGCTGGACTCTGATGATCTTTGTGGATCCCTTCCAACTCAGAACAGCCAGCAGGTTATTTGTGTGGGAGGACCTGGTGATTTCTGTACTCAGGAACTGGCCTCACACAACCCTTCTGGCCTTACCAGGCAGGGCACCCCCACAGTGTTCCAGGAAACACAATGCCACGGGCTGGATTTTAGGAATTTATTATAAAATTCTATTCCCCCGTAAGGTTG
Source organism: Aphelocoma coerulescens (assembly GCF_041296385.1). Taxonomy (NCBI): domain Eukaryota; kingdom Metazoa; phylum Chordata; class Aves; order Passeriformes; family Corvidae; genus Aphelocoma; species Aphelocoma coerulescens. The sequence goes on from NC_091028.1 coordinate 2,467,478, forward strand.
AGCATCCGTGATGCAAGGTGGGCACATCCCTGCTACACTGAAGGTGGCAGAGTCTTCTGCTGGCCTGTGACACCTCTGGGTGATGTTCCCATCACACCAAACAGTGCAGCACCTCTTCCCAGGGACCCAAAACCATGGCAGGCACAGATCACATCCCCCAGCCTCCCAACCACACCAGGACAGAAGCTTCCCAAGAAAGGTGGAGTCTGAAAAATTTGACACAGCCTCGGGATTTATCTTCCACGACTTTCTCCAGCCTCCAACTGAAGCCACATAAAGTTAATATTTGCAATATCCTGTGGCAGAGTTCCACAGCTTCACCATGAAGCTGCTTTGGTTGGGGTGTGCCAGCTGCTAGTTTCATTTTCTACCCGAACAGGGAACAGAAATAATCCCTGCTTTCACTTTCTTTGTGTCAGTAGGCTTCTCATGCAGCTCCTTGCTCAGTTTCTTTGAGAGAGTGAAGGTTTTACTCCTGTTGTTACTTACAGGGAAGCCACTCAAACCCCTCCATCACCTTTAGTGCCCTTCTACAAAGCTTTCATTGCTACTCTGCACCTACTGACTGCAAGAGCAGAAGTGCAGCCACCACCCAAGGTGCAGATGAGCCTCAGTTCCACAGAGCAGCACAGCAGGTGATTATTTCTGACTGCTGCTGCTGTGAATTCTCTGTAGAATGATGTGGAGAAGCTCTAAAGCTAATCCTGCCTAGTCCAGGGTGAACTCCCCCCTCACAGCAAGAGGGGACCATATCCACTCACCTTTCATCTCCCACCTCTAACCAAGCCACCACCAATCCAGAGACTCCCCTGTCCCTGATGGCCTTTGCTTCCTCAAAAGCTTTTGGAATCCAAGGGCCAGCCCCAGCCAGGCTGCCTTTCCCACAGATGGTGCCCACAATCTCCAGGCTTCCACCTGCTGCAAAATTATTCACCCTCCCCAGGTTGTTCAATGCACTTCTCCTCCGTGAGTACAAACAATCTCCTCATCTTTAAAAATCTGGCACTTGCTGTGCTACAGAATCTGAAGTTCTCAGAGAATCTGAGGGATTTTTTCTGGAAGTGAAACATCCAGACACACCAGCAGTGCCAGAATAACAGCTATGATTTACTGAGCTACTTCCAACGTACACAAGAGCCTGAGTGATGAACACAGCCCTCCTAAGTCTTCATTTTTCACCAAGATTTATGTCTTACATCACTAAATTCATAATTCCCTGCCAAGCCTTATCACTGCTTCTTTCTCCTGCACTCCAGAAACCGAAGGCATCACGTGGCTTGGGCTGAATGAGACAATCCAGCCCTTCAACCTCAGCACTGAACCCCCCTGTGGGGACATTCACACGTGTACAGCTCACACTGTGCTTTGACAGACCCCTGAAGCTCAACAAGGCCAAGTGCACCACGGCTGGGGCAATCCCAAGCACAAACCCAGGCTGGGCAGGGAATGGATTGGGAGCAGCCCTGGGGGAAGGATTCGGGGTGCTGGAGGATGAGAGCACCCAGAAACCCCCCTGTGCTGGGCTGAGCCCCAGCGTGGGCAGCAGGGGAGGGGGGATTCTGTCCCTGTGCCCCCTCAGGTGAGACTCCACCTGCAGAGCTGCCCCAGCCCTGGGGCTAACAGCAGAGGGACGAGGAGCTGCTGGAGAGAGTCCAGGGGAGGCCACAGAGGTTCTCCAAGGGCTGGAGCCCCTCTGCTCTGGAGCCAGGCTGGGAGAGCTGGGGGTGCTCACCTGGACAAGAGAAGGCTCCAGGGAGACCTCAGAGCCCCTTGCAGGGCCTAAAGGGGCTCCAGGAGAGCTGCAGAGGGACTGGGGACAAGGGATGGAGGGACAGGACACAGGGAATGGCTTCCCACTGCCAGAGGCAGGGTTAGATGGGATATTGGGAAGGAATTGTTCCCTGGGAGGGTGGGCAGGCCCTGGCACAGGGTGCCCAGAGCAGCTGTGGCTGCCCCTGGATCCCTGGCAGTGTCCAAGGCCAGGCTGGACGGGGCTTGGAGCAGCCTGGGCTAGTGGAAGGTGTCCCTGCCCATGGCAGGGGGTGGGATGGGATGAGATTTAAGGCTCCTTCCAACCCAAACTATCATTATTCTTTTAACCATTCAGTTCAGCCAACTCCACAAATATCAATGAGAATTACAGATTCTCATCTTTTAATCCATCCACACCAGAAACTCTCAGTGATGTTCCTGTAACTCCCAGCAGTTGGTCCAAGTGCTTTGCACGCACTTATATCACTGAAGCTCTGAGCTTTAGGGATTTTCAGTGTCTTTGCACACAGGTGACAAATTTACAGCATCAGCTGCTTTCATGCCAAAGGAGAAACCTCCCAGTGCCTGGCTCTGCAGCAGGAAGCCAGCCACAAATACTTCTGCTGCTCATCTGTTTGCCATAGGTGAGTGAATATTCCTGAGGAAGGGATTCATCAGGAAATGTGCTATAAATCATGCACAGACAGCATTTGGAAGCTGAGATTGATGCTGAGTAAATCCTACACCAATGCAATAACTCAAATGTTGTCCAACATGGGACATTATCAGAATTCCTTTGCTTGAGTGATATGAGAAATGAGTTTAATGTTGTCTTCAAGTGCTATTTAAAACATATTTAAGACTTGCAAGTAACCATTTCACTCCACATCCCTGTGCAAATAAAAAATAGGAAGCAGAGGTTTTCCAAGTTCCTAAAGAGAACTGGGCTCTGATGGAAAATATTAAACATTTATAGGGACTCAGGAACTTGTTTTGCCTCTTGGAACACCTTTAACTTCACCTGAATGGAAAGAGCAAAGGGTGCTGGCCTCATTTAAGCAATGAAAACCATCAAGAGTCGCCAGTAAACAGGAACTGAGTCCTGCATGAATTGAGTTTCAGGGAGCACAAAATGAGCAAGCAGTGGATCAGAGGGAAGCACTCGGTGTTCCTTTTGGAGGTGGTGGAATCATCATCTCTGGAAGTGTCCAGAAGCCATGTGGATGTGGCACCTGGGGACACGGTTTAGTGGTGACTCAGCAGTGCTGGTTAATGGTTGGACTCGATCTCAAAGTCTTTTCCAACCTCAGTGATTCTGTGACTTCAAGAAGTTGAAGCACAACCAGTTTTAACATGGAGACAGCAAAGGCACAGCAAAATAAAACAGAGAGAAGAGTTTCACACAAACAAATTTGCACAGGAAAAATGAAACTTCTAAAGGCACTGCCAGTGTGGTCCTGCTTCTTATGATGCCATGAAGATTTTTTGCCTTTTCTTTTATACCCCTGTTATACCTTTTTACAACTTCTGTATTCTTAGTGCTTTTTGCCTACATTCTTGGACTTGTTTGTCAAGCTGAGAGACTCAACATTTTAGAAGCTTCGTAGCCAGGGATCAGTGTGCCCCAGAGCCCAAGGTCCTCTCCAGAACACATTCTGTAAACCAAGATAGAACCATCCAGGAGAAGGCTCCTTGGGGAGGGGGGCTCACTTGAGCCTCTCATTGGGGAATCTTTGATAGATCTGCTAATTAGTAACACCTAGAATGATATACCAGATATTTTGGGGTGGGCATTTTGCGGGGTGCATTTCAATGCATATGACCTGGACGTGTGCACCTAAGGATCCTTAAAATAAATCCCAAGGTAAAACCCCTTTTCCCCTTCTAACCGTGTGTGACTCTTGATTTTAAGACCAGGAAAAGGCATCACTTAAATTACCTTGAAAAAACACTGGGTAAAAAGTTGGTTTGTTTTCCCTGAGAGGGGAGAAAGGAAAAGCCCAGCACAGAAGTGCAGCCTGCTTCCAGTTTGGGAAACACGATCCCAAGTCACGAGGTGAACACACAGGTGGATGAAAGCTGCCTCAGCACAAGCCCCAGGGGACTGAGGGACATCTCCAACAGGCTTCCACAACAGCCAGCCCAGAATTTGTTCCACCAGTGCCCTCCCCCAGCACCATTCTTGACCATTGACACCAGAAGCTTTGATCTTTTCTGGAAATATTTCCTGCTCAAACTCTTCCCAGCTAAGGCAAAATCCACTCCCCCCCTGCCAACCCAAAGGAATATTTCTTCCCATTCAAGTCTGTGGTTTGTATATAAATATAGAAGTATCTTCTACAGGAAAGGAGCACTCGAAGTGCTGCTCCAACTTCAGTGTGAAAGGTTTAGCACAAAGCAAAACACTACCAACAGCTTATCAGAGGCAGCTGGCTGGAGCTGCTGGTGCAATCTGGCCACAAGGAAATGATCTGCAACTCCCAGGGAACTGTTCAAGGTCCCAGGGACAAGGAAATGTGTGCCAAGGACAAGGACACAAAAATGTGTTCTCCATTTCAGAGGTAACTAAGAAATAGAGATGTAAATGGGTTAACATCAGATAAGCACTCACACAAAAGTCTAACAGAACAGATGGGAAACAAACTTTCACAATCACAGAACAGTTTGGGTTGGAAGGAACCTTAAAGCTCATCCGGTTCCACCCCCTGCCATGGGCAGGGACACCTTCCACTGTCCCAGGCTGCTCCAAGCCCTGTCCAGCCTGGCCTTGGACACTGCCAGGGATGGAGAAGCCACAGCTGCTCTGGGCACCCTGTTCCATTTCACAGAGACTTGGCTACCTTTATTTTCTTCTTCCTAGGTAGGATTCAGTTTTACTCCATGGGCTTCTGATGTGCTCACAGCTGGAATTCAGGGGACAATGCCAACCCCATGCACAGCCACAGACTTGGGGCAGAGGGTCTGGAAAGTTGCTCAGTGGAAAAGTGTGGGCAAGAAGGCAATGGCACCTGGCCTGGTGCACTGGGGTGGCAGCAGGGCCAGGGCAGGGACTGTCCCCTGTGCTGGCACTGCTGAGGCACCTCCAATCCTGTGTCCAGTTCTGGGCTACTCACAACATTGAGGGGCTGGAGTGTGTCCAGGGAAGGGAACAGAGCTGGGAAAGGCTCTGGAGCACCAGGAGCGGCTGAGGGAGCTGGGAAAGGGGCTCAGCCTGGAGCAAAGGAGGCTCAGGGGGGACCTTGTGGCTCTGCACAACTCCCTGACAGGAGGGGGCAGCTGGGGGGGGGGGGTCGGGCTCTGCTGCCAGGGAACAGGGACAGGAGGAGAGGGAATGACCTCAGGCTGGGCCAGGGGAGGTTTAGGTTGGATATTGGGAAAATTCCTTCATGGGAAGGGTGGTCAGGCACTGGCACAGCTGCCCAGGGCAGTGCTGGGGTCACCATCCCGGGGGGGATTCAAAAGCTGTGTGGGTGTGGCACTTGGGGACATGGGTCAGTGGTGGCCTTGGCAGTGCTGGAATAACAGCTGGACTTGATGACTTTAGAGGGCTTTTCCAACCTTAACAATTCCATGATTTTGACTCACTGTCATCAGAGCACTTTGCACTGACACTTTAGGAAGGTTTGTGCCATCTGAGGACAACAAGCAGCTCTGTGGGCAGTTTTTAATGAGGTGACATTTGCAGTGGGGCATCCCCACAGTGGCCATTGTTTCTTTGTGTAGGGAATTTGTTGGCCTATGAAAAGCTCTAGGGAAGGGTTATTATGAGAGGTTAGACAGTAAAGGAAGGAATCTGTGTCTGATCCTGCAGGTTTACGTACATGGAAACCCCATCTTGCAGCTTTTCCTTACCACTTTCTCCTGAGGTTGGGGATGGTGGTGGAGTGGCAGCAGTAGCACTGTGCTTATCCCAGATGCTCTCCAAAATACCTGGCCAAAGAGAGACCTTTCAGAATTGCCTTCTCAAAAACACACTGATCTAACAAACAGCGCAGTCTGCAGGAGAACTTGGGCAGAACACACCTCGAGTGCTTTGAGAAGGGACAGAAACACTCAACAACATCTTCTCTTAGTGAGCCCAAAGCCAATCTCCACCCCTCTTCCCAGAGGGAGCCCAGCAGCTGCTCTGCTACACAGGCTGGTTCATATTAAGTTGACCCAGGGCAGAGCAGCAGCAGCCACTACATCACCCCCATTTTGCTTCCCTGCGCCCTGGGAGTGCCAGCCCAGCAGCACCTCTGGGTGGTGAGGGGGACACGCTGCTGGCAGTGGCACGAGGGTGGGTGGCACCGTGTGACTCGTACCTGTGAGGAGCCCCAGCACCGTCTGCACCTGGTCCAGGAGCAGCTTGCGCAGCTCCTCCTTGCGGGCCACGCTCAGGTCCTCGCGGGGACACGCCAGCTCCTCCGAGGTGGTTTTCAGCATGATCAGGCCCAGGGGAGTGGTCACAGGAGACTGGATCAGCTGAGGAGGACAGGAGAGCAGTGTGAGGGCAACATTCACTGACAGACAGGGGTTAGCAACACTACTCACGGTTTACAACAGCCTCGCCACCGAGGGCACCCCAGTTCCCACAGACACATTCAATTTCCCCAGACGTGAATCTCTGATGTTGCAACAGCTTGAGCCCCATGGGAATCCTTGGGGTTTCAAGAGAGCTTTCATAATGTCCTTGCACATGTTCTGTGCCTCAGCACGTTCACAGGAACAGCCTGTCCCTTCTGTTTGCTGCATCCTCTGACCTCAGCCCTGCCCAGGATCACCTCAGCACCAGCAGCTCACACCTCACAGCCCAACAGCTTCCCCAGAAAAATCCCACCCTTCCCACACGGCCCAGAGGCTGCAGCCAGGACAGACAGCCCCAGGACACAGCTGAGGGATCTGACATCCCTTTGCACCTATATTTCATCTCAAACTGGAAATTGCATTTCCCCCAGAAAGAGAAACTTCTGCCCCATCTGGAACAGGGCTGGACAAAAAGCTGATTTGTGCCTCCATCAGCCACTGGGATATTGAATACTTGTTCAAGTGGGACAAAGTTTTCTTTCCAGCTCTTCACTGCTGACCAGACACATCCAAAGTGATTTATGCACTGCTCTCTCTGGGAGAAAAAAGGCCAAAACCAATCCTGGTTGCTACAAGTAATCCTTGAAGCCATAATTCTGTAATCCAGGCTGACTTTGGTCCTGATCCCCTAAGCCTCCAAAGGAGAGCCAGACTGAGTTAACACCGCTAAAAACACAGAGGTTGGTGAAATATTTGGGGAGCAAATAGCCCATCTAAAAGCTCTTCATCTGGACACACATCTTGGCTTTTGGAAAGGAAGTCCCAAACACAGGAGCAGATGGCAAAGAGCTCAATGAAACACCCAACCTGTTGGTAAATTGTGAAGGGACTGAAAATCATCTCTCAGAATATTTTCTGACAAACCCAGGGAGTTTTAGCAATACCAGGAACTGGTACCTCAGTCAGGCTAAACAAATTTTAAACCTCCAAGGAAGCAGCACTTTATGTAGAATTACTGGATTTGCAGAATGACAACACAATAGCTCAATTTACCTTTCTTTTCCACCCCTCCAGAGGTTCAGTAAAAGGTTTAGAGACTACTCAAAGTACTGGGATACAATTTAATGCTAAAGAACATGTTGCAAATGATCTCAGAGAAGTCCTGAGAACAGGGCTCATCTTCCATTCTAACAGCAAATCATTCTGCTCCTGTGCTACTCTTGCTTCTGTTGAGGCCCTGGAATTCAGCATTACTGTTTTTCTTCCACTTTCTCTGAACATTTTAGGAATGTGTCTGCCACATAATTTATGGGAACATTTCCCTCTGCTGCTGAGCTCACAAGGAGAGGCTTAAGGGAAAATAGATTCCTCAAGTGAGCTCTGCAATCCCTTAAGATAACCCCAGGGTGCTAGAAAGGCCAGAAGAGCTCAGGCTGCCTTTCAGTTTGGATCCAGGTGAAATGAGAGGTGAAACTCCAAGTGGAGACAGTTATCTCCAAGTATTTATTATCAAACTGACAACTGAGGCAAAACCTGCAGCACATCCCTCTCCAGAGCACTGTCAGCAAAGTGATTACACCAGCCAGCAATGAGCTCTGGAGCCAAGATAGTATTTTTTTTTTTAATTTTGCAATTAATACTAGATCCACTTGCCTTAACAAATAAACTCCTACCACTCAAGGACTCGGATTTAAATAACTGCCTTGTGGCTTGGCCGTGGGCTTTGCTGCATTCAAATCATGTAATTATGTCAGCAGAAAAAGCCTGTGCAGCACTTCAGTTTACACTCAGCCTCTTTAAGCCAATTAGGAACAATTTTAAGGGAACTGGAGACAAAATACTCCAACAAAAAGAGGTTTGCACTAGCCTGGTGAGGCTCCAGCAGCAGCCGGGCTCAGGATTCCCTGTAAGGATGCTGAAGTGCAACCAACATTCCAGCTAATAACATGGATTCAGTCAGGATCCTCCAATTCATAGCTGAGCCTTCCTGCAGGAGCCCTCTTAAACACCCCAACAACACCCCATTAGTGACCTTAATGATGAGGTACCAGAGATTTTGGGATGTCTTTGGCTGTTGGGTGAAAAACCTCCAACAGCCCCATTGAGAAACTGCCCTTCTGAGAATCAGTGACACATTCATGGTTTTATTGATTCTCTTTTGTTTAAAGAACAACCTACACTCCCTGCAGTTCAAGAACCAGCCCATAATATTTAAAATTCAAAGTGAATACTTGTGGCACTGTATTGTTCCTTCCTCAAAACACTTTTAACCCTAGAGAGAAATGTAACATGTAAAAAGTTGAGGGTCACCACAAAATCAAAAAGGAATTTACGAAGCAACATTTAATATTTAATCTTCATCAAAAGAAATCCCTGCTCAAGGAAACAAAATGATGTTTCTAAGGGAAAAATTGGCTTCATTCATGGGCAGATTTCTTACCTGCAGGATGTTGGTGAAGAAGTCGTGGTAGAACATGGGCCAGTCTTGGCGGCCGATGTCCACGATGACTTTGCAGAGCTTGTTCCTGATGAAGTAAGGCAGAGTTTTGTGGTGAGCCAGCAGCAGCTTGGGCAGGCAGCTCCTGATCTCCATCTTGTCCTGGGATGGGACCCCCAGCCACATCTTATTGATCAGGTTCTGGAAAAGCAAAGGATGTGCCAAATGAGTTCACCTTGGATGTGGAGAACCAGGGAATGTCAGACTGGTTTGGGCTGGAAGGCACCTTAAAAGTCATCCAGTGCTACCCCCTGCCATGGGCAGGGACACCTTCCACTAGCCCAGGCTGCTCCAAGCCCTGTCCAACCTGGCCTTGGACACTGCCAGGGATCCAGGGGCAGCCACAGCTGCTCTGGGCACCCTGTGCCAGGGCCTGCCCACCCTCCCAGGGAACAATTCCTTCCCAATATCCCATCCATCCCTGCCCTCTGGCCCTGGGAAGCCATTCCCTGTGTCCTGTCCCTCCATGCCTTGTTCCCAGTCCCTCTGCAGCTCTCCTGGAGCCCCTTTAGGCCCTGCAAGGGGCTCTGAGCCCTCCCTGGAGCCTTCTCTTCTCCAGGCTGAACAACACAAAGCAGGGACAGAGCATCTGGCAGAGTTGCTGCACCTCATGGCCCAGGACTGGCAGTGCCACAATGGAGGTGAAGTTACTGGTTTAACTGGTTTTGGGTCAAGCAGAACTAGTGGCAGGCACAGAACTATTTCCTCTACCTTTTAACCCTGGGCACCGAGGTATCCCCCTCTAAAGGGGGAAGCACAGCCTTGGATGAAGCAGGAAAAGAAAATCAGGGAAGCAGGTTTGGTTTTCCATGCCTCTGATGCCCTCCAGGTCTCCTGAAGCTGAGCTGGAAGGGCACTGGAGCAGGCACTGCCTGGCAGTGACAAGGCACCACTAGCACAGAAAGCTTTTAGTCCACTTAAAGCCAGACAGAATCCAAAGCAAAGCAGAGTTGCAAATTGCTTCCCTGCCCTGCTACGAACCCATTTAGGGCTCTGGAGCTGAATCTCTTGGGATAACCCGGAGAGGAGGCTGAGGCAATGTCTGTGCCCCTCTGCAGGGCTCAGCCTGGAGAAGGAGAACGCTGAAGATCACAATCATAGCCTGGTTTGGGTTAGAAGAAGCCTCAAATACCCAAAACTGGAAGGTGATGTATGGTCAAAGGAGATGCAATCCACAGTAGGATGTACTGCACAGAGACTCCAGTTCCCAGTGCAGAGGTACACAGGGATATTTATACAGAAGTCCCTCAAAGAAGTTGGTTTTGGTGTTTTCTAGCAGAGCAAATCCAGAAGTACTGCTTAAAAACAATGGCCAAGCAGCTGAGGGTTCCTTGCTGCAAGTCCAGAATCCCAATAAAACTGGAAGATGTTTTAGCTTTAACATCCCCCCTTTAATGCCCACTGTGTTCTGCCCTACTCCTCCCACCTGCCAGCAGCAGCTTTCTCCCTATAAATGCTTGTGGGAAGATGTTTTCATTTCCAAAAAGCAGGAGGTGAAAACAATTCATCTGGAAGGGGGCCAGGAGGAGTTTTAGTCCAAATCCACTGCTAACTTCCTAAACAGTCTGGGAAATCCATGTCCTTGGGCAGTTTTGGGAATGATCCTTGTGAGCACAGCCCTTTGATCCAGTACCCAAGGACAGCTGGGGAAGCTGCAGGCTGGGGCACACCATGGCTCTGAGGAGCAGTTCATGTCCAGCACTGCACCAGTTGATTTTGGGAATTCAAGCTCCATGGAGAGATCCTCATCTCCCAGCTGGGCTGGGGACTCCCATCCCTCCCTCTGCACTGCACAGTGATTTCCTTATTCTGGGCACAATTAGGTTTTTCAGGGCTACTTTTTGCCCCTCCAGGGAGGCAGAGGCTCAGTAACCAAAGTCCATAAAATATCCTGAGCTGGTAGGATCCACACAGGATGATCCCAAGGATCACTGAGTCTAACTCCTGGCCCTGCCTTTCTTTTGCTCATCAGGAAAATCAGTGGGACACCATCCCCTGAACAGGAATAATTCCCATGTCATTTGCTATGATCACCCCTTTTTGAGGGGAAGGTAAACCAGATTCAATTTGCAGATGGGGTCCAGACTCCCTCTGCAATCCCTAATAAGTAAAATGAATATTTAAGAGAAGAAATCAACAATTATGTGGATAATTTGTAAAAACAACACAACTTTTAAGAGCAGAGTTTTTACCTGAACACATAATTTATCTAAAAAGTGGCTCAGTGCAAGGGCTATAAACCCCCTGATTTAGGGACTATTAACCCCTCTGATTTAGGGGCACAGCTCAGAGTGCCCACCCAGCCAAGAACACAACACACAGGCCACAAATGGCCCAGACTAAGGTGTGACATGGACCAAATCCCAGGATGTCCTCAGGGAAAGACACTGAGCTGGTCACTGAGAAATCAGTGACACAACAGAGCTATCCACAGAATACTTTTGCTTAGTCCAGTAGACACAGAGATCAAGATCAAGGCTTTTCACCCAAATTTTGTTCTTTTCAAAGCAGGTGAAGAGTGGGATGTGGCTGTCTAAGAGAGACCCCTCACCTCTACAACCAGCACAAGCTTGCAGGATGTAGCTCAAGAGCATCAACCACAACTACAAAATGTCAGAAGAATAACAAAAAAATAAAAGCAAGTTTGCCTTCCCTCTCAGCACTCAAAGGCTGCAGGAGCCAGGAGCAGGTAATCACCCCCATCTTTCTGATCATAAAAACAGCTTCAAAGCAATAACACCCTTAAAAGCATTGTGCAGAAACTCAAGCAGCCTCTGAAACTGGAGGTAATTTGTACTTAGAGATGCCAGGAAATGAATTCTTCAATTTGTGTACAAAGATTCATATTCTCCCACTCCGAGCCTGCCATTAAGCAACCTCTCTAGCAGAGAGCAATAAAAGCATCTTTTATCACTGTACTTACCAGGGCTGCCATTTCAGACAAACATTTCCCCCCAAAAAATCGATTGCCAGATAAAACTGCACCAGGCAGAGAATGCACTGAGCAGGCAGGAGCTCAGCCCTCACCTCAAACACTGTCAGGCTGTACATCATCACATAATCATTCCTCGTGCTGGACAGGAAGTACAGGCAGAATCTCCAGGCTCCTATCTGCTGGGCAAAGTTATTTAAAAGCTCCTCTGCAAAAAAAAACCCCATAAAAATAAAATATTACTTTAAAATGTACTTCAGTTTTAATTTGACTTTGATGTAAAATATATCATTAAAATTCTGTAGCTGCAAATAAAGCCATAACAATGTATAGTGATAGCACAGCAAGGGAGCAGGGAAGAGACCCTGTGTTCAGGGAATGACCCAAACAACCTGGAGGAAGGCAAAAAATAGAATAAAATCACATTCTCCAGTGTTTAAAGCAATGGAACAACAGGCTTTAATGAAAACAAAACAGATGTGTCATGTTAGAATCAGTTTTGACATCAATACTGCAGCAGACTAAGAGGTGAATATTAAAACAAATCACACAACAATTGTGTTAGGAGCATTGTTATTTTAGCTGTAAAAGCCAAATGTTGGGATTTCGGGTCATTGTGAGAGAGTAGGAGCAGCTGAGACCCCAGTGTTCTACACCCACCTTCTTTTAATGCAGCTCCAAGAGCTGCTGGCTTTGTGGCAGTTCAGGGTAGCAGAAACCTCCCTGAACGCCCAGGGAAGGATTTGGGCACCTCTCTCGAGGTGACAATGTGACAAAGACAAAAGCCACAAGGGCTGCTTTACAGGCTAAGCAAATTTAAAGCCTAATCAATTGTTTTCTTTCCTGGAATTTAAGCAGGAAAGTGAGGGATACCTTTTCCACAGGAGATCACCATCGGAAAAACCACAGCAAAAACCTTGTGTTGTTTATTTTACAGGATTTCTGGGACAAGCCTTTCATGCTGATCACACTTTTGGCACGAGGTGGCAGAAACACAACAATCCCAGAATTATTTGGGTTGGAAGGGACCTTCAAGTTTATCCATTCCCAGCCCCTGCCATGGGCAGGGACACCTTCCACTGTCCCAGGCTGCTCCAAGCCCCATCCAGCCTGGCCTTGGGCACTGCCAGGGATCCAGGGACAGCCACAGCTGCTCTGGGCACCCTGTGCCAGGGCCTGCCCACCCTCCCAGGGAACAATTCCTTCCCAATATCCCATCCAGCCCTGCCCTCTGGCACTGGGAAGCCATTCCCTGTGTCCTGTCCCTCCATCCCTTGTCCCCAGTCCCTCTGCAGCTCTCCTGGAGCTCCTTTAGGCCCTGCAAGGGGCTCTGAGGTGTCCCTGGAGCCTTCTCCTCTCCAGGTGAGCACCCCCAGCTCTCCCAGCCTGGTTCCAGCCCTCGAAGCATCCCTGTGGCTGCTGGGGAATAAAAGGAATGTGCCTCTCTACAAGCACCACCACAAGCAGCTCCCCCAGAGCACCTGCAGGATCCCTGCTGCCTTCCAGGACATATTTAACACCACCACCCAAAGGGAATTGCTGTTATTCCTGCTTGACATCCCACAAGAACTGGGACAGCCTGGCTTTGCATTCCTAACGCTGAAGTCCGTGCTCCATCTCCAGGCAGAGGTTTTCCAGGACACACAATCCAACAATGTACAGAGAAAATGTCACTGCTGTATCATCCATAGGAGCTGTCACAGATTCCCTGGAACCCAAACTTTGCAAACCTTTCCTTCCAGTTCCCACCTAAGCAGGAGAGGGGGAGATGCCAGTTCAGTGTCAGGCACAGATTGAACACAACCAGTCCCCCCTGCTGAGGGCTGCAGGCAGGAATACCAGCAGGAGCATCCTTGGAAGGGGCAGGAACTCACCTATCTCACGTTTTCGCTCATTTGTTGTGCAATTGTGGAAAAACTCTGTCATTAGGCTCTCCAGAGCCCGCAGCGAGGCCTCTTCTGATGCCTGGGAATGACATTGAAGGAAAGAGTTACAACTAATTCCCACTCTTGATGCCTTTAGGGACTACCTAAAACCAGAGGCCAGACAAAATTAGGAGAATAAAAGCAGTTATATTTATTGAAGAGGCTTCAGGTACATTTAGCTACATTTGGCTACACCCAAAAATGGACATTGGGTCATGGGTTTTTCACACTTCTGGAAGTTTGGTCCATTTGCATATCGGGGGTTAATCCCCCAATTACAGCTCCATGTAATGAAGTCATTCACCCCAAGTTTGCTCCTCCCCAAGTCACTGTTGTTTACATTTCTCAGGGCCTGAGGCAGTGAGGTGTCCTTGATTCCCAGGCCTGGAGAGGAATTGTTTTGTCTGACAGCTACCAGGCTGTGTGGAGCTTACAGTTACACACTAAAGAACTGCAGGATCACAAATACATGAAAAATATGAGAGCTAAAACCCTAAGGCATCACTCTGACACAAGGAGGGTGGCATTAGAACATCCCAGATGCACCAGAATCCAGCACAAGGAGGACCAGTACAGGGCAAACAACTGGGAATTCAAACTGCTCATTGGTAGCAGCAAGATTTGTCCACTGCACGTGAAAGCTTTGGACATGAAGGAGCATTTGCTCAGCTCTGTTCATGAGGTCAGCAACACAACAAACTTTTTATTTTGGTGGCATTCAGGAATTTTAAGCAAATAAATAACTCTCACAAAGACAGCAAGTTCAAGTAAAGATGCTTTCAGATGTTCAGCAATCATAAATATCCTGTCATGGAAAGCATAAACTTTGAGAGGATTTCTTCTGGACATCAGGAGGGATTTCTTCCCACAGAGGGTGAGCAGGTACTGGAATGGGCTGCTCAGGTGGGTGGTGGAGTCCCCATCCCTGGAGGTGTCCAAGGAAAGCCTGGATGTGGCACTCAGTGCTCTGGGCTGGGGACATGGTGGGGATGGGGCACAGCTTGGACTTGATGATCCTGGAGGTCCTTTCCAACCTCAACCATTCCATGATTCTGTGACCCCTGACACCTCCTCCTGTCTTTGCCTTGGTGCCATCCTGCTCCTCAGGAAGCTTGAAAAATTAAGGCATTTCCAGCACTCTAAAAAGCAGTGTGCCAGCATTCAGCAATCTGATTCAAGAAGAACAGCACCCCCCCTCCCCAAATTTAGCTTTTATTCTTGGAAATCATTAGTTACAGTTTTAAGTCTTAAAGAAATTATCAGGATTAGCATCCAGCTGTAGTTTTGGAGCTCTCTGGTGTTGGGATGATTTTATTCTGGCAAGGCAACAGCCTTAGAAACAGTCCTGCTCCAGCACAGGCCATGCCAGAGCTGTGTCTCCAATGTTTTCAACCCATGCTATCAATAATAAACCCATCAAGATTCAAGCCCAGGCCTTCAAGCACAGGAACAAAATAATAAACATTTAAGAAAACTGAAATTTCTGCCTCAAAAAACCCCCAAACCAGAAACAAAAGCCATGCCTGGCAGTCTCCTGCAGAGAAGAGCATGTGAGACATCCTGCAGAAACACTCCAGGCTTCTGCTCATTCCCATTTCCATGCACTGCAGTTTTCCCAAGGGCCAAGCAGCAGGAGCCCCTCCTCACTGGATTAACCCCCGGGAACACCAACAACTCCTGAGGGCTCTGCTCTGCAGCAGCTGCAAGTGGATGCTCTGCAGGACACCAAACATTTCCATTTACAAAGGAATACTGAATTCCATCCTACCTTTCTTCTTCCTTCCCCGCTTTTTCCTTTTTTTCTTGCTTTTTAAAGCCCTGCTCTAGAAACCAAGGACTATTTCAGGAAGAGATGTTGGTAGTGGGAAATTGGCTTCAAACAACCAACAATCCAAGCAGAGCCACGTTTGCAGCTCAAGTTTCCAGCTTTAATCCCTTTATGCTTGGGCTGCAAACGTCCCTCCAGCCACGGATCAGCCTCCTGCCAGTCACCATTCCCAGATAACAGCACCACTGTGGATGAGAGCCTCACTTTAAAAAGAAATATTTGACTAAGTGGAGTCCTTAATTACTTAGGATACAGCCACACTTGACATTTGTGGGACAGAAGTTGTCCTCAGTTCCTCCCAAGCAGACCCACACATACAAATCCAGTATTTTCCTAAATCCCTGCACTTCATTTCTCTGCTGCTCACAGAGTGAGTCTCACCAGCAGTTTCTGATGCCAAACCCCCAAAGATGAGTTTCCAATCTCAATTTGATGCAAATTCCTCTGAGAGCAGCACTGCTCTCCCACTCCACCTTCCACCATCCAAGACCAAGATCAATCCATAGAAAACTCTTGGTTCTTCACAGGATGGAAGGGCTCAGACATCTTTGGATACTTAATTCAATCCTTCTTCAGCAAGAGTAGTTGACATAAATACTTTTCTTCCAAGATTCAAGATTTATATCCTGCTTTTGGAAATAAATTATAGAGTTCTTATAAATCTTGAACATCTGCCATGTCCTCCACTCACTTCAGCACTGAGATTTAGAAGATCCTATTCCTTAGGAACACAGTTAATCTTCCAAAGCAGAACACCACGATCGTGATGTTCAACCTGTCAAAAGCAGGAAGAGAAGAAACCAGAGAGCACAACACAAGGATTTCATGCAAAAAGCCCAGGCTGGAGAGCATCCAAGGCCACCTTGGGCACAAAGACACAGCAGGACCTCCAAGATTGTTCTCTCCTCTTGTTTAACATCTTGGGGCTCTTTGGGAGGTTTGGCCAAAGGAAGGTCGAGAAGGAAAAATTGGATGAGGTAACCAAAGCCCAGCCCAGGATCCCCTTCTACCTCCAGGCTGGACTTACCAAGGACCTGCATTTGCTGATGCCTTCGGGTATTCCAAGTTACCCAGATCCTGGGGCATGCGGCCATCCCCCAGCTCTCCAGCAAAGGCTCTGATAAGGAGGCCACTGAGATAAGGAGGTCACATGCTGTGCAGAGCTGCAGGGGAAGGTTGCTGTACCTGTACCCAGACACCTGGGAAGTGGATTAGTGAGACTCCAATCAAAGTCCAGCTGTTTGGAGCACCTGGGACTGCACCTGGAATATTTCCTAGTGTTATTTCCATGTTAACAAGCAGTTTCCTTTCTTTTAGGGCTCCCTGTTTACTCTGCATCGAGGAGAAGGACAGGCAGAACCAGCAGTGCTGAGTTCAGGCTCTGGTCTGAAATTCTGGGTCATGCAGAGATTTCATTTTCCAAGGTTTTCAGGGAAAGTGTGGACCATCAGGGACAGAATTTACCCCAGTTTTCTATGTCAGGGCTGGCAGTTTGCCTCACCTCCACAAGGCATTACTAAATATGCAACTATTGACACACAAATACTTTCCACTCTCTTTCAGAAGTCAAACCTGACCCCTTCACCCCTAGTGCCTCCCAGGGCTGGATCAATCAGGAAATACCATTTCTCTCTTCTGACAACCACCACAGGAAAACATATCCAGTTCTCCAGCCCTTGCTTGCAGAGCAGGTAACGTGAGCTTTTCACCAGGAAAAACTCTGCAGCTCACAAAAAGCACTGGAGATAAGATGTGCCACGTCACCATCCACTCCTGCTCCGCTGCCTCAGCACTGTGGCTGAGTTCTGACCCACAGCAAGGGCCCTGGCTGCCAAATTCAGCAGATCCCCTGGCCAAAGGTGATGTCCTCGTCACAGCTCCCTTAGGGGAGTGAGAGGTGAAAGCGAGCAGGGCGAAGTGCTAACACAGCCACAGCTGCAGATTCCCGTGTTCCAGAAGGACATCCAGAGTTTGACCTGGAAACCGGGTCAAAAGAGCATCTCCAGGAGGTGTGTCACAGGTGATCCTCCCCAAAATGGGTGCCTCTAAGTGCTGGGTTGGGTCCACACCACACAGACCAGGCAAGCAGCAGCTTTGCTCCAGGTCTGCTCTTCCTGCAGTTGTCCCATCTGACCCGAGCAGGGCTTGCTGTGGGATCAGGGTGGGAGAGAGCCACTGTCAGTCTGTGTCCTTCCCACCCAGTGTCCCCTCATGAGGTTTGCTAAAGGTGTTTCACACCACTATCAGATGAGGGGTGGAGCTGCTTACTCATTCCAGTTATCTCTGGACTCCAACCTTCCATGTCCTCCTCCAAGCAGGAAAATGAGCTCCAACAGCTCCCTTTCCTGCCAGAAAATACAAAATTTGCTACCAAGAACCTGCACATCCAACAACATTCTCCATCCACCAAAGCACCACAAGAAGGACCTATGCCACCAGCTGATTTCAGGGCTATCCTCCAGTTACATTTTAAGCTGTATGAGTCATTAACTGATTTCTGCTGATTAAGGGGGGGAAAAAAAGAAAAAAAAAAAAAGCTGCCAACCTCCTGCATTTCAGGCTGTTCAATATTGCAGCTGCACCTCAGTGAGGCTCTGGAGAAGCAAAAATCTTTGTACCCTGCTGCTGACTCCATAACAAGCTCAGATGGAGACTATGACTAAAGCAGTGGGGTAGAATGAGTTACTCATCCAACTCCAGCAAACAACAGAGCAGCGATCCTTGGGCTGCAGTTTAGACACTGCACATGCACTTGAGTAGCAGACACAATGCTAATTTTAGTTTGCATATCACCAAACACAACCATAGCCCTTAAAAAAGCACCTGCTCATTCTGCAAGACATGGAAGTGCTTTCTAAAGCCATTTTCTCCACAAGTGCTTTCATTTAGAGTTCACTTCCTCTTCTTTTTTTTTTTTTTCAAATTTCATTTCACGGTCTCTGAAAGGATTTTTTTGTTGAGGGGAAAGTTTTTCTCTACTGCTTTGCCATAAAAACACAAGCTGTTAACCTTGTAATGTTTGCCATTAGAGCATCCATCACACAAACGATGCTCTAAATACGGCAACTGGGGCTGATGACAACTAAGAGGAGGGTTAGCTCTGTTCAGCTTTGCCCTAATGTGTTTGCAAATGGATATCACTCCAAGACAAATTTAAGGCATTCCCTCTCCAGAGCTTTTTTTAGTAAGATGTTAATTGCAGCTGCAGTGTTACAGAGGTGACTTCATCCTTCAGGCAGCGCTGGAGCACCTTCCTGACCTGCAAGGATGGATTTTACACCACGCAAACTCCCAACACCTCCTCCAGCGGCAGGGAGGAAAAGCCCTGGCTCTGCTGCACCCCAGGAGCCCTCAGAGCAGATCAAACCCCCCTTCTGCATCTCTACTCTCTAAATAAAGACGGGGAGTTCTGTCGGGGAGTTGTTCCCACCCCCTGCACCCACCCTGGTTTGAATTCCGACGCCCACCCCTGTTCATCCCTGCCGTCAGTCCCTGTGCAGTCCCTGCTCCCGCTGTATTTAACAGCTCCCAGCCCACAAAACCCCCACACTGAGCACTGGCAGCAAATGCAGATCCCTCTGCAGCTTCCTCACTTTTTGGAGCTGCCTCTCCATCTCAATCCCACCCACCCCTCTCTCCTGCCATCTCCAGTGCAAGACACATGGCCCAGCACAGCTCAGCCTCCTCCCAGTTATCAGGATTCAGATCTTATCACATTTATCTGTTAAAATTATTATCAGCTACGTCTACCAGCTTGTGGGTAGCTCTTCCAGGAGAGGAGGGACTGCAATGTGAATCCTGAATGTTGGAAGCATTCCCAGCTGGAATTGCTATGATGCCACCAACAAGCCAGTGCACAGGGTTAAAAAAACAGACAAGAAACAAGAAATTTCATCCACAGCACCTGTAGAAAATAACTCATCATCACCCTGTCTTTGCTAATTGCAATGTCCCATCCTCTTCCACCTCGGAGCCTTCTGCTTCCAGTGTTGTGCAGTTAATTAATAGCACAGTCACACACCTAGAACCACAAACAACTACACTCCAGCTGCTTAATTTTCTTCCTTCTATATTATTTATAGTCCAGCCTAACTTAATGATGCACATACATATCGTGAGTATTAACAATACTAACATGTCCATGTACTGAGGTAGTAATTTACTCATTGAAGGATTACCAGGGTGTCTTTCAGAGCCCCTCCCTGCCCCAGCTCTAACACGACATGATAATGAACAGGTAAATTAAAAATCACACTCAGAAAGCTTGTGGGTTGTTTCAAGCTTGCTCACAAAAACCTGGAGAACCCGTGGGACAGCCCTGGGTCACTCATGGCAGTGAAATTCGTGGGAGAAGTGCACTATTATTTTTAGCAAGAAAAGCAGAATTAAGAAGTGTTTTAAAAAAAGTTGTAGGACACCCAACACATGCTCCAGAGAAGAAAAATACACACTACAGGCAGGCAGAGCTGGGAGCTCAAAAGCAGTGTTACTCATTATATTTAATCCTTTCCACAACTTGTAGAATTTGGAGTTTCACCCCCACTCCCAGGGTCTCTTACCAGAGGTCTGACACGAGGAGCCCACAGCATCCGTGCTCCCCAGCAGTGCTCTGCTGATGCTATCAGACCAGGGGCTCAGCCTTCAGTCTCAGTTTCCTCGTTGCACTTCAGAGATGTTTTTGTGGTTTAAAGAACCGAAAGCAGACTGGGCCTCGCTCTGTGCTCTGTGCTCAGCTCCTGGGGCCGTGTCAAGACAGCTCTGGCTGCACAGCTGACCCCTCCCCCGGCTCACTCATTGTAGAGACCACAACTTCAGCACCTCACTAACAACAGGGAGATTTTGCAAACTTGCTATAGTAGTTTTTGCTTCAATTGCGGCCTAAAAGTCACGGATTGCTGCTGTACCTCAAGGCAACTGGCAGAGGAGCAAAGGCACCACGCTCCTCTCCGTGTCCCCGAGGTCCCAGAGCTCAGGGCCAGCTCCAGAGCTGCTCAAAGCCCTCCTGGCTGGACAACTCCCCTCTTCAGGAATCTGGCTGCACGTCAGGAATCAGTGTTGTATTTAAATATCAGCCTAAGGAGTCAGCACGACCCCGGGTTGAGCAGTGCTGTGTGGAACAAGCCATGGAGAGCCAGCAGTGACAACCTGATTTCTGCACCAGAGATCATCTTACCTGTAACGCTGCCTGCTCCACGAGTAATCAGCACCTTTTTCAATACCCAAGGGATCTGATTTCTTAAACCCTCTTGGACAGGCAGATTCAGTTAACCAGGTATCAGGTTTGAAGGTTGAACTTTGATTAACAGGCTCAAGTGTCTGAGTCTGATTCTTTCTAACCCAGTAACTCTTAACCCACATAACCAAGCCCTGCAAGCAGTGTCCTCCACCCAGCAGTTCCCAGAGGCTTCAGCACCTAGGAATTCCCTTAGAAACCCAGCAAAGGAATAAAACAATCCCAGCAGGCTGGAATAAGCCAAGGAAGGTTCAGGCACAGTGCTGTTTCAAGCCACGCTTGCTGAAGATGAGCCCAAGAGCAATTTCTGGGTCCCTGACGCCCAGGAAAGGCGGCTGGTCACGTGCTGGTGACTTCCTAATTGATTTCTTGTGGTTTAGTCGCTGGAAATGGCTCAGCAACACACTGTTTTCCCAAAAACAAGCAGTTGCTAAAATAACAATACACAGCTGAGAAGTGCAGAAGCACCCAAAGCAGATTCCTCAAGATCAATACCCTGCACATCACCAAAGCACAGCAGGCAGAGGTGGCTCTGGAGTCACTTTTTGGATTTGCAACTTAAATGTGACAATCCGGCCACAGTCATCAGCCTTT
Organism: Aphelocoma coerulescens; assembly: GCF_041296385.1. NCBI lineage: Eukaryota > Metazoa > Chordata > Aves > Passeriformes > Corvidae > Aphelocoma > Aphelocoma coerulescens. The sequence goes on from NC_091028.1 coordinate 2,488,745, forward strand.
CCTCAGCAGACACTTGGCTCAGCCACTTCTCAGCTGCTGGCCACCACTTTTTAAGCTCTCAATGATAATAACTTTTCATTCCGTGGGTTATCAGCAAAACCAGCCAAACAAAATCTGCTCTTCAGACGGACACAGCTGAGCATCTGCCAGGGGCGCTCAGCAGGGCAGGGGCTGCTTCCAGAAGGTAAAACACTGCAAGGTGATTCTGGTTGTCTCAGTTCAGAATTCACTTAAATTGCCCCCAGCAAAGTCTAGAAACTCACACCTCCGAAGCTGCATCATTCCTTTCACTTCACGCTCTCCCTTTGCTGGGTTCCCCAGGATGCCCCACCCTGCAAACCAGCCAGTGACCCCTTGGAGGGAGATGCCATCCTTCCCTGCAAGGCAATGCTTGTGCAGGAGCCCCAGGACCACAGGCTCAAGGAACAAATCACTTCTTTTTTCTCTACATAAACAAATCAGGCAGGAGCACAGGGCTGCCCCAAATGCTTCACTCAGTTTGAGACACCACTTTCTCCAGAGGTTTAGGTGAAGTAACCCAACTTCTAAACAGGCAGGTGGAAAAAAGATCCCAAGGAATCCTTTGGAAACAAGTATGTTTCTGAGGAGAGTATTTGTGAAGGGAATAAAAAAATCCTTATAAAAAGTATCTGTAAAAGGTGTTAAGCAAAACACCCACATCATCTTCCTCCAGTGGCCCAGAAATCAAGAGGTGAGCAGCAGTGCCAAATGAACTGACACTGCAGCCCATAGGGCCTTCTTAGCTGAAGTCTGTCTAAAAACCCCACACCCATCACAGAATCCCAGAATGGTTTGGGCTGGAAGGAACCTTAAAGCCCACCCAGTGCCACCCCCTGCCATGGGCAGGGACACCTTCCACTAGCCCAGGCTGCTCCAAGCCCCATCCAACCTGGCCTTGGACACTTCCAGGGATCCAGGGGCAGCCACAGCTTCTCTGGGCACCCTGTGCCAGGGCCTCCCCCCCTCCCAGGGAACAATTCCTTCCCAATATCCCATCCATCCCTGTCCTCTGGCAGTGGGAAGCCATTCCCTGTGTCCTGTCTCTCCATGCCTTGTCCCCAGTCCCTCTCCAGCTCTCCTGGAGCCCCTTTAGGCCCTGCAAGGGGCTCTGAGGTGTCCCTGGAGCCTTCTCCTCTCCAGGTGAGCACCCCCAGCTCTCCCAGCCTGGCTCCAGAGCAGAGGGGCTCCAGCCCTTGGGGCTTCCTCTGGACTTGCTCCAACAGCTCCACATCCTTCCTGTGGTTATAATGACCCTTCCTACAGAGAACACTTTTCATGCTCTTACAGATAAATTTGACACTTAAAAATGCCAAACCCTTGTTCCTCCCCACTTGTAAAAATGTAACAGCTCCTTTGACCAGAGAGAAGACAAGAAAAGACAACCCCAAGTGAGAGGAGTGGAGAACCCAGCATGGTTGTGTAGCAGCTCTAAGGAGTTCAAGATGCACGAAGAGATTTTTAAAAACACTTCTCAAATCCTTCACTGTCAGCAGAGCCGCAAATAAACCCTTATTTATCTCAGCCTCCAGACAACTCCCAATAATACCCAGGGAAAGGCTCTGAATCACAGTTGTTTGTAGCCCCAAGTGAAGGAGTCTCTGGAATTATGCACATATGCAGAGCTGGAAATGGGAAGCACCAGGGCAAGCAAAAAAAGAAAGTGAATGTAAGAAAAAAACCAATTATTCAGCATCTTTCTTAAAGGGGCACCTCTACTCAGATGCAGCTCCAGCAAGCAAATCCTGCTGATTTTTCCAGGTAGTTCTCCAACATCCACTTCTGCCTGGCAGGATTAAGCCCATTACCATGGGGAAAAACTCTCCCAACACCTGGCTACCCAAAGTGCAAGGTTTAGGGCAAACTTGGGGGCAGGATTATACCTTACCCAATACATTACACCAGCCAGACCTGATTTCCAAGGAGGTGTGATTACACTACACAAAAATATGGAATTTTCAGCCCCTCACCCCGTGTCAAAGAGAAGAAAAAAAGATTGTGATACTCTAAATTTTATTCCTGGCAAGAGCATTAAAACTTGTGTTGGGCATTTAAGAGTGTATAATGAAACTACCATGGGAATAACAAAGATTTTTTGTTAATTAAAATGTTTTCAAAGGACAGCTCACACAGGGAGAACATCCAGTCCAATTAAAAGAAAAACAAGATGTTGACATCTGCAAAGCTTCTGCACTTTGGGGGATTTCACAACTGCACTTTGCTGCTCACCCCTGCAGCTCTGGGACAACCAGGGTGTCCAACCCCTGGGAAGGTTCCAGGCTCTCTGTCCACAGCAGGGGGGCTCTGATGGGCTCTGGAGGGATATTTGTCCTGGGGCATCCAAAGGGGCACCATGACCCAACCAGCTCCATCAAGCACCAGCAGAAAACAGGAAAAAGCAGCTTTTGAAAGCCAAAGCTGCCTTTTCCCCCCGCAGCTTCCCTCAATCCCAAACCCAGCAACTCCTGGGATCAGAGGAATGGCTGGTGCAGCCCCCAGCCATGAATGGGAGCAGGAATTGCCTCCTGAGCACTGACCTCACACGTCCATGGCAGAGACCATGGACCACATCGTCCTCCTCTTTGTTTCCTTCACACTTGCAAAAAGGAAGGCAAGGAATTGTAGAAAATACAGTTTTATCCCCCATAACCAAAGGATTAGGGAATGGGATGAGGAACAACAAATGCAGCCATGCTGAGTAGCTGGTTTTGCTGTATCCTCTCCAGACCTTGATTTTAAACACCAGGGAAACCACCACTGAGCCAAACTTCCATGGAAGAAACTGCTCTTCATCCCAAAGGAAAGGTGGAATTGCAATGCAGAAGAAACCTGTTCTGTTCTTACTCAATGAAGCAGCTGAGCACAACACAGATTTTTCAGGCAAAACATCTCTCCAAAGGAAAAAAAAAAAACAAAAACACATTTCCCTCTGGAAAGCTGCATCCAGTGCTGGCTCTGGCATCCTGACAAGCCAGTACACAAAACAGATGAGCACACTCCTTTCTCCAAAGAGGGGACAAAAAGGAACCAGGACAATCCCTCTCGGGAAGAAATCCACGCTGCAATTAAAGCCCTAATAAAATATTAAGTCGAACTGCTAAAAATACACAGAGAGATCCAGCCACAAACCCAGAGATGCTGGAACAAATAAAAGGTAATTTAGAGCGTGAATGCAAAGGGCTGGAAATGGGAGAAGAAATGGAATTCTGGGCATGGTCCACACAGGAGAAGGGTCAGGGAAGATCAGGGGGAGAAAAAATAAGGAATTTGTGGTGTTGCCAGGAGAGCCTGGAATAGCTCTGGTGGGGTGAAAGTATCCTGAGTGTAAACAGGAAAGAGAAACATGGATAAAGAAAGGCATCAAATGAGTGTGGAGGGAAGGTAAGACTGGAAAAGAGCTGCTTCACCATAAGCTGTTGGTGCTTCTTAGCCCAGGAGAAGCTGAATCATTCCCAAAATTCCAGAGGACAGAGAACCCACAAATAAACCCCAGGGGGTGCCTGGATGAGTAGGGAAGTCCTTGACCATCAGAATCAGTAGGGGAAAAACCAACTGCTTTCCCTCTACCAAAATACTAATATTTACATTTTGGTTGGAACAATGAGGCCTTCAAGGGAGAACAGGCACATGCTGCACACTTCATAAACACTGGAAATGGGATTCCAAAACTTATTTCATCTAAATGGGAGCCTAAACATTAGATTTTGATAAAACAAAGCAGCAAACACCTCCTTTTCTTTCTCTCAGAGAAGAAGGTTGTCATGTTGACACCTGGGATGCAGAGAAAGCCAAGGCAGCAGTGACCCAAATACAAATATAGTTCCTAAGAGGAAATATCTGCTGTCTGATAGAGAACAACGATTTGGAAGGATTTTAGGGCACATTCTACCAGACAGGTATCAGCCTATACACCTCAAAGCTCCATTTTCTTCTACTCTGCACATACCAACATATAAATACAACATTAACAGCAGCTTTCCTAAATGACACCACCTAACAATGTGCAATTAATTCACCAAACTGAACCCTGAATTCTTGGGAGTTTTCATGTATCCACACGTGGAGTGATCTCTCCACAGCCCTGAACCCCATGGCAGGAGCTTTGTGGTACCTGCCACATTTTAATGCTTTTCTGCTGAACCAATTACAACCACCACCACCCATCCATCAGCAACAGCCAGTGGAAATGAGCTTTTCAAGCTCATTTAGTGAACCTGGAGGCTCAACAACTTTGCCTTGATGGCTTTTAGTCCTCCTGGAGCCAGTGCAGCCTACATTTAGCTACCCAGCTCTTTGAAATATGGATGTATTGGAATTATTATAGGTCCTGAAAGGGATTATGTGCAACCATTCTGCTAAATGAGCTGTTTTCTTCTGAGAAAAAGCTTTGCTTCTGGAGGAAGCATCCGAGCAGAGATCAGCTCTCCTGCTACAGTTCCCACTCCTCGTTTATCTCTGGAGCCACCCAGGCTTTGCTGCAGAGATGGGAAAGTTCCCCAGCATCAATCATCAGCTGCAGTTTGATGATTTAATAAAGGGGAGATAACCAGGGGGCACACAAAGTCACAATATGACTTGCTGGCCAAAAAAGGAAGCCAGATGTTGGAGCTGAGGCCGGAACTGCCGAGTTCCTACTCTCTTGTTTCTCTGCTCAGCAGCTGATTGAGTCAGAAGGGTTCTACAAAGGGTTTGCTTTTATTTGGAACTGCACATGAAGGGGATGCACTGAGAGCAGGCACAACTTCGGGCTCAGTGGTGTGGTTTTGATGCTGCACCTCAGCTGGTACTTCTGGGGGACAGAGGGAGGGGACAGCACGCTCAGCTCTCTCTTCATCATCATCATCAATCCCAAAACCCTGCTGTGAAGCTGAGCCCACCTCGCCACGTGCCAGCACTTCCTGCCTCTGCAGCAGCAGCAGCATCCTCCCTGTGTCCTCACAGCACAGCATGCCTGAGCTCACCCATGCCAGGAACAGGCAGCACAGCATCCCTGAGCTCACCTGGGCCAGAACAGCACTCCTGAGCTCACTTGGGCCAGGAACAGGCAGCACAGCATCCCTGAGCTCACTCATGCCAGGAACAGGCAGCACAGCATCCCTGAGCTCACCCGAGCCAGGAACAGGCAGCACAGCATCCCTGAGCTCACCCAGGCCAGGAACAGGCAGCACAGCATGCCTGAGCTCACCCATGCCAGGAACAGGCAGCACAGCATCCCTGAGCTCACCCGAGCCAGGAACAGGCAGCACAGCATCCCTGAGCTCACCCATGCCAGGAACAGGCAGCACAGCATCCCTGAGCTCACCCATGCCAGGAACAGGCAGCACAGCATCCCTGAGCTCACCCGAGCCAGGAACAGGCAGCACAGCATCCCTGAGCTCACCCATGCCAGGAACAGGCAGCACAGCATCCCTGAGCTCACTCATGCCAGGAACAGGCAGCACAGCATCCCTGAGCTCACCCATGCCACGAACAGGCAGCACAGCCCACATGGGACCCAAGTGTCCCCAGGGTGATGGGACAGCCAGGCCAAGGGGCTCTGCAGGAGCAAGAAGCTGCTGCTCCCTCCTGTCACAACGTCCTCAGTCACCTGCAAACAGCAGGAGTGCTCCCCACAGCAGCTCTGGTTCACAGCCCACAGCCTGAGCTAGCCTCAGGGCCACCAGCTCAGCGAGGCTCACACAGAATCAACAGGAGTTATTTGGTAATCGAGCAGGAGCTCCCTGGCAACCACGAGCACCAGGATAACCCAGGGCTCACCAGCATTACCTGGCAGGACATGCTGCAATCCACACACACTTCATTCCTTCGTGAATGAAAGGCTTAAACCATCACCAGGCAGCTTCAAGCACGAGAAAACGACAGCACTCACTGCTAAAAAATGGGAAGGTGGTAAGGGAGGCTATGGAATGAAAGCCAGGATGCTGCTGTGGGAAACTCAGAAACATCCAAGCTACAGACGCCCACTGCCTGCTCCCATTTCAGCAGCTCTGTGTGCCTCACACAGAACAGGGACACGAGATTCCCTGGATCTGGGCTGCCACTTCCATTGCCTGCTCCCTGCGTGGCCGCTCGCTTGGGAGGCCCAGGGACAACCCAAGGGAACTGTGATTTGCTCTGGGAGAAGCCAGTCTGCAGCTGTGCAGCATCTCTGAATCCCAAACCTCACCAAGCAGCATTTCCTGGAAGTCCCTTCTCCTAAGCTGTTGGATTTGCTGGCAGGATATAAATCCCATATAACTAAAGAATGTATTTCCTAGGAGGCAATCACCGAAATTCCAGCCTCACATGGGAGTTACAAATGCAATTCCCAGGGGAGTGGTTTGCTCAGGAGATCCCAGCTGTGCTCCCAGGGCTTCAGAGATGGTTCATCTTCACCAGTGGAAGCAACAAAGGTGAAGGAAGGAGTGATGAGACAAAGACATGGCTTATTTGGACGGAAAACAAATCCCTTCAAGGATAGCTCCATGAACAATATTTACCTTGAAGCTGTTCACTAAAATCCTCTAGAAGGACCCTAAAAGCTGAGTAGGAAACAATACAATAATTTGTGGAGAAAAGTTTGAAGTTGGATCTGGTTCTGTGTGTTTAGAGATGAACTCCACAGAAACCCACCTGGATTTTGCAATATCCTGTTTTCCCTGCAGAGACACCACGACATCCTCACCACCTCTCCTACAGAAAGCCCCAAACTGGACACTGCACAAGCCCTATTTACACACACAACAGGCAGGAGCACCCCAAGAGCCACCACACAGGGATGCCCACAGCTCTCTGCAAATACCTCTGAAAGCAAAGAATGATTGAAGCTTCCTCTGAACCCAAATTTTAAGTGGCATTAAGATTTCTGAGCCATGAGTGGCAACTAAGCCCAGCAAACAGGCACTTGTTCTACAACATTTGTAGTGTCTGAGCTCACTGTGCATCACTGCATTCCCTCCTGCCTTCCCAATTTCCTCCCAAATTCCCTCCCCAGTTAATCAAGCTCTAATTCATCCCTGCTCATTCCCTTCCATTTCAACCCCACTACAGAAAATCTGCTTCCAGCAGCCTGTTATTCTGGAGCAGAGCTGAATTATGTTTTATTTGTTCCCAGTGTGCCTTCCAGCAGCTCATCTTCACACTTTTCCAACTGTTTCCGGGAAGGAGGGTGCACTAGCAGCAGAACATGCCCATCTGTAGGCTCCAAGGAAATGGGAACAGAAGGAAAATCTTGCACAGGAGTCACATGATGAGTTACAACAGTAAATCCTGCAGCACAGCCAGGGACTGCTTCTCAACTTCCACAGGCAGGACTCATGGCTGAGCCAAATAGTGGATGTTCAAGGGAAAGAAAGAAGAAAACAAGGTGTAATTCAGGAGGATAAATGTGTGTATCCACAGGAAAGTGAGGGAAGAACTAACAAGTCCTTCTGCCACCTGCAATTTGAAGTGCACACCCTGGCCTACCAAACCCTGCAAGCCATTTATTCATCTTTGTGAACCTGGCGTGTTCTTTAAGAAGAATCCACCTCAAAAATGTCACCCTTTGGCTGAAGCTAAACCCACAAAGAGCTGGGACACGTGGCAGACATGTCAGGAGCCCACCCTGAGCATCCACACACCCCCAGGAGCAGCAGGCTACTGCCAGTGTTTATTGAGGAGACCACATCCCACCCCAGCACATCCCAGATGGAGCAGCAAAGCCTCTCCAAGGGACCGATGAAGCTCAACTTGAACAGGCTACAGAGAGCAAAGCTCCACTAAAATACCCATCACGTACCAGTGAGCAGCTGTGACTACTTCAGCTCCTGGGTGAATAAATTCACAACTAGGATCCCAAATTTCAGAAGAAAAGGGGTGCTAAGCTTGATCCTACATCACCTAAGGCAGGTTAAGCTAGAAAGAGGTGAAAACTAGGCCAGAAACTACAGCCTGTGCTCAGTGGGACTCTCTGGGTGAGACAGCGAAGGAGGCAGAGCCCCATGGGCAGATCCAGGGCTGCTGAAAGCATCTCCCCACTCCCTACCCACCTGCAAAGCACACGTTTGTGCCTTCCCTTTGGCATCCCAATAAATATTGGGATACGAGTTTTCCCTGTGGGTACAAGGGGAAAATAAGGACAGCAGTTCTGGGGTGGTGACAGTGAGCAGCACGCCGATCCCCTGGAGACATATTCCCTCCTGCCAGCCCTGCCAGCCCGGCTCTGCGGGCACCCAAAGGATCAGAGACCTCTCCTGCGGCTTCTTATCACGGGGAAGAAGAGACTGTGCAAGTCAGAGCGTGCTGTATCTGCCCCTGCATCTCTCGATGGCCCCGGCTGGCACTGCGGGGAGGCAGCTGAAGGCCGATGTCTCCAGCACAGAAAGGAATCCAGGTCATTCCTACAGCTTATCCAAGGCTAAACTGGAGGCCATCAAGGCAAGCCCACAGCTGGCGCCGGAGAATCTTAATCACGAAATGGGTTGGGTTGGAAGGGGCCTTGAAGCCTCCACCCCCTGCCATGGGCAGGGACACCTTCCACTAGCCCAGGCTGCTCCAAGCCCCGTCCAGCCTGGCCTTGGGCACTGCCAGGGATCCAGGGGCAGCCACAGCTGCTCCAGGTACCCCCTCAGCACCCTCACTGGTTATAACGCCGTAAAACCTGTAATTAATTCCCAACATCCCCAGGCACCAACGCTCCCAGAAAGAATTTCTGCCTTCCCGGCTTTTTACATCGCGTGACCACGGTGGCTCGGGGGGTGCAGCCGCCCCTCAGCCCCCCAGGCTCCGGTGTCCCGGGCCCCGCGGGACAATTCCCCGCTCTGCTTCCATCCCTCCCGTCCCCGCCCGGGGCCCCGCTCCCCCAGCTCACCATGGCCGCGGCGGCCCCGGGGCGGCTCTAGGCAGGGCGCCGCGCTCCGCTCATCTCATGGCCGGCGGTGGCCCGGCGGGGCCTCCCCGCCCATGCACCGGCGAGCCCCCGCCGGCCGCGCAGCCACGGGCACCGGAGAGCTGCCGGCAGCCAGCCCCCGGGCCTCCCCCGGCCGGCGGGACGGGGAGCCCCGGGGCGCTGGGCAGGGCCGCGGGAGGACGGGGCGGGTGCGGCGGGCGGCGCGGCCCGCGCGGGTCCGGGGCCGGTGTCGGTGCCGGGGCTACGCCAGGCGCATCCCGGGCCCGCCCCGCCCTCCCGCCGGAAGCGCTCACCGGGCGCCCGCGGCCAATCAGAGCCGGGGCAGCGCCTTCCGCGCATGCGCACTCGGCGGGGCGCGCTGCCCGGCGCCATCTTGGAGAAGGGCGCGGCGCCTCGCGGGGCGCGGAGGGAAGGGCACGCCCGGAGGGGCGCCTGGCCCCGCCCCCAGCGCAGTGCGCATGCGCCGAGCGCGCTTTCCCGCGCGGCAGGAAATGGGCGGTGATTGGGCGGGGCCGAGGGGGCGGGGCCACTGTGGGCACGCCCATTGTGGGCGGGGCTTGGGATGGGATGGGATGGGATAGGGTGGGATGGGATGGGATGGGGTGGGATGGGATGGGATGGGATGGGGTGGGATGGGATGGGGAAGGGTTAGGGTGAGAGTTAGGGTTCGGGATGGGATGGGTTAGGAATGGAATGGGTTAGGAATGGCCAGGAATGGAATGGAATGGGATGGGTTAGGGTGGGATGGGATGGGATGGGATGGGATGGGATGGGATGGGATGGGATGGGGTGGGGTGGGGTGGGGTGGGGTGGGGTGGGGTGGGGTGGGGTGGGGTGGGGTGGGGTGGGGTGGGATGGGATGGGGTGGGGTGGGATGGGATGGGATGGGATGGGATGGGATGGGATGGGATGGGATGGGATGGGGAAGGGTTAGGGTGAGAGTTAGGGTTCGGGATGGGATGGGTTAGGAATGGAATGGGTTAGGAATGGCCAGGAATGGAATGGAATGGGATGGGTTAGGGTGGGGTGGGATGGGATGGGATGGGATGGGATGGGATGAGATGGGGAAGGGTTAGGGTTAGGGATGGGATGGGGTGTGATGGGGATAGGAACGGGGTTGGGGATGGACTCAGACCTGGGCCAGGGCTTGGACCTGAGCCTGCACCTGGAGCTGGCCCTGGATCTGGGCCTCGACCCCAGCCCAGCCCAGCCCCCAGGGATGCCTGTGCTGTCTCCTGCCCCCCTGACGAGCTACCAGGGCTCCAAATGTGGCTCCTGGCTTTGTGCCCGTGTAACTAATCAAGTAATTAAATGAACCAGGGCAGGGCCAACCCCCAACCCTTCCAGCCCTCCTCAGCACGGACAACAAAGTTCCATGGCATGGAGTCCTTGGGCTGGGAATTCCCATGTCCCGGGTTTGCCTCCGCCTGGAGCTCTTTGTGGCCATCAGTTTCCAATGCCTGACGTGGCCAGGAGCAAAGGCATTAACAGGGAGATCCAGATCCATGAACCCACTAGATTAATGTCAAGGAAATGGCAATCCAGTCCCTAACTGCTGCCTCACAAAATCAAGGAGCTGGGAACTCCTGGAACTCCAAACCAGTGAGGCTGATACAGATCAAAATATTCCTTACGGTTCCCAAATTCCTGTGGCTCCTGCAGTGACAAGAGGCGGCTCAACCCAGTGGCTTAATGGGCTTTAGAGGGGACAACACCCCCGTGGGGACATTGCAGAGGCTGGCACTTCCTTTAGAGGATTAAACACCGGGAGGAGGGAGAATAAACCCTCTGTGGGGCTGGAGCTGGCCCCAGGGCTCCACAAGGAGCTTAGGGCTGAGCGGTCCCGTGGGGTCTCCAGGAGGATTTTCCATCACGGAGGATTTGATTTCCACGCTCTCAGCAGAGCACTGACCCCACAGGCCCCGGTCCTGCTCACCCCTCCAGGGAAACCGCTGTTCCCAGGCCAGGCAGGGTGCTGGAGCTGCCCAGGGAGGAGCAGGTGAGGAGACACAGCCTGGCTGTGCCGATGGATCATCGTGTGCACCCCCAGGTAGAGCATCAGCTCCAAACCCTGCCTCTGCATCACCTCCAGACCTGCCCAAAGCCTCCAAAATGCCCTACGACACCTTCTCACACCTCCACAACCCCTCCAACCCCTCCAAACCCTTTGAAACATCTCCAACCCCTCCAAACCCTCTCCAACACCTCCTCAACCCCTCCAACACTTCCAGAACCTTTCCATCACCTCCAAAACCTCTCCAAACCCCCTGCAACCTCTCCAAAACTTCTCCAACACCTTCAAACCCCCTCCAATCTCTCCAAAATCTCTCCAACATCTCCAGCACATCTCCAAAACCTCTCCAACATTTGCAACCCCTCCAATGCTTCCAATACTTCTCTGACTCCTCCAAAATCCTCCAACACCCTCAAAATCTCTCTGGTATCTCCAGAACTCCTCCAAGACCTTCAAAACCCCTTGAGCACCTGCAAAACCTCTCCAGCCTTCCCCAGATCTCTAACCCTGATGTCTCTAAAACCTCACTGAATCTTCCCAGATCCCTCCAGCACCCTCCAAACCCCTCCAACGCCTCTAAAATCTATCACCTTCAAAATCCCTCAAACACCTCCAAATATCTTCCAACATTTCCAAAAGATCTTCAGCACCTTCAGAACTTCTCCAACACCTCCAAACTTCTGCAAAATTTCCACCACCCCCAAAACCTTCGATTGCCTCCAAAACCCCTCCAACACCTTCGAACCCCTCTGACTCCTCCAGAGCTTTCTGAAAACCCCTTTAACACCTCCAAAACCCCTCTGACACCTCCAAAACACCTGCAACCTCTCCAAAGTCTCTCCAACGTCTCCAAAACCTCTCCAAACCCTCTTCAACATTCCCAGCCCCTCCAAAACACCTCCAAAACCCTTTCAAAAACCACTCCAGCATCTCTGCAATATTTCCCACACCACCTAAACACTCAGATGCTTCCAAAACCTCCCCAACCCTCCCAAAATCATTCCAATGCCTCCAAAAATCTCTCCAACATCTCCAAAACCTCTCCAGAACTCCTCTGAGTTGCCCAAAACTCCTCTGACACCTCCAAACCCCCTCCAAAACCTCCCCCAATATTTCCAACACTACCAAAACCCTCCGATGCCTCCAAAACCTCTCCAACCCTCCCAAAATCATTCCAAAGCCTCCAAAATCTCCCTAACAGCTCCAAAACGCCTCCAACATCTCCAAAACTCCTCTGACTCCTGCAAACCCACTCCAAGGCCTCTCCAACCCCCCCACTGAGCCGAGGTACGTCCGTGTTGATCCGAGGCTGGAGCTGCCACCTCAGCAGGGCTCCCACTGGGACGTGCAGCTGCGCGGGCTCGTTACCATGGCGATCATTAAAAGGATAATCTCATTAGCACCGTTTGTCATCCCGGCAGGGCTGTGTGCGGCCACGTGCTCCGAGGAGCTGGGGACAGTGGGAACGGGGATCTCCTGAGCCTCCCCAGGCAGGGGCCCTGCTGCTTCCACCGCTGGGGGATTTGGGGATGGGGTTTTTTTGGGGTCTTCGAAAGAGAAGCGGCTCCAGCTCCCTGGGATGAGGAGGGAGGGATCCACAGGCACGGAGCAGCTGATGGGAACCTAAAGAAGGAACCTTCTGCCAAACTGCTGGGTCCCTCCAGGGAGACTTCTCCTCTATTCCAGTTATCCCTGCAAAGGCCAAGGATGTGGAACAGCCCTCAGGGATGTGAGGCTGAGTTTTGCAAGCCTTTGCTTTAGAAACACCTGCCCCAAGGTAAAGGCATCATAAAGCATGGAACAGTGTGGGTTGAAAGAAACCTTAAAGCTCATCCCATCCCACCCCCCATCCCACACCTTCCACTAGCCCAGGCTGCTCCAAGCCCCAATGTCCAGCCTGGCCTTGGACACTGCCAGGGATCCAGGGGCAGCCACAGTTGCTCTGGGCACCCTGTGCCAGGGCCTGCCCACCCTCCCAGGGAACAATTCCTTCCCAATATCCCATCCATCCCTGCCCTCTGCCAGTGGGAAGCCATTCCCCCTTGGCCTGGAACTCCAGGCCCTTATTAAAGGTCTGTCCCCATTTCCCTTCCAGGCCCCTTTTAGACCTTACAGACACATCCAGGTGTCCCCAGTGTCCTCGTGCCTTGCACAGGAAACACCAGGTCTCACACAGCCCCATCAGGGACCTCCTGTTGCTGTTGATCCATGAAAAAACAAGGTGGGAATTCTGTATCTGCTTCCAGCATCACTGGAGCATGAGGAGGAGCCTGTCCTGGGAATGTGGCCATGCCAGAGCCTGGGCCTGTTTTGTCCCATTGTTGGAAGTGCCATGTCTTAAACAAAATCCAAACCAGTGACTGTGGCAGCCCCTGTTTCAATCTGGGGCTCCTCCATCCCTAAAGAGGGAGCAGCAGTGCTTGGACTGTGCCTGGACCAGCCCCGAGGCAGGAGAAGCCATCCAGCTCTTTTTAAAATTTATTTGGTAACTTTATGCTTTAAAAACACAGAAGGAGTGGAAATGGCATGGAGCTGAACAGCAGTTTGGGGAGATGAAGGGAACAGGATTTTTGAAAATAATTTGTTACCACATGGTTTATCTCTCAATTTTTATTACAAGCAGGCACTGAAATGCCTGTTCTCCAAGCCTCCTGCACTGCTCCAGCCCCTTCAATCCCACATTCAAATATTCATCACATTTAATTGCTTCATTCCCGTTTTGCAGCGTTTGGGTTTTGCCCTCAGGGTGAGTCTGAGCCTCATGCCAACCCAGCAGCTGGCTGTGCTTCCCCTCACATCCCTTCCCTCTGTTCCCATCTTCCTTATTGTTCCTGCCACAAACCGAGCTGTAACTCATTGGGAATGCCACGGAGAAACGAGCATTTTACTGCCCTGCCACCTCATGCAAAGCAGTGTGATGAAAAGGGTTAAACTGTGTTTTAGAAGCCCAATAAAAAGTTTTGACCACAAAGCCCCCACATCTCCCATGTTCCTTGGCGAGGAATTTGCTTATTTAGCAAGCTGTAAAAACCCAGCAGGTAAAAATTCCTGAGCACAAATTCCTGCGGAAAGTACAAGTGGGGATAATGAATTCGATAAACCCCGCAGAGCCCGGGGACAGGGAGCTCTTCCCCGGGATGGGTCTGGGTCCTCCTCCGCCTGCCTCGGCGTGGGGTGGGACACAGGCACCCCCAGCCTGCTGTCCCGGGGGTGGAGGGTGCTCAGCTGGGGCTGCCATCCCACCCCATCCCACACCCCTGTGCTGGGCACACTGGTCAGGGCCACCCAGGGTGGCCGTGGTGGCTGAGGGAGCTTTGTGGCCACCACCGGTCCTGGCCAGGTCTTCCTGCCTCCACTCCTGCTCTGCTGCACACCCTGCTGGGATCCATCTGGGACTATGCCGGGGTTTTGGCACTGGCTGTATCCCTGGGAATGGCTTCCCGATTCCCTTTGAAGGGTGGCTGCTCCCAGCCCGGGGCTGAGCAAGCCCCCGGGGACAGTGCGCTGAGCAGATCCCCAAAGGACACAGGGATGGGGAGCACAGCAAGACTAAGCTTCAGACAGGCTTTGTGGGTCAAGAAAGGAGCCCTGGAAATTCATCCCAGTGTCCCAACCACCCCTTCCAACAGTTCCAGAGCCACAGGAGCAGTGGGAGCCACAGCAGTTCTCTCCCTCCCCTCCCTTACAGTCAGGGAGAAAGGACTCGTTTAGGCTGTGGCTTCTTTTGAACCTACACTAAGTTCAGTGTGTCCCAGCCTTCTTCCCAGACCTCCAATCCACGCAGACAACACAGCAGGATGTCCTGACCTGCCCCTCTGTGCCTCTCCCTGCTCTCAGCATCCCACGATTTTGCGGGACATCAGCAGAGGTGCAGGTGGGGGTGGAGGAGGATGATGGAGCCTGAGTTCCCATGGGCAAGGTCTCTTCCTGAGGGGTCTGTCCCTCACCAGGAGCTCCTGTGGGGATCCATCAGGAGCCACATGGATTCGTGACTGGCCCCTTGGTCCAACATTGTGGTGGGATTTTATTTAGTGAGGCAGGAGGGTCCCGTGAGCCAAACACAGTGTCCTCTTCTTCCAGGAAGCACAGGGTGCAGTGGGATGCAAATCCAGAAGCCATTAGGGGCTCCCCAGGCCTGGGCACACTCATCCTCTTCCCTTTGTCTCCAGGTTCCTGCTCCACTTCTGCTCAGCCCATTAGCCAAGGCATTAAATTTTAACATTTTTTGTTGCTCCTGCAGCGTGTTCCTGGTGAGTGGGTGCCTGGCTGGGTGCCAGGGCCCTGACGCCAGGGGACCTGGGGGCCTGGGGTCTGGCTGTGGTGGGGGGACCCCCCTGATCCCATGGACGCCCTCAGTGCAATGCCTGTGGGATGCTGATGCTTCTCCCAGCATCCAAGGACCAGCATGGGAAGAGGAGCACTGCAAACACCCTGCACAGCCCCAGTGGAGCCAGGCTGGGAGAGCTGGGGGTGTTCACCTGGAGAATGGAAGGCTTCAGGGACACCTCCGAGCCCCTTTCAGAGTCTAAAGAGGCTTCAGGAGAGCTGGAGAGGGACTGGGGACAAGGCATGGAGGGACAGGACACAGGGAATGGCTTCCCAGTGCCAGAGGGCAGGGATGGATGGGAGATTGGGAAGGAATTGTTCCCTGGGAGGGTGGACAGGCCCTGGCACAGGGTGCCCAGAGCAGCTGTGGCTGCCCCTGGATCCCTGGCAGTGTCCAAGGCCAGGCTGGACATTGGGGCTTGGAGCAGCCTGGGCTAGTGGAAGGTGTCCCTGCCCACGGCAGGGGATGGAACAATATGGTTTTGAAGGTTTCTTCCAACCCAAACCATTCTGGGACTCCAAGATTCCATGAGATAAAATTGGGATCATAAGGCTCTCCTGGGGGGACGGGACCCAGAGCAGCACAGCCAGGAGCTTTGTGGCCATCAGGAATTAAAAAGCCATCGATTTTTGCCATTAGCGGGGGTGTGGCCGGAGCAGACGCCACAGCAGAGCCACTCACTGAATAATTCAGCGCGAGAGATGACGAAGCCCAAGGCCAGGCTGGGGAAGCCTCTCCATGTTCTCCTTCTCCAGCTTCCCAAGGACGTGGCTTTTGCTCCTGTCCCAGGGTGTGGGCTGGGGCGAGGGACCAGGATTTGGTCTCAAGGACCTGGGGGACGTGTGTTGGTCCCTGAGCCAGTCCCAGTGGATGGGGAACAATGACGTGTCAGGTTTGGCAGCTCCTGACGCCTGATGTATCTCCCTGGAGCAGCTGGACACTGCCTGCAGCAATGGTCCGTCTGGGGGCAGGGACACTCATCGTGGGGTAAAGATGCCATTTCTGGGGCAGGGACGCTGTTGTGGGGCAGGGACACCCCTACAAGTCACCCTGGTGCTCCTGTCCCCCCGTGCCCGTGGGCAACAGCCGCCGGGATGGCTCCCACGCCTCCCTCCCCACAATCAGCAGGCACGGGGCACCCACGAGCACCCAGGCCAAGAGATTTCCCCCCGATTGTGCCATGTCCCCTGTGCCAAGGGCTGGCCAGAGCCTGGGGGTGTCGGACAGAGCCCCGGGAGGCAGAGCAGGGGCTCCTCGGTGACTCGCGGTGCCCCGGGCAGGCGGGCTGAGTTTTCCCGGTCTCAGCCCGTGCTGGCGAGCCCGGAGGCGGCAGCCGACACCGGGAGAGGGCGGCTGGAGCCCGGGCAGGCGGCATTCGAGGAGTTAACTTGCAGCCTCGCCGCGGGAGTCGGGAGCTATTAATACTCGCACGCTGCTTTAGCTGTCAGAGCGAGCGGCTGCTCTGCCGGTGAGACGAGCCCCGCGGAGCCGCCGCTCCACGACGGCACAACTTTCCCCCTCCGTCGGTGTGCCGGGCTGCCGGACCCTGCCGGACTCTTCCAGGCCCTTACAGACCGCGCTGGATCGTGTCAGACCCTGCCGGACCCCACTCGCTCCAGGGGACACTTTCCCCCCCCCGCCACACGGACACCGTCCGGTGCCACGGGGCAGCCGCTTCCCACGGCCGCTGAAGCACCGCAGGGCTTGGCCGGTGCCTCGGCCCACCCTGCCGGAGCCCTGGTGCCCGTGATGCCATCCCAGGTCCCTGTTCGCACCCCCTGAGGACTGGCAGTGCCGCCGTGTGCCGGGCAGCGCGATGGGTGCCGGGGTGGCACTGGGCATCGCTGGCCCCGGAGCGAGGGCGACGCGGGACGTGGCACAGCCCGGAGCTGCCTCCGTGCCCGGGGAGCGGCCGCTCCCGGCGCTCAGCCCGGCCGTGTGACGGGCTCCCCGACACCATGGCCCCACGAGGGCCAGCGTGAGCCTCCGGCCACCGCCGGCACCGGCGAGGAAGATGCCAACACCCCTCCGGCACTGCCTGCCCTGCGGTCCCCCTCGCCCGGGCGCGGTGGCCACCGGCCCTGAGCGATGGATTCCTTCTGCTTCGTCTGCTTCCAGAAAGAGGAGCTGCAGCCCCTGCACCTGCACAGGTCAGTGCCGCCACCCCGGGACAGCCCCGGGGGGGACACAGCGCTGCTGGACACCCACGGTAGGGATGGCACGGGAGCAGGGCACCGAGCCGGGCTGGGCACAGGGCCTGGCGCGGGCCGGGCCAAAGTTTCCTCTGGAGCAGTCGCAGCCTCTCCTGGCCAGAGGAGTCCGGAGCCGGTGCTGTGCCGGGAGAGGCTGCGCACAGAGCACGTGTGTCCGTCCGGGATGGGCTTCCCTGGCAGCAGCTCACCAGGGAGCCCAGAGGGCATCCCGTGCCGTGCCGTGCCGTGCCGTGCCGTGCCGTGCCGTGCCGTGCCGTGCCGTGCCGTGCCGTGCCAGCTCAGCGGTGCTGAGAGCAGTGCGGCTGTGTGCACCCACGGCCTCCCGGAGCAATCCCAGAACCATCCTGGAGCCATCCCGCCCAGCCCCGCTCACCTGAGCAGGGTCCCTGGGCAGTCTCTGCTCCTCCCTGCCCGGCAGGGGCCGGGGGCCCGGCGCACTTGGGGGCTGCACAAGGAGAGCCACGAGGCTCCCCGAGGCCTGTCCCTCTCGGCAGCAGCACCGGCGCTCGCCTCCCCCGTCCCCGAGATCTCCTCTCCCATCGGCGCTGCTGAGCGGCAGCCAAGGAGAATGTGCTGGTGCCGGAATTAGCCGGGCAGCCGGCAGGGATGCGGGGTGTGAATGCTGGCACATATTGTGCCCAACTGCTCCTCCGTGGCACTGAGCCACTGCCGGCTCCTGTCCCACGCTGCCAGCCCCGACCAGAGCCCCTGCCTGCTCCAGCCAGGAGCCCTCCAGGCACTGGAGGTCTGGGGGTCTCAGGGCTGTCAGCTGGATCCATCCAGGCAGTCTGTCCTCCCTCCCGGGGCGCAGGAAGCTGTAGGATTTGTTTTGGTGTAAATCACGAGGTTTTGGAGCCTCCGTTCCCATGAGTCACTGCCCAGGTGGGGGGAACAGGGGTACCAGGAATCGAAGCAGGGGTACCTGGCCGGGGTGTGGGTGCTGCTGGCTGGAGAGGTGCACAGAACTCCCAGGACTCCTGTCCCACGGCCCAACCCAGGGTCAGAGCTGACCAGTGGCATCCAGCCTGTGTCAGGCCACAGGTGACAAGAGTTTGGCATTCTCAGCCAGGGAGGGAGCACCTGGGGTGGCAGTGTGGTGGCCCAGGGTCCTGCATGGTGGCTGCAGGGATCACCCCTCCCTGCTCGGGGGGGCGGCGAGGGACGGACACCCATGGCTTGTGCCCAGAGGCTTCTCCCTGCGCTGCCCTGCTTCAAGGCGGGCTGCACTGGGGTGTGGGTGTGTGTCCCGGTCCCTGAACACCCCCTTGGTTGTCACCAGCGTGTCCCGTGGGGACACAGCTGCCATCGCCTGTCACCTCCAGCACAGCCCCACCGGGGTGGGCTCCCCCGGGGTGACAGGAGGTGCTGTCGCCCGGCCCTGGTCCTACCCCCTGGTCCTGCCCCCTGTTCCAGGGGCAGTGCGTGGGCCCCACGCGTGGCTGCTGTGGCAGCGTGTCTGTCCCCCATGTCTGTCCCCACGTGTTTGTCCCTTCATGTCTGTCCCCCGTGTCTGTCCCCACGTCTTTTCCCCTACGTCAGTCCCCCCGTGTCTCCCCCGCCGTGTCCGTCTCCCTGTGTCTGTCCCCGTCCCCGCGTGTCTGTCCCCCCGTGCCCGTCCCCGCAGCCTCTAGATGGTGCCAGGAGAACGGGCAGCGAGCGGAGGCGGCGGGCGGGCGGTGCCGCGCGGTTTGGGGCATCGGGGCACAGGAGTGCCAGGGCGGGCTCCGTGGCTCCCCCCGTGCCCCCAGTTCAGTCCCTCCTTCCCCTCGAAGAAACCCGTTCTGCTTCTTTTCCCAAGCAGCCCGTCCCAAAGAGCCCCCTCCCGTCCCCTTCCATCCCAGCAGCTCAACAGCCGTCATTGTGCTCCGGGTCAACACCGTTCCCAAGATCCCAAATGCGGCCGGTCCTTCCCCAGCCCGGGCCGGGGGATCCATCCTTAGGGCGCTGTGCCCCCGCCCTGCCCGGTCCATCTCAGCCCCCGGGAGCACTGGACGGGCTCTGGGCCGGGGGCAGCACCCCGAGGGTCGCTGGCAGGGGCTTGGCGTGTGCCCACCACCAGCGGGGCTATCCCACGGCTCCCGGGCTGCGTCCCCTCCCTGACCTTGCGAGCAGCCCCCGGGAATCTCCTCCCGGCTGTCACCGCATGGGATGGCAGCACGCCCGCGGGGGGACACCGAGCTGGGGGCTCTGAGCCCCTCGCCCCGCGCTCCGGGAAGCAGCTCCCACCACCCCCTTCCCCCTGGCAATCCCCGTGGATGGGCGCTGTCCCCAGGGACCGAGGGGACACCCGGCGCCCCCGACACGGGCGGTGCCCCCCGGGCTGGGGCGGGGGGTGCTGGCCCCGCAGGCGGGACACGCCGGAGCCCCCCGGGATGAGCGGGTCCCCTCCGCCCGTGCTGCGGCTCCCGGCGTGCTCCGCTCGCTCCTTCCCTCCCTCCTTCCCTCCGCTGCTCCTTCCCAGCATCCCCGCAGCAGCCCCGGCAGGTTTGGCTCCTGTCACGGGAGCGTGACAGGCGGAGGGTGGCCCTGGGAGCCCGGCCCGCGGCCGTGCGGGGCTCAGCCCCTCGCCTCCCGCTCTGACCGAGCGATGCCGAAGGGACCAGCGACCTTCTCGCTGAGTTCCGAGGAGATTTGGCTCGCTGGGAATATTTTGGGCTTTCCGGGCCATTTCTCGCTGCCCACCCTGTCCAAGTACATCCCGTGGCACGAGCCGGATATTCCCTTTCCGAGCACAAATCCCAGGGGCACTCGTGGTCCCTCGGGGAGGCGGAGGCTCTTCGCACGGTTTGGGATTGCACGAGGCGATAAACATGTTTGATCTGGCTCCTTTCATCTCGTTAATCTTAATTAGTTATTAGTATTCTGGGAGCGCTTTGAAGACCACGAGCTCGGTGCCGGCGCTCCCTGGTACAACTGGTGTTACTATGGCTCGGCGTGTGTGTGACCCACGTGCTGCCACGGGGCACGGATGCCCCAGAGGGACCTGAGGAGCCCCACGGAGCCCCATGGAACCCCCCCGGAGTCACATGGAGCCCTGCTGAGCCCCACGGAGGCCTGGCGAGCTCTGAGGAGCCCCGTGGAGCCCCACAGGTCCTTATAGAGCCCCACAGATCCCCACAGAGCCACGTGGACTCCCACAGAAGCTCAAGGAGTCCTGTTGAGCCCAACCGAGCCCCACACAGCCCCGCTGAGCTCCATGGAGCCCACAGAGCCCCACGGAGCCCTACTGAGTTCCACAGAGTCCCAAGGAGTCCCAAAGAGCCCTGCTGAGCCCTACAAAGTCCCATGACGACCTGCTGATCCCCATGGAGTCCCATGGAGCCCTGATGAGTCCCACAGAGCCCCACAGAGCCCCATGGAGCCCCACAGAGCCCCACAAAGTCCTGCCAAGCCCCACGGAGTCCCACAGAATCCCACAAAGCCCTGCCAGGCCCAGCTGGTCCCAGCGCCAGCTCAGCCCCTGTGTGCCCAGGGCACAGCACAGCCCCGTCCTCAAGCACCAGGGTGGTGACACCGGGAGCTGACCCACGTGTGGGCCGTGTGACACTGTCCCTGCAGTCCCCCCACGGTCCCTGGGCTGGCTCCCCGGGCACCGGCACCTCCCGCCTGACCTAGAAACAGCCCCGAGCTATAAATAGGGAGAGAGTTGACAGAGAGCTCAGAGGAGCCGCTCAGAACGCCGCGAGCGGGAGGCTGCGGGAGCCAGGATGGCCTGGCAAGGACAGGCAGGGGACACGGGGCGGGGAGAGGGGCCGTGGGAAGGGGCGAGGCTGGACCCACCCCATCCCTGGTGGCCCATGGAGTGGGGCATGAAAGGAAGGCGGCCGTGGCTTTCCCTGGCCTGTGGCTGCTGCTGCAGGGACACAGGGAGCACCTCAGCTCTGCCCATCTCCCACAGTTTTCCTCTTTCCCACACCTTCACTCCTCAGATGCTTTCCTGCCCTGTGCCAGCCCGTCCCAGCCCCACGGCAGCCGCTCCGGGCACCGCCAGCCCCCACCCAGCCCAGCCCGGCTGGCTGGGTCCCTGCGCTCCAGCATTTCTCCTCCCAGTGCCATTCCCATGCCTCCAGCCCGGTGGGAATCATCCGCACTTGGAGCATCCCAGCCGCAGGAGCCGGGAGCTGTGGCAGGAACCGACGAGCGGAGGGGGATGGAGGGGACCGGCCCCGGGAGCCGCAGCCGCCCCTCCCGCGGCCCTGAGCGGGGCTGGCGGTGCCCCGTGAGCGGCTGCCGGGCGGGCAGAGGGTGACAGTGGCACAGCCGATGCCGGCACAAATGAAAGCGGAGCGTCGGAGTGTGATTCAGCCTCTTGCCTTAAAGTCATTCATGAAAAGACTTAATTGCTCTGCATCCTCAGCGCGAGCGGAGCGGAGCCATCCGTGAGTCAGTGCCGATGGCTCCCCGGCCCTCCCCGGTTTGTGGGGCCTCAGGGCCCCGGTCCCAGCGGAGAGGGCACGGCTGGTGTGTGGGAACAGTCCGTTGTCACCCTCGGAGGGTGGGGCAGCCCCACGACTGTCGCGGGAGCGAAGGGAGGGACCTGGCACCCAGCTGAGGGACCAGGAAGCCCCAAAGCAAATCCTGGCCTGTGTTAAACATCGCTGCTTAGCCTTGATGGGCACAGAAGCAAATCCGGGAAGACGAGGTGTGTCCGGGGATGCTCCAAGGGGGAGCACAGTGCGAACGCCTTGCCTTCCTCCGGGAGAGCTGTCACTGCTCCCCAGGCTGGAAGTGCCTGGGAGCTCCTGGTGCCCAGCTCTGGCATCATTTGCCAAAAGTGTTGCCAAATTTAAGGCACCTGAAGGGAAGCCCCCGGGATGTCTCTGCCTCATCTGGCATTCCCTGGCTTGGCTTGAATGTTCCCACTCTCCATGAGCCACGGGGGAAGCCACGTGTCCTGCACACATTGAGGAGTAGCATTTTGGGGGGCCGTCTGTGCCATGGTGGGCATCACCTGTGCCATGGTGGCACAGGGTGCCCAGAGCAGCTGTGGCTGCCCCTGGATCCCTGGCAGTGTCCAAGGCCAGGCTGGAAGGGGCTTGGAGCCACCTGGGCTTGTGGAAGGTGTCCCATGGCAAGGGTTGGAACAAGATGATCCTGAAGGTCCCTTCTAACCCAAACCATTCCCTGACCCAGGGTGGGCATCACCCACACGGGGGGGGGGGGGGGGGGGG
Source organism: Aphelocoma coerulescens (assembly GCF_041296385.1). NCBI lineage: Eukaryota > Metazoa > Chordata > Aves > Passeriformes > Corvidae > Aphelocoma > Aphelocoma coerulescens. Next base: position 2,511,357 of record NC_091028.1, read on the forward strand.
GGGCATCACCCGTGCCAAAGGAGAGGGAACAGAGTCTTGGAGGAGCTCAAGGGCAGCGGGGCCCAGGGAAGCAGCGGGCAGCAGGACAGGGTCCTGTGCTTGGGCATTCCGGCTGCACAGCGCGGGCGACCCCCAGATGCTCCAAGCTGGGACTGTCGGGGTGCTCGGGTGGGGTAGGGTGTGAAGCCGCCCCCTGCGGAGCACGGCTCCCATCCCCATTGTCCCCAGCGCCGTGGGCTGCTCCGAGCCGAACCCGCGGGAGCGGAGCTCCGCAACCGGCGGGGAGGGGGCGGCTCAGCCCCGACCCCCCTTTCCTGGGCTGCTCCCGCACCGACTCCCCCCCGGCTACATCGGGGGGGGGCGGGGACAAGCAGCGCCCCGCATCCCGCATCGCTCATTCCGCATCCCCCCATCCCCGCGGGGCCGGCGGCGGAGCCCCCCCGCGCCTCCCGCTCCTCCCGCTCCGCGCTCCCTCCCCGGGGCGGCGCCGGTGCCGGTGCGGGCGGAGCGCGGCGCGGGGCGGGCGCTGCCGGGGGCTGCGGGGGGCGCCGCGCTCCGCTCCCTCCGCTCCCTCCGCTCCCTCCGCTCCCTCCGCTCCGCTCCTCCGGCGGCGGCGGGGCCGCGGCATGAGGAGCCCGGCGGGGCGGGCGGAGCGCGGCGGCGGCGGCGGCGGCTCCTCTCCCGCCGGGGACGGGGCGCGGCGGCGGCTCGCCCCTCCGGTAAGGTGGCGGTGCGGGCACGGGGTGCGGGCACGGGGGTGCGGGGATGGGGGTGCGGGCACGGGGATGCGGGCACGGGGGTGCGGGGGGCGCTGCCCGCCCGGTACCGAGGCCGCCCTTTGTTTGCCCGCACGGCGCGGGGAGGGGACAAAACCCCCATCCCGGTACAACCGGCGCTCCGGGATGAATGGAGCGGGGTGGGCACCGCGCGGTGCGGGCGCTGCCCCCGGGATCGGTCGCCCCCCCGCCCCGGGTCCCTTCTGCGGCCGGTGGCACCTGCGCCCCGGGCGGCCCCGGTACGGCGGGGGGGCGAGGGGGAGGGACGGGGACGGAGGGGCGTGAGTGACACTGAGCGGAGCTGGGGCCGCGGGGCTGCTCCCCGGGGGCTCCCGGCGGGTTTGGGGGGTCTGGAAGTGTGCGCTGAGCTGGAAGGCAGCTGGGAACAGGGGAAGGGGAGAGCAGGGAGAGGCGGCCTCGGGGGCAGCTCAGGCCGTGTCCCCTCGTGTCCCCTCATTGTGTCCCCTTGTGTCTCCTCATCACCTCCCCATCTCATCTCCCCTTGTTTCCCCTCATGTTCCCTCACCTCCCCTTGTCTTCCCTCACCAGCTTCCTGTCTTCCCTATTACCTCCCCTCATGTCCCCTCATGTCCTCCTGTCATCTCCCCTCATGCCCGGTCCATCATCTCCCCTCGTTTCCCCTCATTGTCTCTCCTCATCGTGTCCTCTCTTGTCCCCTCATCATCTCCCCGTGTCATCTCCTCTCGTCATCTCTCCTTGTCTCCCCTCGCGTCCCTTCATCACGTCCCCTCCTGTCTCCTTGTGTACCCTCATCACCTCCCCCATCTCCCCTTTCACCTCCCCTGCTGTCCCCTGCTGTCCCCTGGCCGCAGGGCCGGCCTCCATCCCACACCGGCGTCTCCCCGGCCGCAGCGGGGAAGGGGGAGCGTGACCCACTTTCCTCCAGGTCCGGCCTCGCTGCCGCCGTGGCCGCGGGCGGGCGACGCCAAGCCGGGAGCCCCAGCACAGCTCGGGGACTTGGGGCAGGGTGGCCCGGCCCCAGCACCCCTCGGTCCCGGCATCGGGGTGCTGCCCACGGGGAGGAAAAGGTCGGAGCTGGGTGTCCGCGTGCCGAGCCCCCGACCCGGCCGGTGTCACCGTGTCACCGTGCCCTGCCCGGGGTGCTGCGGGAGGAGACCACGGCAGTGGTGGGAGCATCCTCCTTCATGGGAGCATCCCGGTCGGCGGGAGGCTGAGGAGGGGGCGATGCCCGGGCTGCACGGGGCACACAGAGCCCCCGGGAGTGGAGTCAGGGCTGGGTTTTGTGGCAGAGGGACGTGTCCCTGTTGTCTCCAGGAGCGAGCGGGGCCGAGGGCCGGCTGGCCCTGCCGTGGGGTCGGGCAGGTGCCGCTCGGGGCGTTTGTCTTTGCAGATCCCACCCGTGCGGTGCTGCCGGCGCTGGCGGAAGAGTTTTGGGAGGGAGATGATGACAGGCTGATGAAACCAATCAAACAATGAAGTAATCATAAATCCCCGGTGCTGGCGGCAAAGGCGGGAGGAGCTGCAGGCTGGAGGAGCTGAGGTCCTAACAAAGCCATCCTGCTCGGCAGCAAAAACCCCGGGAGGCCGAAGCACTGAAAGGCAGCCAAGGTCCTGTCATCGGGGCTGATGGACGGAGACAGCCCAGTGTGGATGAGGGAAAATCCTGCTGGCAGCTCTGGGAGAGCAGTGCAGAGGGCACAGGGAACGGTGGCAGGAAGGAGGAGTGGTGGCTCCCCGGGAGCTGCCGGAGGAGAGAGTCCTGGCACTGCTTTGTTTGCTCTTCCCAAATTTGTCTGCGAAACCTGAATCCTGGAACCAAGGCTGAGGAAGCTTGTCACAGGCTGATGGCCAGGATGGGAGATGGTTCCTGCAGCGGGGGACACTATGGATGGGTGTGACAGGGCCTGACCCTGCCCTGCAGCTGGAACATCTGCACCGAGGGGAGAGAGCTCCTGCCGACTGGGAGCCCGCGCCTGGCAGGGCATTCATTGGCTTTGCCGAAGACAATCCTGCTGCTGAGCAGGCTGCTCTGGTCTAAGCAAGGAGCTGGTATGAGAATTGCTGGATAACTTGGAATTTGGTGCCAATTCAGTCCTAAACTGGGGGCACTGGGGAGTCCCAGCTGCTGTGGGTGCTTCGGTGGAGGTTTGGTGCTGGTTCCGGTGGTGTCAGAGGTGCTCCAGCGTTTCCCGGCGCTGTCCCGCTGCTGTGGGGCCAGCTGGACATGGAGACGTGCCCCATCCATGGCCTCTTTGGGGTGGCTGCTCCTCCTGGGCTGTGGGATGCTGGCAGAGTGGTTGTCCCCAAACCACTGCCAGCAGCCAATATCTCTGTGTCGTGTGTGACCAGCCACCTCCCGGACACACTTGGCTTGTCCTGAGTGGCTTTGGATGGCCCTGGGCTGGCACAGGGGTGCAGGAACCTTTCCCTATGCCTGTCTTGGTGCTTTGGGTGAAGCAGGAGGTGGTGGCCAGCCTGGCTGGAGGCTGCTGCCCGTGGTGGGCACTGGTGGCTTCAAGCCGCTGCGAGATTCCCGTCCTGCCCACCACAGCCACGTTGTCCTCGTTAGGCCAAGGTGCCTTTGCGAGCCCTCCCTGGGCTCCAGCGTGCCACAGCCTCCAGGAAGCACAGCTCATATCTGGTGTGCGGATCCCAGCGGCATGGAAGAGAGGAGAGGATGTCCCTGGAACGGGGTCAGGCAGGAATGGAGGTGGCAGGGGCTGGAAATGGAGTGAGGCGCTGGGAGGCAGCAGCTCAGTGTGGGGCATGGCCAAAGCACCACTGGCCCCTCGTCCCAGTGACACCAGGGTGGTGCTGGCATGTGGAGAACTGGGAGAGGGGTTGGCTCCGGCAGGGCCCGGGGTGTGACTTTGCTGGCTCAGTGCGTGGTTTAGGGGAAACAGGGCAGGTTTGGAAGCTGGTCGGGGTGTGGAGGGAGGGAGCTCCCTCCTTATGGGCGCCCTGGCCTCCAGCCTGCTGGGCTTGGGTGGGAGTCGGTGTTACCTGCTCTTAACTGAGGGTTTGGGGATGGGAAAAGGGGAAATCCAAGCTCTGCCAAGTGCAGGGACAGAGCAGTGTGGGCCTGTGCCCATCCCACTGCTGCATTTCACATTTCTCCTCTCTTTAAAGAGGAATCTGGGTCTTGCAGAGCCCCTGCCTTGCATAGATTTTCCCTTCATCTTCCCAATTCCTTGTCCCAGAGCAGCCCATGGTACGAGTCTCAGCCCCTGCCGCTCAACCCTGCACCAGGCTCAGCCCAAACCCTTTTCCTGTAACCTCCCTCAATAACCGGGTTGTTTTTCTGTCAGTCTCTGATGTGGCCAGAGGGATTTTTTCCCCCCTTTCCCTCTTAATTTCCAAGCAGCCGCTGCTCCAGCAGCCTCTGCCGGGCAACTCTCCCGGGCGGCCTCTGCTCCTCTCAATGAGCTCTTAATGAGTTTGCAATTAGTTATCGGCAGAGCCGATGTGCCCAGGGCTGGGCGTGCGGCGGAGCGGGATGTGGAGCGGGATACAGAGCAGGGCAAAGCATCCCCCGGCAGGGAACAGCGCTGGGGCAGGACTGGAGGTGCCAGCCTCAGCTCCTGGCAGGATCTGGGCTCTGGGTACGGGATAATGTCCTTCCGGGATCTGCTCCACCGTGCTGGGGATGGAGCCGGGAGGTTTGGGAAGAGGAGCGGCAGCTGCCGACGGGAGACGAGTGGCTGCCTATAAATACCTGCCAGGGAGCAAGGAAGAGGTGGGTGGATTATCCTCCTCACTCAATGAGATAAACGGTTCTGAAGCTTAAACACAGAACAATTTTAGTCTGAATAGTAGGAGAAATGGCTCAGGATGCGGAGATGACGGCAGGAACCGCCTGTGGTGAGCGGCAGGTCCCGGGGCCACGTGGCAGCAGCTTCACTGCCTCTTTGTCATTCCCGGCATCTTGAGCCGCGGGGGGCTTTGCCAGGACTCCGGCGGGATGCGCATCCTTCCTCCCTGCTTGGGAAAGCTCCTTCAGGAACACCTGAAACACCTGAGCTGGAGAGGGTGGGTTTGGCTTCCTCCGGGCACGGTGCTGACTCCTCTCTTGCAGGGATTTGGGGCGGGAGAGGAGCTGGGGTGCCGGGAAAAGGCCCCGTTTTGGCTCTGGACTGACCCGATCTGGCGCGTGGCCACACAGGTGGTCCTTGCTGTGACTGGCCTGGCTGCAGAAGGATGTGGGACTTCAACCCTGGCCAGGCCAAGCTGGTGGCATCTCCTGCCACACTGGCACTGCTGTCCCTCCGTGTCCGCTATTCCCGCATCCCTGCTGTCCCTGGGAGTGCACAGAGCTGGAACCGCGCTCTCGCCGCCTCCCGCTGCTGCCCCGCTTCGCTGCTCACATCAAACCCAACATGTTTTTAAGAGCCTTTCAATTTTTAATGAAAACTTCTGCATTTACGCTTTCCTTGGCCTCGGCGCGTCGGTATTTTGGTCACCGCCGCTGTTCGGCTTCTCCTGGGATCGGCGATGGCTCCGTGTTCCTGTTAGCCCTGGCGAGGTGGGGGGTGTTGTTCGGAGCTGGCCATGCCGGCGGCACTGCGGCAGGATCCCGGCACATCCCAATCCCTGGCAGCACATCCCGGTGCCAGCTGTGCCAGCCCACGCCGCAGCACGGGACCGGACTTGGCGGGATCCCTGCTTCCCATGGATGTTCCTCGGTTGCTGGTTGGGAAGGAGACACCTGGAAACCCCAACAGGCTGAGCCAAGGGGAAAAACAAACAGCCCTTGACTTGGAGAGCCCTTCCACAAGCCACCAGTCCTCCCTCTCCTCTCTGCCATCCAACCAGCAGGGTTTTTCCTCAAACCCAACCTTCCCGACTTGAATAATTGCATTTCAACACCGGTTAATTAAGGGACATTGATGAGCGCAATCGTAAATCCAAGCGTAGCCGGAATTCTTCGTGCAGGATGCTGGGGGCTGTTCTCAGCCCTGCCTCCAGCGAGCTGCTGCTGATCCACCTCCACCTCCAGCACCCAGACACTGAGATGGTGCTCCTCTGCCAGGGGGCCAATGAAACACTATGGAGATGAGCTGCTTCGGAGATCTTATGAGTCAAACTGTTACATTTTTGGAACATCATGATGTTGAAGTTCCTTTTCTATTTTTTCCCCAACTTCCCAGGGAAAAAATATAACTATAATAAGTGAAGAAGCTGAGCTTTGGTTTGGGATGACAGGCAGCTTGGTGGGGGGAAGGAAGGAAGGAGGGAAAGTTGGAGATCCAACTCAGCCTTGTTGAGAAGGAGCCGAGAGGATCCTCGTGTGTGATCCTGGCTGTGGGGTGCTGCAGGTGCTGTGTGGGGTGTCTGGAACCATTTGGGGTGGCTGTCGCAGCCCCTGAATGGGGCTCAGCCCATGGGCACCACCTGGGCTCTCTCTGTCCATCCTCATGCACCTGCAGCCACCGAGTGCCCTCCCCATGACCCTGGCTGCCCGGGGTTTGTGCTTGTGGGGTGATGGAGGGTGAGGCAGTACCCTGAAGACATCAGAGGAGATGCTGGGGCGGTTCCACTGCTGTGGTGGTGTGGTGGGTGACTCCGAGCTTGGATCTTCTTGTGGGAATGGTCAGAGTGAGGAGAAAACCATCCCTGGTTTGCCAGGAGTGAGGAATGTTGGTGGTGTTGTCCATGTGCTGCTGGCTGGGCTGGCCTCTGCTCTGCTTTGGTGAGATCCCCCCTGGAATGCTTCATCCAGCTGTTGGTCCCCAGCACAGGAAAGACATGGATATGTTGGAGCAAGTCCAGAGAAGGCCACAATGATGATTATTGGGATGGAACACCTCTGCTATGAGGAAAAGCTGAGAGAATTTGGATTGTTCAGCCTGGAAAAGAGAAGACTCCAGGGAGACCTTAGGGCCCCTTCCAGTGCCTCAAGGGGCTTCAGGAGAGCTGGAGAGGGACTTTGGACAAGGGTCTGGAATAGCTTCCCACTGCCAGAGGACACAGGGAATGGCTTCCCACTGCCAGAGGGCAGGGATGGATGGGATATTGGGAAGGAATTGCTCCCTGGGAGGGTGGGCAGGCCCTGGCACAGGGTGCCCAGAGCAGCTGTGGCTGCCCCTGGATCCCTGGAAGTGTCCAAGGCCAGGTTGGACGGGGCTTCGATCAGCCTGGGCTAGTGGAAGGTGTCCCTGCCCATGGAACAAGATTGGCTTTAAGGTCCCCTCCAACCCCAAAGCAGTCTGGGATTCTCACAGCAGAGTGTCTGGCACCCTGGCTGGGGAAGGCTGGGAGTTGGTGCTGGTGGATGGTTGGAGAGGTACGAGGAGGGATTTGCTGCAGACATTGTGTCTTCCTTGGTGCCCGTGGCATGGCCCTGGCTCTGCTCTGGAGTGCCACTGGCTGGGGTGAGGCTCAGCTCCGGAGGGGCTCGGTATTGGAGCAGACAGGGCTGGCCCTTGGGGTCTCCAGTGGGGACCACAGCAGCAGAGGGGAGCCCCAAAGGGCCTTAGCTCTTGTCCTGCGTGGTGGCTGTGAACACACCAGGCCCAAGAAAATGTGTCCGTGTGTATGTCCTGGCTGTATCCATGTGTGTCCATGTGTGTGTCCCTGGCTGTATCCATGTGTGTCCTTGTGTGTGTCCGTGTCCCATCTTCCTGTCCCTGTCTCTGCCATGTCCAGAGCCCTCCCTTTGCCCCCAAACACCCACACAGCTGCGGCCCCTGGGGAGGCTGGAGCATCCCCTCCAGAGCCACTGGGCTGGTTGCCCCTGGCGACAGAGGGGTGGCACCCAGTGGGAGCTGCTCAGCACCAGCCTGGCAGCCCAATCCCCCTTTGCAAGGAGCCGTGGCTGCAGCCCTGGGGAAGGGACGGGATGGGATGGGATGGGATGAGATGGGATGGGATGGGATGGGATGGGATGGGATGGGATGGGATGGGACACAATGGTTCTGCAGCCCCCATGGGAGCAGTGCAACTCTGCCTTGCAGCGCAACCATGAGCGCGGGCTCGATTGAGCAGGAGCCCTCGCGCAAGCTGGGCTGCTGCGGGGTGCCCCTCATCACCGAGGACATGCAGTCCCTGGCCATCCGCACCCTCTCGGGCACCGACATCACCAAGCACTATGACCTCATCCGCGAGCTCGGCAAGGGCACCTACGGCAAGGTGGACCTGGTGTCCCACAAAAGCACAGGTGAGGGGAACGGGGTGTGTGCCGGGAGCGGAGTGCCCGGTGTGTCCCAGCCGAGGGCTCACTCCTTTCCCCTGCCGTCTGCAGGCACCAAGATGGCCCTGAAGTTCGTCAACAAGAGCAAAACGAAGCTGAAGAACTTCCTGCGGGAATTCAGCATCACCAACACGCTCTCCTCCAGCCCCTTCATCATCAAGGTCTTCGATGTGGTCTTCGAGACCGAGGACTGCTACGTCTTCGCTCAGGAGTACGCCCCCGGCGGGGACCTCTTTGACATCATCCCGCCTCAGGTGGGACCCCCGGCATCTCCCGTGGGAGCCTTTGTGGGATGTGGGGCTCAGGGGGTGCTGGGCAAAGCTGCCCCTGTGGGAGGGGGGGCAGGTGTGGGCACCCCTATCTGGGCTAGGCTTGACCACAGGCACCTACAAACAAGTGTGACACCCAGCACCCATCCCCTGGGTGGCCTAAGATTCATCACCTATCCCTAGGATGGTCTGAGACCCATCACCCTTCTCCTGGGGAAGCTGTGGCTGCCCCTGGATCCCTGGCAGTGTCCAGGGCCAGGTTGGACAGGGCTTGGAACAACCTGGGACAGTGGAAGGTGTTCCTGCCCATGGCAGGGAACTGGATGATCCTTAAGGTCTCTTCCAACCCAAACCGGCCTATGGGGAGCCTGAGACCCATCCCCCATCCCTTGGGTGGCCCAGGACCCACCACCATCCCCTGCCTCAGGGCACCCAGATAAAAGCACCCACGACCATGGGGCCACAGAAATGTGGGTGCCCGGGCCGGGTGGGACCCCACGGGGCTCGGTAGCGGGTGGCTGACGCCGTGTCTCCCCCACAGGTGGGGCTCCCCGAGGAGCTGGTGAAGCGCTGCGTGCAGCAGCTGGGCCTGGCCCTCGACTACATGCACAGCAAGAGCCTGGTGCACCGGGACATCAAGCCGGAGAACGTGCTGCTCTTCGACCGCGACTGCCGCCGCGTCAAACTGGCCGACTTCGGCATGACCCGCAAGGTGGGCTGCCGGGTCAAGCGCATCAGCGGCACCATCCCCTACACGGCGCCCGAGGTGTGCCAGGCCGGCCGGGCCGAGGGCTTCGCCGTGGACACCAGCATCGACGTCTGGGCTTTCGGGGTGCTCATCTTCTGCGTCCTCACCGGGAACTTCCCCTGGGAGGCGGCGGTGGCGTCCGACGCCTTCTTCGAGGAGTTCGTGCGGTGGCAGAAGGGGCGGCTGGCGGGGCTGCCCTCGCAGTGGCGGCGCTTCACGGACAGCGCCCTGCGCATGTTCCAGCGCCTGCTGGCCCTCGACCCTGAGAAGCGCTGCCCTGTCAAGGAGGTTTTCTACTTCATCAAGTGCGACCTCATGGCCGAGGTGCGGTGCCGGCCCTCCTACCGCTCCCGCAAGCACGCCAGGGACAAGCTCCCGGCTGGCCCCCACTGCCACGAGGCCACCGGCTCCTGCACCCCCGCCCCGCTCAAGAGGACCGTCCTGACCGAGGGGAGCGGAGCGCGTGGCCCCGAGCCCGGCGCAGCCGCCCCGGGCACGGCGAGCAGGACAGACGGACGGCAGGACAAGGGCAAGGGGCAGATGGTCCTGGCCACAGCAATAGAGATCTGCGTGTGACGGCGGCGTGTGGCATCTGCACGACCCGCCCCGTCCCCCCGCCCTGGGGACAGGGATGGGGGGAGCGCATCGTGGTGGTGGCACGAGCCGGGACCGGGCTCTGGGTCTCCCAAAGGAAAAAAAAAAAGGAAAAGAAACACAATGGAAGAGGAAAAGGACAGAACTGGTTGCGCTCTGTAGCGCCGAGGATGCCGATCCCCCCCCGTGCCGCCTGGGCAAGGCCAGTGGCCGGAGCCCAGCCGAGGGCACCACTTGCTGCTGGGACGGCTGGGGGCACCCACAGCCCTGCCACGGCTGTGCTGCCCCCTCCAAGGCTCCCCCCAGGGTGGCACGGGCAGGGGTCTCCCAGCACGGGGAGGAAGAGGCAGGGACAGTGGGTAGTGGGTGGCCCACTGGCTCTGCCCCCACCCCGTGCTCGACCCCTGTCCGGGGAGCGGGAAGGCCGATGACCCTGCACCGTGGAGGAGGCCTTTGGGGAGGTTTGGGTGGGTGGTGATTTGCCCTCTTCAGCTGGTCCCTGCCGCACTGCTGGGGACTGGGAAGGGATGGGGAGGCGGGCGCCGGGCTGGTGACAGGGAGCCGGCAGCCTCCCGGACCCCCGGCAGCCTCGGCTGCCTCCCCGTCGTGGGAGGTGCTGGCAGCCATTGATGTAGCAAGTGTCCCTGTCTGTGTGTCATTGTGTGTCCCAGCCACTGCCACTGGCAGCCCCTGTCCCCTGCCCTGCCCCACACGGCTCAGGCCCTGCCGGAGGGATGGGTCCCCTCTGGCCGGAGCTGCGCTCCGGGCTGCGGTCAGTGGGCGCGGTGCCGGCCATCCAGCAGGTTGGATGCTCAGGCCGGGCTGGCTCTGCCGTGCTGGCGTCCCCGTGTCCCCTCTGCAGACTCTTTGTACCCAGGGACTGGAGGAGGTGGCGGCGGTGCACCCCAGGCTGGCCTGCACACCCCGGGAGCAGGGGAGGGGGCCCCGAGTGGCCTCCCGTGGGCCCGCCTGCTTCCCTGTGCTGTCCCCATCACCCCTCCTTGCTGTCACCCCTTCCCCAGACCTGTCACCCTCCCCTGGGGCTGGCGGGGAAGAGGCAGCGGGACGGACCCTGCCGGGGCTGGCTGCAGCGAGGCAGGGCGTGGTGGCAGGAGCCACTGGTGGCCCCTTACCGACAAAGGTCCTGGGGTGTGTGCGGAGGTCACACCTTCCCTCCTGGATTTGGGCACCCAGCAGAGCGGGGAGCTCACCCCGCCGCCGCGGCGGGGAGGCTGTGGGGGCACCCCAAGGCAGGAGCACCCTGCTGTGGTTCGGGCTTCCCTCCCATGGGGTGGGTGCCGTGGGGCCGCCCCGGTGCCCCAATTCCCCACAAAGGGCTATAACGCTTTCCAGCAGCAGCAGCAGCAGCAGTTTACAGAGCAGGGGCCGCCCCCGCCCCCGCCCCCGCCGTGCCCCCGTCCCTGGCACCCCCCGGGCCCGGCGTTAGACGTAGCATTGCCCCACGTAGAGAGCTAGGCACCGGTTTTACTCCTTTTTGCCTTAGGTCCCTCGATGTCCTCGATCTTTCGTGCAATAATGTAGATAAGGGATCCCGGCTGCCCCGGGAGGGCTCGGTGGCACCTCTCTGGGAGGGCTTGGTGGCACCGCCCGGGGTGTGTCCTAGGGGGTGCCCGGTGTGATTTCTGTCCCTGTCGAGGTCGCTGTGTCCGTAGGTTGTCAGGTTTTTATTTCCAGTTCCCTCATCTGTCGGGTTTCGGACCTTCTTCCCGTAGGAGAGGCTGTAGTGTCACAGACGTTACCTCAGTTTGTCACTGTTGAAAAGGATTAAAAAAAACCACAACTGAAACCATAAAAAAATAACAAAATACATAGTTATAAAAGCAACAAAAAATTTCTCAATGGCGGTGAAGACTTTTTTTTTTTATTAAATAAAGGAAACATGATGCTGCTTGTGTGGGGGTGGAGGGCATGGCCTCTGCCCTGCCGTGGCTCAGGAGTGGCCGTCCCTCCACTTCCACCCTGTCACCATGGCCACCCCGGGAAGGCAGGGAAGGGATGTGGGGAGCAGCACCATGGGTCAGGTTGGCAGCACCCATGGGTGGGGGGCACCCAGCGGCCCTCGGTGCAGCCCCCTCCAAACAGCCAGGGCTGCCTGATGCCAAATGTATTCCAGCCACGTCCGCAGGCTAATTTCAATTTCCTGGTAATTATGCAAATGAATGTGGATTTAATTAAGGGCAGATTTCATTAAAGTCTTCTTGGGGAAATGAGAACAGGGTGGGGGAGAGCGAGGAGGAGGAGGAGGCAGTGGCAGAGAAACAGAGATGAAGGCGCCTGCCCCGGAAGATAAATGGCCACAGGGGATGTGGAGGGGATGGATGGGATCCTTTGGGATTGGGGGTCCCACCTGCCCCTGCCACGGGACCCCATGGCAGGAGGCTCAGGGCCCCCAGGGCAGAGCTGTGTGGGGCACGGCTGGGGGCAGTGCCAGGGATGGAGCCCGGGCAGTGCAGCAGCGGCTCCTTGGTGCATCCCCAGCCCCGCTGCGGGGACAGGGCAGCGACTCCTGCTCATCCCCTGCTCCGGCAGCGACGGCCCCCGGCTCCTTCCCTCCCACCAGGGCAGGGAAAGCATTGCTCTGCCACGTGATTCGTATTTTTCTCTTCCCCAGCTAAAAATACAGATTTGGCCACGCCGAGAGGTCTAGGAAATCAATGTCATTGTCACCAGGCGCTGGCTGGCAGGACCCTCCCCTCCCCGATCCAGACAAAAAAGAGAACGCTGCCATTTGACGTCTCCGAGCCGAAGCGCTCGCGCGGCTCCAGCGGAGCCGCCTTTAATCCAAAGCGAAATGGGGCTAATTTTATCCCGGCAAGGTCGGGATGCTGCGAGCCCAGCAGCGCCCGCAGGGCAGGAGCTGCTTGTCTCCAGGCAAAAGCTTCAGCCCCAAAAAACGCAGCTAAAGTTTGCCAAGCCACCACCTGCATGGCAAAGGTGTCACCCGCCTGGCAAAGCCGCAACCTCCCGGCCTCCCCTCCGAGTTTGTTCCCTGGTTTGGCTGGGAAGGCGGCCGGACGTTCCGGGGTCACGGCCGCTGACCTTGGGCGGTCCCCAAGCGAAGGATGAGCAACACAATCACTGCTCTGAAAGGAAAATAATCCTCTATTGGGACAGATCCTGGAGGAGAGGAGTGAAGAGGGATGGGGTGGCAGGTGTGGAATGGTGTGGGTGTGGGTGCAGCATCCCGTAAAGCCAGATCCTTCCGAGCTGGGAAGGCCAGGAAGGCCTGGCTGTGACACTCAGCTGCTGCTCCCGCCTGGGATTTCATCCACCCCTCAATTCCGGAGCTGGATTGTGCCCGGTTTTCCTCAGAGACACTTTGTGAGGCACTGCAGCCCCAGCTAAAACACTGGGGGTTGGGAGTAAAAATAACTGGGAATGATCCGCTCGTTGGGAGCACAATGATCAACGCCAGGCTGGCATCACACGAAGTCCCACCCCAATCGCAAACAAGCCCTTTAAAAGGGAATATTTTGCCACTAGGACGGTGCTTCAGCTCCCTGCTGACTCAGGAGGGGCCGTGGGATGACGAGGGAGTTCCCACGCATCGCAAACAGGGAGGGGAGCGCAGGGTCCGCGCTGCCGGGGGCTTCCCCAGCCCGGCTTGGGGACACGGGGGGACGCCAGCCCGCCCTGGGGAGCATCCATTAACTGCGCTTCTGGGGCTGATCCGCTTTCAAGAACTTCCAAAAATAGCGGCGGCACGGCGCTGGAATGGGCGTCGGGAGGAAGTGTGACTCATGTGCCACCCGGCGCCCCGGCGGAACCGGGCGGGCGCCCGAGCGGGAATGAGGGAATGCGGCAGGAACGGGAGCCGCGGCAGCAGGCACAGCGGCATCCCGATGCTCTTTCTGGTGGCAGCAGACTGCCCACGGAGGGGACGCAGCTCGGGCTCGTCCCTGCCTGTCCTTCCCGCGGGGACCCTCTGCTGTCTGCGATTCCAGCTGCCAGGGATGATGGACAGATGTCAGTCAAGGCCTGGCAGCGGCCGAGGGCCCCAGCGGGAATGAGCTGCTGGAGACAGACAGCAAAGACTGTCCCGAGGTGGGGAAAAGCCCGGCCTGTGCCGCGTGGGGAGGCTCAGCCGGCCCGTGGCTGGCAGCTGGAGGGAGAGGTGACCTTGTGTGACAATCCAGCCACCGGTGGGAAGAGGGAGAGCAGAGCTGGCTGCACCTCCAGCCCCATCCCACCACAGCTCCCAGGACCACCCGTGCCTGCTGGGAAGAGCCCTGCGAGCATCCCTCGGGGGACAGCTCATGGCCAGACCCTGCCAGGTGTTGGTGCCTTCGCTCCAGCCTCAGCCAGCCAGGGGATCTCGGCACGGGGCAGAGGGAAGCAGGAAGCTGAGCAGGAATCTCTGCTGGCATCTCCCACTTGGCCCTGTGCTCCCTACAACGTTTGGATATGTTTTTTCACCCAAAAGTGGTTTTTCCCCATGGAAAAGGCAGTGTTTTCAGCAGGAACTTTTGGCTGAAGGATGGGTGGGGGTGTCAGCTTTGGGAGGAGGGGGTTGATGGCAATTTTGGGGTGCCAGGGCCTGGGGGAGGGATGGGGAGCACCCCCAGCCCTCAACACCCCCCACCCTCCAAAGGAGTGGGTTATGGGCTCCAGCTTGCAGGCCTCCCACGTTGCCATGACAACTGCAGCATCCCAGCTTGGCAGGGATGGGAGATCTCCTCCGTCCCATCACCACCCTGCCCGGACATGGCTCTGGATCTGGCACAGGCAGCACCACAAACCCAGGCACAGGGTGCTATTCCTGCTGGCTCTGAGGGCTGGGCCACGCTCCTCCTGATCCAGCCCTTCCTTCACAGCCCTCCCAGAGCCACAGGGCTGCCAGGGCAGGGGCAGGAGAGATTCCTGCTTTTCAGATGCAGATCTTCCCATTCCAAACCCTTCCACCTGCTCTGGATTTGTGGGGTCCCGGCAAGCAGAGCATCCTCCCGGCTGCCTCCAAACCCTCCTGTCTTCTCTGGGGGCGACACGGACTCTGCTCCCCCAGCTGCCCCAGATTTGGGGGCAGCAGAGTCAGGGGTGTCTTAATTAATTAATTGTTACCCCAATTAATCAGAGCATCCTCATGGGCAGCTCTTGCTTTCTGCAGCCTCCCAACCCCTCAGCTCTGAGCCTGGAGAGATCCTGAGCTAATTCCTCGCTGACAACAGTGGCACAGGGCTGGGGAGAAGCTTAGCTCCTCGTCTCAGGGGCTGCTGCACCTCCAGAAAAGTCGCATTTGAAGAGCATTAATACAAGATTAATCGAGGTTTTAATAAACAGCGAATCGAGCCCTAATGGAGCCCAACTTGTAAGCCATGTGTAACACCCCGGGGCTTAAAGGCATGCAGAACATGGCTGGAACACGCTGAAAGGGGATGTTAATCACCTTGTAGCCCTGAAGACACACATGGGGAAGGGAACTTGGGGGAAAGGCTGCAGGTGAGCCTGGGGTGCGGCCTCACCCCTCACACTGCTTCAGGGCACGGGGATTCACAAGCGTTTCCCCCACCCCAGCCCTGGCAGGAAGGCAGGCAGAGGAATTTGGGACACCTGAGTGCCCCCGGGGCTGGAACCACAATGAAGCAAGGCCAGTTTATAAGCGATGGCCAGAGGCGCCCTGAAGTGGAGCTACCCCCAGTCATGGAGTAGGGGTGGGTAACTGGGGACTAGCTGGAGGGGCAAACCCTGCAGCTGGCCTGGGGTCCCTCTCCTGGGACTACACCACCCTCCTGGACAGGAGCCCATCAGCCTTTCCCTGGCTGAAGCCTCACCACTTCCTCCCTCCACTCCCAGATCCCATAATCCCAGATAGTGATTTCGATTCCCTCCACCACCTCCAGCCTGAGCAAGGTCCAGCTCCCTCAGCCTCTGCTGGCCTCGCTCCATGTCTGCAGCCACTCGAGGGATGGGCCTGGTTTGAGGAGCAGTGCCAGGAGCCTTTCCCAAGGACCAAGGTCTAGTTCCAAAGTCCCCCTTTACCCTGGGAGTACGGCTGGCTCTGCAGAGCTCCCAGGTCATGTCTGCCCCCCAAGGCTGGCCAGGATAACTGGTGTGTGCCAGGGCTGGCTGGCTGCCCCCCAGACTGCCCAGACAACTGGCTTGGCTTCAGGGCCAGGGGGACTCCAATATTTGGAGGCTGCCAGCTGTGCTGGCTGGAGGCTGTGGGCTGGACATTGAGCCTGGCCGTGGCTGTGTGGGAGCCCAGCAGCTCAGGATGGATGGACTGTGGTAGTTTAGTGGTCAGGAGCTTCTCAGGAGTCTTCAGTTTGCTCCACAGCACCTCAGTCACATCCATGTGTTTGGATATCCCGCTGTGGGGGAGGGAGCAGCTCTGCAGGACCCCAGGGCAGCAAGGTTGAAGCAGCCCAGGATTCTCTGTCAGGACCTGAACACTATCCTGGCTTCCAGGCTTCCCAAGGAGTCTGGATCCTGGGGAAGGCAGGCCTGGGCTAAGAGACTGGGACCAGCACAACAGTCCCGTTTGTCTCAGTGACGTCCCTGCAGGATGACACATCCAGCTCCGAGTCCCTGCCCAGCCTTCCCACCATTCCTGGGAGCCACTTGTTCCTGCTGCTCCACAGCCCTCAGGGAGACATTTGCTGGCCAGTGCTGTGAGAGGGAATCAGCCACCACCAGCTCAGGATCTTCTGCCAGAGCTCTGGCAGGGAGGAGCCCCACACCCAGAGTCAGCACGCAGAGCTGGAACTGCAGCTGGTGGGTGTTAAAGGCTCCAGAGCCCCACGAGTTCCTGTGAGGCACAAGCCAAAAGCACTCTTCAGTCTCCAAGCAGTGGCTGCCAGCTGAGGGACAATGGCCAGCTGAGGCAGAGGAGCAGGGACAGCCATTCCACCCCACCCTGCTCCCTCCTTCCCTCTCCTCTCTGTCCCTTGCAGTCTCTCAGGTGTTAGTGCCAGGCAGGTCAGCCAGTACATCACAGCATCCAGATCACAGAATTCCAGAATAGTTCAGCTTGGAAGAGACCACTGGAGCTCATCTGGTCCCACCTCTCTGCTCAAGCAGGGTCCCCCAGAGCACAGGATTGTGTCCAGGTGGCTCTCAAGTATCTCCAAGGAAAGGAACCCTCTGGGCAGCCTGGGCCAGTGCTCGGTCACTGCACAGGGAGGAAGCTCTTCCTTACGTTTATGGTTTAGTGGGAATGGTCAGAAGTTGGACTCACTGGCCTCAGAGGTCTTTTCCATCCCTAATGATTCCATGTCCAGGTGGACCTCCCTGGGCTCAGTCCCTGCCCGTGGCTCTGGTGCCATCGCTGAATCCCACGGAGCAGAGCCTGGGCCCTGCTCGGAGCCCTCCCCGCACACAGGGACACCCAGGGCTCAGGGCCCCTCTCAGCTGGGGCTCCTCTGGAGGCTGAGCAGCCCCAGCTCCCTCAGCCTTTCCTCACAAGGAGGTGCTCCAGGCCCCTGGCCATTGCCTTGGGCAAACCAGTCACAAACAGGCCCACTGAAGCCACCTGAGGATCTTGAGCACCTGCAGCATCTTGGTGATCTTGATGCATGCATGTTTCCATCTTCAAAATCATCTTTGAAAGCTCACAAAGATGTCAGGAGGCTCCCAATGGCCAGAAAATGGCCAATATCTCACAGGTGTGTGAGGAGGAGACTCCAGGGGTCAGATCCATCGCTTCATCTGGCAGAGCAGCCAAGCACAGCCCCAGGACAGGGCCAGGAGCTCAGCAGAGCCCCAGCTGAGGCTTAAATATCCCCAGAGCTGAGGGGATGGATGGATGGATGGATGGATGGATGGATGGATGGATGGATGGATGGATGGATGGATGGATGGATGGATGGATGGATGGATGGATGGAGACCCACCCTACAGCCCCTCAGCTGAGCTCCTCAGGAGTTTTTGCAGGACCAGCAGCCCCAGTTTGACCCCACACATGTGAAACTGTCCTGGCAGAACTTCTGCCTTGGCTTACTGGATCAAACTGGTCACTTTTGGGGACGGGCAGTGGTGCTGCTGCTGGGCCGTGGCCAGGGCCAGGTGTCCCCAGACAAGGCACTGCCAGCCCTGGTCTCCTGCATGACCCAGTTAGAGCATCCAAGGAGCTCCTGTGCCGAATTCCCGGCTGAGCAGCGCTGTTCCCTGGTTTAATTACCCGCGGGTGACTCATCCCGGCCCCGTTTATCAGCGCCGAACACAAAGCGCCCTTTGTGCTCCTCCAGCCCTGCCGGGGGGGACTGCCAAGGACCAATTAATCACCAGCTCCTGCTGTGACAGGCCTGGAGATGGTGCCCTGGGAAGAGGGAGATCAAGGATTGGAGGAAGGCCACTGCCTGCCCCATGGGACAGAACTGGGACTGGAGCCCAGGTCCTGATGCCAGCCCAGGAAGATGGTGAGGCACATACATCCCTGCCAGGGCCCAGCCACCACCCCTGTCACATCGCAGGCATGGAATGAGAGCTGGGTTGGAAGGGACCTTAAAGGTCATCCCATCCCACCCCCTGCCATGGGCAGGGACACCTTCCACTAGCCCAGTCCAGCCTGACCTTGGGCACTGCCAGGGATCCAGGGACAGCCACAGCTGCTCTGGGCACCCTGTGCCAGGGCCTGCCCACCCTCCCAGGGAACAATTCCTTCTCAATATCCCATCCAGCCCTGCCCTCTGGCACAGGGAAGCCATTCCCTGTGTCCTGTCCCTCCAGTCCTTGTCCCCAGTCCCTCTGCAGCTCTCCTGGAGCCCCTTTAGGCCCTGCAAGGGGCTCTGAGCTCTCCCTGGAGATCAGCAGTGGCTCTTGGCCAAGAGAGGTGCTTTTGGCTCTGTCAGCCAGAGCAAGGCAGATATCTGTGGGCATGGGAAGTGCGTGGCACAGGATTATCGAGTTTGGTGAGTGTGGGTGATCCAAGGACAGCTCCAGCAGGTCCATCCTCCCTCCTCCTCCTGCTTCCTGAGCCAGCCGTGGGCCTCAGGAGATGAAACCCAAGTGCCCAGTTTCGAGTTTGCTGGGAGGGCAGCAAATGCTGTTGGCAGAGCAGTGCTGTTGGTCTGAGTGCTGACATGGACATTCCCAGGGCTCAGCAGGGCTCGTGTGCACAGGGCTGGAGCAGAAACTTTTGTGGGGTGGGAGAGTCAGTCTGGGCAGGCTGGAAACGCTCAGCAGTCGATGTGTCTGCACTGGTGGCTGCAGAGGGTCAGCAGAGCTGGCACCCAGCTCCCCCAGCAGCGACTGGGTGCTGACCCTGGCTCAGAGCCACCCAGAGAAGGGCAAGGCCAGGCTGTGCCCAGTGGCAATGAGCTGCTCCTGCAGTTCCCTGCCAGCTCAGCCCCTGCACCTGCCCTGCTCGGGCTGCTAAGGGGGGTGATACAGTCCCCTCAGATCACCTGTCGGGGTGTCAGTGTCCCACTGCTGCTGGGGACAGCCAGGCAGGAATTCCAGGCCTGCCTGGTGATTGGTTAAATCTGTCCCTGGCACAGAGGAGCTACAAAGCTGCAACATGAGTGAGACTGAGGCACTGCCCATGCCCTCCATAGGGGAAAGCACCCAGCACATCCCTGGGGACACCAATCCTTCCTGAGGAGGAACAAAGGGCTCACCTGAGATCTCCCCAGGCCTGTGAATGAATACAATGTGCCCACCCCAGGGCACAGCAGGAGCTGTGCAGGGTGTGGGGAGCTGCTCTGCACCCCAACACCTGCCCCTAAAGGGAGCTGATCAGGCTGGGAAGATGGGATATCAGCACCAGGCACCGTGTTCCCGTTTCTGCCATGGCAGGGCCCTAAGGAGTTAACAGCAAATGCCACCTCCTGTATTTTATCTCTCCTCCATTGAGGCAGCTCTGACACTGGCAGCAGAACAATGCAAAATTCTGATTAGCTCTGGTTTTCCAGCAAGAGGGGAGGCACAAGAGGGTGGGGAATTAATACTATTCTGCATAATTTTTAATCTAAATTCCATTTCTTTTCTTTTCTTTCTCCAGGAAGCAAACAATCTAGGGGGTTTTGTACTCAATTTCTTGCTTTCATAATCTAAATGAATTGTTTGCAAGTAGGAGCCAGCTGCAAAGCTGGCAATCTCGGATCAAATCTGCCTTTCTCCTAGTTCTTTCAATCATTAATTTGCTCCTCAACTCTGATTAGCTAATCCTGGCTGCCTTGTGGCAGTTTCCAGGGAAAAACAGTGCGAGAGAGCTGCAGCTCCCATTGCCGGAGCCGGAGCTGACGGCCGGGTGATGGGATTGATTCCTGGTGGGTCGTGGTGCTTCTGGTTGTCACTTCTCCAGAGACAAGTGGGGTATTCTCTAGGAGAAGAGGCTGGCAGGGTTATTTCTGGAATGCTGGCATTTTGGAAATATCAGAGGATGATGCTTTCCCCTGCTCTGCGCAGGGTGTGCGAGTTTGTTACGCTGAGATTAATTAGCTGGGCTTTAAAATAGGAACCCAAGGCACCGCAGCAGATCCTTGCTTGGAGATATCTGGGTGCTGCCCCATTTTTGGGATGTTGCTGCTGTGCCTGGGGGATGTGGCAGAACAGCCACCTCCATTTCCTAGAAGGGAAACTGAGGCACGGGGCTTTGTCTGCTGGTGGGTGGAGGCTCAGAGAACTCAAGCCTCAGCAGGGATGTCTGGAAGGGGATGGGAAATGGGATGTGTTTTGTGCCAGGCCCTGATTGGTTACACTGTGAATTAATCTTTACTCAGAGAGTGCTGAGGCCCTGGTACAGGGTGCCCAGAGCAGCTGTGGCTGCCCCTGGATCCCTGGAAGTGTCCAAGGCCAGGTTGGGTGGGGCTTGGATCAGCCTGGGCTAGTGGAAGGTGTCCCTGCCCATGGCAGGGGGTGGGATGGGCTTTAAGGTCCCTTCACACCCAAACCATTCATAATTCTCTGATTTTATGAATTAATTCTATGAATTAAGAGTCATGGGCTCAACTCCTGGGAGTGCTCCTGCCAAACCCGGATGGGCTGGGGGTGTCCCACTGGGATGTCACCTCCTCAGGCTGACTGCTGGCACTCACCAGAGCATCCCCTCATGATGTCCAGCTCCCTGTGATCCCAACCCCACGGGTCTGAGGGCCCAGGTGAGTGGGACAGGGCTCTGTGACCCTTGTGTCACCAGGCTGCTGACCCTTGTGTCAGGGCTGCTGCCAGCCCCGTGTGCCCCTTCCTCGCGTGCAGCTCCACAGGGCTGGTCCCTCAGCTGCTGTCTTTATTCCATTCCTTTTCCAGATCAAATTCCCCGAGTGCTGGGGGTGGATCCTTTTAATTTTCATTTGTTTCAAAGCCGTACAGGGCTCACAAGCATGACAGAAATGTGCCTGGAGTGCAGGAAATGGCCTACTTAGCTGCAGGAGCAGAGCAGGCTCCTCTGGCATGCTGACTCCAAGGACCCTGTCCTCCCCAGGGACCAGGGCAGCTGCCTGCTTCCCTCTCCAGCTCCTTCGGGAGATGTTTGGTCCTAGCACAAAGCCCAAAGAGCCCAGGCAGGCAGAACAGTGCTGGGGAGCAGAGGTTGGGAGAAACTTGCAAGGCTGGACAGGGCTTGGAGCAAGCTGGGATAGTGGAAGGTGTCTCACCCCCACGGCAGGCTGTGGGACTGGATGACTTTTAAGGTTCTTTCCAACCCAAACCAGTCTGGGATTTCTGTGATTCTGACACTGCAAAGCTGTGTGAGGTCAGGACAGGTCACTGTCTGTGTCCCCCCTCACACCCAGCTGGCTGTGACAACCTCTTCTGGCTGTTCCAACGTAGAGAAGGGCAAGGGTTTTGTTAGGACTGGTACCTGCTGAGGAAGCAGAGCTTGCAGGGCCAGACCTCCACAGCTTTGGGACTTACTGGGCACTTTCATCTCGTCTGCAAAGGGACAGAACTCAGAGGTGTCACCTTCCCGCAGTTTGTGAGAGCTGGGAAGGAGGAGGGCTCATCCCAGGCT
Source organism: Aphelocoma coerulescens (assembly GCF_041296385.1). NCBI lineage: Eukaryota > Metazoa > Chordata > Aves > Passeriformes > Corvidae > Aphelocoma > Aphelocoma coerulescens. Next base: position 2,532,823 of record NC_091028.1, read on the forward strand.
CTTCCAGAGGGAAAGGCTGTGCAAAGAAGGGGTTAATGTGCCCACAGCACCCAGAGCTGGGCTGGCAGAGAGCTCTGCCCTCACCTCTGGGACACTCAGGGACTGTTTCCTGCCACCTCTGCCAGGGCTGGAACTAGAAGCATGCACAGAATGACAGAATATCCTGAGTGGGAAGGGACCCACAGGAATCCCCACAGAAGGGATCAGAGTCCAACCCCTGGCCCTGCACAGACACCCCAACAATCCCACCCTGGGCATCCCTGGCAGCGCTGTCCAAACGCTCCTGGAGCTCTGGCAGCCTCGGGGCCGTGCCCATTCCCTGGGGAGCCTGGGCAGTGCCCAGCACCCTCTGGGGAAGAGCCTTTCCCTGATCTCCAGCCTGACCCTGCCCTGGCCCAGCTCCAGCCGTTCCCTGGGTGCTGTCCCTGGCACAGGGAGCAGAGATCAGAGCTGCCCCTTGGCAGGAGCTGCAGCCCCCGCTGAGCTCTGCCCTCAGTCTCCTTCTCCAGCTGAACAATCCAAGCACCCTCAGCTGCTCCTCAGACCCTTACCCGTGCCCATGCCCCTCCTTTGGACACTCTCCAACAGCTTCAGATCCTTCTGATATTGTGGCACCCACAACTGCCCCAGAGCTGAGGTGAGGCCGCACCAAAGCAGAGTCTAAGTCTTTCCCTTAGCAGGGCAGGTAGGAACAGGATGCTCCCTGGGCTGAGAAGAGCCTTTCCTAAAGGAAAAAGAACCCAGTGGGTCCCAGGAAGGCTAAGGACCTTTGTATTAACACCAGCTTCCTTTCCTCAGGGCTCCTGGAAAGGATCACAGGATCAGCAGCTGCTGAAGGAGGAGGAAGAGGAGGCAGGGCCATGTGCCCATGGGAGGGGGCAGGATGTGGGCTGGCACAGTCCATAACAGGGCTGCTGGAGCAGAGGCAGGTGAACATTGAGCTGTCCAGCTTTTGATCTGATTGAACAGCTTGGCCTGGTGCACTGAACCCTCCAGGGATCCAGCTTTCCCTCGGACTATTTCCATTTCATTTGCTGTGGGTTTGTCTTTGGTTCAAAGAACACAGGAGCAGCAGCAAGCAGAGTCTCTCCATGAAGTCTTTGAGGCCCTGAGGGAGATGGAGTCCCCAGGCACCTGAGAGACACACAGCAGTGAACATCTGCCCCTGGATTTGCTTCCCGAGGTTTTCCCAGGCAGATGAATGCTCCAAGCTTTGCTCCATGGACACAATCAGATTGTCTCTAGATGAACTCCACTGGGAAGCACGGCCACAGTTCAGAGGGGTTTGTTTTGGGGCTCTGAGCCTTCCTCCACCACTCTCATTTCTCTGACCCATGCTAATGCCACGCTTCAGACTTTGTGTTTTAATTCCAAACAAACAGAGCTCTTAGAGCTGGCTGTGCCTGGGTGTCCATCTCCACAGTGGCATGCAAGGCTGCCTGGGGGCCTTGCCCATCTCTGCTAGCAATCCTGGGATTCAATTCGGTGGATGCTCTCTGATGTCAGGGAGTCAAAAAGGCAGCAGAGCAGCTCCTGGGCCTGGGGAGAAAACAAGGAAAGGGTTGGGGGAGAGCTGTAAGTTCTGTGCATGGCAAAGAATCTTCTTTGCAGAGGCAGGTTTCTTGTGCAGAGGCTGTTTCCAGGCTGGATGAATCCCAGCAGAGAGGCGGCTGTGAGTGTCCCACAGCAGGAAACCCCCTGCTCGAGGTGATGCTCAGGAGTTGTGTTTTCAAGGAACTGAAGAAAAGCAACACCATGCAAGGTGCTAAGTGGGAAATCTCCTCCCTCCCTGGCTGCCCTGCCCGTCCCTCCCAAACCCTGCCCCGGAGCAGCCCTGGCCCAGTTGTTTCCGAGCTGGAGAGGCCAAAATGTGCCAAGGGCTGCAGGCCCAGTCTGCAATCCTGGCTGTGCTAATGAGCACCACATCCCCAAAGCTCTGGAGGTGCTGCGCTGCCGCCCACCCCACACAGCCCTCGGGCCCTCCTGCCAGCCCTGCCTCTCCTCACAGCTCTTTTGTCTCTTTTTTTGGGACTCCAGCCCTTCTGCCTGCTGCTGAGGGGCAGAGGATAATGCCAAGAGGGGCTGGGAGGTGTTTTCCCTGCATTGCTCTGCTCCAGCCCCAGGTTTCAGGTGTCTGCAGGGAGGGGGATGCAGCAGCAGCCGCTGTGGCTCCAGGCAGAGTGGAGGGATTAGTGCTGCCAGGGGAGGCTGGACTGCTCCCCGTGGGCTCTCACTGAGGGACAGAGACTGGTGGCAGCTCAGTGATGTCACCGAGGGACAGCCACTTAGTCCTCACAGTCCCATCCCAGCCACAGTCACTGCTGCAGGCGAGGGGAAATGTCCAGCCCCAGGACACGCCAGTCCCCAGGCTGAGCACAGCACTCCCTGACCACTCTCTTATCCCTGGAGACATCCCAGTTTGGGCATGGACCAGCTGCAGGGACATCTGGGCCAGCCCTGTGGAAGTTCACCTGCCCCTAATGGTGGCACCAACAAACTGTGGCTGTCACTTCCAGAGGTGAGCTGTGCTGTGTGCCCTGCCATGGCACCTGCAGGTCACTGCGGAGAACAGGGAACTCCCAAAGCGTGGAAGTGTCTGCTCCTAAGGCAGGTGTTTCACCCAGGGCAGCTGAAGGTGCTCCAGGAATGCAGCAGAGCAGGCAGACAACCAGCCCAGGCAGAGATGTCAGCACTGCAACAGGCCACATTTGGAAAGCTGATTTCTCATCCTATTGCCTAATCCCAAATCACACTGGGAGCAAGGATGATATTCCATTTCACTTCCATGGCTTGACTCCACTAGGAAAGGCTGCAGCTCTGCTCAGACCATGAGGATTTGAAACCCATGTTCATTTAACCCTCCTGAACTTTGCCTGATATCGTGTTGTTGCTCATTAGCTTTGCCCTGCAAAGCCTGGCTGACATTTCATAAACTCATTAGCAGGAGATCAGAGGCTCGAACATCATTCCTGGGGCCATCCTTTGAGGAACAGATTCCCCAGTGCGTTTGCTCCTCAGATCTCACTCTGATTCCTGAACCTCCCCTGAACTTGGGAGAAAAAGGCCCACTGGAAACCAACAGGAGCTGCTGCTGTGCTGTCTGTGTCCGCAGCGGGACGTGCTGCTGTCCCAGGACTGCATCCCTGCTCCAAACTCCGAGCTCCTGCGAGCAGCCCCTGCTTCCAGAGGGATTAGATTGCGCATCCCAGGCTGCCAGAAGCACGGAGAAGGGCTGAGCATATTTGCTTTTCCTCCTCTCTAGCACAAAAAGCCCTCTAAGCCTCTCCCTGATAGGCTCATTCCCCGGCGCGGGAAGCAGAAGGGATTTTATGTCAGGCACAGAGATGTAATGTCCTTTCAAAAGCAAATCAGGAGACAGCCTGGACTTGCTGCCCTGTCACATTCCTTGGCAACAGCCTGGCACCCTGGCAGCAGGCAGCACTGGGCTGTGTCAGCCCTGCAGCTCCGCAGAGCCGTGCAGGCAGCGCTGCCCAGGCACTGCAGCGCCGGGAATCCCACTGAGCCTTGGGAAAACGGCTGGAAACGGCAGCTGAACGGCTTTGGGGAAGTTGGGGTAGTTTTGTCTGTGCTAAAAGCAGGAACGCACACTTCAAAGAGGGCTCTGTGTCTTTTAAGGCTCAATCCTTAGAGCACTGGTGCTGAAGGCAGCAGCTCTGATGTGTTAGATGAGGTTACAAACGCATCTCGCTCTCCTGCTGGGCTTTTATTGGGAAGAAAAAGGGATCCAGAGGAGAGGTTTGTCCACTTGCTATCATTTCTCACTCTCCACAAGTCTTTTATCACAGAATCACAGAATGGTTTGTGCTGGAAGGGACCTTAAAGCTCATGTCATCCCACCCCTGTGCCATGGGCAGGGACATCTCCACCAGGACTTCACATCTCCTGGTCCCAATTCCTCAGGCTCTGCCTCCTCCATCCAAACCTCTCATTTGTTCTGAACTAAACTTTGATGATTGCAGCCAGAATTTTGAATGTATTTATGCAGTTTATTCCCATTAGCTGCCCACATGTCTAGAGCTCAGTGTTTCCTTTCTTGGGATGAATTACTGAGAAAATATTCAGCTAGACCATCCCTGGAATGGCTAATGGCTTCACTTCTCCTCTTCACTTGGATTTGGGCTTCTGAAACACAACTTTCAGAACACAGGACGTGTGCCAGCTTGGCCATAGGGCTGAATGAACATTTCCTGTCACTATTTTTGACAAATATCACAGATACTTGAAATTGTTCCCTGGGAGGGTGGGGAGGCCCTGGCACAGGGTGCCCAGAGAAGCTGTGGCTGTCCCTGGATTCCTGGAAGTGTCTAAGGCCAGGTTGGACATTGGGGCTTGGAGCAGCCTGGGACAGTGGAAGGTGTCCCTGCCCATGGCAGGGGGTGGGATGGGATGAGCTTTAAGGTCCCTCCCAACCCCAACCATTCCATGATTCTGTGATATTTTTCTCCGTGTTGATTTTTCACAAAGATTAACTGAATTTCCATGGAAAATATAGAACCTTCATCAATATCCCCTAATGTTTTGATTCAAAACTGTATCACCACTGTAATGTGGGAGACAGTTTGACAGGATTTTGGTCCCACCTTCCCCATGTTCTGGGCTCTCAGCCTAAGCCAAGGCTTGGGGCTGTCACCACCTCTGACTCATTAAAGTTATCATTTTCTTTGGAATTTCAACCAATATTAACAAGTTTCCTTCATCACAGGGGCGCAAAGGACACATATCCATACCATAAACTTCTCTACTTGCCTGATTCTCATTTTGGGGATAAAGGAGATGCTCTGCAGTGTCCAGGACTGACTGGTTCTGCCAGCAGGCACTGGGGGCAAAGAGAAAGGGAAGCAGGGTTAGTTTGCCATGTCAGCTGTGAGTGAGGGAGATGACCCAGCTCTGGGGAGGGCTGAGCTCTGTGCCAGCAGCTCCAGCCACGGGCAGCTGTTACTGCTCCTCTTTACACAGCTAAATCCCGGGTTTTACAAAGCTTTGTGTAAATGGCTTTGCACTATTTAAATATAAACCTTCAAACAAACAGCCATGTCCAGTTGCATAATGGTGGCTCTGGGGCAGTGGGAAATGCACATAAATGCTCTGGGCAAGGGAGTTTTTTTCTCCATGAAGATAATGTGGGTGTTTTCCCCCAGTCCCAGGATTTACTAAACTGCCTAGAGCAGCAGGCACTGCCTCACCAGTCCTGGTTTTGCTCCGGCCCTCCTCAAGCCACACACGACCTGCCCACGAAATGTATTCCAGAGAAATCAAAAGGCAAGACACCAACTTCAGAAGTGCTTTTTAAACTGACTCCGTGCACGCTCGGAGCCTCAGGCTTCAAAACTCTCCGGAGGCTTTGCAAACCACTCCCTGCTCCCTGCCCCCATATCCAGGTATTGTGCTTGGCAACAGTTTTCCCTCCACTGGTTTTCAACAGCTCCGAGATTTTACACCCCATGTGTTCATTTTTTTCCTCTCTCTCTATTTTTAATTTTTTTTTATTTCTACACCTCCTTCCCCTCCAAAGCTCCCTGGGATGAGCTTCCTATAGGGATAACATCGCTCCCTGCTAGGAGCAATTAACACTTGGTAAGAATGTTTCATCAGAGAGAAAAACATCCAGCTAAGTTCCTCAGCACTTGGCTTCTGGTCTGATTGCAGCACCTCGTTTAAAGGCAGGAAGGCACAAAGCCTGGCCTAAACTCTTGATTTTCTCCTGCTGCAGCTCGGTTTTGGGGGTGCTTTAGCCAAACCCTGCCTATTGAGCTGAGTTAACCAGGTGAGCTGCTAAGTCTGTGCACAACACAGCTCCTGACAATCTGAAAGTGCTTTTTAAAAGCTTAAACCATAGAGGAGTAATCACTGTGGAATCAGCATCACCTCTTAAGGCAGCTAAATCTGGTTTGTCATGCATAAAAAGCAGAACATGCCTTCCTTCCAGGAGCTGCTTTGAATCTAGTGCTGTAAATTCTTGCCTCTGCCACCCTGCAGCCAGGAAATGTGGCTGTGAAAACAAGTTGTGACAGGGAAAATTCAGATGCTTTATCCCGAGCTGTGCAGGCAGCCGGATGCTGACAGGACAAGAAGGGTAAGTCCCACATCGTTTTCCCTCGTCTGTGGATAGGATGGTGTCACTTCCCTCTCTGCTCCCTCACCCCTTCCAAACACTTCCCTCTGCCCCATGAGCTCCCCCTGGCACGCTCCCAGACTCCCCCAGATTCCACTTTTGGCAGGCAACCAAACTCCCAGGCTGCTTTTGTGCCCACACCTGCATTGTTTGTGTCCCTTTTTCTGTGTTCAGTGGTTTTTGGTGCAGAAATAATGCCCTGGATGTCCAGAGAGCAGCCAGAGTGGGCCCTGCTACTGAACAACCACCACAGCAAGGAGGGGCTGGGGCTGCCTCCAAATCCCCCAGGATCTGAATTGGTTCTCTCCGTGACAGAGCTGCTTTAGGAAAGCTTTAACACGCTCAGGACTAGCAGCAGTTACACTGGCAAAGCCCACATTGTTCCTCTCAACACCTGATTCCTCCTTATCCCAGCCCATCTCTGACATCACAGCCAGGCTTCCATACAGATGGGAACGTCCCTCCCCGTGGCACAGAGCCGGAGAAATGTAGCTCAGCTGAGACTCAAGTCCCAGGGCTGGAAAATAATGCCTTCCCCACGGTGAGGCTTCAGCAGGGCAGCCGAAATGCAGGGAAGTGGGCAGGTACTGGAGTCCTGGCAGAGAGAGGGAGATAAATATCCAGTGATTTATCCGGGACAGAAAGGGCTGATGGAGCTGTAGGAGTAATTAACCTTTGGTGCTATTTAAATTGAAGATGTCTTGGCATGAAGTGTCCTTGGGAGGCACCAGTGAAGTCAGGCTGATTTTTAACAGTTCCACGGCCTGGGAGACAATCAGGGTGTGAGCTCCCGATCTCCCTGAGCATCAGAGCCCTCCCTCCTCCCACCCTCGGGCACTCCTTGCTGCCCCTCCCTTCCAAAGGCATTTTCCACCATAGAGGCAAAAACGGGGTCGTTTTTTGTAGGTCTGGTTTGACATGGGCTCTGTGATCGCTGGGTCTGGCACTGGGGGGAGAGGCAGAGTGGATCCTGCTGTTGGGGGGTGGATCCTGCTATTGGGGGGTAGATCCGTTTGTTTGGGGTAGATCCCGCTGTTTGGGGGGTAGATCCGTTTGTTTGGGGGTGGATCCTGCGGTTTGGGGGTGGATCCTGCGGTTTGGGGCTGGATGCTTCCTTTTGGAAGTGCCTCCTGACCCCCGTAAGCCATGCACGTGTATTTTGGAGTTCAGCACAGAAGTTTATCCTTTGCACAGAGCAGGATGAGGGGTGAAGCTGCAGAGATTGGCACCACTCCCTGCTCAGCCCCTCGGCTCTCTGAAAGCCAGGAGAAGCCACGGGAGGTGGCTCTGGAGGGGCTGCTTGGGACTGGCCACTGGAAACACATCGAGCCTAAAGGAGAGGAAGTGCTGGGCTGTGGCTCATCCTGTTGAGCAGCACCCACGACTGTGATGCTGGAGAAAATGAAGAAGTGGGGGGATCCTGAGTGACTCTCCCAGAGCTACCTCCAGCAGTGACCTCCAGAGTTCCCTAAACTCACTTTTTTTTTCATTGTAAACCAGAGAAAGAGTGGGAGAAATCTCAGCACCAAGCTCTTGGGTGACTTGCTGGTTTTCTCCCCTTACGGAGTGGAAGCTTTGGGATGTGGCTCCCAAGGGTGTGATTTGAAATGAATGAGTGAAGTCAAAATGCCATCAGTAACATTTTTGAAAAGTTCCCAATGAAATCTCTTCCAACCATTCCTCCCAGGTGTGGCCCTGGGAGCATTTCTGCAAAGGATGAGAACTCTGAGGTGCAGCAAGGTGGATGTTCAGCTTTGATCCCCTGGTGCCTGCAAACTCCAGCATTCCTGCCCCACTGACAGCACTTGCTCCAGAGGGTACAGCCAAAGCCAGGACAGTGTTTTTGGCGTGGCTGCTGGGCTGCTCCACATGGAATGTGGCACAAAAGCGACTCTTGGTTCCTGTGCCAGAGGAGCCATGTGTGAGAGCTGCACAAGCCAGTGCCAAATACCAGCCCCGTGCAGGGAACCCTTCTCTCTGGGGAACACAGGGTTAATTGCCCTGCTAATCACTCCGTTTCACTAATCAGTCCCTGCAGAGGGGTTCTGTTTGTTTTTCCAGGCTTATACATCCTCTACCCAGCATTTCTGGTGATTTATTTAAGAGGCTTATTTTTGATTTTGCTCTCTGGTGTTTATTTTAAGGTTTGATTTTTTTTGTTGTTGGTTTTTTTTTTTTCCACAGCAAACATAAAATCTGCTAAGATATTTCTCCTAGGAATTTTATTGATTCAGCAGGTCTATTCCCAAAGTGAGTCCTTATTTCAGAGAATTCCCTGTATTCATGGAACCGTGCTGCTGAGCCTTATGGACACTGCAGGTCCTTAACAAAGAACACAACTCGGGTTTTGAAGGTCCTGAGTAGAGGACACATGACTTGGAAAGTGGGGGAAACTCTCAGGTATTGGGCCCCTCATGACAAGAGACACTGAGGGGCTGGAGTGTGTCCAGAGAAGGGAACAGAGCTGGGGAAGGGTCTGGAGCCCCAGGAGCGGCTGAGGGAGCTGGGAAAGGGGCTCAGCCTGGAGCAAAGGAGGCTCAGGGGGGACCTTGTGGCTCTGCACAAGTCCCTGACAGGAGGGGGCAGCCGGGGGGGGTCGGGCTCTGCTCCCAGGGAACAGGGACAGGAGGAGAGGGAATGGCCTCAGGCTGGGCCAGGGGAGGTTTAGGTTGGATATTGAGAAAATTCCTTCATGGGAAGGGTGGTCAGGCACTGGCACAGCTGCCCAGGGCACTGGTGGAGTCTCCACCCCTGGAAGTGTTAAAAGAATGTGTGGATGTGGCACTTGAGGGCCTGGTTTAATGGTGACCGTGCTGGTGGCTGGACTTGATCTTTCCCAGCCTGAACAATTCCGTGACCCAGTGACTGACCCATGACCAAGGTCAGTGTGCAGAACAGGCTGCCTTGGAGTGGCAGCTGCCTTTATCAGAGCTACAGAAAAGGAAGGTGCCCTCCCTCAGGGCAAGAGCTCCTCCTTACCTGTCCAGCAGGAAGCCCAGGGAGGTGACAGCGCTGTCCCACTGTGCTGCCAGCACCAGGCACAACCCATCCTTCAGCAGGGAACACTGCAAGAGAGGGAGGAAGAGAGCTTTGGTGCTGCTCTGCACTTGAACAAGTCTCTAAGTCTGTCTGATGAGTGAGGAACAGGAGCCACAGAGCAGCAGATCCTTCCAGACAGAGCCAGTGCCATGTCTGAGCTATTTGTGATCCCTACAGCCCACCAGTATTCCTGCTGCCCTCTCTGAGTGAAAACCAGCAGATTATCGGGGTGTGTTATTCAGTCCCAGACTCTGCTGGAAGCAGGAACACCAAGACAGGTAAATATTGAGATATTGTAGCAGAAACACTCATTACTTGCAGCAGCCCATCTCCCTTCTAGCGAGGGAAAGCAAAGGCTGTAACATCCACCTTTGGCTCAGCAGTGCCAGATCCTTCTGGAAACACGCCAGCTCTGCCCAGGGCCATTTATCTCTGACAGGAGGAAGGAGGGATGGCTCTGCTCCCCCGATGCTGATTTGTCCTTCCTAGAGAGCTTTGCACATTCCATGTGCAGAGGGATGGATCCTCGGGGGACTCCAGGGGCAGGCAAGCAGTGCTTACACTAATTGGCTGCTTGATGTAATTGCTGTTCCATACAGATGTACTTCAAAGGGATGCTGTCAGTTTTAAAAAGCCCAACCTGAAAAGATCTTACCTGCTCCTATTACAGATAACACCCAAGACTTAGAACTGAGAGCTGGAAGCCCAAATGTTTGTGTTTTGTGAAGGGCCTGCTGTGGTCTGACAGCCCTCGGGTGATTGTTGGTTTGCTACTGCCACTGTAATTACTTTCCCCCCTTGTTTACTCTCTGCTTCTGACAGCACTTTCCTGCACATTCCACCTTCCAGCTTTGTCCAGGCCAGGTTCCTGACTGGCTGGGCTTCTCCTACACCAAGAGGAAAACAGTCTGGGCCTGGTATTCTGTTGCTGTGGAGCAATGTCAGCTCAGGCCAGCAGCACATCCTGTGCCCAAACTCCAGGCTAGGCTGCACCCAAACCCCAGGCTGGGCTGTACCCACTGAGAGTCACAGAATGGCCTGGGTTGGAAGGGACCTCAAAGCCCATCTTGTCCCACCCCAATCCATGGGCAGGGACACCTTCCACTGTCCCAGGCTGCTCCAAGCCCCAGTGTCCAACCTGGCCTTGGACACTTCCAGGGATCCAGGAGCAGCCACAGCTGCTCTGGGCACCCTGTGCCAGGGCCTGCCCACCCTCCCAGGGAACAATTCCTTCCCAATATCCCATCTATCCCTGCCCTCTGGCAGTGGGAAGCCATTCCCCTTGTGCTGTCACTCCAGGCCCTTGTAAATGGTCTCTCTCCATCTTTCTTGTAGCTCCTTCTCAGACTGGAAGGCCACAATGAGGTCACCCCAAAGCCTTTTCTTCTCCAGGTGAACAATCCCAATTCTCCCAGCCTTTCCTTACAGCAGAGCTGCTCCATCCCTCTGCTCATCCTGGTGCCTCCTCTGGACTTGCTCCAGCAGCTCCACGTCCTTCCTGTGCTGGGAACCCCAGAGTTGGAGGCAACGCTCCAGGTGGGAAATCTCTGGCTCAGGCTGCAGGGCACAGCCCAAGAAGTGAAAGGGCTGTTTAGCATTGTAGAGGAGGATTAACAGGGTGTGATTACAGACAGGGAATAGAAACTGTATTTATATGGAGAAACGAGACAGGAGACAGCAGCAGAACACCACAGAACTGATGGCTGACTGGAATGAAACATTCAATAAATGAAGCATGGATGGGCCATTCCCATGAAGGTTATGTTCACACAGGATAGTGTCGAGGGCTCCTAGGGATGCAGGAACACCAGGAAGTGTCCCCAGTGCCCACATTACTCACCAGAGGTGCCAGTGCTCAGAGGCAGCGTTGCAATGGTGCCACCAAAGCACATTTGCTCGGGGCAGCACATCAGAGCAAGGCATCAAAAGACTCTTCTTTTGTGCCACGGAAGCAAAGCCCAGCTCCAGCTGTTCCATACCTTTGCTGCAACACTGCCCTTGGCCCTGCTGAGCATCTGGGAGATGCAGAGAGCCTGAAGGGAGTCCAGCACAGCCAGACGAGCTCCAGTCACCACAAAGCCGCTGCCCACGAGCTCCTCCAGCAGCTCCACGTACGGGGGGGGCTCCGAACCCCGCAGGATTATCCCGGGCAACACCAGGCAAGTGCTTTGGCAGAGGTTCTCCAGCAATGGCTGACCTGATGGGAAAAGGGCAAAACACTTATTTGGTCTCTGCCCCCAGCAGCTCTGAGCCCTCTCAGTGCCTCTGCCCTGGCACAGATGTGCCCGTGGAGCCGGGGGCACTGCGGTGCTGGGATGTGCTCTGGGATGTGCTCTGGGATGCTCATCCTGAGCTGCTGCACGCCTTTGTGTCCCTGTCTGGAGATCACAAGACAGCAGGAGTGACCCCATTTCAGGAGTCAGACAAGGACAACTGCTGGTTTGCTACAGGAGATACTATTCCATTTTCATTTTTTCCCAAGCAGAGAAAGCTGCTAATCCAGCTGCTTTTATAATCCCAAATGTAATTCTGCTCAGCATACGTGAGGCTTAATGTATTTCATATTTTCCTCATGATAAATCTGTCTGTCCATTAAGCAGCAGCTTTGTGATAATTATTTGCTGGAAGGAGGTTTCCTTGTGTGCAAGAGCTTCCTCTAGTGTCCAAGATGAGCCCAGAACGTGAGTGATGTGTCTGCTTTGCTGGAGGCACTTACGAGATCGTGCCTGACAGTTCAGAGATCACGTGGACTTGCTTTTCCAGGGCAGTAACTCTTTGAAATACATTTTGTGAGACACAAACACATCAGGGCTGTACACTGCTTTCCTTTTTACTCTGCTTAGGCATCTTCAAAGCTACGATATCCTCGTGCAGCAGGAAATTAGGGGCGTGTATTTTGAGATTAGCTCCCGACACTGAGCTGTGCAACGCCTGCAGAGTACCTGTGCCCGTGCCACAACAAGTTGTTTTATTATTTTATTTTATGCAATCTCTTCTACAAATCAAGTGATTCAGTCACAGCAAACCTGTGCTACAGGCCTGGTGCTTTCCCATTGTGCACTAAAATGATGGGGGAAAACACCCTTCCCAAATACCTTGGGACAAATCCTCCTTCAGAGAGCCCTTGCACAAAAGTGACTTGGTGTTCACCCCAAGGGCAGAGGACTTGATTTACCACCCGCTCCCTGCACTGCTGCACCTGCAGGGATGTGACCACTGTCCCCCCCAAGTCCTGTGTCAGGCAGGGCTGGGCTGTGATTCACATTTTTATCACGCTCCTCTCCCATCCACAACAATCCTGTGGTTCCCCTGCTGGGATTAATGATTGCAGTGATCAGGGGTAGCACAGGAACGTTTCTGAGCTGCCCACATCAGTCACATCACAAGTGAAGCTACAGGAGTGAGAACAGCCTGGTTCTAAACAAGGCTACTCCTCAGGGAACACCACAGGGATGCTTCACCTGGTCCCTGTGTGTTTATAAAGGCGTGGGATCAATCCACAGCATCCCACAGTGGGAGCATCCCCGTGTCAGTGCCATCCCCTGCCCCTGCACCACAGCTGTGTTTACACATCCATCGAGTCAAATCAGCAGGAAAGGCCCTGAGAAGCTGCTGCATCCCAGGAAGTGTCAGCCTGGCTGAGACCTCAGCTCCCAATCAAAGTCAGCCTGGCAATAGCTGGGAGTCATTTGGAGCTGGCAGCTGCTCAGCAGCAGTGGGAGCTGAATGAGCTCTCAGCCCAGCTCAGGAGAGGTCTCTGGCCACGCTGCCAGCAGCACTCCCTGCACCAGTTGATATTTTTCTACTCACAGCACAGAACGGCTCAGCACTGCCCAGCCCTGCCTCTCCAGGGGAGGCTCTGAATGGACACAAACCACCAAGGTTGTGCTGAGACACCTGGGAAGGGTTCAGGGAGGAACATGTGCTGGTCTCACACCAGCTGTGTTGTCAGTGCTTGTTCTGCTGCTGCTGTTAAGGTCAGCCCTTGTGGACAGCTCTGTCTTTAAAGCCCTGAAGCTCTGGCAGGTGAACAGTTAAAGGCCGGACTCCCCTGGAGCTGTTCTCTGCAGCTCAGAGCTGTCTCTCCCTTCTGAAAGGACATCAATACCCAATCTTGCTGCCACCAGATGGTTTGTCTTGCTGTCCAGTTAATCAATAGCAGTCCCAGTTTCTAACAGGAGTTACATTTCCTTACCAGGACTGCCTGGCTGCTCAGAGCCCAGGACACTGGGATGCCTTCCCGGGTCACGGATTAG